>NC_092422.1:28208124-28808124 GCF_036169615.1 Heliangelus exortis | reverse complement strand
CATTGTTTTTTAAAGTCAATATTATCCACTCTGGTGTAAAGGTGGCTACACTTAACCAAGAAAACAGGTGAATCTTTGCACCAAGAGCAAGAGCTGGTCCTGGATCATCCAAAGAGTGGTTGTACTCAGGTGATGGAGGTGTTGTCACTGCATGCTCCAACACACAACAGAGCTTCTTTAGCAATTTCATCCCCTTAATATCTTTTGATTTCAGCTGCCAGCTCCAGCATTTAGCATCACCTACTGTTGCTGACTAAAAACCCTCCCTGTTAACACAGAAGTGAGATTTAGCAGACATCCTCAGTCAGCCAGCCCTGTGCTGCCATCTGCACAGATCTCTGGCAGGCCAGGTCCATGGGTTACATCATCTCTCTGAGGGTTTGACTCTCTTGCTCATCACAGTACATCTGCCATGTAAAACTCATACAAGCAAGAAAATCCCTTTCCAGCCACCAACTCTACACCCCCTAAGGCTTATCTCTAGTCCTGGTTTTGGCAAGGGACTACAATAAAGGGAGGGAAAGAGGTTCAAGTCTCTATTGCATGTCTTCCAGGTTCAACTGCAGCCAGAACACCTCTGCAAAGTACGTGAAAGCACTCAAACTTACACTCAGTTAACCAAAAGCAAAATTTTCTGATTAAATATTTCAGAGTTATTCACCATTACAAATTGCTGTCATTTTTTAAAATTGTTCATGTGGTAAAAACAAAATCTAGGGAAAACCAGAGAGTAGAAGTCCAAAACTTTGGCAACACACAGCAAAAATAAGCAAATTCACTTTCAAAAAGCTACTTTTCAGTACAGAAACTGCTTATTTTGCTTAGATCTTTAAAAATAAATGATGATACTTAGCACACAGAAATGTAAAACGCTTCAGGATAACAGTCAGGGAGGTCAGGCCAAATATTTTCCTTCTGATTTTATCAGCCAAGAGCAGAGTCATTTGCTTCTAGGGGTCAAATGCATCCTCAATGCAGCCTGAAAATACCTTGGGCATTCCATCCAGAGGTAACAACCTTGGGTGAATACTCCAATTACTGATAATCCACAAGGCACTGGAAGCATATGGTGCCCTGCTCTGCTCCAAATCATTCCCAAAAGCAGTATGACAACAGAGATGCAGGGAAAAATGCAGAGGATGGTGTAACAGGAGAGTATCTGAGGCTGACAGGCAATATGAACAAGTTGAAACAGCTGCTCTGAAGAGAATAACTGTTGAGAAGCTGAGGGAGTAACAAAGGGAAAATGAATGGATGAAAACCAGGTGATGGCTTTGAGCATCGAGATGTATGGCAAGAAGAAAAGAGGAAAGCTGGGCAGGGGGAGGCATGGCAGGAGGGTTTGAGAGGGAACAAATACAAACAGCTTAGCTAGCAGCACAAATGAGATTTTGAAGGTCAGCAGTTGCTGGGAGGAAGGATCTTGAACTTGGTGTGGTCGAAAGTGAGGGAAAGAATTGAAGCTCCTTAGAGAGAACAAGATGAAAGCCAGCACATGCTCAGATGTGGAGGCAGGATGCTGAGGAGATGACATATCTACAGGTCAGAGCAAGAAAGACAGGGGGACTGCCAACAAGAAAGGAATTGAAGGCAATAAAAATTCAGAAGGGGAATAAACACTCCTTGAGACAGGCTGAGCTTCAGATGGCATCAGGATATCCGGATTGCACACTGCCTGGAAGTGACACTTCATTCTTGTTTGCCAAGCAGCATAAATGCATGATTGCAAAAGCAAAAATAAGGTTGTGCAAAAACACACCTTCCTCCCCAGAAGACTGTTGAGTTAAAGGTTAATGTCAAAAGGGGAAAATATCACCTAAGCTGCTGAGAATCATAACAAACTGATACCAAAAGAGCCTCTACAAAGCACTCCCTTTCCTGCCATCATTTCCAAAGCAATACATTACAGCCATGCCATAAAGCCTTTTTTTTTTATTTGACCTTATCCTCAGAAGAATCTATGGCTGTACTAATGTTTTAAGAGATCTAATAACAAACTATTTTCAGTCTGGAATATAAAGGAAGAACAAAAATAGGTTCAAACCTGAACATCACTGCTAAATTGAAACACAGTGATATCGATGTTCTTTCATCTCTTTTGATTTTGAAGCAATAGTCAGAAAAGCTGTCTGGTTATGTATTACTTGGCAAAGTGTGCACCCACCATGCAATATAAATAATAAATGGGAAAGCCATTAAAACCTAAAGGTTTGTATTAAATTGTTACCTTGCTTCATATTTTCCTCCTCTCCTCTGGTGTTTAAGCTTTATTGCAAGCAAGGCAATGAAAACGTAGAAGATGTGAAACTGCTTTTTACAGGTAGACATCAAGTCGGATGTTTCTCCAAACAAAAAGCAAATTTTGTTGGGCAACATTACATTCCACAAATACATACTTAAGTCACAATCATATTTAAGTCACCAGGAATGTCTTAACTGGGAACTCAGGGCCAAGAAAGTTGATTAAATAGGTAATATTTACTCACTTTCTGCTGTCAGAGATTTATTTTTTTACAACAAACCCTCTAGCTTTTGGAGTGGGATCAGGTAAAGGACTGCACATTTGTTCCCTGTCATATATACATTTCCCTCTTTCTTCTGCTATCTTCTCTTCAGACTTGTTTATCTTTTCTGAAAGTGGTGGAACAAGAGGAATTCAATGCTGCAAAATATAGCTGCATGGGACAGTGTATGACTGTGTTCCCCTCTGCACGAAAAACTTTGCCTTTTACTTATCAGAGCTCACAGCTCCAGTGCCTTTTCTCTTTCTTTTGTCAACCACAAATTCAATTTCCAAATGTCTGGCTTTCTGTAAGGGTTGGGGAATACTTCTCCTTCTCTCTTCTGCATCAGCCTTTCCTTCCTAGTTGATATCAAAGAGGCACCACCAGCAATCCAGCCCACTCAGGACAATGTCACCAGCAGGTAGGAATAAAAAAAGTGGCCCCAAAATTGGGCAGAAACCCTGATGACAAATCTAAAGCATCACACCAACCAGAAAAATATAAGGGAAAAGGGAGTGTCTTGAGCACACTCAATCTTTGTCTCACATTTCTTGTACCTTCATGCCCCCCCTCAGTCCCAGTCACTTATCAGAATATCCCTCATAAAATATTCCTCAGAAATATTTCCCTCTGCCTTTCTCTCATAAGGTCCCCCACACAAGTCCATATACCCATATGCTTTCTTTTTCCAAATTATGTGTCTCAGTCAGCTGATTGCCTCCAGTATGGAAGGGCTGAGGAGGAGATAAGAAAAAAGAAGATTTATGAATTAAGCTCTGATAAATACTTTCCTTCTGGAGACAAGTTTCTGTCATTTGCATCCTCACTAAGGGGTGAGAAAAAGAGAAATTATTCAGTGGATCTCATGTTGAAAGAAGAATCAATGCTCTAACCACAACAGCGTGGCCTACAAGTTCCCCAATTCTGAAGTTTCATTTTGTGCTCATTGGCAAAAAAACGTCAACTAAAATACAACAGCAGAAGCCATCTTGTTGTCAGTCAGCCAAAACGTTCTTTTGCCCAACCCAGAAGAGTTTACCACCCAGTTAAAGGTCCTATTCTCAGCATCCTTGCTATTATCGTGCTCCTCTTCCATGTATTTATATTAACTGTACTTTTATTCTTAGAGTTCTGATCAAAATAATGTGCTCATACACCTGTGCTAGCAGGGTGATCCAGAGTGCAACCCAGCAAAGGAGGGTGGCAGCATTAATATTAAATTTCACCAGCTTTACTGCCACTATGGAGCAGTGAGAATCACAGCAATGGCTCCAGAGTACTCAGCCATCTTAGACAAACACAATCCCACCCATGCCCTTCCTTCTTATTTGGTCTCTTCCTTTCTGGTGAGTTATTTACAGCAAGCCCAGCTACTCAGACAGAATCAGCAAAACCCATCAGGTTTTGAATCACATGTCAGTCAGATGCATTTCTTGCACAGCACCTTTGAAAACCATTGAAGAGCCATTTAGAATTGCAGCATCTTTGAACAGGTGAGAAGGTCTGTAAAAAAATGTTCATTTTTCAAGTTCTTCACTTAGTGGTATGACAATTTCTCCAACTGCTATAAATATGGGTAAGAGGTTTTCTCTAATTTCCTCAAAGATGCTAAATTTTAAATCTAAATTTTTAGATTTTTAAATTTAAAACTAAATTTTAAACCCTAAAGCAGCCAGAAATACCCTTGGCTCTGTTAGCAATGTGGGACTTTGATATTACAGCACCATCAATCAGAGTGGAATCTTGCTGTTCAAATCAGCATACAAAACACAGAGAGGAGTCTTTCTGAAGTTAGGGCAAATAGGTCCTCCCTGGAACATGATAAATATTCACAAGTTAGCCTACAATAAATTACACTCTTTGCCTCAAAGTAATTTAAAGTACTGATACCTGTAACAGCAAAATCTCACCGTGTGTGCAGGCACTAGAATTGTTGAGCTGTTGCACTTCATGTATTTTATTTTTATACAATTTGAAGAAACACAGAAAGCAACGCACTGATGCCCATCAGTTATTTTCTTAATGTTCCTTTTTATAAAGGACCTTATTTTTTAATGTGATACCTGAGTCCTAAATCAAACACGAGGCAACAGGGCTTAGGAAAGGAAAATCCACAGGGTTTGTAGAGAAATGGCAATCTCTTTCCAATATACCACTCAGTGGCAGGGAGCACTCATCCCTCAAGGAAATTAAGACATTGAAGAAGCAGAGCTATGAACTTGTAAATACTCTCCTTATATGTCTTTTATCTGTCAGACACATCCTGCTAGGGAGACAGCATGTATATGCATACTATTTTTCCATTTAAATCTGTAGAATTTTTAAAAAGAAAAAATTATCCACTACACTACATTTCTGGAGGGAAACATGTTTTCTATCCCATTACCAAGACAAGCTAGCTTTTCAGTGAAAATATTTTTCCACAGAAAAAGGAACATTTTTATTCTCAAATGCTTTCTGGTGGTTTGGGTTTTTTTTTCTACCTTCTTTTTATTTTTATCTTAGGGGAACAGGGGGGCAAAGCTGGTTTTTGCCAGGTTAACAAATATCTTCAGCCATTCAGCAGATGTCCTATTTGGCAAGGAGGGCCTTGTCCCACCCAGTTCCACCTTCACTAAGGTGAGGGAAGAGGAGTGCTTCTGCAGGGGATGCTTGGGATGCAGGTACAAGAAGCTACCCCACCTCTGCCCCATCATGACCTGTGTGGTGGATGGGACACAAAGCTCTGGGGCAGACAGATAAAAGCCTCTCTTCCTATTCCTGTGATGTAGTCATCAGACTGCAGCCCAAAGGCAAGAGGGTCAGGTCATGGAGTACTGACTCAGTCCCAAATGTTCTGTGAAAGCCTTGGTATCTGACACAAGAAAAGGAGAACGTGGCCTGTGTTTCCAGCTTGTTAACAGGAAAGCAGTTCCTCTGGGCAAGGAAAATATTAAAAACATGTTCCAGCTGTAAAAGGGGTGGTGGATATATTACTTTTAGATACAGATGCATATTTTCATTTAGCTGACTCCACCTGGATTTATGAATCTGTTGCTTTTGCTCCCATGCAGGAACTGTTCTCAGTTTTGCAGAACTCCTCACTGATTTCAGCAAGAATTCACAGTGGATCGGCAAGCTCCTGAGGGATTAGGCCCTTCCACCCACCAGACCAGAAAACTGAGAGCACATCTCAACATAGCCCTCTGTAGGGGCTGTCCTGCTATTTGGGACCCCTCATGGCAGTGGTGCCAGGCTGGGAGCCATAGAGTCTCTGAGGATGCAATGGGGCACCAAAGCAGGAGCTGGAAAAGGAGGAGATAAATAGGTCCTCTCCTTCCCTTTGCCTCTGAAGAATAATTTGGTTTTATGGTGTGTGGTCCCTGAGCCTGCACTGCCAGACACCCCTCATGGCAACACCCCTCTCTCCTCCTCGTGGCCACTGCCTCCATCTCCAGGACACCCTACTTGTGCCACTCCAGGGTGCTGATTTATTTCCCACCCTGCAGCTTTCCCCTTTGACAACTGCAAAGATGAACAGAGCTACCAGTGCAGAGCCCCTGACTTCATCTTGCCGCACAACTAGTTGCAGTGTCCTCAATGCTGTTTCTTTTTTTTTTTTTTTTTTTATTTTTTCTTTTCATAAATATTTTTCGTTTTGATAAATATTTTACAGTTTGGGTCAGCATTTCACCGGAGTCTGCCGTGCTGCAGGAAAGAGCTAAGAGTATGAAAATCAGCTACATTTCTGAATGTGCTGTGCTCTCCTGACCTCCTCCCGTCTCCTTCCTTCCCCTTTAGTCAACTTCTTTCATACTTTATAAAAAACATACGGTGATGACTTTTATGGTAGGATTTTTATCAAGATAGCTCTGCTCTGTGCTACACAGCTGCATTTTAAGCTGCTCAGGACTGAAATCGGTAGGAAATAAGTTAAAAAAAATAGCATAATGCAGCTATGTGTAGGACAGAGTGCATGGGAGGCTCTGTGAGCAGGGAGAGAGCAGCAGCACCACAAGTGTTTAAATACAATGAGTTTCAATCAGGATCTCAAACATTTTAAAACCTTGACAGTATTCAGTCTAAATCCTTACTTGGTTTCAACTGAGGAAGCGATTCCAAAACATTGCTGTAATGTAATTACAATTTTTTTTTTTTTAACCTATTATGTGATCACTGTCTTCAGATTCTTTGATAAGTAAATCTGGACCTCATGGTCAGGACTGAAGCAGAAATTCTGTCTCTGGCTGCCAGCCAGCAGAAATGTACTTTCCAGTCCCTTCAGGCTCTAGCATCCCTCCTTGATGGGGTTTCCCACCATGGAGGGGGTTTCCACATCTCCTGTCCGCTCAAAAGAGCTTGGGTAGCCCCATCCCTGACCCCCTTAGACCCTGTGGCCCCTTCTCATGAGGAAAAACCACTCTTGAGCAACAAGCAAAAGGGAAGGAAGGTGATACATGCTGGAGTTCCTCTACATGAGACGTTTCAGGGTGTGATCTGCTTTTCTCAAGATAATCATCTGCTGGGCACCCATTTGCACCTCTGGTGGCACAACCTTGCCTGCCATTTGCTAGAGATCCTCTTATCCACCTGATATCTGCAGCAGCAAGGGTCAGCTTGCCAATGTTCCTCTGACTTTGGCTATGCTAACAAAGACCTGAGGTCCCATTTGCTTGAAAAGTCAAGTTACTCACAGGCTTCAGGGTCAGTTGTTGAGACAGTGTTCAAACCAAACGCACGTACTGAGGAAACTGCTGCTTGACAAAAACTTCTCCAGACCAAAAAGTTAAGCCCAAGGGCTCCTGTTCACAACCCTACCTGCTACAATCTCCGTAAACATTTGCAAGTTCATCTACAGACTGAGCTGAAATCCCAAAGAAGACATGGGACAAGCCTGTCCGGCTTCAACAGTCAGGATCATGAAAGGCAAATAAAACATTAGGACCACTCCCAATCACCATTTTTAAAGCAGAAGTCACAACTACAATCAGGCTCCACCATGAGTCAGTTTGATTTATTCTCTGGAGACTAAAACCACATATCTAAAAGCCTAGTATGAATGCCCTAACATGCAGCAGAGTATATTGCAAACAATTCGGGCCAAAATACATTAGCTTTATGAATTACTCTTTAGCAATTAGCTTTTAGAATTACTCTCTTACAGGGATCCACTCTGCAATCTAAATAATGGCTTCTTACTTTCTCATACATGGCCGAACTAATGAAATGCCAGCAAATAAAAATTCAAAGACTACCACTCTACTCAGTCCAAGACCACTTTGCCCAATTAAATCCACCATTTTCCCCAGTGTCAATAGAAATTCTGGGCATAAGACAACTGGAAAATGCTTCATGCTACTACAGAACCTGCCCTGTTTTTTCATGGTGACCACAGTTTCCTGTGCAGTTAAACTGCTGATAGGCACAGTGAAGGCAGCTTGCAAAAAAAACCAGCAGGTGCTGTGATCTTACCTCCTGGGCTCAAGTGGTGGGTCCAAACTGGCAGAGCAACTGCTCGACAGCTGCAAATCCAACAGAAAGAAGAGAACTTCTTTAAAAAAAAAAAAAAAAAATCCAATCTTTTTGTGGGTGGGGGAACTGTGAAGCAGGGTGTCGAAACAGGTCACTGTGTGACTAGGAAAATGTCCCTTTTCTGCAGAGCAACTTGTCAAGCCCAAGAGTGTGAGCCCAAGACTGAGCCCCGAGAGGGAAGTGAGTAGTGACAAAACGTCATAGCGAAACAGAATTTTCTTTATAAGGAAATTTACCCTCCTCTGGTCTCCCTCTTCACCTCATTACTCCTACTGGTGTCTACCACTTCCTCTGTTTTACCCCTCTTCGGTCCCCTTCTCTCTGAATAAGCACACTCGTGTGTGTGCACACACGAAACACCTTCTCTCTTTGGCAATCAAAGCAACCACATTTTTGACTTGCAGAACAATGAGGTCTGCAGTCCTACCCTGTGCTCAGTACAGGGCTGGCTGCAAAGTTTGGCTGGGATCCTCAGGATGCCCAAGGTGGTGCCTGCAGGAGACTTCTCAGCATCTCTGCGTGACCTCAGTCAAAGTCTGACTGTCCTCACCATGAAAACTTTTTTCCTTGCATGCAGCTGGAAATTGCCTTGATGCAATCTGTCACCTTTTTATTCTCAATGCAAGCCTCTGACAAAAGGCTGGGTCCATCTTCTCTATAAGCTCCAAGCAGATATGTGTAGACAACAAGAACCTCCTCAGCCTTCTCCTCTCCAGACTGCACAAGTCCAGCCCTCTCTGCCTCTTCTTGGACCTTGTGTGAGTCAGACCATCACCATCTTGATGGCAGTCCAGTTTGTCCGAGCCTTTATAGGGCTATGAGGATGATTTAGGGACTGGAACACCTGCCCTATGAAGAAAGGCTGAGAGACCTGGGGCTTTCTAGCCTGGAGAGGAGAAGACTGAGAGGGGATCTAATTAATGTGTAAAAATATATGGGGGCTGAGCCTCAAGAATGGAGGGACAACCTGTTCTCACTTGTGCCCTGTGACAGGATGAGGGGCAGTGGACTCAAGATAGAGCATAGGAAGTTCCACCTCAACATGAGGAAGAATTTACTGTAAGGATTACAGAGCTCTGGAACAGGCTCCCCAGAGAGATTGTGGAGTCTCCTTCTCTGAAGACTTTTAAGACCCATCTAGATGCATTTCTGAGTGAACTGCCCTAGTTTTGGTCCTGCTCTGGCAGGGGACTGGACTCAATCTTGGGTCACTTCCAACCCCTGACAATCTGGGCTTTATGTAAGGGAAGCCTCAAACAGGATACACTTCTCCTCAGGCTGCCTCACGACTGACACCAACTTCAGGTTTGTGTTTTCCAGCTATACTGAAGGTCAAGCATAAAAGTGCTCAGTGGATGCAAACAAAAGTTGTTTTGTAACCCTTATGGTACAAGTCTTAAAAGAACTGAAAACACAAAATCAGTAATGAAAGTGACTCATCAACCCTATGGGGATTTTAAGAAATGTCCTGCCTTAGCAGCAAAATTCCTACCTCTTCCCACAGCTTGAAGACTCATTCTGAAGCTTTTTTAACTTTTGTTCTGACTTTTACTTCTGTAAACAGGCAGCTGGAAAAATAACCTGAGTTAATGAAAAAGCTGTCATTCATGATTCATCAGACCAGGAGGACTATCAGGTACATGATGATATAGAAAGCTTCAGGAAAACCACCTCACAAACAGAATCCCATAGTTAAGACCCATCCTTGAATTATACCTAACTTTGTTGTATTCAGAATTACACTGAAACATGTTCTAGGCATTTCTGATTACTTCCAGCTGTTAGAAAAATACCTTCTCCATGGCATTTCATTATTTGATAGACTGTGCCATGGCTTCTTTTCTTTGTTTCCAGGTTATTAAACACCAGCCTGACGGTTTGCCCCAACTTTTTTTTCTTACAGACCTTTTTCAAATCCTTAACAATTTCTGTTGCTCTCTACAATGCCTCCTTGAATAGTGCAGTACCTTTTCCAAGATAGGGAAGAGGGCACCAAACAGATAATTTCACCCCATTATTGGATATTATACTGCATGCCTTAAATCTAACATTATACTTGCACAGGAAAACTGAGGATGGGAGAAGTGTTTCCTTATAAAAAATGTTTGTTAAGCACCCTTAACATCCTCTCTTGGGTTACCGTAGCTTACAAAGAAGGTAGCTGAAGGACTCAGATTTTCCATGCTTGAGTGTGTTATTTTATATTTGTGTCACTTAGACTGAGGTCAGTTCAGTGACAGCCCTGATTCCCAGCAGCACACACCAGTATGCACCAGCTATTCTAGGGCAGTGCTCAAACACACTTAGAAATATAAGTACAGTGAGGATGGGTTTCAGCATATGATGGATTTATAAGGCAAGTGTAAACAAAAGATTATGAGATATTTGCCACGTGAACCACAAATCTTTTTCCCTTTTTCTGCCTTATTTCAAGGCCTACTGGAATATCACTGTGTATTCCTAATAATGTTGTCTCTCTAAACATTACTAAACTTCCAAAGTCTTTATACACAACCCCAGCTGAAGTCCTGTCATGAGAACACACTGTTTAAATTCTTTGCTGTGCATCTGTGAAGCATCACACAAATAACAATTTTATTGGGGAGCACAGAAATCCATTTAACTGGTCCAGTGCAATAGTTAACTTCTACCCCTAACTTGTTAACTCAGCTGTGTCTGGTGTTCATTTGTGGCATTGCTGACAATATATGATTATATGACAATGATCTCTCTAATGTCATTCCTTACATGGGGCAGGATGCTACAGGAACTATTATAGTATCAGTTTCCCAGTACTGTGTTGAATTGTAACTCTTCAATAGCTTGCATTTTGGAATAAGGTATGCATAAGACTAGCAACAGGCTATCTGGTGTTATGATAGGAAATATTGTGATACTGAGTTAAATGTCCATTACTATCTCTCAATTAAAAAAATGATACACCTGACCTGCAGCTTCAGTCTTAGGGGCAAAATCTGTATGAAACTTTGACATTTACTTGCATGCAAGGTAGAACATTTAGAGAGGATGTTCCTCAGGCTACAGGCAAAGACATTAGGGAACAGCTAAGATGATTGTCTACAAAGTACCATAAATTAACATGCACTGATCACTCACAGAGGGAGGACTATAATTATGAATAGACCATGCCCCCATGAGCCATGGAGGAACAGATTGAAAATAAACTTTTCCCCTTTGATGTCTCCATTAAAACACTTCAAAAGCTTTGCCCTTATCTTCCCTGGGCCTGAAGGACCTTTCTTTCCATGCATCTTTTGCAACACTGACCTCCTCATCTTGCTGCCTCTGCAAAGCATCCACACTCCACTGCAGGTCAGCCAGACCCTGTCACCACAGGCTTCAACCCTTCCTTAGCTTTAACTCCCCCTCTCCTTCAGCCTCAGCTCTCCTCTTCCTCTCTGTAAGCCCCATAGCCTGCCTTCACTCCCACTTTCTCTCACCTTCCCTCCTTTCACCCCTGGGTGCTTTGGGAAGCTTTGGAAAGGGTTATGACTGCCCACTTTCATCAAGCTTGGGTGTTTCTTAGCAAGGTAAACATCAACCCCAAAAGCCTTCAGGAACCATTGATCCCATTTCCACCAAAGAATGGGAATTATATTCAGAGGAACAGGGGCATCACCTTATTTGGCAGCATCGTGTTCTGGCAGCTCAGAGAGGTTTTGCAGGGATTCACAACCGAGGATGGAGTTGGGGTCTGCTGTAGGTGAACAGTTTTCCTGTGGGAACTGAGGAAAGGTATTCCTGTGGTGATTATCTCTGGCAGGACCACCTCTTGGCTCTTGTGTTTCTAACTGCCCACTGCAGTCTCACAAAACCTTTGCCTCCCTGCAGGCTGCTTCTGCTTCAGGGAATGAGTTTCTCCAGAAGCCACCATTTTGCAAAACCACAGTGGTGTAACACAACATCCTCCTTACCACTGCTGAGAACGGTCACATGTTGTGGACAAGGCATCCCTCCAAGAAAATACACAGGATGGGAAGGGCACAGTGAGGAGCAGAGTGGAGACAGCAGCACAGATTTTCTGAAATGACAGTGGCAGTTTCCTGTGGACCTTGCAGAGGATCTTTGTTTTACTGACTGCACAATTTCAAACGAACCCTCTGAGGGGAACCTCCTGCTCCATGGAAAACTAGGGCAAATCAAAAGTAATGGAAACAATTGAAAAATTATCTCATTTAAACAAATATTATCTTGCTCTTATATAGTATAGAGGACCTGATCTATTTCCCACTACAGTTTGATGAGATCTGAAATCACACGTTTAATACACTGATGCTTCCCGTAGCCACTAGTGATCTGGGCCCTGAAATGCCTGTGTTTTTGAAAATGAACCCTAAGGACTTAAATGCTGTTGAAAGGTAAATGAGTCCTTGTAAAGCCCAAGTCATTACTCCGATGGCGTGTGCTCAGGTGGGGAGAGGTAATCTGACCCACTGCTGGGACCATCTATGTCAGCAACGTGTCCTGAAATGCTCTCTGTGATCTCTGCAGGAGAGAGAATACAAATTTTGCAGAATGCATGTGAAAATAATACCTTTCATGCTGCCTTCTTCCTGCCTTCCATCTGCCAGAAAAAAGCCTTGAGAATGCAAAGCAGTGGTGGGTGATCCCATTGAACCTGTCACAACACAGATAGTGGATTCTTTTAGGGGTGGAAATATCTGTTGATACCATGAAATATCTGTTGCTGCAACAAGAGTATCTCACTCTTAGTCTCAATATGTTGGGGCAGACCTAGCCCTGCAGGGATTTACCTCCAGCTGGAGCCTGCCACCATGCTCTCCCTTCCTGAGACATGGGATTTCCAACCCCCATGTCACCACCATCCTCCATGCCCTATGGGCCTCTTGTATTGGCATTCCCAGAGCCTTCCTGCACAGCTGCTGCATGGAGACAGAGAAGGAAGGAAAAGGTAGCATGGAGGGCAATGGCCAACACCAGTGGGAAGAAAATTAAGGGAAAGATCTGCCACATAACATAGCTGGCAACCTCCTGTGTGAAACAGCAAAAAGACATTTACACTGGGCTGGGAGGGACAGCTTGGCTTGTGTATTGGCATGTGTGGAGAAAGAGGCATGGAGAAGAGATGGCTCTGGGGAGACCTTATAGCACCCTTCCAGTTCCTGAAAAGGGCCTACAGGAAAGCTGGAGATGGACAATGTAAAAAGCCACAAAGAGACAGGAAAAGGAAGAACAGTTTCAAGCTGGAAGGCAGTAGGTTTAGGCTAGATATCAGGGATAAATTCTCAAATGTGAGGGTGGTGAGACACAGGAACAGGTTGCCCAGATGTTGTTGATGTCCCATCCCCAGAGGTGTTCAAGGCCAGGTTGGATGGGGCTTGGAGCATCCTGGTCTGGTGGGAGGTGTCCCTGCCCATGCAGGGGGATTGGAATCAGGTGATCTCTAAGGTCCTTTCCAGCCCAAATCATTCTGTGATTCTGTGTAAAGAGAAGTCCTCTCATAATGAAATGAGTGGCTGAAACCTGAAGTGAGGTAATTCTGAGAAGCAAACCTCCAAACCTCCCCCTTTCTCTTGGAACCGGGCATGGGAATGGCCAGGAAAATACTGTCCTGTTAAACCTACGTTGGGAGACTACTTTATGATTTTACATGCTTGTGAAGCTTTCAGTCTCCAAACCCTTAACTGAAAACCTGTCTTTGAGTCCTCTAAGGAAACCTTTATTTCAGTTTTGCTGACAGGCTAATTCAGGAATCAAGATCAGCCACAAACATCAAATAATCTGAGCAGACAGCTTCTGCAAAGCAAAGCAAAAGATAGCTCCTAAGCAGGGAGTACAACCTACAACCAGTATAGAAAGATTTACACCCCCAAAACACACATGCAGGGACCTAGGAGAGGACAGTGCCTGCTGGTAGGGAAGATGGGGCAGAAATCAATTGTTCGTCTCAGAGTTTGTTCTCTCAGCAGACAGAACCGAGCATCCCTGTGAAATAAAAAAGCACTGAAGCCAGGGTGGAACTTTGGGCTGTCAGACTTTGTACCAAAATCTCCAAGTCAGTTGCTTCAAAGAGATCTTCTGAACTGAAGTGACTAAGTGATTCTGAAAGTTTTTCCCTATGGCCCAGCCCCAGGCCTTTGTGGTAAGAGCTCAGCCTTACTTAAAAGGCAGAAAGAACAAGATTAACTTCCTACAAGCAGCCTGAACTTTGAAGGAGAGGCATTTAAGCAAGTGAAAAATGAAGCAGGGAAAAAAACACACCCTGTAAAGTGAAAGCAATGATAAATAAATAACATGAAAGTGTACACTCCACTACAAATTTAATAGGCTACGCCCAGCCATGAATTATTGAGCAGAACCATCCATTTGCTGCAACAAGGAGTACTAGTGAAATATTAATAACAGTGCATGAGCTAATCTTAGGTTTTACTTGGTGAAGAGAAGAAGCTCTTGAGGAGGAAGCCTGGCCACTTCTATCCAGAACGAGTTGCCATGGCCCATGGCCAGCCCCTGGGGCTGAGTGCATGTGCCTCTGTCTCTCTGGGAAAGGCCACAAACCCAACATCTCAGAGGCCAGAAGTGACTCCACCAGCTGATAAACCATTTCCAGAAGGATACAGGTCTAGAAATGTGATGTGCAGAGGCTGTTGCAACAATACTGGTTCTCAGTTTGGTTTTTTTTTTCCTTGCACTCTATGAAAATCAGTCTTCATTAGACCCTAACATAGTCACAGAAATGTTTCCTATCTGTTCTGGTTTTCTTTCAGGAAATATTTCACCTTTGTGATGGGAGAGGAAAGTATGAAAAGGTGACTTTGGTGGCTCAGATGGCCAGTGTAAAAAGTGTAGAGAAACAGATGGAGAAAATGTTTTCTTTTTAGTTGTAATAACTATGACAATTTTTTTGCAAAGCCGGGAAGAAACAAAGTCATGATTTTTGAAAAATCTGGATCTGGCAACAGCTGTGTCATGGTTAAGTAACCTTCTCATTTATCTGTTATACTTAACAGCCTCAATTTCACTCAGTTTTTGGTGAGTGAGCCATAGGTGGCTTTGGCACTGTAGCAAAATGGGCTTCCCCAGGCTCCCTCCCCTGCCTGCTACCTGAGCTCTGGGCTCTGCCATGTCCCTGGGGCAGATGTCACAGCAAGGATAAAGCACTGCTGCTGGGAACCCAGCCATCACTACCCCCTCACCAGAATGAATTTCAAGTACCTGTCTTCTGCTGCAAACTGGTGAGATGGCAGGAAAAAACAAACAAACAAACAAAACATTATAAATTAAACTGCTCTCCTGAACAAGTTCTTCACAGGTGGCTTCTTGCCAAGAAAAAATACAATTTGATTTGTTTTGGATCCAGACAGAAACCTGCACATGAACTCCTGTAGGACTGAACAAAATGTTGTGTGCATGCAGGCACACTTGCATACCTACCTTCTTGTGTCTTCTGTCGTTATGTTTTGATTTTATAATATTTTAAATGTTGGAAATTTTAACACTCTAGGCTGTTTGCTTTGCTTTCAGCTTACTTTTCCTTTTTTTTCCACTCATCTTCTTTAAAGGCTATGCTCCTGTACATGTTCATCTTTTTATATTTTTGGCATGCTTCCCTTTATTCTCTCATTTTCCCTTGGCAAATTCTCTACATTCTTTTCCCTTCTCCCTCTACCTCTTGCCATTTCCTTACTCCCTGACTCCTTGTTCACGCTTAGGTGCTGCTCTTTTGCAATATTCATCATAATAAAGATAAAGGGTATTTATCTCAGAAGCCCCACTTCTTCTTGCAGCCTCTTACCTGCATTTTCCAAGCCTGGGTGTCAATGGCCTGAAATTCTTCACAAAAACTGCCTCTCAGAACCCCAGACACCCAGCATGTAGTTCCCTGTCAAGAGGGGAAGTTTGCCTCCCGCAGGAGGAACTTGCTGGTTTTCTACAGGACATCCAAAAAACCAACCAAACAAACAAAAATGCAGAAGAATCTGGAGAGCTGAGGGTTTTTTTCTTCCAGCCCTGCTGCAGGCTGTGTTTGCAGAGCCTGCTCTTCTTCTGGCTCTGCATCAGGGGGATTCACCACCCCCGGGCAGATGAAAGATGAAAACCATTGCTAAGCTCCTGATGAGCTGACAGCCTTCCACTCAGAAGGAACATGGCCTGCATCAGTTGAAGCTGAAGGAAGAAAAAAAAAGACTGGGTGGGTTTATTTGATTGTTTGTTTGGGGTTTTTTGGTGAAGGCATCAGTATGGAAACTGAAGACAGGAAGAATCTGAGGTCAGAATCCACCAAACTCTTATCTGGTGCATCTCTATTTTTAGAAAAGGAAATAAATGTGTTCAAGGCCACCCTCTCTCCCAACAAGTCTAGTCCCAGGAATGTTTTTATATGGTGATTACAAAAACCTCTGAGTCAGAGCTTGTCTTTGGGAAGAATCCCTTTGATGACATATGTAAACTAACAAATATTAGGGGAAATAAACTTAGGAAGGGGGGAGACATTTCTGTCTGTCTCTGGCTGCTTGTGATCATGAACATCAATTACAGCTGATCTTAGCTGTAATTCTGCTTCAGCCCAAGACCCACAAAACCCCATCATCATTCCTTCAGGTTTTCAGTACTCTCTTTTCTTATCTCAAATAAACAAAAAACAAGATTTCCTTGCATTTGTTTTTGGGTTTTAGTTGTTTTTTTTGTTGTTGTTTTTCTTTTCACCTGGCTGGTCAAACACCTTCCTGGCCTAGTGGTTGGTACTGACCTTGGAAGCTCAGCTGAGATAAAATTGAAGCAGATACACTCTGCAAGGCAACTGAAGGGTATTTATTCAAAGCCATGTTGCTATTCTTGAAGTCTATGAGGAGAAGTAGCTGGGCTTTGACAGAAACAGTGGCCAAGACTGCAAGGCTTCGGACACCTGAGCAAAAGTTTGACGCAGCCTGGACAAGTTTTAGCAAACAACATATTTAGCACCTGACTGAAAAATGGTCAGGGAGATCCTCTATATTGGGATAGTCTTTAAGTTAGAAATCATACAGAAGGCACATGTTGTAAAAGAGAAAACTGGGCTTTAATTTTGCCAGATGCTTGAAGTAAAATACTTTTGAAGGAACACAGAGAGATGGAAGATTCACATTCAAAGGGAGTGTGAAGTGTCAGGTGTGTATTAGGTTGTATGAGTTTGCTCACACAGATGCTGCCTGTGTTTCTACCAGTGGGTACCATCCAGGAGCTGCCTTGCACTGCTGGGAAATGGGCAGAGCACATCCTCAGCCAGGCAGAACAGTTTCTCATCTCTGCATCCCCACTTTGCTGCTCCATTTTCTGTGCTGCTGTGGACAGTGCACACCGAAAGCTAATGAGGCAAAGTCATGAGGTATGGTATCAAATGTCTGTCCAAAATTGTTCTTGAAAAGGAGGACAAAACTCTAGCTCTTCGGTGTTATCTAAAAGATGGATAAACTTGAAACAAACATTAATTGCTCTTTTGATGCAGCATTCAAGAGACACAAGGGAAAATGAAATATTAAACAATTTGGTAGCAAAAGAAAACTCAACAACTATATTGATCCTGTCAGGAATTTAGAAACAAAGGCCTTCCACAGGGCAAAGAGACAAGTCCTGTGCTATCCAGTGATACACACCAGTAATCCCAGCAAGCCCCCTCTTTGGTCTCACAGATCATGGAAAAAGAACAAACTCTTCCAGGAAGCTGTCAGAAATCCCCTGCATGAACAGCCCACATTCAGATGTGTGTCCCCCTAAATAACTGAGCAGAGCATGGCATCCTTGCAGGTCATCCCCAAGTCAACAGTGAAGCCCATTTTCCCAGACACTCACTGACCTGTAGGAAGCAAAAGCACGCAGCCCAACCCCTAAAACAAAAATCCAAAAGGGGCAGTCACTAGTTTTGCTGCCCAGTTTCCATTTTTCCTTGTACAGCTGAGCCAATGAGTAGAACAGCTTTGGAGGTAATCTCAGGAAGATCTGTTCAGCCTCTTCTCAAATATTTATCAGTGCCTCGTGCAATGAATGGTGAACTCTGTCACCTTCGAGCTCAGCTGTTGCCAAACTATGGGGACACAGACCCCTGAAAACAGTCAAGATGAAGGAAATCTCTGCAGTCACACCACTTATCTCATGACCTGGAAGCAGGTAATTGGCCAGTATGGACAACTGAGGCATGGCCAGCATCACTCCCCTTGGCCAGACAGGTGAAACTGTGCCAAGGACAAGACACATCTGCACAGGGAGTCCATGGATAGGGGAGAATGGAGCCAGAGCAGCTTCCCAAATAGCTGAAAGCCATTTTTTGGCAGCTTGTTCTCTGCCTCGGTCACTTCTACACATGCCACATAGGTTAGCAGAGGGGATACAGAAGAGGAATTATCACCTGAGCAGTAGGATTTCTTGGTGCACTGTCAATATGATGATTTTCTCCCACAGTTCCAACATTCTGCATGTTCCATGGGCCCAAGGACCAAGCCAAGGAGGCTGCAAGGTAAGTCCTCTGCAAATCTCCACAGGCAGAAGTATCTAAATATCCCCCTTGGGCTTGCCAGTCCTGATCTGCTGGGCATGTTCCCACTAGTGCTGGTGGCAGACAGTAGGCACAGACTGGCCATGGAATCCACTCTAAAACTCAGGACCAGGTATCACAAACCCCGTTACTGCCCAGGTGACCTCAGTCACTGTGAAGTGCTCACCAGAACCATCCTCCCTGGCACCTAAAATTTGCATAGAGGAATGGGTAATGCAGTTGGGAATTTTTCTTCCACAATGCTCCTGGGTGCTCAGCTTTTTTTCCCTTCACATCTTTGTGTCTTCTTTGTTCCTCGGGCTGGGTTCTACAAGAGCTCCTGGAGGTTCTGGGCACTGTGGTTCCAGGAATGAAGAAAGACAGAGGATAAGAAAGCTTCCCCAAAGAGTTTGCACTCTCCCAAATAAGACAGAGAGGGATGTAAGACAAAGCAGATATAAGACAGCCAGAAGGATGATTTGCTCTACCACCACCATTCAAAGAATTGCAAAGTGTGGAGGGAGAAGAAGGCAGAAGTATCTTCATTTTTTATTTCAGTTCCATTTACTAGCCAGGACTGAAGGACAGGCACAGAGGAGAGGTGGAATGAGACTGGGAGATTTCCCCAAATAGCCCAAGGGAAAGAGGGTTCAGTGTCAGGAGAGGCAGGAGCAGTCTGCCCACTGGTTAAACTTGCTTTGGCTGGTTTAATGTTCCTTCAGGCATTTCTTTGCTTTTTCCCACCTAGTAAGTTAGGAGCTTCACATGAGCAGCATTGAGTTTCCTACAGGATGGCAAACATAAAGCATTAGTACGGAAAGTATCTAAGCTTTAGGTATAAGAAAACATGTTCTTCACCTCCTCAGAGCATTAAATATTACATGATTGTGTAGTGCATAATGAAATATCCATTTTAGCTGTCTGAAACACTGGACAGCCGAACAATAGCAGAGCTAGGAAAAGATATTGCTCTAAAGAAAATCCCACCAGTTTGCTTGGTCCTTCTCCCTGCTCTGCATATGAGTTGTTACTGCAACTGCAACAGAAGACTGATGTGTGTGGGGGGGTTTCTGATGGTCTGGAACCATCAAACCCATCAAATCCCTTCAAACCCACTGTAACACCCACTGTGCTTCTGTGCAGCCCACTGATCCTGTAACACTGATACAGTGACACTGAGGTGACACTTGGTGCCATGGTCTAGCTGATGTGGTAGTGTTAGGTCATATTCTGGACTTCATGATCTCAGAGGTCCTTTCCAGCCCCAATGATTCTGAAAGGCTGTTCTTGAATGTACGCTGCAGTCTTGGACCTGCAAATCACATTTCAACAAAAAGGTTCACAGGTGTCTTTGCAAAGACTAAATTTGGTTCAGCCTGTTTACATTTCCTCAGTAGTTTCAGCTGAATATTGTAACCTCTATTTACTCAGTGGCCAAAGGGCTATTCCCTTTCAGTTTAAAAATAAGTGTATTTCCACACCCGGGTGAGATTCCATTGCTGTGGGCTTGTTCTACTTAAAGCTCAGGGACACCTGAGTGTCTTGGCCATGGCCACATGAATGAGGCACCTTAAAGACAGCTGGCATGAGAACTATGATGCTCCAGCTACTCTGTGCCTGAGGGTAGGTTCCAACAATGAACGCAGGAGACGTTGACTCATGAACGAGAGAAATTTTTGTGCGTTCAGTAAAATCTCTGCAAAACTCTGTGCTCTCCCTTCCTTCTCACTACACAGGTATCTGCAAGCCACAGACCCTGGCTTTTATTAAAAGCCAGCCTTTCAGCAAGTCTTCCTACCTACTCTTGCAAATAAGTCAGTTTTTAAGGAAAGGCCATGAGCTTCTGTCTCAAATTTCTGGGATGTGCTCTTGTATGGGTTCTGTGCACTGGGCCAACGCAGGAGAGTCTTCAAATCCCAATCCAAGAAAGGCTCTGAGAGGAAGGATGAGAGGATAAACACATGGAAAATCAGAGTCTAAGGCAATACTTCAGCTACTGGATTTTTTAATGAGGTACCTGTTGGTTGCACAAAACCTGTTAACTAAGGGTATATAGGCACTAAAGGTAGAGTAATGCAGAAATACCCAAGTGTGCTTAAAGAATCTAACTCCAATGCTGGTAGCAACCTACCTACTGCTGGCTAATGTATTCTACTTATTAAAAAAAACAAATTCTATAGTTTATATCTGTATATATATATATATATGTATATGCACACATATTTAAATAACTGAGAGACTACTCTCACGGTTTGAAATTGTGGCTTAACCATTGGACAGTCCTTGCTCTTCCAACCCATTGTCGAAAAACCCCTTTGTCATTTTCTTGCAAGTACCTCCCCTTTGGTACCTCCTTTTTTACCTACCAGTCTCTCTGAGGTTATGTAAGAACTGTGTTTGCAATATAAGAATAAAGAAACTGATTACTGTCTCAACTTCTAAAACTTCTGCCATCATCGAGATGTAAAATGTGCAAAATATGTATTTTCTCTTTGTAGGACTTTCTGGGGATTTGTACTTTATTTGTCCCGTATATCCTGTGCTTACCAACACCTCCAGCACTACCAAAACCACAACAACTTTTGCAAAGTGACTTGCATATTCAAAGACAGTTTCTTTTAAAACAATTTCTGGTTGGTGGTAGTTCTCAGAAGCACATTTGTCATTAGCAGGGGAGACCTTCAGTGGCCAACAACCCCACCTCATCAGGAAGGTACTAACACAGTGGCGTTACTCCCTCCACTCTGGTGTTCCCTCACACCATCTATCTTTGTGATGTCTGTGTTATCACTGCATTGCTCCCAGGTTTATCACTTGATGCCACCACTTGTCTCTCCCACCAGGTACAGGGGAGGCTGTTGCCACACTCTGAGATGGCTTCTCTAAGGTGGCAAAACCACCAGCCACCTTGGCAACACATCTGGCGTTGGGTACCTGGTGAGGATGGTGCTTTCCTCTAATTTCTTGGTCTCCTCAGCATGGCTCATTCAAGCCAGGAGTTACTCTACCTGCCCTTAAAATGGTACAGTCACTGAGGACAAACCACTCCTGATGAGGAGGCTCCAAGCCACTGGGCAAGCACACTCAAAGAAAAAAAAGGGCAAGGTGGGTATTTTAAAATAAAGCTGTTAGGAGAAACTAAAAAGTTCATTCTAAAGAAAGCCTGACTACTTCATTTCAGTTCATAGGCAAAAATAAATGTTCTGACATTATTGCTCATTGTATGTCTTTTTTCACACTTCTTATGTTAATCACACTTCTGATTAGCTTCTCTCATTAAAGCCAAATTGATCAGGTCACCAACGCACACTCACTGTACGTGCAAAATGTACTTGAAACTATTTCTGCTTATGTTGTGTGGTATTTGCTGCTTTCTATAACCCCAAGTGGACGCAAGTGAACTCTGGCATCCAGATCCCAAGGACTTCCAGGACCTTCCAGTCTGCAGGTCTTCCAGAAAGCCTGGATATAACCTCTTCCCTGGGGACCTCGGGAGTCCAGTACAGTTTTCTGACATTAGCTGTTCAGTTCTTTCTAGAGACTGCTCTGTCTTTTTTCATGTCTTAAACTAGGTAATCTGAAAACCAAGTTTTATTTTAAAAACTCTGGCCTGGATACATGGGTGAAAATACCAAGGAGCAAAGTCGTGACACCTGCCTGTACAGTAAGGCAGCAAACACATGGGGTAGGAAAGAAGAGACAAACAGTCTGACAAAGCTAACTAAGAGGAGCCTGTTGCATTTTTAAGAGTTTATTGCCAATATTTTATGATAGAAACCTCACAAGCTGAATTTCATATTTCTCTTTCCAGAACATCAGGCAAGTAAGGACTATATAGAAAACAACAGGACACAAATGCTAGAAAAGTTTGCTGACACCTAGAGGCACTGATGCTCTCAATTAAAAATGTAGGGTAAAGGTTGTAGGGCTTGAGAAGGAATTTTGATATATGGCATAAACAATTTAGCTTTTTGCAAATGCAAAGAAACTTTTGTCTGTAACATATACTAAAATCTCATCTTTTGAGTTCTTCCCATAAGCAGCAGAAGAAAAATTATACTGACAAATTCCTAGAGTCACTCTGAAACTTTTGTTTATCTAAAAATTAGAGACTGTTCTCATTATCTTTATATAAACATGAAACAAAGAAGTTGTTTCTAAAGATCCTATATTATGGTATGTCTTCACTGATTCTACTTAAGAATTCAGCTTAAAAGCAGGCACTGGGGATTGCATTTTTCCTTGTTATTTAACATGATGACCATCTAAAACTATTACGAAAAAAAAATTAAAAAAAAGAAACAGCAACTGGCTTTTTTCAGAATTTTTTTCCCACTCAATTCCACTCTTATGCAGCACACAGGCTCCCTTTTACCAGTATACACAATAAAGTAAAACTTCTTGTGTATTTTTTTTTCTTCCCTGAGAAAGACAGGCAATTCAATCCCAACATGACAACAAGCATTGCTGCAAAGCTAACAAAATTGACTTTATTTCAAGGTGAGGCAACATAACAGCTCAATGACAGGAACTGTAATGAGGAAGGATATTCCACTCTGAGAAGAAATAAAGCTATTTCTGCTTACAGGAACAAAAACATTTTGTAAAATATCAGGTCTCTGAAGCAAATAGGTTTCTTTACTGCACTTTTACAGTGCTTTCTCTTTGGGGAAATCAATTCCTGAATGATGCTGACCTCCTTTTCCAAAAACTTTTGTTACTCTCCGATTCAAATGTGACATGAAAGGCATGTGCTGCCACTCTGCAGTCCCGAATACTTCGACAATACAGTTTTAACCACATTTTTCCTTCCTGTGGTACATAAGTTAAAAAAATCTGAGAAGGATGGATATGTTGGCTGGAAGGGACCTCCAGAGTTAATATGCCCAATCTCATGCTCAGAGATTACTTTGAAATGGGATGCTCCAAGGAAGGAAACATTTCTGGATGTAAAAGCATACATGCTTACTTAGCTCATTCATATGAGCGATAGCACCTAAAGCAGTCTTTCTAAAGGGTAAGGGCTTGCAAGAGCAAAAGGAAATGTCTTCACCTTCTTCTGAGATGTTCTTTAAGGAACATGAGCCAACAGTGTGCCCAGGTGGCCAAGAAGGCCAATGGCATCCTGGCCTGTATCAGGAACAGTGTGGCCAGCAGGTCCAGGGAAGTGATTCTGCCCCTGTACTCAGCGCTGGTGAGGCCTCACCTCGAGTCCTGTGTCCAGTTCTGGGCCCCTCAGTTCAGGAAGGATATCGAGGTGCTGGAGCAGGTCCAAAGGAGGGCAACCAGGCTGGTGAAGGGACTTGAGCACAGATCCTATGAGGAGAGGCTGAGGGAGCTGGGGCTGTTCAGCCTGGAGAAGAGGAGGCTCAGGGGAGACCTCATCACTCTCTACAACTCCCTGAAAGGAGGGGGTAGCCAGGGGGGGGTTGGTCTCTTTTCCCAGGCAACTCTCAGCAAGACAAGAGGGCACGGTCTCAAGTTGTGCCAGGGGAGGTTTAGGTTGGATATTAGAAAGAATTTCTTTACTGAGAGGGTGATCAAGCATTGGAATGGGCTGCCCAGGGAAGTGGTGGATTCTCCATCCCTGGAGATATTTAAAAAGAGACTGGATGTGGCACTCAGTGCCATGGGCTGGGAACTGCAGCGGTAGTGGATCAAGGGTTGGACTTGATGATCTCTGAGGTCCCTTCCAACCCAGCCAGTTCTATGATTCTATGATGATTCTATGAAATGAACCCTACAAATCCACTTCAGTGGCCTTCTGAAACAAGGGCACATTCACAATTTAGTCAAGGTCCACCAGTGTGAAAAAATCACAACAGGAAGAGTAAATATTGAGAGTTCAGTAATGAAGCCAACAAAGATAAATACATTTAAACTAGGGAAATGTTAACTATAGAGATATGTTAAGTATTGATTCAGAACAAAACTCTTAAAAAATTATAATCACAATAAAAACACTAAATATTATGAAAATAGACAAAAATATAATTGGGTTTATTCAAAACACTGATTAAGTAGGCTAGCAATCTTCCCATAAGACAGAAGGAAACTGGATTAGCTGTCTCCCTGTAAGTGAGAAGGGAATGAATGCACTGTAAATACAAAGGGTCACCAGGTCACTAGGTCCAGTAGGAAGGAAAAGAGGAAGAGTGCAGACTGCAAACATTTGGAAGGGGAGTATTCCTCTCACTAACACTGAGCATCTGACTCAGGCTCCTTCACCTGCACTCAGCGTCCCTGAGATAAGATCTGGGTGGGCTGGGGATTCTGCTTGAGTGCTCTCTAGATGGTGTCTGCCCACAGACAGCACGGGGAAAGCCTGAAAAAGCAAAATACCAAGATAAAAGAAGCAGATGTTTTCTTGGTAGAGTGCACCATCAATTTAGAAATCCATCCCTCAAGTTCACTTTCTAATGCTATTACGAATTTGTGAATTTTCCAGTTATGTGTTCCCTATGTGGCAAATACTAAAGGTCAGTCAGAGGACTAGCAGAATTGTCCTACCTTCTTCTTGATGACAATCATTCCATTTTGATAACCCCACACTGTTAAAATTGAAACTCATTTCATCAAGCCCCCAAAACTGAATGTGGATTCTCTAAGAAGGTATAAGAAGAAAGGACGAAGAAGCTACAATTTCTGATGAACTACTGTATTTTCATGGGAAAAAAATGCAGGTTATCTGTAAAATAAATAGATACATAAATACATCAGTAAATAAGTCTGGTAATTAAGGAATAGTAAAAAGTTACACATGTGTATTGAGAGGTGTGGAAGAGGTTTGTCTCAGTTCTTCCTCTTGTTCTCACAGCATATGCTCCCAACACAACCCTGCCTACAGTTCCTCACTGGTCCCTTCCCTGATTCTGCATGCATGATTGGAAGGTATGAGATTTCTGAGGACTTATTTTTTAGCAAAGGCTACCTGAAGCATGAGTTGCACATGGGAAAATTCAGGAGTTGGAATTGCAGGTCTGTCACAGAGACAGTGATGGGATGCCAGAGAGAAAGTGTTAACGGTGAGGAAGCATCGTGTGACGGGGTGGTGCGGAAAAAGGAATTTAATCAGAGCTTCATCTTGGTTTCTAACTCAGGAATAATATGTATAGCACATTCCATTACTGGCCTGCCACTGTTGCTGACCTTCTCACTCACAATTAGTACATCTTAGCAGTTGTCAATGAAACAGAGGGGATTATTTTGGCAGCAGCTGATGGAAGTACCATCCAACTAGTCACCCAATGTAGATCACTGCCAGACACTAATAGGGATTTGAGCTACAGTCCCTTCATGGGTCTTGTCACCCCAGACACCCACTGATGGCTGTGCTTGCACCTAGCTGCTCCAGGGGAAGGGTCTGGAAGAGAAAGTAAAAGAAGGCTCTTTCCCCATCAGGGAAAACTCACTCAAGTGTTTGAGCGAGACAGTGTTTTTAAGCACAGCTCTTACAGCTGTGTTTAATGATGGAACAGGGAAAAAAAAAAAAAAAAAAAAAAAAAAAAGGCAGGCCTTGAAATTCCAAACACCTATTACTCTCATCTGAAAGGAGAAAAAGTAACACACTCCCACTGAAGCCTAGAGATACTCTGCCAGGAGCCCCTGTACAGAGTAAAATCTCATCCTGTTTGCAGCATACAGGATGCATAGCTTCCTTGGGAGAGGAAACCTAAATCATGCTTCAGTATTTGACAAGTAGGGTTTCCAGTCTAGGGTCCACATACTATCTAGCACTGGCCCAGACAGACATAGAGACGGAACTGCAGAGCCAGGAGACAGCACTTTGGACTTGGGATAGTCCCTGCTACTGGGTACCTGGCCAAAGGGACCTGACCAAGCCAAGCTCAGTACCACTATCTGCTGTGCCTGGGCTGACCAGACATATCACCTTCCAAATGCTTGGCTTTGTGCATGTTGGTGAAACTACTAACCCTGCTGAAGTCAGTGCTCCAGTGATGAAAAAATGAAAAATCTGTCAAGAGTCTGTTGGATTATCCCTATTGCCAGTCACAAAATTCCATATTTACCTCCAAGAGAAGACTGCAACCAGTCGCTATTAACAGCACAAACACATACAAAATGTTTCAATAGGAGGATTCTGGCATCCTTCAGGTATCCTTCTGTCCTTCCTCAGGGTGTCATCTTCAGTGCAGGTGCCTACATCTGACCAGGGGACTCAGGAGTGTGTCTGGGCTCCCACATCTGGATGCTCACCCTGGTGGTACCCTAACTCCAAACCCAAAGTCAGGCATGCACACAGCCTTTCTGCCTCCCACAGAAAGAGGTGCCAGGGTGGGAACTGAACTGTGCCACCAGCACCAGGCAGAAGGTGGCTGCACCACAGTGGAGACCCAAGGATTCTACTGCACAGAGATGGTGACATCAGAGCCCAAAGGAGCTTTCAGCCTCATGGGGGAGAGCTGGTGGTTTCCTGTGGCACACACGTTACGTGTATTTCTTGGTTGCAACGTTTTGCTTTGAATCTTGAACCACTAAGCACAAAAGCCAACAATAAAGTAAATCACTCGGGCACAGTATTGATCCTTGAATGATGATTACATAAAAAAAAAAAAAAAAAAAGTAAATGCTTTGGTGTGTTACATAAATAATTCGCCTCTGGCATCTATTATGCACATTGCAGTCAGACCTCTCATTTAATTTACACCGTTTCTTTTGTAAAAAATCATCCGAATTTTTTTTCCCTCAGTCTATTCACTCACTTTACACGGTGGAATACTTGCAAAGGAAGAGCAGAAGCGGAGGAAAAAGAGGGAAATTGATTGCTGCCAGCCTGGTAGGGAAACGTTCACCTTGTAGGCAGGGGACAAACAGCAGAGTCATCTGCAACATGCAAACCACCTCCTTCATTTCCATAGTCAGCCAAGGGCAATGCCCTTCAGAAATTCTCAAAACTATTGCCGCTATAAATAAGCTGTCTTTAGTGGGACCCTGCGAATAAAAAGGAATTTAAAAAATAAAGATCGGATGTATCAGCGAAGCAGTTTTCGACACTGAGAACGATGGTGGGCGGTCGGTGTTCGCGTCACACAGATGCTGACAACTCATTAGTCCCTAAATGCCACCTAATGAGATCGTTTTCTGCTAAGAGAGACGCTAGAACTGTCTCCACCTCGGTGCTCCCCTCGATCCCCGCCCCGCCCGGCCCCTCTCTTTGCCCCGCTCCACATCCCTAAGTCACTCACACCAGACCTGACACCCAGGCAAGATTTCTACTTGCACTTGATCAAATGGGGTTTGCTTGAATCAGGACTGCAGTGCCGGGACTCTTTCTGAAACTAATTATAATTCCGACGTTAATTTGAAGAGGTTTGGCTCAGCGTGACCCAGTTCGCACTCAGAACCACCAGTTTCACACCCGCTGTGCCCCTCCAGTCAGAGCACCCACAGCCGGCGGGTGCTGTTCTGCTGGGGCACGGTGTGACACCTAGCGCAGCCCGGCCCCGGCCCCAGCCCCACGGCCACGTCCACGATTCGGAACCGGCTCCACAGCCCCTCTCAGCAGCCCTCCGCCCTCCGCTCCCGCACCTCTCCCCGTCAGCCCCGCAGCCGGCAGGCTCGCCCCCCGCTCCGGCTCAATTTTTAACCTTCTCCCGTGAGCACCAGGGCGGAAAGGGAGGAAATAAAATAATTACCTACTAATTACAATTATATGATTATTGTTATTATACTTAAAAGAACTGCGAATAAACCAGCGATGCGAGAATAGTTACCAGCGAAGAGCCGCGCTGCAACAGGCGATGCCGGCAGCCGGGGCGGGGGGACGGGCAGCCGCAGCCCCCTCCGCCTGCTGCCACCGGCCCTGCCGAACCGGGCTCTGCATGTGCCGGGCCGGCCCGCCCGTGCCCCGCCCACCCCCCTGTGACCGCACACCCGGGCACGCCCCTGCCGATCCCGCTGTAGTCTCTGGCGGCGGCTGCTGTAGAGGGGAGTCCCGGTGTTCCGGGCGTGGGAGGGAACCGGCAGCCTCGGCTGACCCAAACCCTCCCCGGCCTTCTACCAGGGTGAGGGGAAGGCTGGTTCTGGACCACAGCTGCTGCGGCTGTGGCTGAGGGGAGCCCGCCTAACCCCAGTCGCAGGAGGAAGGTGAATAGAGGTGTTGGAGCGAGTCCAGGGGAGAGCCACCAAGATAATCAGAGGACTGGAGCATCTTTCCTAGGAAGCTAAGAAAGGTGGGATGTTCAGCCTGGAGAAAAGCCCAGCAGGTCCAGGGAAGGGATTCTCCCCTGTACTCAGCCCTGGTGAGGCCACACCTCGAGTCCTGTGTCCAGTTCTGGGCCCCTCAGTTCAGGAAGGAGATCGAGGTGCTGGAGCAGGTCCAAAGGAGGGCAACCAGGCTGGTGAAGGGACTTGAGCACAGATCCTATGAGGAGAGGCTGAGGGAGCTGGGGCTGTTCAGCCTGGAGAAGAGGAGGCTCAGGGGAGACCTCATCACTCTCTACAACTCCCTGAAAGGAGGGGGTAGCCAGGGGGGGGTTGGTCTCTTTTCCCAGGCAACTCTCAGCAAGACAAGAGGGCACGGTCTCAAGTTCTGCCAGGGGAGGTTTAGGTTGGACATTAGAAAGAATTTCTTTCCTGAGAGGGTGATCAGACACTGGAATGGGCTGCCCAGGGAAGTGGTGGATTCTCCATCCCTGGAGATATTTAAAAAGAGACTGGATGTGGCACTCAGTGCCATGGTCTGGTAACTGCAGCGGGAGTGGATCAAGGGTTGGACTTGATAATCTCCGAGGTCCCTTCCAACCCAGCCAGTTCTATGATTCTATGATTCTGTGATTCTATGATGCTGTGAATTTTCTGGGAGGTTTGGCCTCAAGTGCTCTGCCTCAGCTCCCAGCTTGAGGGCAGGCAGCTGGCTGCCTGGAGCAGCCTGTCAGGGGTGTGTAGCAATGGATGAATCAAAGGAAGAATTCCCCAGTGAGCATACAGCATTTGGAGGTGTTTGTGTGGTGATGCTGATGTGTCCCCTCTCAGATCAGGAGCAGAGTCTAGTCAAAGATTTGTCTGTTCTGCTTCTGTCAACTAGTGCTGTGCCAGGCACGTTTAAGCAATGATGTAAAAATTACAAGGACAAAGATTTTCTAAATGTGGGAAAGACTGAAGAACAAGCCCAAGCACAATGTTGTATCTAACTAGTACTGTGCATTACGCTGTACAGTTAACATATTGCTCAAAAAAAAAAAAATGTTTTTTGAAAGCTTGCCTCTGTAAAGAGTTTTCATCTAAACTCATACACTGAATGTCACCCAGAGGTGGTGTTGTGTCTTCATCCTTGGGTAAAGCTCTGCAATAATGTGCTCAGACCTCATAGTCATGTCTGAGATGTGCAGGAAGCTGAACTGGAGACCTCCTGAGTTATCTTCCAACTTGATTTATTCCCTCTCCTATGAGCCATTGTGGCAGCTGCCAGAACCCTTACTCTGAAGAGCTGAAGACTGGAATGGTAAGATAACCCATACCACCAAGGGAGTCTGGATTTAATGTTAAATCATATTGTTCCTGTTCTGGGGATTCATCTTCTTTGACTTTTTAAGAATTTCCTCAATGCAGTGTGGTGGTTTTTTTTCTTGTTAATGTTGAATTGTTTGTTTTGTGTTTGTTTGGGGTTTTTTGAGTTTTATATACTTCCTTCTAGAGGAAGATGGAGGATGCTTCCTCTACCCTCTGGTTATCATCAAGAACCATGGCAGATTCTGGCTATTTTTGTGCAGTGGTGGTGCATCTTGTTGCAATATATAACAATTTATTCAACTCAGCATGGCTGTAACTGAACTCCAGGCTTCCTTTTCCAGCTTCCCCTGTTTCTTCCTTTCTCCAGCTCCTTGTTTAAATGTCATTCAAATCCATAAGCTAAGTGTCAAACCTGAAGTCACTCCTGCTCATAGTCTTCAGGACTGTGTTCATTCATTTCATCACAGTTGGTTTTTTTTTTGGTTTTTTTTTTTCCAACAGAGTTTTATATGATGCTACACTTCATTTAAATTTATCTTGTCCACATGTTAAATTGCACTGAAGTCTCAAGTTTATCTACTTTAAAATTAAATTCTTGAAATACTTTTTGCCTAGCGATGTCCTTGCTTCTAGCTGTATGTGACAATTTTCTTAATCTTTGTAAATCTTCCTGTGAGCTCTTAGTTTCCTGATGGCACTTTCAGTTTCTCTTCAAAGTCACCTTCATCAATGCTTTTCCCTTTTGTGTTTTCTTTCTGATACTGAGTCTTTATACTGTGTGATGCTTTATATCTTTTAAGCCTTACCCCAGCTCTCACCCCCCCCAAAAAAAACCCAAGAAAATCAAACCAAACTCTGCAATTTAGGATGTAGATGATCTTGAAAATTACTGTGAATCAGAAATTTGCTAAACTTGGCTACTAGTCAGAGGATTACTGAAACTGAATTAGGGGTTCTTTGGTTGAAATCAGTATCATTGTATGCATTCATAAACTAATAGGAAGCCAGAAAGGAGCATAAACTCCTACTTGCAGACTCAGTCTTTTAACTGCTGCTCTTATTAAATCTGTTTATCCTGCAGAAAAACGTTTCCGGGAGCTTTCAGAACCCTTGATGTGGGGTGTTTCTCTGTTCTGCTGTTCCTTTTTTTTGGCTCAGAGATTAAAAACTCCCAATTGCTTCACTTTTTTTTTTTTTTTTTTTTTTTTTTGTGTGTGTGTGTGTGTGTGACAGAGGTCGTGAAAAACATCCTTTAATGCAAGCATTCTGAAGTTAATAGAATAGCTCTTCCTTAAGAAAATAATATCACTGATTTATTCACTGATTTATTTCCAGAAACACTAATGATAACTAGAAAAACTCTTGAATCAGTCACTAAGAGAACAAATGCCCTTTTTGTCCACTTCTCCTGTTTTATGGGTGTTTTATCACCTGGTTTATCTGAGCAGACATTTATAGTTCAGCACCTTAACCTAGAGATTACTATTTCTCTTGTCAATTTTTTTTTTCAGATTTTTTGAAGTATCTTCAGTCATCTGTCAGGAGCAAAGACAAAGCAGAAAAGAGTTGAGCAGACAAACAGCTTCACAGACCTCTGAACTGTCTGCAACAGGGGAGAATGTTGGTGAAGGTACATTATACAAAGACAGTTCCTGTAGTGCATAGTTTCAAATGCCAAAAGGTCTCTAAAATTAACACAGAAGAACATAAATTAGAAGTCAAGCTACTAGTGCAAAGCACTGTGAATGAAACTACAGTATGACCTGTATGACCTTCACCTTTTTGGGAGGATCTTCATGTAAATAGTGGAAGAGTCACCAGGGCAGGTCCTGGAAGTTGGTTCTTCCTCCTGTCAGACTTGAACACTACCCGCCAGGTATTCCCTCAGCTCATCCATAACTGTGAGAGATAACATGAAAAATTGCTAACTTTAAGAAAAATGAAATTTGATCACGTGGAGTCAGGCAGCAGGTCCAACTTTGATTCAGACAAGATGAACTTTTATGGCCCTTCCAAGCCAGCCCATTCTATGATACTGTCACTCTATGAAAATGGAAAAAAAATAAAGTTTTGGGGAATGCTCCTGCTCTTCTGGGAATATACATCCATGCAAAAAGATATAACTTGTCTGACCTTATTTTAAATGCATGAGGGATTTCTAATGAAAACAGAGGACTTGCAGTGCTATATGGTTCAGAAATAACTGGGTGTTGTGTACACCTGTATATGTGAATTAAAAGCTCTTTCCAGTTTATATAAAGTAGCTATTGATTAAATATTTAAGGACTAACCTATAAAAAGAAAAGTGAACAACAATGACATGAGCTATAATCAAAACATTTCTAACCTAAGTAATAGAAAAGAAAAAAACCCAAAAGGGGAAACCAGGCACCAATGCTGAAACCAGATCTGTAGAGAGGAACTCTACCTCTGAAAAGGTTCACTGGCTGCTGTCAAAAATATCAGGGCCCAGGATCTGCTGTAGATGTATGGCATATAGAAATTTTACAATTTTTTTTCAGAGATCAACACAGTAGAATAAATTTGTAACTTGAAAAAAAAAATGTCCCTACAAACTGGGTTTAAAAGACCAAAGCAAGCTTTTTTCTCCCCATCTATCTCTGTACTTCTGTAGGAATATCCCAATAGCTAAAACTCCTTAATCTTCACAGAGTCAATAAACCAGGGAAATAAATAAAATAAATAAAAATATTTTTATAATGTTTCAAATAAATGGTAGGTAATTTGGCTTTTTGTTTTGTTAGAATACTGTTATACTATATTATTATTATTCAATATTAATTGAAAAGGAACACATAATACATTACAAGTAATACCTTCTTAACTGTATTAAAAATAGAAAAAGAAAATTCTGTTATGGAAATAAGCCTGAAAAGTTAGATGATACAGTTAATGGTCCCTTGATATTATTAAGTCCTTCTGAATATTATTTTGAAAGACTAGTAAGATCTGTTTCTGTACAATACATTTCCAGTCTGCCACTGTCCAAACAGATGTAAATAATTCTGGCTCACTATCAGAGCTCTGCTTCAATGATTTAAACCCTTTTAAAAGTGGTAGATAAACCACGTGTCTTGCAGGGAGAAAAAAAAATACCCTGCATTTATGTGGATATTAGAATTTTCCCACAGCACTTGAGAAATACACAGTGCAGAATTGTAGCTTGTGCTAATTGAAAAAATGTCGTGGTTTATGGTAACAGCAGATGATGATTTATTTGTGTGTTACTTTATTATAAAGGAACTATAAAATACCCAGTTCAATAAGGCTTTGAAAATAGTGGGTCAGGCTATCACCAGAATTTAGGAAGGCAATTCTGACACTTTCATGTGTCTTTGCTCTCCTTGTTTTAGGTATAGCCAAGTAACTGAATGCAAAATGAGGAAGAGATGTGTTTATTGATTTTATAATATCTTTGCAGCTACTTTAGGCCCTATGAAATCCTTACTTCACGGATACTTATGAAGACAGGTGACCCTACAGGCTATTACCATGAAGGTAATGCCATACTTGTCCCATCCCAATGTTGTAAGTGATTCTGGGGATATCTTTTTTCCCTCAAGGCCAATGCCCTGCAGTCAAATTCCTGAGCTTTCAGGCATACAGAAACCACTGAATGTTATTTCCATGCTTTTTTTTTCACTTAGGTATGTTAATGTTTGTTGGTAGAAATGTGACCCAGCAGATAGGGCTGTGTTCTGTGTGTCAGTTTTGATAGGAACTTCTTTTCATTAAAACATTTAATGAAATGGCAGAAGTTTACACATAGAATCTAAGGTTGACATATTACTTCTTTTTTGTAGTGCTCCATTAAAAATGTATCCATACAGATAAAATAAGGAGACAAAGAAACAAACAAAAAAAATCCCTTGTCCTTGTTCTTTTGCCCCCTCACTGTGTATCTTTTTCCATGTTTTTAAGAAATCAGAACAGGCTGAGACCAGTCTTTTGGCCACAGCAGCATCCTAACATGATTCCTGGACTACAGATCAGTAGTATTTGTATAATGTAGCTCTTTAGCAGCAGTGGGCTTTTGGTGCCAACACGTACTTGCTTACACTTTGCTTTCGTGGCAAAAGAATAGGTCCAGAGAGAATGAGCTTATGTCAGGTTTTCAGCTGGGTTTCCAGTGCAAACTGCACCAAGTCTGGCTGGTGCATTATGCTGCTTCTTTAGTCATGGTCATGTGTTATCCAAGTTTAAAAATATTACTAACATTTAGTTCTTTTCCCTGCACAGCACTGCACACATCTGCCTCTTCAGCTGTGCTGAAACAAAGTGTTTGGCCATGCTGCAGACCAGAGCAAGAAATTTATCCAGCTAAAAAAAAAAAAAAAAAAAAAAAAGAGAGAAAAAATCTGCATTATTAGGTGGATGTGGGGAAGTGCTTGCCTCATCTTACTACTGTGGTATTGTGGAAGCAAGTGTACAGCTATTTCTGTACTTCCACTAGAAATCATTCACATGGTGGAAATAGCATGTGAGGCAGCGATATGAAAGGTGAAAATGCAGAATCTCAACTCATTTTTTTGCATGTGCTGTGGCATAGGGGATGTGATTCTGTGGTGGTCCTCATTGCTAAAGTGTGGTCCTGTAGCACAGGCTGTATGGGCACAGCTTCAAGAGGACACCCATTCCACTGGCAGGAACTTGGAAATAAAAAGCAAATATTAGAGGTTTTCTGATGGATGTTTCGATGTAAGGTTCATGTTCCTGACTGTATCCTGGCTACCCAAACCCCTGAAAATCTAAAAGCAACACTGTGGTTCCCACAGATTTTTGTGATGAGTGAAGTTTGATTTAAACTCTGCATGGGTAGGAATACTCTTGTTGTGTCACCTGGGACTAGAAAAGTTGTTTTGAGGAAGAAGATGGTAACACACGGAATTTTCATCCTACTGGAAAGATGTTTTGTTGGAGGGGTAATTTGATGTGTTTCTTTTCAGCACTATTGAAAGAATTAAAAATAAAACAGATCCCAAGCATTTTCTAAATCCTTGTCTCAGCCTTTCCTGTTCCTTTCAGAGATGCCATCAGAGTTGGGAGTAGCCTATGGTGTAGTGTTCCCTCCTCTCTCTCTTTCTCAGGCAGGGGCACTGTTTCATATTCTTACTTCTGTATGTTGTCCACAACAGTTTCTAGAAAATTCTGTCAAGTTGGTAAAGCACTGCTTCTTTTCATGACAGTGAGGTAGACTCCATCAAATCCCACTGAAACCTCAAGGGGGAATTTCATCTCACCTAACTTTCCCTAAGGGTACTCACTTAATCACAACTAGTAACACATGCTTCTTCCTTAATCCTGGGAGAGGGGCACAGAAACTTCCAGAAAACAATTTTTACTACCTCACAGCAGACATCTGAGATGGGTGAACAAGCCCAGAATAGGTGTCTGCTTTTTTACCATTTATAGTAAAATACAGGGTTGCAGTGGCACTTGGTGGCTGATGCTTGATGTTGTATGAGCTGCAAAACTGCATAAAAAGCAGCAAACCATATGAGTTGTGTTTTAAGCACAGAGATTCATTGCTGTTCACTGTAGCCAGAGCAGAGGCTCTGTACTCATTGCTTACACTGCAGGTGGAAGTATGGTGTCTGCGGCTTAGAGGAGAGAGGGTCTCAAGACTGATGGTGTGAAACAGTAAGTTGAATGTACAGATGTTAAGTTACATATTTGTCACCCTTTGGGGCTGGTCAGGAATGTTACTGTTTGATCTCAATTTTTGAAGCTGATAATTTTTTTTTTTTTTTTTTTTTTTTTTTTTTTTTTTTTTTTTTTTTGTGAAACTATCTCATATCTACATTACAGCATAAACCATTTTATGACTGGCTTGGGTTGACCTTGGCTGGCTGCTGGACCCCCCCACCCATCCATTCTTTCACTCCTCTTCCTCAGCAGGACGGGGGAGAAAGTAAGATGGACATGCTTGTGGGTTGAGATAAAGGCAATTTGATGGGAAAATCAAAGACCACACACAAAAGGAAAGAAAAAGAGATTTATTCACTACCCACCAGCAGGTGATGTCCACCCACTTCATGGGAATCAGGGCCTCAGCAAACGTAGCAGATCCTTCAGAACACAAACACATTAATCACAAATGTACCCCCTCTAAGGGATGGGGAATAGGGGTTGTGGTCAGCCTATAACAATCCCTCTCTGCTTTACACTTTCCCCTGGTCCAGCATGGGGTCCCTCCTATGGGATACAGTCCAAGAACTGCTCCAGCATGAGCCCTTTCCACAGGAGTGGAGTCCTTCAGGAATGGAATGCTCCAGTGTTTGTTGCATGGGCCACAGTTCCTGCCAGAAAACTGCTCCAGTGTTGGCTCTCCATGGGCTGCAGGTAGATATCTGCTCCCATGGGGTCCTCCAGGAGCTGCAAGGGGACAACATTCATTGCCATGGTGTTCACCACAGGCTGCAGGGGAACCTCTGCTCTGGTACCTTGACCACCTACTCCTCCTCCTTCTTCTCTGATCCTGGTGTCTGCATGGCTGTTTCTCATGTTTTTCTCATTCTTGTATGTCACAGCAGCTGTGCAGTGTTTTGCCCTCTTTTAAATACATTTTTGTATTTTTTGGTGTCAGCAGGAACTGTGAAGGGGACAGCCCCTGATTTCTCACAGAAGCTACCCCTGCAGTTCCTCACTCTCAAAACCTTGCCACATCCACCTAATACAATGACAAACTACCAAATCTTAGGCTCAGAGTTCCTGGGATGTAATTACCCCACATGCATCAGTACAGATGGGGCCAACTGGCTGGAAAGTGGCTTTGTAGAAAAGGATGAGAGGTTTTGGTGTATGCCAAGTTGAAACACAAGCCAGCATTATGCCATTGTAGTAAAAAAGGCCAAGCAGATGCTTTCCACATAAGCTCCAGCTTAGCTAACAGGTTGAGAGAAGTGGTTATAAGCCTGTAGTCAGAACTTGTAAAACCACATGTGGAGTACCACGTCTAATTTGGGGCTTTCCACTATGAGAAAGACGTTGACAGACTCTGGTAGATTTCCCCCAAGATGGTCAGGAAGCTGGAGCACATGACATGTAAGAAGAGATAGACACCCAAGTTTTGTTCAGCCTAAAGAGGAGAGGCTTAAAGATTCTTTCTGCTGTCTTCTGCTGGAGTCAAGCTCTTCTCAGAACAGCAGAAGTTGAAAAACAGAACACATGAGTTGAAAAATGGTAAATTCTGCTTAGATACGAGGAAAAACCTTTTTCCCATGTGGTGGGTCAAAGGTTGCTGAGAGAAGTGGTGGGTTTCCATCCCTGGAGATATTTGAAACTCAGAAGGAAAAGGCCCTGAACAACCTGACCTAGACCTGCTTTAAGCAGTGTTGAATCAGGTGATGTCCCAGAGGTCCCTTCCTATGTCAATTATTTCATGATTCTACGTCTTTCTTGAAGCTATAAAAGCTTCACAGTAAATCCCTTATGTTTGAAGTCTTGCTAACTGCAATTAAATAATATATATCAGACTTGTGCTGTAAGATTTTGAGCCATTCTGAGCCACAGGTTGCCCAGGGAGGTTGTGATTGGTCCCATCCCTGGGAATGTTCAAGACCAGGCTGGATGGGGCTCTGAGCAACCTGGTCTGATGGGAGGTGTCCCTGCCCATGCAGGAGAGTTGGAACCAGGTGATCTTTAAGGTTCCTGCCAACCCAAATCATTCTATGATTCTATGATGTTTATAAAAGAATATATTCATTGTACATGCAACACAGATTTCACTATTATTTTGCACTTCTCTTTAGGAATGGTCTTGGAAGAAAACACGAGAAAATCTGGAATAACTTTTGCAGGAGGAAAAAAAAAGGCATATATTATACATTACTTAAAGCTACCTGAACTTTAGAAGAAGGACACTTTACATGTAGGATCAAGAAGTATATGTCACTGCTGAGAGAGAAACTGGATGGATGCTGTGGGCTGGCAGTCACAGAATGACACTGTGGGAAGTGGGATTCTCAGAAATGAATATGCCACTTGTAGATTCTGTAGGACTGCAACCACTGTGTTCTGTTGCATTAGTGAAACAGTGGAATTATAATGTAACAAATTAATCTGCAATCTTGATTTGGCATTGAAGTGACTGGGAAGTTGAAGGTCCAAAACCTAAAGCATTCAGGAGGTGGATGCCTCTTCTGAACTGGTCTCAGCTGTGTACACTCCAGCACAATGAGAAGCCTTTAGGTTTTCTAACTGGAACTGGTAGCTATGGAGGAAGACATCCTACTCCCATTACTGTAGGGCATAACCGCATTCTGCTTGCAAACCCCTTTTTTCTGTACATGAAGACCTACTCTTCTCTCATCAAAAGAAAAAGAGAGGAAGTGTTTGTAAAGAATCCGCTGTCTTTGTATCTTTATATCTTTGTATCTTTATATCTTTATATCTTTATATCTTTATATCTTTATATCTTTATATCTTTATATCTTTATATCTTTATATCTTTATATTTTTATATCTTTATATCTTTATATCTTTATGCAGGTATTCATAATTAATTACTGCATGGGAGCTTTTATTATGGCAACAGAGGATCTCAAGGATTAGATGTATGAGGTTTGCAGAACACTCGTCATTCTGTCTTTATTTTCTAGTGTTTGCTTTTCCCTAGGAAGTTTAGCAATGCCTGACATCCTTTTTTTTTTTATATAATGGACTTTAATGATGCTTCTGATGGCAATAGTGTGGAGGATGTTTGGGAAACTAATTTCCATTTTACAACAAGCAAGGAAGATGAAGAGGAAAAGCTGATGTCTATGTCCCTAGTGGAAGTATGATATTGCTTCATGTACCAGAGGATTGCTCTCAGACTTCAGGGGCATCATTTAAAGATGCATTGCTCATGTTGCTGATTTTAAAAGTCAATAGCAGCTTTCATTCAAAGTATCTTTTGGCTTTGTAACCTCATCCACAGAGAAATGATCTTAAATTTCTTACTGTAGCACTGCATGAAAAAGAAGTACTTAGAATGATTTAAACTCCTTATGTTAACATGAGAGTGGCTGTAGGGATAAGTGATTTACATGCTTTTCTTCTATAGTTCCCTTGCCTTAAATTCTCCCCTGTTTATTCCATCTTTTCTTTTATCTCACCTTCTTTTGCCATTTCCTTTGTACTTTTACTGTGTCTCATTTCCTTTCTGATGCATTCTGCATAATTTTCCTGGCACTTTCTCAGCACGGTACCTATTGCTAAAGTGTAATTCAACCCAAGTTAAGTCAGAACTATACAAAGTAGCTGGCAGATGCAGAAAATGAGCAAAGGTGCTTCTTGCTTTTGGTAAGGAAGCAGAGATTTAATATTTCATGGTTTCTGGGAGTTTGCCTGCTTGCCTAAATTTTGTCCTTCAGTGTGCCTGAACCAGCAGTTTCGTCTCCTAGCTGAACAAGCCAGAGGAAACATCACCCAGAATCCCACATGGGATTCTCCATTGGAATTTATGTTTCTGCCTTCATGGAGGGTACAAATCTCTGGCAGCTGTCACAAGGAAGTGGGGTTTTTTAGCCACCTTTATGTAAATGTTTTTTAGGCTTCATCACACTGTCTGCTGCAGGTTTCCAGTGGAATCAAAGTCACTATCTGGATGAGCAAGTTCCTTCTTGGAGGTAGATTGGAGGTAGATAGTAGATTTCAGGTATGGGCTTTGAAATGACAGAACAAATACACCTAGTGAGAGGGTGGATCAAGATTAATCAGTTAAGGGTTTGGGGAATAATTCTAGCTGGATACATTCTGCTTGAAATGAACCTCAGTGTTAAGCAAATGGCCTGCTTAAATTAAGCACAAATATTCCACTAATTTTTCCACAGTCTTGAAAGAATTGGTATTACTGTTCCATATCTCATTCTGTGATCTAGAAAACCTGTATTCACTGTCTGTATTCACAGTGAACTTGCTTGGTACCTGAAAATATTATGATGTGATATGGCTGTGTTTGGAATCTGTGCTAAGGAGTACCCTACATTGTTGTAGCAGTATGATACAGGTGTCTGATGCTGATTTATTTTGGGGTTCTGTGGTACCATATGTGTAAGATCTGTAATTATCCTATCAAACACACTATGTCACTTAATTATCCATTTCTGCAAGTGTGACCAAAATGGAAACTGGCAATGACAGGGATGGAAATACCAGAACCATCATCACAAATAAACAATGCTGAGAGTTCTCTTCCTTGGTATTATAAAAAACAATTATTGATTTTGCATGTTCTTCCCAGTAATGCCCTTATGTGGTATAGAGAAAAGTATTTATAGATGTTTTTTTTCTCTTTGTTGAAAAGTTTACAGTGCATAAATTCCTCAGCTGTATAAATCATCTCCAAAGCATCCAAACCAATGGATCTATTCTCCATTTGACCAGCTGAGGTCCTCAAATGACCCTTCCTCCTTATTTTATCCAACTTCTCTACACTTTGCCTACTGTTTATTAAGACAATTTTTTACTAACACTGCTATAATTTTGCTGACTTTTTGAGAAAGGAAAGAGTAGTCTTGTCAAGTTATTTTTAGCAGACAATCAGACCTCACCACATACTGAAAAGATTCTTGGCTCGTGGTCATCACTGGTGAAATCTTTGCTGTGCTGCAGCCATTCTTTCACTACTTCTTTTGTAGTTTTGATCCATGATTGGAAGAACTCTCTCAAAAGCAGGAATATTTATCAGGTTGGCTTTTTGGAGCCTTTCTAAAATGCAGACCAAGCAAAATGTTTTTCTGATTTCCTTTCATATTGTTTTAGCAGAAATATTCTTCAAGCAGACATCATAGAAATGAAAAATTTAATCTCAAAAAGTTGGGATGTGACATCAGGAAGAAAAGGAAGGCTTATAAAGGGAAATGCTGGACAATGTTTATACCCAGTATCTCTGCTTTCAATTCCCAATCACAGTGTGCTAAGTGACAAAGTAAATGACTGGCATTTGCATTTCACACTGTAGCTTCAGTAATGCTTACAGTAGTGAGGCATAGCTATGTATAAAGGACTTGTATGAATTAATATTTATTTAATGAATTTGTATGAATGTATGAATTTAATATTTATTTCCTACTTCTTCCAGGGCAGTTTACTGATGCTAGAAAAACAGAATACAGATCCATGACATACTTTGTGAGGGATAACCATTGTTTTTTTCTTTCCTCAGGTGTTCAGAATTCAAACCTCACTAGTCCTGGTGCTCCTCATGACACTCACAAACTGACACCAATGAAGAAGTTCACAGTTTTCCTCAATCTGCTATCTCATCTTCCATCTGGGTAAGACAATTTTTATTAACTGAGAGCATCACAGCATTTATAAGCACAAACAAGGGTTTCTCTCTTGACCTACATTATCATCATTTACTAATTTCCATTTTAGCCATGCAATTAAGCCAAACAAAAAAGACTTTCTTAGTAGCCTTCTTCTACTAGCAGAAGACTGAAGTACTGAAAGTTAATCATAATGCTTGCTAAAATACCTTTCTATATTTAACCTTACCTACATAAATGCATTTAGTCAGATGTGGCTCATTTTCAGTAAACAGACTTTTTAGCTGAAAGCATTCTGAGAAAGAATGGCCTTGTGGCTTCCATTATTAGCTCTACTGTCTGCCTTTGTGTAGCAGTAAAAATAGGTATAGTTTTAAAACTTAGTCACTACCTTAAAATATGACTGTCTGGGGGAGATTCTGGAGGACAGAAGCAGGAGTCCTTTTCTAGAGGATCTTGGAATGCTAAGACCCAGCTTCATCCCCCTGGCTTTAGATATTTTACAGAGGGACCCACCTTAACATTTACACTGACTGGAGTGGTCATCTCACTCCTGGAAGAACTGAAGCATAGTTTTAGATCCTGAAAAGAGTCTAAACCATCATACTTTGTCATATTAAGTTAAAAAAAAAAAAACAAAAACAAAAGTAGAGGCCTCCACACTGTGTGGAAGTTAGAAATGGTTTGAGCTGCAGAGTTGGAATAGGTGACTTCCAGAGGTCTCCTTCAGCTGAAATTATTCTGACTCCATGATTCTCTGTCATTTGTGTTTCTAATGCATCACTCTGTTTTCTTTCATTGTAAGTTGGTTTTACTAGAAGAGCCCTAGTATCTGGGCATTGCCTATATTAGCTTTATTCCTTATGACATCAAGAACCTTAGATATATAAACAGCATAAAATGAAAGCAGATCTGCACATCACGGTGCTGTGGACTGTACTTGGATATTGTGTCAGTAAATACACTGGGAAGATTCACTGCACCTTCTATCCCCCTTCTTAATCCTGTCATATGTGAGAAGCTCATAAAAAAAACCCACAAACAAACAAACAACAGTAAACAGCTACTGAATATCTGAGGTAGCTATGAATAGAGCCAGCTACTACTTGCAGGAGTCTGGAGAATAGCTGCAAGTTGGATGCCTGCATGCAAAATATGATCATTCTCTCATTTCAACCATGTATGTGTAGAGTACACTTACACACAGAAAGACAAAAAGATATTTCTCAGCCATGAGGGGTTGTTTTCAAGCAGCATGAAGAGGTGGTGGGATAATAATTAAAACATAGATCTGTGGAAGACACCCAGCAGAAACCAGAAAAGGAATTATTCACACATGAGACTGTGTTGCTCTTTCTTGCCCTTAATGTTGGTGTTCTCTGTGTCCAGGTCTAAGGCATTTCAGGTACACCCACTCTTGTCTTTCAAGTTAGCCCAGGTATTTAAATTGTAATTTGAAAAACATTGTATGTACACTTGGGTCTAATATATAAAGTGTGCTCTAAAAAACACAGCATTTTATGTATACCTGCTATCTTGGTTTACTAATTAATCAAATGGGAATTAGGACATTATGTAATGATGGTGAAGGTAGGATGTGGTGTCAATAGCTTATAGATGCCTGGTTTTCCTTCTTATTGCAGAAAGCTTGAATGTTTGAACACGGAAGGAAACTCTGCTTTGCTATCTGGAGTTTTGAATCTTCCACTAAAATTTCTCAGAATAGAAAATAACTTCTTACACCTTCTGTTTTTAAAAAGATTCAGAACCAACCTCAGAAACTCAGTCATTTGACTTCCCTTTTCTTCTCTAAAATTAACATAGAGGAAAGATGCACAGACATCACAGAATATATTAAAATTAATATTGGATGAGTGAGTAGTACATAAATAATTCCTGTTCCCTTGCCCCCAGAGGAGAACTGTGAGCAATAGATATGCATAGATGGCTCCTAATGAGTAATTCTACAAGTATTAGGATAATGGAAGTTTATACTTGGTCCACTCTTTCAAATGAAATTAATGCTGATCAAGGGTTGCTATTAGATAATACAGGGTATATAATGGTTTCCATGCAGGTAGGATCTATTCAAATTTTGAGTGGGTGAATGGGAAACTACACGCAAGAGGGATTTATCAGGTGTGCAAATACTTTCTTCTAATTCATGTTTCTAGGATTTTACACTGCCACTTGTCCTTCAGACAAAACCTGTGTTGCAGCTCCACGATGTGGCTCTGTGTCAAGTCAGTCGCTGCAGAAGGGAGATGGACCTGAAGCTAAAAGCTGGGGCAAAAATTATGGCAAAATTGCAGAATAATTTTCTCCTTCTCCACCCCACTCCACTGTACAGCAGACCTTTCAGATTTTGACGTGCCCACCTCCTTCCCCACAGGAGCCCTGCAGACTGTGCATTAAGCTAAATTATTTCTCTGCAACAGTGTGGGTCTCAGCTAAAATGGAGCTGGGAAAGTCTAAGCACCTTCTCCAGAGATGAACCATGGTCATTTTGAGGCCAGATAATATATTTATTTGCATTTGTGAATGAGGAAGTTGAGCTGCTGTGGATGCAGGCATAGCCTGAAAAGGATGACACAGAGTTTTTGACCCGGTTTCTTCATCATTGTATTTTTATTGTCTGTGATTGCTGTGACCTCAGTATGGCAAAGGACTTTGTCTTGTCTGACTTCTTTAAAGGCACATAGTTAGATTTGGAAGACTTTCCTTTTAGTTCCATGCCTGCTCATCATCATACCAAGGAAACTTAATGTCTCAGACTGAGGCTTGACTTCAGTTCTTTGTGGAAACTGATCTGGATTAAAACAGAGAGACTGCGAATGGGATAAAACAGAAATCTATGATCTCATGCTACGTTATGCTGTTCAACAACCTGGAACTCAGCTGGAGTGATGGGATCACTGGCTGTGCATTGTTGCCATAGCTTTTAGCTCTGAATGGTCTGTTTCACATCAATTAATATATAGTTGAATCAGAATGAAAGGTAGATTCAGCTCTATGTAAAATCAATGAAGTTATGTGCTGACTCTGTTTCCTGAAGTGAAACCTGGCTAGGGATCAGGTTCTTCCCCACTGCTAGCAATATGTCCTTTTACATCATAATACTTGTAATTGCTTTAAAAAAAAATAAATTAAAAGGACAACATTATTCCTGAACTACAAATTAAGTTTAGGACTGATTTGTCAAAACTGCAACATTTTTGCAAGCTACAGGAAGCCTTGTAAATACATTTTAATATTTCTTGTACATATATCTTGTTAATTATTATAGAGCCATTTTGTTATTTCTTCTGAATACATTTTATTTACTATAGGAAAAAAAAAAAAAAAAGATGTATCTTTAATGAGTCCCACTCCCCAAATCTGAAATGCCTGATGTTTTTCTAAACATAAAACACAAGCAAACCACTCTTGCCTAAGTGACTTGATGATGAAGACAGCTTGCAACAGAACTGGGAGCAGAGCTCCAGCTTCTGATTTGGTACCCCATAACCACAGTACTGTTTTATAAGGGCTTAACTGATGCTAAAGATTTTTCTTTAAAGCTTTTGGGGACTCATAAAGTCCAGGGGATTTGTGCAGACTGAAGAGCCCAGTGCTGAAATTCAAAATAATTTCAAGGCATCACCAAATCCAGGAATTAGCAAGAACCCCAGTAAACTTTCCAGCAGCCTTTGGTTTTCTCTCATCTGTTCCTGGTTGCTCACAGCAAGGAAAATGAATTCTGGCATTGCAGGGTACCTCAGGTGCTTCTGCAAGAGGGGATGCAGGCACAGATAAGCATAGAATCATAGAATCATAGAATCATAGAATTGGCTGGGTTGGAAGGGACCTCAGAGATCATCAAGTCCAACCCTTGATCCACTACCGCTGCAGTTCCCAGCCCATGGCACTGAGTGCCACATCCAGTCTCTTTCTAAATATCTCCAGGGATGGAGAATCCACCACTTCCCTGGGCAGCCCATTCCAATGTCTGATCCCCCTCAGTAAAGAAATTCTTTCTAATGTCCAACCTAAACCTCCCCTGGCACAACTTGAGACCGTGCCCTCTTGTCTTGCTGAGAGTTGCCTGGGAGAAGAGACCAACCCCCCCTGGCTACCCCCTCCTTTCAGGGAGTTGTAGAGAGTGATGAGGTCTCCCCTGAGCCTCCTCTTCTCCAGGCTGAACAGCCCCAGCTCCCTCAGCCTCTCCTCATAGGATCTGTGCTCGAGTCCCTTCACCAGCCTGGTTGCCCTCCTTTGGACCTGCTCCAGGACCTCAATCTCCTTCCTGAACTGAGGGGCCCAGAACTGGACACAGGACTCCAGGTGTGGCCTCACCAGTGCTGAGTACAGGGGCAGAATCACTTCCTTGGACCTGCTGGCCACACTGTTCCTGATACAGGCCAGGATGCCATTGGCCTTCTTGGCTACCTGGGCACACTGCTGGCTCATGTTCAGCTTCCTGTCAATCCAAATCCATGGACACATATAACTTCCTATGCTCTGGCCTTGGAGTTGGCTGGCAGAAGAGATGAGAGCTGCAGTTACATTGTCTTCCATACAAATTGATATTATTATTATCATCATCATCACTATCATTGTCTCAAGTGCAGCACTGCTTCACTCTCTGGCTTCCAAGTGAGAGGTGGGCTGTGCCAGGTTAGCAGGGAGGAGGTGGTCTGCATCACTTCCAGCCTGAGTAGCTGCATCTTTAAGGAGCAGTGGTCCTGTATCTTCCAAAGAAAAAAACTTTCACTGACACTAAGCTGCTCTAGGGATACCATTAAGCAATTTCTTCCATAATTTTAGGAATGGCCATAAAGCTTCCCGGGACTAATTAATAGAAAGTGTCTCCAGACTGAAAGAGCTCCAAATACACTCAGTATTTCTGGACCAGACTCACAGCCTCCCCAAGGAGCTCCAGGGCCAGCAGGGTGTATTCTGCATTATTGACTTGGCAGCAGCAGAGAGAGTTGGCACTCCATGTGCCTTCCACAAAACACTGATAGAAAAGGAATTAAGGGCATACAGGAGTGGGCAAGGCTGAAGATAGGAGGATGAGGAGCCAAAGCTTGAAGTGAACACATAGTGGGTGCTGTTGTGTTCTGCAGACACTGGAACCACTGATGGGTGTGGGCATTGCTGCTCCAGGAGGAACATTTGCTGATGTGCAGCTGCGGGTGGCTCTGAGGATGCACCATTGGAATAGAGATCACCAGGGACAAGGCATGGACAGTGCCAGGGTTGGCACTTTGAGTTCTGCCCCTGCTTCTGGGCAGACTTTGCCCTTTTTTGTGCCTCTAGAGCTATCCTGAGGGGTGTTGGCACAGGCTGGTGTCCATTCGGGGTGCACGGACACGAACCTGCGGTGCTACTGGGGCACTACGGCAGCGATCCGGTACCGAACCCTGCAGTGCAGGAACTTAAACTGAGTTATGTACAACCAGCACCCTCTAGTGGTACTTTTCCTCTCGTGAGGTTTTAATGCTCTGTGAAACCGGGTTGGCTTTTTTTTTGTTTTTTTGTTTGTTTGTTTGTTTGTTTTGTTTGTTTGTTTGTTTGTTTGTTTGTTTGTTTGTTTGTTTGTTGTGGTTTTGTTTGTTTGTTTGTGGGGTTTTTTTGGTTTTTTGGTTTTTTTTTTGTTATAACATGGTGTGCCAAGATAATGAGATGGTCGAGGTTTGAACTGCCTGAGCTGAGTCACTTAGATTCTGTAACCCTCCGGAGTAAAGCAGCCAGAGCAAGTCAGCTTCTGAAGTTCCTGGGACAGAGTGAAATTAAAATTATCATCCAGATGTTCAAATGTGAAAAAAGCTGCTGCTTGGGGATGCACATTTCAATTCAATACTGACACTCCTCATCTCCTCTGTGAAAGCCTTCAAGCCTCATTTGCCTTCCTCTTCGCCCAGGGGACTTCCAAAGATGCCTTTAAATGTAAAGCTAGTGTTAGAGGAGATCCACACCCTAAAACTATGCTTGAGCATTTTACTAGAAGTATTTAATGCCGTGTAACATACCTTACAGGTGATGGCTTACATACAGAGCTCATGCTGACACAGCTCCTCAAAGAGAGGACTGGAAAACTTCAAATTACATCCAGCTTTTGCTGGGCACCTTGTTTTTTTTCTCCCCACTAACTTAAGACTTTGAAGTCATGTACCCTGGAGACAGAGGGCAAAGCTTTGGTAAGGTTAGAAGAAAAATCATCACCTTGTTTTATCAAAAGACCATTAAAAACCTAACTCTGACTTTCACTTCATGTTTTATAGCACAACAATGGCTTATTACTGAGTGGCTGATCCTGCTCTGGCAGGGGGTTTGGACTCCATCTCTCAAGGCCCATTCCAGCCCCTAACATTCTGTGGTTCTGTGATCAATAAATGGCACTCCTGCTTCTCAAAGGTGGCCCAATTTGGAGACAAGGTTGTAATTCAGCCTGGCATTTCTTGGTGGCTTTGCATTGGGCCCTGCTTCTCTCAGCATGTGTGTGTGTGTGTATGTGTTCAAGGAGATGTGTGTGAACATACTTGCATGGTTAGAGGGGAAGGAACATTTTTAGTACAAGTTTTTCTCAATTCTCTGCTCCAGTCAGCTGGAAGGTGACTGAAGGGTGCAGGTAATCCAGATGGTGTGGTGAGCAGCTCTTCCCTGTGCATGCAGAGGATAAGGTAGCTGTGAGCTACACACACCCTTGCACACATTTTGCACAGCCAGTGGGGAGGATTAAGGCCACAGGTAATAAGTGACAGGCACGTCCTCTCCCATTGATTATGGAGGAGTAGCCATTGATTGAAGACTGCACTCTGCATTCCTTGTGTGGCTACACCTGTGGCATTTGGTGCCTGTAAAATACAGACAGGTTTCTGGGCCAACACACAGGGCTGGGTGTTGGACCAGCTGGAGTGGTTGCCTGGTCCCTCCTGGAGCATTTTCTCCTCCCAGGAAGCAACCACTTGCCACAGCCCAGTTACAAGTTAGGCAAGCACAGGAAAAGATCTGTGTGCAGAGGGAGTGAAGTGAAGCTTAAAACAGGAAAAAATGCAACAAACTGTGTTTAACAGAATTGGACCGTTGCCCCATCAGATTTACAAAACTCCCAGCAGAACTGCTCCTGCTTTTCCAAGCTTTTGCTCCTCTTACCTGGTCCTCATTTCATCCTCTCACCAAGTTCAGCACACTTAGATACTTTCTTGGCTGTCCCTGTTGCATGCAACAGCCCCAGCTCCTATGCCATCTACACTGAGAAGTTTCTTGGCATCCAGCTGAGCAAGCATCTTGAACTGCTCAGAATGAGAGGAAAAAAAGAGGTTTCTGCTTTATTGATTGAGGCTGAAGGAGGTGAAGGGAAGGGAGGTGATGAACAGCTGCCAGTCACTGCTCTCCTTGGTCTTCCTGCCTGTGACTTTTTCCATATCCTCTTGGAGGTCAAAGCAAATCTTTCGGACCAACACACCCCTCTCATTCCTTTCTTGTCCCTCATTTTGCCTTCAGGCAAAGTCCTCAGGCAGCAAACAGAGCAAAAATTTAATTTTCCAGTGCCTGGTTTCCCATGGCTGAGAAGCACATGAGCAGACAAGATGACATTACCTTACTTGTGCTGGTACATAGCTGACCATTAAACACCAGACCAGGTGCTTGGCATTTCTACAAGCAGCTTACAACCATCACACAGAAGTAGAAGCTCAAGCTTATGTATAACTTTCACCATTTCTTGCAGCCCCAGTGCAGGAACCACAACGTGGTGGGTCCTACACCATGCCTGAGCTTTTTGCTTGAGCGACACCCTGGCCCCCTCACCACTCATCCTCAGCATGATCCTGGGACTTTCTTCCTCACTCTGTGACTCTCAGGTGCCCAGTGCTGTGGCTCTGGATGTCATCATGCAAACTCAGGGATAAACCCTCCCTTCTGATGCCTGCTTAGCACAGAGGAGGAAAGGGACAATGATTTTTTTTTATTTCTTTTTTTTCAAAAAGCTGGAAATCCCTGGGTTGGCTTTTATGTCACTGGGTTACAAAAACAAATGATTCAGTGGCAGCAACTTTTCTCTTGTTCCTCCTTCCCCTGACTCAGGCAGAACTCTGGAGAGAGGTCTGGTGTAGCTACACGTAGTCTGTTCATTAGACAGGGTTTTGTACAACATCGTGGGTCACCCAGGATGAGTTCACAGCAAACAGTGAATATCAGCTGCCCCCCTAGCCATGAAGGGCTTGAAATAATCATGACACAGCAGAGTGGCAGGGCCAGCAGGTGAGTTTTTTGCCATTTGCTGTCAAATTTGGATTATGGGTTCTGTATGAGAAATCTGCCCTTAGGAGCTGGCATGGTTTCAGCATTTATTTTCCTGGTAAGATTGACTGCACATAAAAGACTGGGAGCACCTATGGAATTTGTGACTTGGCCAACAGTACCCTAAAGTACAGCACATGTGGTCACAGCCCACCACTGGGGACAAAGAAGGGTCCTTTTTTCATAAGGGATGGTAAATGGCATTTCTGGATCTAGAACTGGTGTGACTCCCTGAATTATAAAAATCTGATGATTTACAAACATTTCTTTTTGTGAGAAAAAAAAAGCAGATGCTTGTGTTCTGCCCTCAACAGAATGTGGGAAGCAGAAGCCTGAGCTCGCTCTATCTTATACCACTTACATCAGAAAGAAACAGGTTTTTTTTCCTGCAAGCATTATTGGAATTCTGAATTCCTTGGGCCAGGAAGTTATGTAGGTCAATGGGAAATGGGAGTTGTTGTTTCAGGCTGCACCAGCAGTCAGGTCAAGGTGGTAGAAAGGATGAGTACCTGCCAGAGAGAGGTGGGGATGAAAGTCATGGAGAAAGTGAAATCTCTTAGTAATAATCAAAGGCTAATCCGTGGGATATGCACTGGAAGATTAGAGTTCAGGTTGCTCCTCTGGGGGAGGAAAAGGGATAGAGAGCAGGAGAAAACTTGGGCCTGAAATGAGTGCAGAGGAGAGACAGTGGCTGGAGGCAAAAAACTGCAGGCACCAAGGTGCACCCTCTTGGCAAGTAAGGTGTGAAGGAAAGAATGCTGAAAGCTCTGAGCAATCACTGGTGGCAGATGCAAGAGGAAGAGGGAAGGAAATGCTGAAGGGAAAAGGTGTGGCTGTGAACGCTAGGAATCCTAGGAAAGGTAGGAATTAATGATGTATCTGCACGAACTCAGAGAGGAAAGGATGGGTAGGATGGCCTGAATAGTTTCCCAGTGTAAAGGAGACCTGGGAAAACAAAATTGTGAGGAAATGATCATAGAATCATAGAATTGGCTGGGTTGGAAGGGACCTCAGAGATCATCAAGTCCAACCCTTGATCCACTACCGCTGCAGTTCCCAGCCCATGGCACTGAGTGCCACATCCAGTCTCTTTTTAAATATCTCCAGGGACGGAGAATCCACCACTTCCCTGGGCAGCCCATTCCAATGTCTGATCACCCTCTCTGTAAAGAAATTCTTTCTAATGTCCAACCTAAACCTCCCCTGGCAGAACTTGAGACCGTGCCCTCTTGTCTTGCTGAGAGTTGCCTGGGAAAAGAGACCAACCCCCCCCCTGGCTACCCCCTCATTTCAGGGAGTTGTAGAGAGTAATGAGGTCTCCTCTGAGCCTCCTCTTCTCCAGGCTGAACAGCCCCAGCTCCCTCAGCCTCTCCTCATAGGATCTGTGCTCGAGTCCCTTCACCAGCCTGATGGGAAAATGTGAGAGTAAGGGTATCATATTCCTTTGATGAGCACTCAGCACAGTGCTGGGACAAGACCATCATGGAGAGAGGCACTGAACCCAGCATCAGAGATCAGATCCAGAACCAGTAGATGATCTGTTTGTGGATTTCTCCACCTCCTGACAGGAGCAAGTTGAAGACTGATGGGGAAGTGTCATCCCCAGCCAGCACCTGCTGCTGCAGCAGTTGTGCACATTCACTCCATGAAAGGGGAAGTGTGTGTGTTAACTGGTCAGAAAGTGGTTTTGAAATAGGAAGTGTGCAGGGTACTTATTTCTCCTTTCCCATCAGTCTGTCAAACACAGAGGTCCTGGGGATCAGGGTTGGGGGTGGTCCAGCCTGTCTTACACGGGTACAGGCTTTGTGCCAGACCTGTGGGACCTGCTGAAGGAGCCTTCCTACAGCAACCACAGGGCTGCTCAACAAGAAGAGCCAGATGTCTTCAAAGGCATTTGGAGGGCAGGCTGGGACAACCAGATCCTCCAGTGATCTAAAGTGAACTCTGAGATGGAATGCTGATGTGTGGTGCTGTTAACATATTGACTAATAAATTGATGAAACATAAGAGAATCAAGAAACTCCCACAGCGTTCCCCTCAGAGAAACCAGGGGCTCATGGCATAGGCAGGTCTACTCTTTGCTGTGTGAAAAACTGGCTTCGTGGTCAGGCCCAGAGGGTTGTAGGTAACAGAAATAAGCCCAGTTGGCAGCTGGTCAGCCATGACATTCCCCAGGGCTCAGCTTTTTTTTGGGGGGGTCTTGTTAAATAGCCTTATAAATGATCTAGAGGAGGGGATTGAGTGCTTCCTCAGGACATTTGCAGATGGACACCGAGCTGCATGGGAGGGTAGGAAGGCTCTGCTTGAGGGTAGGAAGGCTCTGCAGAGGAACATGAACAGGTTGAATTGTTGGGCTGAGGCCAATTGTATGAGATTTAACAAGGCCAAGGGCCAGGTCCTGCATTTTAGTCACAACCCCAGGCAACGCTACAGGCTTGGGGAAGAGTGGCTGGAAAGCTGCCAGGCAGAAAAGGACCTGGGTGTGCTGGTCAACAGCTGGCTGAATGTGAGCCAACAGTGTGCCCAGGTGGCCAAGAAGGCCAACAGCATCCTGGCTTGTATCAGGAACAGTGTGGCCAGCAGGAGAAGGGAAGTGATGGTGCCCCTGTGCTCAGCACTGGTGAGGCTGCACCTCAAGTACTGTGTTCAGTTCTGGGCCCCTCACGACAAGAAAGACATCGAGGTGCTGGAGTGAGTTCAGAGAAGAGCAACCAAGCTGGTGAAAGGTCTGGAGAAAAAGTCCTGTGAGGAGAGGCTGAAAGAAATGGGAATGTTTAGTTTGGAGGAGGCTGAGAGGAGACCTTATTGCTTTCTTCAGCTACCCGAAAGGAGATTGTAGGGAGGTGGGTGCTGGCCTCTTCTCTTAAGTAAATAATGATAGGACTAAAAGAAATAGCCTGAAGTTGCATCAAGAGAGGTTTACAATAGATGTTAGGAAGAATTTCTTTACTGAGAGAGTAGTCAGGCACTGGAATGGGCTGCCCAGGGAAGTGGTGGGAATCATTGTTCCTTGGAGGTATTTAAAGACCATATAGATGAGGCACTTCAGGACATGCTCTAGTGGGCATGGTGATATAGATTTTTTATTTTTATTTTTTGAGGGGTGAGGAGCAAGGGACTTGCACCCTTCTCTGTGTATTTCATCCTCCCTAAAAAAAGGTCTGTCTCCATCACTGTTTTCTCTCTCAAATTTAGAGAAGCCACTCCTCTGCTCAGGATGCTGGCCTAGATCTGGAGTGTGCTCCCAGCTGTACCATCAAGTTCCTCAGGGCTGTTTCAGCCTCAGCTTGACTGCAGTTTGCTATCCACCAAATTACGAAAACACTTTTCTCCAATTACTCATCATCTCATCATATTTTCCTACTTCAGTGGCTTCTCAATCTGTTCTTCTCAATCTGTTCTCCTAAGAAGCCTTGGGGTTCTGCTTCAGTCATAGGCCCACAAACCTCTTTCTGTCATGACACAGAATGACACGCTGGCCCTGTGAGTGCTGTGCTGGCACAGGAAACACTGTGCCAAGGAGTTTTCCTGTCAAAGAAATGTTGCTATTGCAGCTACTGGGATCCCGGTTAGGTTAGGAAATCCTCTGTCACAGGAGAAGTGTGGATACATCCTCTGTGCTGTAGCAGCACATAAACTGCTACTCACATTCTTTTGTCTCATCCATGAAATGTGTAGGAGGCCTGAAAGCTTTCCCTATTCCAGTAAAACCATTCTTGCTTTGATTTAGTTTCACCTTCTGAGAAGCCAGTGAGGGGAACCTTCATTTACAGTAAATGTTGGACCAAGATGAGAGCACAGTAAAATGGCTCCCCCCGGGGTGAGGCAAATAAATTCTTCTTTCCCACACGAAGCTCCTTGATGCACAACACCATCTTTTCAGCAGTCATTGACTTGCTTTGAAGTGGCCACAACACTGCATTCTTTCTGCTTTATGCAAGACACAGTGATTCCTTCCAGGGAATGCTTCTTAGTGTTGTCTCCTAAGAGAGCAGGCAGGTCTTTATATCACCCATCTACGCTTTTTTCTTTTCTTCAGGCTTACAGCACCTCAATGAATTTGCTTTCCTTTTTCTTTTTTGCTAACATCTTACTCAGTGTCATCCTTAGGTTATGGAATAGCAAAAGTACTTTGTTATATTATGTATTTTATCCTAACCAGCACATCTCAGGAATAAATTAATCTGGGCTGTAAAGCAATAAAAATTTAGAAAGTGAATAAAACAGGCCTAGGAGAAGAGGGGCTGGTAACATTGAAGGTTTACCTCTCAGTTTCATTTTGTCTCTACAGACAACTGGAAAAGCTTTGAATAAAATAGAAGAGAAAGAAATCCAAGAGGAACTGCCTTGGCTGCTGCTTGGGTAAGTGAGGTAAATCAGATCATTTCAGGTACGTGACACAGGGGTATCAGGACCAGCTGTCAAAAATTATTCCAGGTCAGCTCCTACAAATGTTCATTGTCCCAACAGCTTTGTGTGAGTCCAGATCGTGCCCTGTTTGCAGAATCAGCATCCCAGTGCTGGGGCACATGACAAGCACTTCAATAAAACAATGTTTCCATCTAAGAGCTGACATTGAAACACTGGCCACAAGCAGTCCCTCCTGTTCCCCTGGGCGCTGTTTGACAGGGAGCATCTGTCCATCATTCAGGCAGAATTCCCCATTTCCAAACCCCTGGCAGGCACAGGGAGGAAACCTTAATCAAGCTGCTCTGACTAAAGCAATTCTGGGTCTGAGGAGGAGGAAACTTCCAGGCAAGGGCAGACTTTTTACTAAAAAAACCCATCAAATTAAAGTGAGTTTTTTATCCAGTTCTTCCTTGATCCAGAGTTCAGCACTTTTATGGGATCCAGACCACTGACATTTGTCTTCCTTTGCACTTCATCAGGAGGCAGGTGCCCACCCCATGGAATGGGCATTGTCACCACAAAAATCCACATCATGGATATAATGCTGGATGCTTGGTTATTTTGGTGCTTAACTCTTCCTGCCTTCTTACGTCAGATTTCCCTGCCTACATGGTGCTGCTCATACCATCTTTGCCTGCATAAGCCTAAGTACTCTGTGGCTCACCAGAACCAGTTGGGTAATTCCTCAGTTGCTTATGATTCTTCTGTATAAACCCATGATTTTTTTTTTTTTTTTTTTTTTTTTTTTTTCCCATGCAGAAGGTCCTTTGGTGTTCATTTCCTTTTTATCCAGCACACTCAGGGAACTTATTTGGCCCCCAAGTTTCCCTACCCCTTTCAGCCCCTCCCCTTGAAGCAGTTGTTAGGCTGCCACAGGATTTGGTTTGGTTGCAAATAAATGACTCTCAAATTATATATTGAGAGGAAATCTGTGTAGTGGAGAAAAAGAAAAACTACTTCCTTTTTTCTGTTGCCTGACGACATAATCCATCAAAAGCCTCTAAATAAAAAACCTGCAGCAGTTTGGTGGGGAAGATAAGTTTGGGGAGATGACATTACTTAGTGGAAAAGAAGCAATCAGCAAGTACCAAACTGTAAGCTTTTCTGAACATGAGTGGTTACACCAACCAATGGCAGCCATAGAGGTTTTTAAGTAAAATCCTGTACATCTACACTGGCAAACTGTTACAACTAAGCTTGGCACAATTCTGGCCATAACAGCAAATACAGATCAGGAGTTAGCATCAACATAGCACCATTCACAGCAAGAACACTGGATTTGGCAACCCCATGGTGAACAACAGCACGGTGTATTTGAACTTGGCCCCTCTCACACCACCTGCCCTCAGTACCAGAGTCCAGTTCTGGCAAGTTTGATTTACTGATAATAAATTTAACCTACATTTTGATCAATCTGGTCTAGTAGAAGATGTCCCCATCATCAATTTAAGGTCAATTCTGACCCAAACCATTTCATGATTCTCTAATTTTTATTTTTAACCTAATCAAATGTAAAATATCATCATTCTTTGTAGACAGGATGGATTATTTATTCAGTGCAGAGCTGCTTTTACTGCTGCCAGTCTTCCTCAGCAATCTCCACGCTATCCAAGCCTTTCTTGAAAATCTATTCCCTACCTCTCCTTTCTCTTCTTTACAGATGAGCTTTTTCTCTATGACCTCCAGGTTTTGCAATCTTCAAAAGACTTTTCAGTCTGTGGTCAGACAGATACACAACATGTGTTCAAACGTGGTGTTTACACATACAAAATGAAAGGGTCTTGTACTTTTGTTCAGAATGCAAGGGAGGGCAAATACTCTAGACCAAAGGATACCAAATTATGCCAGTGCTGAACCTTGTAAGTACAGCTGATACCTTAAGACAGAAGACTTCAGGTGTTTTTCAGAGTATTCAGATTTTTGGCCTAAGAGGAAATTATATCAAGCAGTGGTCCCAGAGCAAATAGTGGTAAATGTCCTTTTAAAAAAAAAAATTAAAACATGACAATAGAACATCAGGAGTGAAAGGCTTCTGCTGAAGGTGTTTGTATACTCTGTATACCAAACCAGACAAAATATCATTTCTCATAAGACACATAGATATTTTCTTCTCCTAAAGTGAGTGGGTGTGACAGACATCCCTGGAATTACATGGGCCCAAAAAGCTACTTAATTACTTGACATAATTGCTTAGGGTTGCAACCAGAGCTGTATTTGTGAGTCTGTGCTATGCTGGGCAATTAGTATTATTCTAGTATTTACAATAAGAGCTGTATGATGTGTCCTGAAAGATCCTGCCAGGAATTCACCGTACAGAGTCTTAGCCAGGCACTTCCATCTCCAGGCAACTCACAACTGAAACTAAGAGGAAAACCACAACAAATCAGTATAAAAGAAATAAATAACTAGTGGAAAGGTAGGTAAAATTTTTAGCAGCAAGAGTGAGACATTGGTATTGTTTTCCTATGAAAACCTGCTCCTATGGAAATTACTAATAAAACTGTCTTGACCTGAATTCCACTTGTGGAGAGAGGCATTTGGTTGACTAGGAATAGGTTTCTCTGCCTCCTAAGACCCTGAAAATACTCCTCCAGTCAGGTCCTAAGAGGAGCTCCAGTTAGAACCAGATGGCATCATGGAAACACACTGGTAAGAATAAGCATTGGTCCTCATTGCTCAGGCGAACTAGAAGGTGCAACAATTCCCTTTCCCAGCTGAAGAGTCACATCTCTTGTCACTTTGTTAAACACATTCAGCTGTCTAGCTAGAAGGCCCAGCTCCTTGGTAAGACCACCTCACCTTTCTATAGCTGCTTCTCCAAGAATTCAGAGCTTCACCAGGTAGGATTTTACTTCCTGCAGAGTTCAGTGTAGCCACATAGCTTTTGTTTTTAAAAAAGTTATCTTGGATCTGCCTGGGCAGATCAGAACCTCAGAAATTGATTTAACCTCAGAAATTATCAAACTCAGTAGTCAACCCCAGAGATATGCTAAGGAAGAGCATTGATTCAAGAAGTTTAATGAATCTCAAAACTTGTTTCAAAGAATATAGCTACACCCTAGGGACACCTAGAGGGTTTATAGCACACCAGTCACTGCCCAACCCACTACGTCACCAGAGAGATACAGTGCCTGCTTCCAAGTTTTTACCATGGTTTCTTTGTGCTATCCCAGGATATCAGCTGATAAGAGGAAGGTTTCACATCAGCAACACTAAGAACACATTGTGGCTACAGGCTTTGCTTCTCACCAGGGAAAAAGTTCAAGGTGAACAGCCTCAGCAGGTTCCTGTGGTAGCCTGTGGTGACACCAGCACATGAGAATGTGATTTTGGTATGACCCTCCTCCAGACCTAAGAGACAAGAGCATCACCCCCTCAAAACCAGTGAACAGTGGCCTCTCTTTTATTCCTGCAACCTGTGACCAACATGGTGGCACCTCAGAACTTGATTCTTCTTCCTTTAGCTTCACCAACAGTGCCTTGTAACTAGTTTTATTTGGATTAGAGGTGTGCTGATCCACTTGGATCTTCCACTTTTCACCAGCTACTCAAACTCACTGAGGATTTCCTCTTGTTGCAATAGATGTTATGGTAAGTAGGAATAATTAGGATAAGCTGTACAGACTCTACAAAAACCTGGACTGAACTGAGTGAATGTAAACTATCAACACTTGATGCATGAAACTCACCCTGATGCACCCCTCCTGCATACCACAGCTCTTTAGTGAGACTTGAACATTTGTGAAAAGCACAGCTAGAAACCAGATCAGCTCTTCTAAAGTAATGAATAATGAAAACCATGTATTCAGTTGCCCTGCAGGTTATCCCACAGAAGGATTATTCAAGTGAGCTCCTTCATAAGCAGAAAATCCCTATAGCAAGGCCTTTCATGTGATTCAGTTAGTCGTGCATCTTACTTAAATGAGAATTTACTCTTGCATAACATTAAATACAGGCAGCTGCATAAGGAGGTCCTTTCTCACCACGTCTTACCCTACGTCAGTATCCTTTTGGTGGTCTTGAGCAAGACATAATAATCTTGCCTCTGAGCAGTAAGTAGGTAAGCTGGGTTTGGCCACAGAAAAAAAACAGCAAATGGAAGAGTTAGTGAGCTTACTAGTACTGTGTGCATTACATGGAGGTGGGCTTCACAGACCCTGCTAACAGAGAGCTGATCTTTGCCTTGCTAAAAGCTGGTGCTGGCAAGTGAGGAGAGGGAGAACAAAGCACAAAATGAGATCAACCAGTTCAAAATATTATGAGCACCCCATTGGAGAGATCAGAATTTTGCTACATCTTTTCAGGTTCTGGTGTTCACAGATACTTCATATGAGGCAAACAAATGGTTTTATGGATTCAAGCAGGTGCACTGGGTTTCTAAAGGCAGGAGCAGGTTACTCAGCCAGTTTCATTAGAAGTAACCAACCAACCAACCAACCAACCAACCAACCAGGCTTGGGAAAAAAGCTGCTTTCAACTTCCAGCACTTCACCTTTAGGCAAGGACTCAGTCTGCAGGCATGAGGGTGGATTTAAACAGGAGCATCCTGCTCACTCACTGCTTCTCCTTACATTTCTAAGTGCTCTGGAAAGAAACTTGCAGAGCAGTATATAGGGTGTAAGTGGTAATGTGCTGGCAATGGGGGGCTGCAGGGTAGACTCTGTGCGAGGAGGCCAGGGCTGCCCTGTGCCTGTCAATTGCTTCCAGCCAATGGATTAATTGCAGGACACAACTGAGCACCTCTATCAAGACAATGGTACTGCTGACAAAATTTAAGAAAGGGCAAAACACTACATAGGCAGAGGTTGCAGTGGGGAAGCATGGTGAGAAACAGCACTACAAGCACCAGCATCAGAGAAGGAGGTAGAAAGAGGCACTCCAGGCACCAGAGAAGATTCCCCTGCAGCCCATGGACATTTCCTAAGGACTTTTGTCTCCTGAAGAGCCCATGCAGGAGCAGGTTGATCTTGAAGGACCCACCATGGATCAGGGAAACAGAATGAGAAGGAAGGAACAGAACAGAGGAACTGTTATGGACTCACCACAACCCTCATTCCCCATCCATCTACACCACTTGCAGCAGAGGGCAAGGTAGATGAATTGGGAATGAAGTGAAGTTGAGCCTGGGCAAAAGGGTGGGTGAGGTAGGGGGAAGTTGTTGTTTTAGTTTTTGTCTTTGTTTCTTGCCACTCTGTTTCTAACTGCCAATAAATTTGATTTTCCCCAATTCAAGTCTGTTTTGCCTGTGACCATAGATGTTAAAGTGATATCTCTGTCTATCTCAACCTACAAACTCTTCTATCTTATTTTCTCACCCTGTCCTGTTGGAGCTTGGGTGGGCATTAAGCAGCAGACCAAGGTCCACCCACCATAAGCTGTTGCCTCTTAAAAAGAAACTTAAAATCTACTGGTTCACATTGAGCATTTGCCAGAACAGAATTTCAGATCAGCACCTGCCCAAGGCTTGCAGACAAACCTTTTGTATTACTGAAGTTTGAGCTAAATAGGACGCACTTTACCACTTTTTCCTACTTCCAAAATCAGACACAAGTAAGGGTTTCTAACATTCATTTACTATCTATACATTATTTGCAGCATTACAGGGAATAATTTTATATGGAAAAATATAATACTAAAAATCTTACATACAAGCACAAAACATAGCAATGAAGACTGCTCATAGAATTGACAACTCTTCTTTCTGTCACCAACTAAGATCAAAAGCCTCTAGGGTGAGATTTCAACAACAGTATTAAAGTCTATACCCCGCATAAAGGAGACATGCATTAAAAATAGTAATGTCTAAAACAACATTATTTAATTGTTAGGCACCTGAAGATTTGGCTTTGAACATCTACTGAAAGCAGAGGAATTAAGTTTCATGAAGGCACCGGTGATGGAGTCTCTGAACACGTCCTCCGAGCTGCAATCCGCTGGCATTTGGGACATCCTCCAGACTTGAAGCATGCCTTGTGAAAGCATGTTTTGCACTCTGTTTATACACATGAACAGTTTAATGTTCCAGAGAAAAAAAATAAAATTAATTAATAGCTGTGTTCCTCGAAGAATGTTCTATTTGTTACCGAAGTGTAAAAGAAAAGAGAAACACTTTAAGGCCAGAACAACCACCCCCATTGTCATAATTATGACTGATCTTTTTGATAGGATTCCCAGGATTTACAATCACCATCAGCAAGATCTGGTATACCAAGCAACAGTATAACACTGTCCCAGGCTTGTTTTCATGGGGAAGACCCAGAAAAATAGCCTCATCCTTCAGCCATAATTTTATTCAGGGAAGTCCCTAGTTTGCTATCTGGATTTACAGCTGCAAGACAGCTGCCACAGACTGGTTTTCCAAGATACAGGCTATCCATGGTTATCAAATACACATGCAGGTTTTCAAATATACATGCTTTCAGTGAGACAATTTCTCAATGTTTTCCTAAAATTAGTCTGAACAGTTTGAAACACCAACGTTCCCTCAAGGAAGAAAGAAAAGCTTTGGTCTGGAACATACCTGTGCACCTCGTGCATTTGGCAATCTGATATGGAAAGAGGAGATCTGCACTCTGGCAAAATTCACAGATAAAACCCTTTGCTTGACAGAGCTACAAGAACAGAAAGAGAGAAGAGAGAATTTACTTTTAATCCAAGAAAAAAAATATTTGGGAGTATCAGCAGGGATATTCCTTCACACTAGCAGCTGTGAGGACACCAAGAGCCCTAACTCTTCCTTACCTCACAGCTATTCACATGGGAGCTAGAGCTCTTCAGAATGTCCTTAAGAAGGGGCAGTAGCTGCCCTCGTTTGATCTTCACCAGATCATCCAGGGAGAAGAGATGCAGCTCCTCTGTCAGATGTCTGGGAACCTGTTCAAATTCTTTCACCACACTGCAAAGAAAAAAACAAATCAGTTTACCAAAAAGTCTATGTGAAGAATAAGCCTATTTAACTTCTCATGTCACCCATGAATCCTAACTCCCCTCCCAGTTTGAGGTGACATTAAGAACAACTGGAGGGCTTGTGACTAGAGTAAAATGTCTCTTTTAAATGCAAATGATTCCAGCTTTGGAGTTGCCATATGCAGTTAGCATGTCTGAGTTCTCAGACAATATGTAAAGGTCTTTCCCTCCTACCTCAGAAACAGTGGGCAAAATTCCATACATTACCTAATGCTAGTAAGCTAGAATTAGTCACCTTTTTTGTAAAGAAATCTTTGAGGGGTTTTATCCTGCATAATTCACTACTGGATGAAACGATGCTTGTACTGAGCAGGTTAACATTGAAAATGCAGCTAATACTTTTAAAACTTCTCACATGCTGCCTATGTAGAGGATCTTGATGTTTATCTCTCCAATGGAATCACATGTGGTTGTAGGAAAAAAAAAATACACCTACCAAAAAACATTCAACATTTAAAACCAGATGTCTTGGGTATGAAAAACAGAAAACTACCAAATACAAGCTGTTCTTCTTTCTATTGCACTGCCAATTTTGAGTGAAGCTCTGTTAACAGAATTTTTCTAAAGATTTTGTTCATTTAGAAATGCACCTACAAGTCTACAGAAGAAGGCTCTATAAGTACCTTATGCATGTTTTAATAAGGTATTTTTAATGCATGATCATGGCCCATACCTTTCACCAAGCCTGCAGCTTTTCAAAAGCTTTTTTAAATGAAAAAGCTGTTCTTGCACCTCCTGAAAGATAAAGGGAAAAAACAAACAGATTTTTTAAATGAAAAAAAAATTGCATTTAAGTGGTGAGGAACACCACTTTGAGTTATAAACCTTTGTCATCACATCAAGCCACATCTAAAAATAGGAACTTCACACTTAACACAGAATTCAACAAATTGATTTTATAATGCATGGAAGGCAAAAAGTGTTTTTATTCACTGATAAAGGAAGCCATTCCTAACATTCCTAATGGCTCCATGTCAGCACACCAAGATGCTAGACCCAAACTGTGTAAAAACAGACATCTCAGCCAAGAGTGAGAGCATGGCAACTTGAATCTTCAGAAGACCCTTCCTCAAGCTGCAGGAGGTACAGCTCTTAGATGAGCCAGGGGTGTCTTCTCTAATGGCTCAAAAATTAGGGAGTCATTCAGAACTTCTTGAGCTTTCTAGCTGCTAAACAGAGGTAAATATTTACTGCTGGAGCCCAGGTCCCCACCATGAACTAAAACTGCAAACCTATAAGGAAATGCCTCCCAAAGACAAGGAAAAATGAGACCCCTGGCATAGGTTGGGAACTTTTCCCTCCCCTTTACCCAGGGAGAGAGAGAAAGTCCCAGAAGCAGATAAAGTCCCAGTCTAAGTGCAGATAAACCATCTCTGCCTCCTTCACATATATGCACACAGCAAAGGACCACCTACTCTAAGGAGCTCTTCCTGAAAGTCTCAGACCCAAAATCCCCAATTAAAAACAGGCCACACTTACTCTCACTCTGTCCATTTCTTTACTTTTTGTGTAGAGGGCTTCATTAATACACAACACATTGAAAATTGGGTGTTGCCATATGCTGTCCAGTAGGTGTTTTGAGAAGTTGCATACATAGTATTTTTTGAAGTCCCACTTCAAAAGTATTCTGGCAGGAATGGAAGACTGAGCATAGCTGTGGCAGCAGTCACAGAAGTATTTCCCCAGGTAGTCACAATAACGGAGCCTCCTGATGTATTCTGCAGGTAGATAGCAATGAAACTGTGAATATTTATAATAATTATGGGACATACCTCTTTTCTGAATGCCTGTTCTGTCTGAATAACTCTCATCTACTGGAAAGAGGGGCAAGGGATTTTTTATTTTTTTAAGTTGGGTGGTTTTTTTAACTGTAGTAAACACAAGCACAAGGTCTCTACTTTGCATTAAAAAGCTTTCCACATCTGTCATACTGAACAGATTATATTTATGAGATACTACAGAAACTGTTGTTGCTTTACTTGAAAGAGAAGATAAAACACACCAAATACTTCCACCAAATGGAAAGAGAAGTGATTTTGGAGTCACATTTGCATAACACTTTTTCATATAGAAGTTTGTGCATTCTTCCAAGCTATCTCAGTGTCTCAGGTTTGCTCAAGATCACCTCAGATGGTTGATACTTCAGAGACCATAACAATTGCTGCTCTTTTACTAGAAGACACAGAACAAGTCTTGAAAGCCACTTCAGAGATTTCTTCATTAAGGTCTGGTTGTCAGACCTGTAAATCATCAGGCTTTCAAGCAGCTCTCAAAGTATCACAAATAAACCATAATCAAACATAAATGTGATCAACATTTAAAGAAAAAAGTTTTAAAGACTCTACATGTTCTGTAAGATTGCATAAAGCTTCTGTGGAAAAAAAAAAAAAAAAGCAGCCTTCTGGAAATGTGTAAATTGACACAGAGAAAGAACTACTGAAATAAAATGTTGGAATACATAAAATCAACACTTTCCAGCAATTTTTGATAGCTTTTCATATCTTGTTGCTATTATGAATTTTTACTATGAATGAAAAAGGCCTATCAAGTACTGTATTCTGTCTGTAATGAGAAATTCCTGGCAGTGCTAAGATCTCATTGCCTGTTTTATTCTTGCAGGCACATCCAACAATGAGATTTTCCTTCTAGCTCAGATAATTTTACAATTATGACACATCTATGATGGTGGTGATTACAGTCTAATTACTTGCAATGGTTTATTAGGTTTTTTTCCCCTTTTGGTAATACTTACTGCTTTCTATTGGAGTTCCACAGCCAACACAGGTAAAATTTTGGGCAGCCACCACTGCATCTCTCCTGTATACAGAGGGGCAAATAGTTACAGCTTTCAGCATGCAAAACAGAGTTTAATTAATTAACATTCTCCCAGAACATAAGAGGGCACTGGCATCAGTGAAAACACCCAATTTAGGAGCTTAATCCTACTCCTCCACTTGAAGAGGTGACGCAGATTATTATTTTAATGGGAGTCTCCAAGCCACTCTGTGGAGGATATACCATCAATAACTGTTTCTAAATGTGGCTTCTTGGAAGAATTAAATTCTTTTCCATTTCTTAAGGTGGCACCAGTATCAAGAGGGAGGGGGAAAACCACATTTGCAACTGAAAGGGCAACAGGACCTGAAACAACACAGGAAACAGGCATTTCACAGCATTTTATGTAGAGTGAGACACTAGTTTTCCCAAATACCACTTGTTCTCTCCCTTGTTTCTGAAAACCTGTGACCCATAAAATAACAGCAGGGAAACTCTTAGGCATATTCTCCAGGTGGTCTCACAAAGTGAAATATTTAGGAGTCCAGGTAAGACTAAACAGTGTGTTTATTACCACATGTAAAAACATATGTGCCACATTAAACAGGATGTGCTAACAGAGGGGGAAGAATATGCCTTTTGCTTTTTAGTGACAGACACTGCAGAAGGCTGCACCATGCACTAGCTCTAACTTTAGGTTCTATTAAATCACTCAGGCTCCCTCCATCCACTTCAGGGGATTTTGGATAAATCCTCAGTGTACTGAACAGCAATGCTCAGATCCTTTACTCACTTGGCTGAAGGGTGAATATTAAAGATAATCTGTGATTTTGGTGGGGTCCAGCCAGAATATCCTCTTAATTTGGTTATGTTCTTTATTTCTTCAGCCAGATTCAAACTGGACTCGAGCTCTCTTGGAATATCTTCTTTCAGCATAGACTATTGGGAAACACAAATTTGTGAGGATGAATAACCCATCAGCTGGATATATGTCAAATGCTATGAAAGATCTCCCTTTATAGTCCAGGATTTTGAAGTTCAATTTTCACCTGCATGTAGTTCCCCCCCCCAGTTAAATTCCTTCATATCAGTCCCAGGAGAAAGTACATCCTGATTGCTCACAACTGCACATCTTATATGTGCTGAAAATGGTTGAAGAGAGAAGAAATTTTCTAAAAATTAATCTAAAGTGAACTAAAAAACTGTAAGCACTTGTCTGTATTTACTTTTTTCTTTTTTTTTTTAATGTAGCTTCCCCCTTTCCCTAACAGGGAACCAGCTGCAGTGAGACAATGATTATTTGGGGAACTGAATAAAGAGTTCGCTGTTTTCAGCTCAGACTCACTCTCTGCTTAGATGAGCTCAGGAAACCAGACAGTTGGACTGCAGAGTCTGTCAGCAACCAGTGTTTTCTGAAAGCTCTGCACAACTCCTGGGCTGTTGCTTCAGCAGAATTGCTGCCTCGTTCAGAAGACAATCTGAAAGTTAAGCAATACAGACAGTGAAAAATAGGAGCATGACACTGGCAGGTCCGCTGCCTCTTCTGCATCCCTGAAAAGTTTTGTCCCATCCTTTTATCCCCTTGCTTTGATACACCCAGAGCAGAGAAATGCTCTGTTAGTCCAAGTGCCACAGACATTTGCTGTCAAGCAGCATTCCTTCCTCTTCCTTGGGAGGGTCAAATTTATCACACCTACACCTTTCTCTGCCCAACCCAGAAGAGCCACCAGAAAGCCAATCCAGTAGGAAAAGGTAGTGCCACCAGGCTGTTACAATAAAGATACACAGCATTACCTTTCATCTGGGGTGACAGACAGATTTTCAAGGTCTTCAAGTTCTGTGGTAATAGAGAAAAAAAAATTATCAAGCCATCTAAGAAACAACACTGTTTTAAAAGTACCTTCTGTGTTAGTATGGTGTCAGTCTCATATATATTCATCTTTGTAACACCCTTGCTAGATATCTGTGGGGAAAAAAAAAAAAATCACTCCCAGCTGAAAAACAGGCATCTCATCTCCTCTGTAGATCTCTGAAATCTGCTGATGTTGGGTACACCCTAACATTAGGCATCACATCACCATCAGCCTCACTTCAAGAGCAGTGGAATTAATAAGAGAGACCAAATGTCTGCTAGTCCAGGTCCAGACAGAAAGCACTAGATATGAATAGTAATGTATAGAACTAACAGAATGCACATTATTTTTTTTTTCCCCACAGACAGGTATCTGGAGACACCAATCAGAAACCTGCCAGTTAATGCTATAAACAAGTCAGCAACAGGTGAGATGAACTGACTTAAACTGCACACTTTTATTATGTTTATATATACAAAACATGCTTATGCAGACAAGGTGTTTACATTGGTAGCATTAGGTTTAGCCACATATTGTGGTGAAGACAAATGCTTCCCTTTTCATACATGTCAAAATAGCTCTTGCTACTAGAAATGCTGTTTTGGAAGCTGGTTTTTCATTCTTATATTTGGGAAAGAGGAGGTGGAAGAACAGTTGAACCTCTAAAACAAAAGCGAGCAATAAAAGAGTATTTGTTAAAAGAAAAAAAAATTGAGATTAGATTTAATTCAGGGTATTTTTAAGAGTTTCTTTATACGCAAAAACCAGAAGGTAAACAAACTCAAGATGTCCTAAAGAGAAGCAGAGTACAGGTGGGGACAGCCACTGACCCTGAAGCAGAGGGAGAGCTGCCTAAAACCTCATCAACCTTTTTAATTAGGAAATGATCATGTCCTAAATTCTCTAAATAATACGGCTACAGCATTGGCTGAGGGATGATCCAGTTTCACACTTCACTTCCTTGCGTTCATTGGGTTTAAGTTTTAGATATCATTTCAGTCCTTCAAACCAGCAACCTTCTCAGCCAGGAAATCCTGCACCACGCTGGTATTTCTGCACGTGTTCTAATTCAGACTTATGCATACATTGTCCTTCCCATTTTCTCATAGCATTTCTCCTGGGATATCATCTACTAAACCAAAAAGATTTTCCAAACTATCAATGGATTCAGCTGAACAATTCAGCTGTTTCTGCAGTTACAATTTTCAAGTCTTACCAATAATTACATATTCATCCTCTGAGTCACTGTGGCAGCGAAATCTGGTAATCTCATGATGGGAAGGTAGATGCACTGGGGAGCTGACAGGCAACAAAGCACAGCCTGTCCAGAACAGAAAAGACCAGTTAAACTTTTCCAGTATTTATAGAGTAGCAGCAATTATATTTGTACTTTTCTTTGCTCACCAAAACTTTAGCATAGCACAGTCTGGATTTACAGTGCAATTTCTTCTGTTTGTTTTTATATAAACACATACAGAGAAAGACAGCTCTTGGGAGGCTGTCATAAAGCATGTCCCTCAGTTTCTTAGGAAGAAGATCTGTATTATCAGTGGTCTCTCTCCTTCTCACATGTAAGCACACCATTCATTTTCCCCCACAAGTTATGTCATTTGGACTTCAGACTTAAGCTCCAACCCCAAGATCTGCTATTACTCAGACTAAAATCTACTTAAAAATGCATGTGCTGACTCAAGCATTACAGTTCCAGAGGCATTTATTATCTGGCCTCAAACTACAAATGAATGAATACCCTGGGCAGCTTCACTTAAATCAATTGCATGGCCTTATCTGCATACTGCAGATGTAAGCAAGGAAGGAAAGAGTCAGGCTTCAAATCCTGGAAAAAAGGATTTAAAAACAGGGAAAATCAGCAAGGAACAGGCCTGCTCTACACAGAGTTGTTTGGCATGGGGCCCTTCAACCTTACATTTTCTTTTTCGTGTAAAAAAAAACAACTGAAAAAAACCCCAAATCATTAACAGAGATGTAAGCATGCAAAAGGAAGAATTCGACCTCATAATGCTCCTCAGGGAACTCAACTCTGGAGAATTTCAAAGAGGGTAACACAGGATTGGGTTCCAAGCAATGCCCAAATTAATTTAGTATTTTCTTGAACAAAAAAATCAGCAAAAGCTGTCAGAAAAGTTCACATTATAGACTAAGTAAGTAACTTGCCTTCATAACCACTGTCGGATGAGGCAACAGAAGAATCAGACTTTTTCACTCCAGGGTAAGAAGGTAATTCCAGATCAGTATGATAGCTGCCATCTGATCCACTTGCTTCCTCCACAACCCAGGATTCTGCTTGTTGGCTTAGGATATTACATTTCATTTTTTCTAGAGATGCTATAATCATATCTGCAATAAAAAAGTGTGCGTTTTCCTGGACGCAAGATTGGAACACTCATTAGTACACAGTATTTTTGACATTTACTTAAGATGAAGTGAAATACATAATTCTCCCCTGTACTTTTTCAACTCGGGAAATTAAAACATAAGGCTCTCTCTATTTAAATTTCAATTTAACACAAAAAAAAAAACAAAGCCCAAGGAACCACCCTAAGGGGAATTCAAAGAGAATATGCAAAATGCAACTGCCCCGATAATTGTTCCACCTTGATTAAAGCATACAATTTATTTTTATCTTACCCATCTATTAGATAAAACCAAACTTGATTACACACCTAATTGATGAATATGTATGCATTTTAGAGACAGTCTTCTAGTTACATTGCATTATTTAGCATGCAAGTTTGAAGCCATGCAGCATATTTAGCAGCATTTAATTTTAAGTCAGTGTGTACAGGCAGTTTTGCACACACAGTAACTTGGATGGGGCCAGAAGAGGCAATTTTAAAGGGACTGTAGATCTTCAGGTGGTGGGTAGTACAAAAGATAGTAAAATGTTTTCATTTGTCAAGATTGAAAGAAGTAGAGGTGGCAATAGGCAGTGTGATGGCTTCCACTGCCAACTCAAATCTCCAGTAGAAAGTCTGGGATAAGGGTAAATGGGAACCTGACTCCTCTGGTTTTCACACTGCCTTAAATAAAAGGTAACTGGTACAAAGCTTCACTGGTATTCCTACACCAGACACAACCTCTTCCCACAGTGCCTCTTACCCTTGCCTGCCTGAGTCACCCATCCTCTGAGAAAAGGGGATTTCTAAGGCTGCCTCCAGTGCCATCAACACATCCAGACAAGCCTGGGGCTCCCTGCCCCACTGTCACTGCTCTAATGCCATCTCCAGTGGCCTTATGAGCATCCCACCAGCCTCATTTGCACTACTGCTGCTGGTCTGGGTGGGACCTCCTAGCCCAGGCTCAGCTCAAAAGTGGAAAGAGTGAAGAATTAGGTTCTCTCACCTGTGGGGTTGGACACTCAGAGATCCTCAGGGTACTTTCCCCTTCTCCCCTCAATTGTATGTGTTTGCATTGTGCAAGGTTAAACCTCTCTCTAAAATCCCAAGGCAGAACCCAAGGCTAGATATTCTGAGTGCAGGATAATTAAAGCTTTTTAGGAAAGTGGCTTATGCACAGAAAATTGGACCACTTGCTTAAGTATTCATGACATTCCCTACACCCTGCATGGGAAGCATGAACATCAGTGTATAGAAATAGCTAAATCATAAGGAGCACAGGAGACACTGCTGTCTTATTCTCCACAGCATTTAAAAGAGATTAATGTCCACATTACAAAGAGCCCACAAGTCCTTGTGGATATTCCAGCAGACTTTTTTCTTTAACACAAATTAACATCACTTTCTTGGTGCAGTTTCTCCAGAGACAACCTGGAGTCTAATCTCAGAACACACCATCAGTAAAGGACAGAATTAAGCAGTTTTTTTGCTCTTGGGAGATGAAGAAGACATCTACTACTCTGAAGATTCAAAAAGCCTGTGTGTTAATTCCTGTGTAGTTAATTCCAAGTCAGTGGCAGAGCACATCACCATGTCCTGCTGATAAAAACAACTAAGAGAGCATCTGAGAACTGCAAAAAGATGGAAAAGGATACAGGCACTCATGTACTCAGCATGACCATCAACTTTCAGCTCTGCCACCCTAGGAAGCAATCCCAAGTCAGCTGTTCCACACTAACCTTCTCATTTCTCTTTTTCTCTTCCTTTCTACTCACATCAGTGTAAAGTCCCTCTAGATCATCTGGCTCATTTTCCTGGCACACAACTACAAACCTCAAGACTTGCTGGCACTACCAGTACCTTAGTTTTCAGTCTCCTAAATTTCAGACATTATTTTACAACCTGAAAATTTTGGTTGGTTTATTTGTTTTAGTTTCTTTTTAATTATTATTGTTTGGTGTTTTTTTAAAGGCAGACTCAGCTTTTGACATCTTTTAACCTGTTATCACATCAGCAGCCATTTATCTGCACAGTAAAAGCAACTGATGAGAATTATTGAATGAGGCAAGATCACAGACTGTGGTTTCTAATCTAGGTATCTACTAACTGGCCTGTTGGTGACTGAAATACATAAATAAAGCAAATTATTTTGGTTTTGGCTACCACATTACAGAGAAACACGATCTCCTTTCTTTCACAAAAGAGCAATATGAAATGCTAGTTCACAAGTTTGTTGAATTTTGGTATGGGATTTATTGGGCTTTTCTGTGTAGTATTTTTGTTTATTTATTTTAAATACACCTTAGGGACACTGAGAGCTTCAAATCAAATGCAAAACTTGCCACTCCAGTAAAACCAGTGCTGTGCACAAAGATGATTATCTCTTGGGCCCCCAGGACATAGGACCACATACCCATTCGTAGTCCAGAAAGAAAAAAAAAAAAACCAAAACCCACAACCAAAAACCAAACCAAATTTCCTTTTCTAGACACATTTTTGAAGCTCTTTTGTATTAAATCCTACTTACTGCAATAAGTAATTATTGTAACATTACCCCCTCTTTTTATTTTCTTAGAAAAGACTTTAATATTTATCACAGAGTTATATGTGACAGCATTATCTTCTCATCTTTGTGTATGCTTAAGCAGCTCATCCGAGCTTGTATGTGGCAACACATTTGTTTGGACCCCTAATGCAAATCAGAAACCATGATAAACTGCTTAAATTACTTTAGATGTCACACTGACTGTGTTTGCTATTAATATTGTAATTCTTTTACAGCAATCCACACCAAAAAAAACCCCAACCTCTTCCTATCTCCTGATAGTAAAAGCATGAGCTAAATCCCACCCATATACAAACGGTTGCAACAGATTCTACATAACATATTCTAATGTAACTTTAAAGTGACTATAATAACCATAAAGTTTAGTTTTGAGGAATTGATGGAATATCAATGGAATACCACAAATTTATGGAATTGCAAGGATCATGGAATGAAAAGCAGAAATGTATAGTGTTGTAAAATACTTCCATTATTTAAAACTAATTAAAATATTTAATCAATTAAGAATAAAAATAAATTAAGAAATGGGCATTCTAGGTGTCTAGGTTCACCCACAAAGGGAAAGAAAAGGGAAATTACAGGATTTGTAAAGATCAGTCCATCTATCGGAAAGTGTTGAGAAATGTCTCCTGTCATCTGGTTTTGCCACTATAAAAGGGAAAAGACATTATGAGAACAGATTTTGTTGTCCTCACCTTCTCCACGTCTTCTGGAAGCACACAGATATCCTGCACTGAACGATTCAAAGGTATAGGACTTATGTTCAAAGGAGAAGTAGAACCTGTGGGTATAGCAAGAACTTTTATTAGTTATTTCTTTCTCTGTAGCTCCCAGGATGTGTGTAGGGTGGCTTTCAGAAAGCAAATCAAAACTTTCTTTCCCAAAACCAGCCACCAGTCAAGTCTGTAGGTTGTGGTGAAAGTTAAGGAAAAGGAGAAAGAAACGTGAGGTACGCGTTGGCACATGAAATACCCTGACAAGCTGGAACATCAAATACTAAGGAAGTACCAAATCAAATGCTAAGGAAGCAGAGTTCAAATGCCATGTGGTGACAAGCACCATGGTGCTCCCAACATCAGGGCCCTCCCAGCTATTGCCTGAGCCCCTGGTGACAGCCACAGCCAGAACCTAATGCTGGGATGACAGGGATGCTCTGCAGTTCCTTACACAGCCAGCTAACACTTTCTCTCTCCTCATTCACAATAGGTGGAAGAAAAAAATCTCACAGCTGCCTGGGCATGCAGAGATGCATCAGCTCTAACATTCCCTGAATCACTGCTGGTATTGTGTGACTACACCAAGTTTGCAAACAACTTAGCTGTCACCTTTCTATACCTGGAGGAAATCTCCTTCCCCTTTCCAAAAGGAGCCCATACTGCATGGTGACACACACAGCTGGGGTGGATGCAATAGCTGCAACACTCCCTGCTTCCCAGAATAGCATTTTCTTTCCCAATATTCACTGCTAAGATAAGCAGGTGAAACTAAATTAAACTCTTACCCCTTAAGAACTTCTTACTATGATGCATCTGGCTTTCTACAGACAGAGGCTATAGCCTGGATTTCTTCTTATACAAAAATATATACAGTTTCAGCCATCTTACCATCTACCATCTTCAGAGAATTGAAGGTGTGATACCACGTATTGTTTACAAGCACCCACAACCACTGTTAGTGGAAAGATGACAATTACATAGAATGTCTGTGGATGTACACACTGAAAAGGCATGAAAGGAAATGACTCCTGGTTTTCACACTGACTAATGCTTGTATACTACCTCTCCTTTGACCTTATAACCAAGCCATTTCTCAGTGATGACATTTACAGGATAAAATATACTATGTCCAAATGCTACCACCACATATGCCATTTCAAGTTGTTTCAGGTAAGAGGGGTTAATCAAAGGTTCTTTGTAATAAAAAAAAAACACTGCTGAATTTGCGTAGAAGACACAGAAAGGACAAAGGTCTGAGGATAATCTCTGAAAACATTTTCTAAAGGGCACTAAACTCTCAGGCTTCCTTTAGATTCTTCTTACTGCTTATTTATAGAAACCCTGCAACACTGCCCTGAGCACTGATGACATCAGGCTAAAAAGTCAATACTGTGCTCAAGCATAGCGACAGACATTGTATTTTTCATAGAGAATTATTAATAGCTCTAACGTGTACACTGCAGAGGAAAAATGGGAAGGGTGGTGAACTGACTTCTCAAAAAGAGATTTAATCAATGCTGAGTTGTTTTCTAATCAAGTTATTTCTATGCCTATTTGGTGGTTAGTCTCACTGGATAAGCAGAGTGCAGGGAGTGCAGGTAAGTGCCAAAGACTACAGAAGAATAAAAGCCCAGGTCTCATTATTTAAGACAACCAACACTACTTTCTGAAGTAGAAATAATAAGCAAAAATAAAGAAATGGGAAAAATTTTTTTTTTAAAATACAGGATGCAAGTAACTTTAAATGTAATTTTGAAATCTAATGGGAGCCTCCTGTCTTGCATCCCACTGGCACCTTTAAGCAAAAAGAATGTATAGTGGGAAAGAGCATGGGGAAGGAGCCCAGTGCACCCAGCAATAGGATACAAATCTGGATCTGAAGCAAAAAATAATCTGGCTGTCATTCTGCTCCTGAGCACATTGCCTGGAAGCTTCAGGAGCTGGAGCTAAAGAGCCCTCAAGAGCTGCAGAAGTGTTATGTGCATAGAAGTTAAAAGTAAGAACAAGCCCTGTGAACTGCCAGTGATGCAGCAGCCACAACAAAGCCCCCCCAAAACAACCAAATTCAGTCACAGGCTCTTCATTAACAATGATGAAGCCTTTTCAGGAGGTTGCATGAGGACAATATAAAATGGTGTTTGAAAATATGAACAAGTCCTTACAGGAGACTCACAGGATCAGCAGAAAATTCCATTGAAAACATCATTTATTCCAATTCAAGTAATCTTATTTCCTTATGTATTGTGCATTCCTTACCAATTCTCCAGCAAGAAACAAAAGGGAGAAACACCATCACCTTTTGAGACAGCAATAGAAAGGATGGCCAGTCAGGAGATGCTCTTGTATAATTTGTACCTTAAAATTAGGCATTTTCTTTTATTCAGTTTTTCTTTTGCTTTTCCCCATTCTCATAGTCCTTCACAACATGGAGGAGAACAAGACCTTGGTCCTCTTGACCCTAGGCTACCTAGCAGCAAGTGAAATGGTTGGAAGCAACAAGGAACAATGAAATGCAGAAATTTTCACTATGTAGAGAGAGCCCACCATGTTGTACAGCACCTAACAGCATCCTGGCTCCCATGAGGAGTATTTGTTAGTAAAATCATGGATGATACCACTTCAGCAGCAACATGGACAGCAGGGCTAAGTTCATCCTCCCCACGACACTGAGCTATATGTTGTGGTTGCCATGCTGGAGGAAAGAGATGCCTTGACTGGTTTGGCAGGTGGGCTCATGCCAACCTCATGAAGTGCAACATGGCCAAGTGCAAGGTCCTGTATATGAGCTGGGACAATCCCAAGCACAAATACAGGTTGGCTGGAGAATGGATTGAGAACAGCCCTACAGAAAAGTACTGAGAGGTGCTGGTTGATGAGAACCTCAACATGAGCAAGCAGTGTATGCTTGCAGCCCACAAAGCCAACTGTATCCTGGCTGCATTAAAAGAAGCATGGCCAGCAGGTCAAGGGAGGTGGTTCTCCCCATCAATTCTGTTCTCAGGAGATCCTACCTGGAGTACCATGTCCAGTCCTGAAGCCCCCAGAAGAAGGACATGGACCTGCTGGAACAAGCCCAGGAGGGCCACAAAGATGATCAAAGTGCTGGAACACCTCTACTATAAAGACAAGCTGAGAAAGTTGGGGTTGTTCAGACTGGAGAAGACTCCAGGGAGACCTTATAGCAGCCTTGCAGTACCTGAAGGGGGCTACAGGAAATGTGGGGAGGAACTTTTTACAAGGATGCAGTGTATGAAGTGATGAGGATGAGGGGGAATAGTTTCAGACTGAAAAAGGGGTAGATTTCAATTAGGCATTAGGAAGAAATAATTTGCTGTGGAGTGGTGAGGCACTGGCACAGCTTGTCAAGAGATGTTGTGGCTGCTCCTCCCCTGGAAATGCTCAGGGCCAGGTTGGATGGGGCTTTGAGCAACCTGGTCAAGTGGGAGGTGTCCCTGCCCATGGAAGGGGGGTCAGAGTTAGATGATCTCTAGGGTCCTTTCCAAGCCAAGCCATTCTATGATTCAGTCACCTGGTTGCTGTACTCCTCCGTTTGCTTTCTGGAGAGTCAACAGCGTTACTGACCCAACACAAGCTTGTGACACATCCTACTCATGCCAGAAGTTCAAGTCACACGCGATTTAATTGTTCTTACACACGTGCCTTGTGGTCCCCACTGCCTCTGGGAGCCTGGGCTGTGGTTTCAGAACTGACTTCCCAAACCTGCATGACTGGCCCCAGCCAAAGCCAACTGCTGGGTGTGGTTTCCTCCTCCTTCATGGGCACCCCTCAAACACGCAGGGCTAACAAAACACCAAGGAGGAGGAAACAATCATAATAGTCACCACACTAACCATTGACAACATCCTAACACATGTGACAAAGTTATTACTATTAAAAACTCTCTGTCCTGCAAGGGCACGTGCCTATTTGAGACCTCACCTTGGAGCAGCTCTGGGTAAACAGGTAGGGAATACCAGGTGTTGGAAGTGGGGCTCAGTGAAGCATCACCAACAGGACTAATACTGACCAAAGGGAGAAAAAAAAACCCACAGCCTTTGCCATTTGCATTTATAATACAAAAGCAAGCTGGTTGCTCCCATTTACTTTCATTTCCAGTAGAAAAATCAGGTGCTGGTTGCTCAGCATCTGCAAAAAACAAGTCACTGCATACCAATAGCACCCTTTATAAATAAAATAAATATGTTTACCTCACTGTAGCTAAGGCAGTTTATATCAATAGTAGGTACTAAACATGAGGGGATTCTGCCATGTCAGCCCAGGGGCTGGGTACCCAGGCCCACAGCTCAGGAAGGCCAAAGCCAGCTGTGCCACCAGCCACCTTGGGGACATCCTGACTGAGCAGGTCCTCCTCCCCCACAGGTCTGTCCTGCCCCAAACCCCTTCTGACTGCAGGAACAGGAGGCACCCTCTGCTAGTAGCCCTCCATCTGTATCTCTCCACAGACAACACATGGGTTTATCAGGACTGGAAACAGGTAATAAGATCCTGATGTGTTATCAGGAGAGGCTGTGTCTCCAAGATGGCAGATACACTTGGGAAAGGGAAGAGGGAAAATAGTCCTGCTCTTGCAAAAGCTGATTTAGTCATAATGAGAATGGGTGTTAATGCCCTGCCTCCCAGACTCGGAATTGAAGGACTCCCTCTCCTCCAGCTCAAGTTAAACACAGAGGGATGTCCCAGGGAGTCTGCACACCTCAATGAGTCACTACAAAATGCCCAGCTCCACGCTATCTGCCTTCCAGAGATGGGTAACGGTGAAGACTAAATGCTGGAATTCTAACCCAGTGAGTGTTCTACATTGACCACAGCTCAGCAATTTTTACATTTTACCAAAAGCTGCGTATTACAGAAGCATTTCTGTGCCATGAGACAGAAGACTATCTCGTTTCTCTGAGTCCAACCCTCTGGCTCTTTTGTTTTGAAGCTTTCTCCCTCCCCCCTCTCCCCTGTTTTGAATGAAAACACTTGTCAATCACAAACATTCACCCAAAAGGACTGTATCAACTTATATTACAGTCATCTTTCCTGGCACAGAAATCTCAAAAACAGACCTGTAAAGTTACCTGTTTGATTGGCTGGATTTGACTGGGAAAGTCCACTGGGAGAATTGTCACTGTTGCTGGCAGGTGTAGACTCCAAAGCATCAGGGTATTTCAATACATCTGCTGGCTTACCAACAGCTGAGTCAGGAAAAAACCTTGTGAAAGTCAAGTCTCTTTCGGGGGAGGAACAACATTCTTCCCCAGAATGCACAACAGCTGATGTGACACCGTCTCCTGTTAAAGTCACCTGAGTGAAACAGTTGCGCTTGGGAGGGGACTCCTCCGAAAAATCAAAAGCATCCAAGGAGGAAGCAGCAGGATCCCTGTCAGAGTACCGGGGGTGAAAGAAAGTATCCAGTGAGGGTTTAGAGCCATCGCAGAGAGTGTTGTCCCAACAGGCCCGGTGCCTGGTAAACCTAATATCTGTTTGTGTACTGGCAACACTGCGATGTGCAGCATCGGTGTCGCTGTCCTCACGGCTGTCCCCGTCACTGCTTTCTTCCCAATGTTCCACATCACTGTCCGGGTGTCCAGCTCTCTGCATTGCAGTTTGCTCTGGCACCAAGGAGGGCTTCAAACCAGATGCATTTAAAACAGACATGAGAATGTCTTTGATAGCTTCAGTACTGTCGGGGTATGATCCAAAACTTCCAGCATGTCCAATCACTGCTGGCCTCGAGCACTTTTCTGTTCAGAAAAGGGAAGAAATTGGAAGGTTAGGAAACCATCCTAAAATTGTTAGTTTACAGTGTGAATAAAATGTACATTATTTTTCACATGGGTGAGAAGACAGGAAAGAACTTTGTTCGTGCCCCATTCTCTGCTGCTTCTTCCTGCAAGAAAGCTTTTGCTTTCTGCATGCAGGAAGCAATTCTGTCATTGATAAGGCTAGGTAATAAACCAACAGTAAAGCATGCTGCTGCTAGTCAAACACAATTAGCTAAGACTTTAATGGTGATGGATTTTCAGCATGCTTGAAAACACCATTGTTCTACAAATCTGGATGAGATACAGTTACCAGTACAGGTACTGGTTCTATTGCCAGGAAGAGAGAGGGTCACATGATAGCAAAACACATGGTGTATCAACACAAGCAGGAAGGAATAAAAAAAGTATATATATATATACATACATGGTAATGAAAAGTCACATGCTTGCATGTTTCAGTCAGACACTCCTCCTCATAAAGAAAGGGCTAAAGTAACCTTTAGTCCATTACTCACAGGGGTGGCAACATTTATGTGAACCCATAAAGAAAATCAGCTCTGCCTCAGAAGGAAAAGCAGTGCCTGCCTATGTGATCTACTGCAAAGTTCAATAGAAAATGGAAAAAAATGGTTTTAGTGGCAGAATCAGCAGTCATAGTCAGGTACCCTAAACAAAAAAACCTCACAGGAACTGCCAGCTTCCAAGCAATGGAGAAATTAGGCACAAAGCCTGTGTTCAAGAAGCTATCACAAAACCACAGCAATGAAGTTAACTATCTCCTTTGCAGAAGATAAGTACTTTGTAAAATACTAAGAATAGATACAATCAAGAAGATGTATTTCCAGGACAAAGAACTCCTACTTAGGACCATGAGGAATGTTAAATATTGTTGGTGAAAAAAGCAGTAAGTCTTACAGACTTTGCCCAGAGGTTGCTCTCCTTGGACTTAGCTCAATGGAAAACAGAAAACTCAGCAAAAGTCACTCACCTGGAAGCCAGAATGCACTCTCAAACTGCATGGTAAGAAAGTTTACTAATGAAGGGATCAAAAAAAAAAAAAAACCAACCAAAAAAAACCCCAAAAAAACAAACAAAAAAAAAAACAAAAACAAAAAACCAAACTCCAAACAAACAAAACCCCCACAAAAAACGACAAAAACACCCCACCCCACCCCCAAGTTTATATAATGAGCACTCCTCATCAAGTCAAACCCAAAAAAAAGTATTAAGAGCATCAAGTATAAGCTACAATGCAACAGCTGTCAGCAATGCTGATCTCACAAAGCCAAGTCAAAATTAGCTTAAGAATTCATCAGTGATTGGGACCAAGCACCTGCCACTGATCAGGACAAAGCTTTTGCAGAAATAGCAGCAAAACTGCACATTTTACTTGCAAATAGCAGCAAAACTGCACTCGCAAAGAAACACCTTTCTAACACAGCCAGTAATGGAAGTATAAGGGCAGAAATAGGGAAGTAAAAGCTAGTTGACTTTAAAACAAATGTATTTTTCTCTTTTCATGAAAAGAAAGAAATTTTGGTAACTATTGGCACGTCAATTGCACAGGAATACCTTAATCTGGACAGAAAACACCATCTTGTCTGTGCAAGGCCTCTTTAGCATTACTGGCTTCAACTCTTCTGCTCTGCTTCATTATTACAAAGCCCTACAAAGCCCATCCTCATAACCTTTCCAACTCCATCCTTTGTCAACTCCACTACTCCAGCATCACAGAGCACCTCTAGCACTAATCATGTAATTGTGCTGATTCCTTTGCTAAATATTCCTTCTTACTGGATTGCAATAATAGAAACAATATATATTGGAGAATATATATTGGAGAAACAATAATAAGTTTTAAAAATTTAACTGGGACTTCTGCTCTGCTAGTTTAAAAAAAAAAAAAAAAAAAAAAAAAAAAAGTAAGCAAACAAACCCCAACAAAAGCACAACACAAACTCCACATCTTAAAGCTACTACCAGAAATAGGGAATGTCCAATTTCAAAAAACAAAAGAACAACCAAACCCAAAAACAAACCACCTCTTCTGTTTTGCAAGATGCTCACATGAGTTAATTATGGTAATCTGTTAAAATCTGAGAAACTATTTCTAGAATGACCAAGGACTTAACCCGCCAAGGATCATCTGAACAATTGCAAGTATTTTACTTTCTAGAGCTCAAAATGCCAGCATAACTAAAATGGCAAAGCTACTTTAAAAGGCAGGACTCTCCCTCCCCTGTACTTTCAAATTGTATAATATACTTCAATGTTGTCCCATCTTCAAAGCCAATAAGCAACGTTGTCTCTCTACCCAGATTATACTTGTTTAGTACACACAGGCAGATAGTTTTTCCTAGCACAAGAATCAGCAAATTCCCCAGAGGGAGGCAGGCATTTCAGAACAAATTGGCATACCTGGGAGAACAGAGATTTGAGGTGTCAGAGCAAGGCAGCTGATCCTTGCTGAAGGACTTGAAGGATACGCTGACTCGTTGAGAGCCACCTTTAGGCTTTTGTGGTTTAACTAGAACAAGAACAGATTAGTTTGGTTACAAGAAAACAGTACCCTGGTACTGATCCCCCCCATGTAACAATCATCCCAGCAGGAAGAACACCATGCTAGGGCCTGCTTACAGTCACTTAATAACTGCCTCTATGTCTCATTGTCTGAAAATCTCCCCAGAAGCATGCACCACCTGAAGAGCACTGCACCTCAACCCTGCATCTTGACTCTACATCTCCTATTTCACTCCAGAACACAGGTGACCAGAAGAAACCCACCAGGGCTGAATTAAACATGTGCATCAGGCATAATGAAATTAAATGCTGAATCTATATCTCTGTCAGAACAGCAGCAATGAAGTGGAAAAGAATTTAAGGAACCACCAATCTCCAGCTGGAAGAATGGTCCTGTTTAGATGAGTATAAGATATGACTTAAAGCTGAGGTCCTGACTCCACGAGCACCTGATGCATGTGCTGCTTGATCTCCCAGCTGTATCTCTTGGGAGCAAGTGCTGTCACATAATCAAGTCTGCCTAATTAGATAGAACACAGTACACGATGTTCACATCAGCAGTGTTGCAAGAAGTGACACAGATAGATAAGGCTTGACCTGACATACAGCCTGCCAGTATAAGCTGACAAAAATTGTGAACCCATTTGAAGTAACTGAGCAGGTTTACATCAGATCAGCATTTCACTTTGTATATTTTGGGTATTTTCAACCCCAAAGTTGGCTTTACCACACTGCCAAACCAGCCTAAGATGAACCAGGGGAATGAGTTTAGATAGCACTGATACCAAGGGCCTAATTCCAACAAAGGGGTCAAGATATACTCGGGAGCAAAAGCAAAACAACAACAGACCTTAAAGCTCACAAATGCTTTGTGAGGGTCACACATTCATCTCCAGCTCTCTCTCTTACATCAAGTATGTCATGAACCTGCAGAGCACACTACAGAAACCTTTAAATGCTCTGAAGGCCATATAGTTCAAAGGCATATAACCTAGGTGTTCCTCATGCCTTCTCCCTACTCACAGATATCAGTGAGATTTCTCCCCTGGATGCCTCTCACACTCTCCTGTTGATCCTATGTGAAAAGAAGGGAGTTTAAAGGTCTGCTGTCCTCTGCCACCCTGTGTTGACCTGTGTTTTCAGTTCCCTGTGTGGTCTCAGGGGAAAGTGAGGTGACTCAGAGATAACATCTAGTCCAGATACCCTTCAAGCTCACAGAAAGCAGCATAAGTAATTAAAGAAATCAAAACCCACAAAGAATTTCCCTTCTAACTGAACATTTAGGGCCAAAAATAGTATACCAAATTTCAAATATTTAGCTTTCCATTATGTCTGTGTTTACAAAAATAATCTTTTAGGTATCTTAATGTGTTCCCTGTTATTTTCCTCCTCTCTTCACTAATTTAAAAGAAACCATCCTGTAGACTGTCAGTTTTACTGGATAAAGTAGTTCTTACATAAACTCATATTTATTAATTAGGTTGATTTCTTAAAAATGGTGGGCTTTTAGTATTATAAATTAATTGACTCTTTCTCTTAGAATGTATCACAACTGCCTGACACCAAAAAACCCCAAATCTACTCCCATCTCTTTGATCTTATCAGAAACAACCAGTGTTCTGATAATTAGTATAAAATATTTACATTTACTTGCAAAATGTTATGATTTCAACTGTATCACAGATTGAGATATTTAGCATTTACCTAACAAACTTTTTTTTTTAATAAGCAACTAAAGAGGGTTTACTAGGAACTGTGGCCACAGAGGTGCACAAAAGATAATCACAGGGTGCATAACCAACAACAAAAAAAAAAATCACTGACATCTCACAGCATAAATGAGTCAGCCTCCCACCTCATTAATGGGACTGTATTTCCAAAGTTAACTATGTATTAAAAGAGCCAGCATTTAAAAAATCTTTACTGCAACCATGGACAACTAAAAGCTATTTTTGAAGAAGAAAAAAAGGGAGTCCCCCAACTATGGAAGACACTGAGCCTTAAAAGCATTACGATGCTTTCCCTTGACTCACCTTTTTAGACCGGGCGTGCTGGAAGACTTCTGTCCCGCTGTAGCTGGCTAAAGCTATTGCATGGAGAGACATGATGGGAAAACATTCATTTTTTTGTTGTCGTCGCTGTTAAGTACCTGGAAAAAACCAGAGAAAGAACTGCGATCACCCCCACGTTAACCGCGAGCTCTCCGTGTGTTCTGCAGACCGCGATTCCCCATCTGGTCTGCAGACTCCACACTTCCACATTTCATATTCTGAACTGCTTTCGCGTGCTTAGAAGCTTGCCGAAAAGCAGAGCTCAGCAACAATGGAAATCTGTGCTAGAAAGAGCTTTAGATCTAAACAACAAAACCCCAAACAAAAAAAAAAAAAAAAAAAAAAAAAAAAAAAAAAAAAAAAAAAAAAAAAAAAAAAAAAAAAAAAAGAAAAAAAACCGTAAAACAACCAACCAAAAAAAAACCTCAAAAAAACCCACCGAAGCAAAACAAACAGCAACAGGAGTGCCTACCACAGGCGAAAGTGGAATGCACTGATGGGTGCTACCCCACAGTTCGCAGGACAAGGAGGTGACGGAGCGGCCTCGGGGGCAGCTGAGCCCCCGTGCCCGGCAGCAGCGGCTGCCGTTCCTCCCCCCCCCCCCGACCCCATCCCCGGTGCCGGGAGGGGAACGCACCGGCGATGAACAAACCCCCGGGGTTGTCCTCCCGGCGCGGCGCTGGAAAGCCGCGCAGCCCTTTCCACAGAAGCGCTCAGCCTGCCGGACAGCTTTGGAAAGCCTTTAATCCGCAGAGAGGCTCCGAATCGCTCCATGCGCCCGGCAAGGCACCAACCTCCCGCTCGGCCCCGGCTCCCCATCCTTACCTGCGGCCCCGGCTGCCTCCTCTTCCTCCGGTCGGCGGTCTATCCGCGCTCCAGTCCGGTGCAGAGCCACAGCAGCGATGCCCCGTCACCTCACTGCCGCTGCTACCGCGACTGCCGCCAACCCTCTCGGTACCGGGAGCTGAGGAGAGGGCAGAGAAGCCCCGCCCCGGGGCGGAGGCCGCCGGAGGGAGGGCGGAGCTGCCCGGCGCTGCTGGGCCTCGGCCGGGGCGAGGGACGGCCCTGGGGTGGGTGCTTCAGCGTTGGTCTCCGGTGAGGAAAGGTCAGCCCTGGGGGCGGCAGCTAAACTTGGAGGAAATAAAAAAACAACAAAACCGACACGAACAACAACGAAAATCACCTGTGAGGAGCGGCTCAGGAATTTGGGTTTGTCTGGTTTGGAGAAAAAGAGGCTGAGAGGCTCTCAGGCTCTCTGCTGATTCCTGAAGGGGAAGAGCGAGATGTGCTGAGCTATTCTCCCTAGTCATAGGGAGTCTCCCAGAATCATAGAATCATAGAATGGTTTGGCTTCGAAAGGGACCTTAAAGATCATTTAATTCCAACCCCCCCGCTATGAGCAGGGACACCTCCCACCAGACCAGGTGGCCCCATCCAACCTGGCCTTAAACACATCCAGGGAGGAGGCAGCCATAACTCTGGGCAACCTGTGCCAGTGTCTCACCACCCTCCCAGTAAAGAATTTTTTCTTAATATCTACACTCTTGGTTTAAAATCATTCATTCCCCTTTGTTCTATTACTACATGCACTTGTAGAAAATCCCTCTCCAGCTTTATTGTATGCTCTCTTCAGGTACTGGAAAGCTACTATAATGTCTCCCCAGAGCTCTCCTAAGGCTGAACAGGTCCCTCTCTGGTGACAGGACACTTGGGAACGATTCAAAGCTATGCCAGAGGAAGTTTGGACTAGACAGTAGGAAGCATTTATTTACTGAGCAGGTCGTTGAACACTAGAACAGGCCTCCTAGAGGGTGTTAGATGCTCCAACCATGTGAATGTTTACAAGGCCTTGGGACAATGCCCTTAAAAACATGATTTTACTTTTGGTAGATCCTGCATTCATTACTCAGGCAGCTGATCATCTGATGTCTCTTCCACCTAAAATAATCTATCCTATTCTAAAACCAAAAAAACCCCAAAACAAAGCAAAAAAACCCAAGCCCAAACAAAAAAAACAACAGCCAAGATAAGTCAATTCAGAGTGAATTGAGGGTGTTTTTTAGATCAGCATGGGGTGGGGGATGCTGAAAGCCCTTGCAGCACTTGCAGACACACCTCCAAGATAAGCTGCATTCAAAGATTTGCAACCAGCTGGTGTGCAAAGATCCATCCTCACCTTTTGAAAGGAACTGAGCCATCTGCCAGGCTGGTCTCTGAGTAAACTGCCTTTGAAGACTCAGAGTTAGCAAACTGTAGTTCCTAGTAGCCAGTTTGGGCTAAAAATAAAGTGAAGGAATGCTGAGCTGTATTTTTGGAGCTAAAAAAATTGCTGATTGTCCATAAAATGCAAAAAAATATGGGCAGGAACTTAGGAAATTGAAAACCATGAGGAAGTTGAAAGGAGGTAGAATCCAGATGGCACTATGCAAAATTAAGTATAAGGAATAAACAGAATGCAAAAGAGAGCTGTAGTTAAAAATGTGGCTTTCAGATGCTCTAGAGTAATTGCCTGGCTTTTTAAGCACAGATGATTATTTGCCTAGGAAGTAGGGCAGTGGATTTGGGCTGTGGAAAATTAATGGTAGCTGCTGGCCAAGCTGCAGAGTTGTCTGAACTTGGTCCTGTGCTGTGTTTCAAATTCCCAGCTGCAAGATGGTAATTTCATATGGTTATTTGTAAAAACAATTCTACTTACTTACATATTCAGGTGGGGAAGAACAGGTAGGAAGGTTGAAAAGGCTATGGATTTATTTGTAGTTCTGCTGGATTCTTTCTAAACCCTGGCAAAAAAACAACTAGGAAATCTGTGCTTCATTGCCCAGAATTCTTACATGAATGTATTATAGAAATGTAAAATACTGAATGTGTCTGAAAGCAACACTGATCAGTAAGAGTGTAGTATCATTTCAAAGTCTATTTGGTGCTTTTTTTGTTTTGGGGGTTTTTTTTTCCTTCTATGCTGTTCTCTTTATCCTTCGCTTAGGAAATGATCAGAAGTCTCTCTGTTTTTTGCAGATGACACCAACAAAAATATTAGAAAACTGAACAGATGCAGAATCACAGAGAAAAAGAGGAAGGAACTGTCTGCCGGGTTTTTAAGTTGACAAGGTGGAAACTCAGCACGACCAGGACACACCAAACTGGCATCTTTCCCTAACACCAGAATGACTCTCGTTGGCTTAGGAAGAGGGGAAAAAACCAAAAAAAAAGGTGGTTTGTCTAGGGTATGTGCCAAAATTAAAAGCATCAGCAAAAGCCTGCCCAAAACTTTCTAGCAGAATGTAAAAAGACTGAAGGATGAGGATGGGAGCAGAGACAATGGATTAAGAGCTCACACCAATGGCCTTCTGTAGAGGAATCTTCCTTTTCACATCGTGGGCATGGAATTAGATGGAGTGTAAATTTCAGCAGTAGCCAAGATATGTACCACAGTGAGATCTTTGGGCTACAAAAGGCTATACTGGGGAGAACTGAAAGCAGGTATCCCAGGTGTCTCAATACAGTGCATTTAATCATGTTCAAGGCACTGTTCCTGACAGGGGCCCAAGACAGTGCTGACTCTGTAATGTTTGCATGCAACTGCCTGAAAGAAACGGGTCTGCTTTTTAAATCAGACAAAGGAGTATTTTTAATCATACAAATAAAATAGCTCAACCTTGGCAACTATTTGGAAAACTTCTAGACTTATGCAGAGAAGGTCCAAAGGAGCTTTTTTTTTTTTTTTTTTTTTTTATAAGTTTTAAGGCTAATGTTGCAGAACAGCTGAATTCTAGGTTTTATAAAGAATCGCTGTTCCTAATTCTTCTGGAAAGAGCTACCTGTAATAGGCTTTTAACTTTTTAAAGTTAAAAATACCAGCAATACTCTAAAGAAGGAATATAATTGCCAGTAAAACCAAAATAATTAGAAGGATAGGATAACTATCCCAAGCTAAACACAGATCCAGGAAATTGGTACTGAAGTGACCTCCTGAAGAATTCCAGACATGCTGATTTACAGGCATTCAGTCAAAATACAAACCATGTCTGAGGATGCTGGTAGCCTATCAGTGGATGACAGCTTGTGATGGTGTCCTCAGCTTTTCACCCAGCTGCTGGGTGTGTCTGGTCATGCTGCTCCTGACCAAGATATCATAACCTTGGTTTGCTGGTAGACCAGGTGTGTGGCACATCTTCATCAGCTCAATGCACATCCTGCTTTGTTTTGGTTTAAATAAGCAATCAGTACTAATACAAAGCCAAAGACCATAGTTTCTGTGACACCTGTATAATTCTGTCCTGGTTGCTTGATAGCTGTTTTATGCATGGCTCAGCCACCCAAATTGGAAGGGCAGAGCCTGTAAGTACCTCAGCCTTTCCTACTGAGAAACTCTGTGTATTAACACACCTTCATGTTTTAGATGAGATTAAGCCCTTTTTGAAAGACCACGAGGCGAGTTAAATGGGTGTCATTAAGTGACAATCAAGTGCGTGTCCATCTATCCTTTTAATCAGTGGAAATCATGGAGTGTAGAGAAGCAGAGAGGAAGTGATCTCAGGAGCAGTTAAGCTGGATTCAGGTCAAGGAAAGAATAATGAAAAGACCTCACAGTTCTCCTCAGGCTGTAAATGTTGTCCATTTCAAGGCAGATGGAAAAACTTGGCATACTGGGAAAAGGTTATGTTTGCAGCTATGAACTTTAAAAAAAACATTGCTTTGGGATGGTTTTGTTAGTAAACTCTGTACCAGTACCACTGCTGAGGCAAAGACTGTAATGACTGTAATGTCAGCAAAATGGCTTATGTACATGCCATATATACATGCTTATTTAAGTAACTTCTGGTTTTGACCTGTTCCATACCTCAGGATGCAACTACTCTTTATGAGTACAACCACAAAAAAAAAAAACAACCCAAAAAACAAAAACTAAACAAAACCCCCAAAAAAACCCACCAAAACCCAAACCAACAATTTGGAAATATGATTTGCATAGCATAGCAATTTCTGAAGTGAAGTATATGCAGAAGGGTGGGTTAAGAATAAAAAGAGGGAAGAGTGAATCACACAGGAGGTTAAAGACAAAGGAAATAGAGACATTTAAGAATTCACTCTTGACTGCATTAAGTTCTCTTTCCATGAGGTAAAGAACTGAGCTCACACACTGATTGCCACTGACAGTGGTTTCTTTTCACAAATGTGTGACAGAGAGAGAACAGACACTGGTAATGTGGACCATACTTCTCTATATTCCATCTGGGTAGATACATCATCTAATTTCTCAGATGGTAAAACCATCTTATGAAATCCTTCTCCTTGCTGCTATCTTCTCTCACAGCGATGTGTTCTCACATCTATTCTGCAGTTTAATGCTCCTTCAGATACAGTGCCACTGTGATTCAGAATATACATTAGCAGGGGAAAAAATGCAAAGTTATTATAGCTTATTATAGAAGTCCATTATTTGGCAATCCAAGGTACAGCACAGCTCCACAGGAATGATGCAGCTGAGGAAGCGTGTGTGTATGTGAGAAGAAAAAGCAGATGGGGGTGCTGATTGCTTGTTAAACCAGCCTTGTCACAAAGGAAAATGGATATAGGATCTACAGCTATATCACTTGAAGAAATGTTAATTCCTTCTTTTTTTACCCATCACAGATGCTGAATAACTTGCTACTAATATTTTAGAAATTTGAAAGAATTTGTTGTTCTGACTAAACTTTAGTAGCCAATCAAATAATTTTGCCTGCATCAAATAATGCTGGAAGGCACCCAAAATAAAAATGCTGAGAACTGTAATTGCAAACAGAGAAAGTAAAAGATAAAGTGGGATTAGTCATACAAGTCATTAAAGCAGGTGAGCACGATAAATACAGTTTCTTTTCCCTCAGTCTTTAACGAAAGAAAGAATTTCTTTATGGAGAGGGTGATCAGGCATTGGAATGGGCTGCCCAGGGAAGTGGTGGATTCTCCATCCCTGGAGATATTTAAAAAGAGCCTGGATGTGGCACTCAGTGCCATGGGCTGGGAACTGCAGCGGTAGTGGATCAAGGGTTGGACTTGATGATCTCTGAGGTCCCTTCCAACCCAGCCAATTCTGTGATTCTATGATTCTATAAACTGGGACATTTGGGAAGCCTATTTGAGTCAAACAAAAATATGAAGTCCGTGCAACAAATTTACATTCAAATTTACATTTAAACAGAACAAAAGAACCCTTTTCTATTCAGGGGTTCAGCATCTAACTGATGAGTGATAAATTTCTTTATTCCTAGAATTATGAGTTCGACTTGTGACGTCTGAGCTGTGTCACTGCTGCACGGGAGAGCTGCGTGATGGGGAAGTGACGTGTTGTCTACTCTGGCATGGAGCAATTCTCAGTCAGTGCTGAAAGAGCTGAGTATTGGCACAGAATGTCTTCCCCTTGGAAATGTAGGGTGGCTGCTGAGCAAGTTCCTTTTGTCAGAGACAGACCTTCAAAAGCTTCACTCTCCACTACTGGAGAGAGTTCTGTAGTGTCTTCTCATGACGTTTCCTAAGCCTGCAGGGGTGCTGCTTAGAAGATCAATTACTAAAAAAAAAAAAAAAAAAAAAAGTGCTCCTTACTGTGAAAAAAAAAAAAAAGAAAAGAAAAGGTATGAAAGCATCATGGAAAAAAAAAATTCTGGTGAATGACTGAGCAGCAGAAAGAATAAAAATGACATCAGATTACAAAATATTTCCAGCTGCTTCAAGATACTTCTTGTTGCCTTTGTCATCAAGCTTCTAGGTATTATCTACATGGAAAGGTATAGAAAACTTGTACCAGTTCACCAAAAAGTTCTTTTTTTCCTCCAAGAATTTTTACTTCATAATAAGTGATAATTACATTTCATCACAGTTAACAGTGTTGATGAAAATGCAGATATTCACAGTTCAGCATCTTTGAAACAGATGACTAGTCACTCATTTACTTCTGCCTTCCATTTTTAAACAGTTCTGCTATTGAGGCACCCACTGTCCTTTCAGCTGTTTCATGAACCAATCTGTGTGCTGAGGTTATTTTATTAACTTCCGCTTTTTAATATTTGCAAAATCATTTAACCAAACAAATCTTGCAACAGCAGTTGACCTTCATCTCCAGGACAGTCTTGCTTTTGTTTAATTAGACTGACTTACAAGCTGGTGCAGTATTTGTATTGCAGGCAGAACCAAAAGTCCTTTTTTTTTTCTCCACTGAAGATCATGAGGCAAGTATGGGCATGACTGTCCACACAGGCAAACCCAGTAGGAGCAATCTAGTTGTGAGCATCTTTCTAGGGAAGTTTTCTTGTTGTGATAGAATGATCTCATGCATATAATGGATACATTCTGATCATACACTGTTTTGGTGATAGAGAACATAGAAATGTCAAGACACTTTTTCAGCGAGGGCGTTTAACTTTTGAACTCTTAAGTGCATAAAATAGAGGCAATGCCTGCAGTGAGAGGTAATATCTTTTATTAGAGCAGATGATGCAGTGGTGAAGAAGGCTGGCTTTCATGAAGACAAGAAGCCCTTCATCTTACTGAGGGTGGTGGCTCAGTTCATGGAGTCTGAATTCCATCCAAGGCTTCAGTTTCACAAAATGAGAAACTGGGTCCTAGAGGACAAAGAACTGGATCAAAAACTCTGCAGTTACTTGACGTAATGTGGTACAAACTTGTAATGCCAGCTGAAAAGTAATACATATCTTGCAGAGACAATTTTGTCCTAACAGATTTCACAGTGGCTCAGATATTGTCTGCCAGCCCTCAGGGACCAGAACACTACTGTAAACATCATCTCCTATGCATTAACATGGCAGAAGAGGTATTGTGTGCTCTCACTTCATATGGATGCAATTTAAACTCTTAGGTGAGGCTGTAGCACTAATCTAGTATCTGTTAACAAGAAAACATAGTCTGAACAAAATGAGTTTGTTCTAAATAACCTAGTGTTTATTGGAAGTTTTCCATTCTAAACACAGCTTAACACACACAGAGAGAAATTCTGTGATACTTCTCAGTGAAGTGCTGGTTTAAAAAATACCAACCAACCAGCCAACCAACCAAAAAACCCTGTCAGTAATACAGTGAAACCTTGTAATTCTACCTTAAAATGGAAAACCAGGCTTGTGATCATCACTGATTTTAGTAATGATGGAGAAAGATGGGTTTTTGTCATGAAACAAAAGAAACACATTTAGTGAAATTCATGTGTGACATTGATATTTTGCTACATGGGAAAAAAATATCAGAACATTCAAACTGGCCGATTACTACAAATATATGGAGAAAAATGCATAAGGATAGTATTATCAGCATCATTATGGACCTAAATTGTGATATAAGCTAATGAATGTGCTCCTATCTGCCTTGAATAACAGTGAAATGCTGGAGGAGATAAAGAAGAAAAACCCAGAATTATCAAAGAATTCAGAATTCCTGAAAGGTTGTTTCAGGGATGAACTATATTAACACAGCTGCATTTAAGGGGTTTTGGCCTTACTTCCACTCCAGTTTGTATTTTTGCCAGAGGGAGAAGGGTAGAATTTGCTAGTTCCCATCACAGGGAAAAGCTGCTCCACCCACATGATTTCAATCACACATTCCTTAATAATTGGTCATTGATTTTTTAATGTCACATAATCACCTGATACACATGTGGGATCAGCTTATTGTATCAACAATACAAGAGATTACCCAGAATGTTATCAAACACCTACAAATGGCCCAACACCCTTCTAAGAATGAATAATCCCCCAGATTTCAACACTCTCCCACACACACAGAGCTTCAGGCACCCATAACTCCAATACCCAGTGTCCATGGGGTTATTTCTCATGTTATTGAGCCAGGTTTCTCTCCCCTTACCATGATCTTGTATTTTTTGTTTAGGCTTCTTTTGAAGGTGACTTTCCTCCCTCCGCCCCCAGCAGTTTCTTGGTAATTTCCTGGTTATTGTTTAATCCAGCTGATGGCCATCTCTTAAGCAAACTTCATTATTGTTATTTTCCTCTTTAGCGTGACCAGCTTTGGGGCAGATGCCCTTTCAGGCAGTTTTACAGTCTGTTCACTCACAATTTTTCCCTGTCACAGGGAAAGATTTTTCCTGTCACAGCAGTGGCTGTTACCCACCCTATGGCACCGAGATGGGGGCCACACATCTCCTACATGAGAAGCCCCAATTTTCACTCAACACCCCCATCCCTGCTTCTGAGCCTCTCACCTTCAGCCAGGCTGGCACTGGAGCACAACCTAGGATGTGGTTCAGCTCCTCTTAAAAGGAAACCTCTTGAAGAGCTCAGAAACCTACACAGCAGACATCTAAATTAGGGTCCCAGCTCCAGCCTTTAAAGAATGAATACTTTGTTTAAAATATGTTACTAAATGGGAAAGTGTAAATGAGGCTCCCCTGACTTGTCACACATGTATAAAGCCACCAACAAGAAGTGTGTGGGCTGCAGGCTCTCTGCTGTCTCTCCCTTAGCAAGGTACATCATGAGAACTTCCCTTCCTGAAGTCACTTATATGGTGACCTAAGCTCTTCAAATTTAGCTATAGCTCTGATTTCTTCCCACTTTTCTTTCTGTGGCCCAAGGACTTTTGTAACAGCTATGGGAAGGATTTGGGGTTTGGCCTTAAAGGATTTACCCACTATTGTGACTCCCTTCATTTCCTTGCAACACCTCTCAGTGTCAGAGCACAGTTTCACATTTGGTGGTAGTGCTGCCAAAACCGATTTACCAGCTCGATTCTCACCCCCCTCTTCCTGACTGTTTCTACCCTTTACCTCCCAGAACCACCCTGGAAGCAGCTTGCAAAGATGTGTGGTGAACTGAGCAGTGGAATGGAGAAAGTCCAGAAGGGTTCTGAAAAAAAGAGGTGGCTTTCCAGGCAGCTCAGTTTACCACACATGGCTGCACACACATTCACCTGATTTTCCCCAATAAACCAACAACACAGACGTGAGAATTTGCAAGGGGAATGGGAACTCCATCAAGTACTATTGCCATTCAAAACAATGTCTACCTAACCATGTCCTCTGAGGCCACACATTAACCTAAATGAATGAGAAAATCTCTCTAGGGAGATATCTCAGGTGCTGGATACCTGTTGTTGAAATTCCAGCTGTGCCTGCAGGAAGAACAGCACAGTATTTTTTGACTCGGAAACATTTGCTGAGCTCTGGCCCCTCGTGGCTCTTGAGCTTCTCAGTCCCACTGCTTGCAGGAGGTGCTGAGATTTTACCATATGGCATATATGGTGACCATCTTAGGCATCAGATGATAAAATAAGTCCTGGGAGTGCAGAGCCAGCAGGTAGCATGCTGCAGACCTGGTTTGTGTGCTCTGGAAAGCAGGATGTAGGGGTACACAGCCAATGACCTTTGCAGCAGCCAGACACTTGCATAAGTAAGCAGTCTGGTGCCTGAACCTTTGGTGTTTCAGCTACTTCCAAGACATTTTTTATAACTGTTGTCTTGGTATTTACTCTTGTCCAGCCCCATGAATTGCTGTTGGCTATTGCAGAGCTGAGCTGTAACTCAAAATCACCACATGGCCTGTAAAAGGTAGATCACTTCTTTTTATCTGTCACTGACACTTTTTCATAAATTCAGAGCTAAATTTCAGTAGATAGATAAATAGATAAATACTTCGCTGCTGCTGCCTTCTGCTTGCTTCCCTTGAATATATATATACATTCCTCCCTTAAATATATATATAATTCTGTTGTTAATTTGACCACTTCAGAGTGATTTTCCATTTGTATTATTTGCTTTCAAAAAGGCTCTCAGTAGAAACAAAATCACGGCCATTCTGCTAACAAATGAGTTGCTTTTTTTTTTTTTTTTTTTCCTTCTTGTAGAAGGAAAATTAATGACAATGTCAAAATTCAGCATATTAGGTACTGGTATACATATTACCACATAAAACTTTTTTTTTTTTTTTTTTTTTTTTTTTTACTGCATAAATGAGAATATCAGCTGTTTCTAACAATGTGCCATGAAACTACATTGCTTTTCCAAGATAGTAAAGCCATCTGTTTTTCAGGCTAGGTCTGTAGCTGAATTTTTTTCTGAAATATTAGATGGGTACAGTTATATAGGAAAAAAAAATCCTACTGTGTGTGCAGTTTATACCAGCGGAGCCAAATCCTAACACACACCAGTTATTTCAGACCCTAGAAATTACAGAGCCATTTTCATACTGACCTGGAACAAGCTAAATTTAAGAACTTAAGAAGTTTTACAGACTAGTCCACCCTATTATTTTCACTCTCTGTTAAACGTTGTGAGTCTTGCTAGGTATCACTCTCCATGGGTCCTTCAAGGTACCTTTCTGGGCAGCTTTTCAAAACCACCAGCAGAAACCTGTGCTAGCAGGACTTCAGCTGGCAAAATCCTGTAGCTCAGATAAAATCTAAAGTGCCTGTAAGACTTAGGGCAACTGGTTATGAGAGAGGCAGTCCCTTTCACAACATAGAAAAGAGAATCCAAGTGCCTTAGTTATTTGTCAATTAGCCATCGATTTGGATACCCACAATGGGCTGTGGGTGGCAGAGGTTGGAAGAGGGAAGTGCTGGGTGTGCCCAGGCTGCCAGATGAGTTTGAAGTTCTTTTCAAGTACAGACTTGACACTGAGCTTCACTGTGCACATACAAGTAGAGTTTATCCTGGCTCTGGAGTCTGCTGGAAAGAGTTTAAATGGATCCAAAATTTCATTAATAAGGCCTTCATTTTGCAGTGTCAACCAGCAGGCAGGCTTGCAATGAGTTTTGTCTTACTAGGGCTGGGGAACGTGCAAATAAAAATGGTTAAGAAGCAGCTGAGGGGGAAACTTAATTCAAAATAAGTGTCTTTCACCCAGTGTCTCTCCATAGTTACATTAGGTTTACTCATTCACAGGTTCACCAAGAAAGCTAAAATTGTAGGGGCTGCAGTTCTGCAAAGCAACACTACTAAAGGCCCACTCCTTGCTTCAAGCCTTGTCTTCCATAAAGTTTAGTGAACTTCTCACATAATTCTTAAAAATCACTGCATAATGAAGGTAAATTAGTGTACTAGATAACATAAACTATGTTCTGGGAAAGGAGGGGACCCCACCTCTCTATGCAGGGTGTGGTTCTATTTGAAGCTTGACAGTATATTCTCAAAAATGAGCTGTTAGCAGCTCCTAAATACCTACAGATTTTGGAGGCAAGGTAGAAGGAAGGGGCAAGTTTCATGGACCATTAGGAAAACTGGCACTAGCTGGAGAAAAAACAAGCTTTTGCATTTGCAGCCTTTTATAAATTCTTAGAAATATACTGCAACACATATTGAAACATTAATCACACCACAAGTGATGTTGTGTCAATAACCTTTGAATCTACAAAGTCACAACTAATTGGCACCTGGGAAGGACTGTTTGAAGAAGACATATTTTCATTTGGCTGCCCATTGGAACAGCTGGAAAAACAAGAGAAACAGTACACCTTCTCTCTCTCAATCTCTCTTTTTTTTTTTTTTTTTTTTTTTTTTTTTTTTTTTTTTTGTGAATGGTTCAGTTATGCTTTGATTTGGTGTTTTGGTTTTGGTTGGTTTTTTTTCCACTTGGGAAATGAAAAAAATGATACCTTTCAGTTACAGAGCTAGGCTCTCCTTGAAAGAGCCTGTGTTCTCAGGTTTGGTCCTTATTGAGAAGGTTGTGGGTCTTGTGTGTTCTCCTCTTTGTGAGAGCTCTTGCACACTGCTTAGCTTTGAGGGAAGGGCCTTTGGCATCAAGGTCTGGGTTGTTCTGACCTGCATGTGCTCAGCCTCTTTCTAGATGAAGGTGTAATGTGAAATAAATATTTATTGAAAACAGCAAAACAAGCTGCAGTTTGGCTGTGGGGGCATTTACACAAGGGAAGAGATACTGGGATCCAGCCCTTGCTTTCAGCCATACTCAGTGTAAAATATTTCTGCCAGTGGAAGGCAAGATGTGTTGGCCTCTACTGTGTTGTAAGCTTAATGACTGAGCAGAGGAGAGACATCAGACATCCTTGCTTACCTGAGATTGTACTGGTTTGACCATGAAGGATCCAAAATTGAACAAGGAATTGGGTGAAATCCAGTGATAGGACCTGTTTGAACATGTCTTACTACTCTGTCTTCTTCATACTGGTGACCTGTTAGAACAGCTTCCTTTCCTTGTACACCTTTCCCTGTCTCATTCCGGGTTTGTTTTGTTTTGTTTTTTTTTACCTGGTTATGCCTGCAGTGCTTTTGAGCTCTTCTGATGTGCAGGCATCCTGCATGTTTTTCAAAGGACTACTTTTATGTGGTGGATGGGAAACCTGCTCTCTATACCCTTGCTTTTCTTAGTTACCTTTCAAGCCTAAAGTAGTCCACACACCCCTCAAAGAAAATTTGTGATCTACTTTGAATGCTGTGATCTTGATAGACATAAATGAGCCTTGACTGAGCTGTGAAGAGAGAAGCTACAAGGTTTTGTTATGACTTCAGTGACCAGTGAAGTCCTTGAAGCTGGATGAAATCCTGGCTGTGGTGCTTAAAGAGATAGGCATGGTGATAGTGTCAGAAACATGGAAGGACTGCATGGCTCACCAAACATTCCTTAAGTACAATTCAGAAACCACAAACCTGCTGTGTGACAGAGAAATCAGCAATAGGTAGGAACTACAAAAGTGAGAAGCACTGAATTTTCAGTATGCAATGGTTATTCCATGCAGAAAACATAGATATCCTTTCTTGCAATCTCACAGGCATCAGCCAAGGTATGATACTGCTGCATGTAATCAGTGGGGTTTTTTGTCTAATTGAATTCCAGCAGTAAATGCAGGGTTTGTTCTTTTGCTGCAGGCATACAGTGTTTGTTGCATCTTTTTTGCCTATCTTTTACTATTCACTTCCTATTCTCTTATTTAAATTATTTATATTTGTTTTTTTCTCTTCCCTTTGCTTGACATTTTGATTTCTTTGTATAAAAGCTGTTGACATATGGAAGCATAGAGAGGATTCCTTCTGACTTCATGGGATGTGAACTCTGGGTTACAAATCTTTATATACTGCATGAAATTACTATTCTGCAGTGTTGCAGAGGCCACCCTTGTTGGGCAATTTGGTAACCCTGCTCTTGGCCAAGGCTTCCAGCTATTTTGATACTTCTGCAGTGGTGAACCAACAGCAGCAGACCAATATTTCAGGAAATGAAGCTGACATACACTGAGATAAAAGAGATCAACCTCTTGGCTGCCCCACCTCTGCAAATCTCACCCCTAGCTCTCAGCATATCCCACGTGGGAAAATTCCACTCTTGTGGCTCCATCACAGCTACCTCAGGCCACCTTGATACCTCCTGGCTTCTCTGATCCCCTCTGCACCCCCATCAGTTGTCAGTGATGGCCAGAGACTGAAAGGTTCATAGGCTCTGTGGGAAGAAAAGCCATCATGCAAAACTGAAAGGTTTGCATTCTCACATAAGAGCCTGAATGAAAGAAATCCCTCAGAGGATTATTAATAACAGAGGCACCAACAGCACAGACTTCTTATTCTCTTATTGTCTTATTACCTTATTGTGGAGGTAAATGAGTGCAGAGTGCCCCATCAATTCTCAGCATTGCTTAGCAGCAGTGAGATGGGTGCTAATGGCTGAGAAAGAATGTGCTAAATATAAAGAATTTATAATCAAAGTGTATTAGGCATTTATAGCAGTGAAAGGAGGAATTAATCTTTGGATACTAAAACGAAATAGATAGCTATCTATTTAAAGTAGGATTTCCAATTACTGCTTTTCTAGAAAAAGGGTAATGAGTACCCCAAAGGCTCTCTATTCTAGTTTTGACACAGTCCACTTTGTACAGGGCAGTTGACTTGAGTGGTCTCATCAATCTGGGCAATAAAATGCATTAGGATCCTGAGAATAGAAAGTGTTCTGATTTTATTTAGGAAAAAAGTACAGAAAAATCAGAAAGGACATAAAAGGAGTATTGTGCAACACTTAGTTGGAGGTAAGCTGGTTGTAGATGCAGAACGCCTGATGTCCATGGGATTAGTTTGAGATAGTTGAACCATCCATGCAAAAAATCCCATAAAAACAAACTGTACAAAAAGCACTGTCAAAACATCACAGAAAATGTCCTTAAGGCTTTTGCATGGACTTGAGAAGGGGATTGTGTCTGCTTTTGTAAAGCTAGTGAGCAGCTCCCAGTGTAATCTAATTTCTTTCAGTGTTAGCAAGAAGAACAGTTTCTGGCTCTGGAAGAAACAGGTAATTAATGCTAACAGTACAATTGCTTATGTAACAGCTTTTTCTATAGTTTAACAGGCTGGCTGAAATAACTCCAGTCTGTTGGAAGGCAGAGGATGTGGTACTGGTATAATAGCCAGTATGCCCAAAAGCTCTTCAGGGCCATCTCTAACCAAAACTCACATCCTCCTCAGACTCAGCTTGGGGACAGATGTCAGCTTCTGAGAGGGAAGAGAAGGAAAAGAGGGAGATGACCATGGTAGCCTCAGATAAGACAGATTTAAATAATGACAGAATGTCTACATTTTATTTCAGGCTGTCTTGTCTTGTTTTGTTGTGTAGCTGGGAGTGCACAGCTGTGGGATCTGGCCTCATGGCACGTTGGTGCAGAAGATGTCCCAGAATTGGAGTTTTAAGGCTGAGAAAGGGGAAACACCTACGGAGACCTCAGGAAAGGGAGGACACCTCCTGAAGGTAGCTTTGTTTACAGGTTATTAAATAATGCCAAGTGCATTCAGTTCCAGCAGCAGTCTGCAAATGCTCCTCTGTGGTACTTCAGAGAATTTTGTTTGTTCATTTCATACAGAATCACAGAATTGTCATGGTTGGAAAAGGCCTGTAAGATGACCACATTCAACCATCAGCATTCCCCCCCCCCCAGATAAAATAAAATAAATAAATCTACCTGAGGACACCCACTAAAGCATGTCCTGAAGTGCCTCATTTACACGGTTTTTAAAACACCTCTAGGGATGGTGACTCCACCACCTCCCTGGGCAGCATGTTCCAGTGCCTGACTCCTCTCAGTAGTATCTGTAATATATGTTGATGAATTTGTATTCCTAACCAGTAAAATTCAGGAAAAGAATTAAACTGAGAAAGAAGTGAATATGGGGCTAGACAAAGCAGTTGAGACATGTAATTTTCCACTGAAACAGTGTGAACAATACAAGGCCCTAGCAAGACTAACTTCTATCTCGAAGATAATTAAAAGTGTAGGTCCTGTTCTTAAAACAAGACACTGCCAAGGCTAACTAGGCACCAAAGGAATGTGAACATCTGCTCAAGAAGAACATAAAGATGTCACAACCAGCAGATAAGGGGAAAGTTATAGCTAGGGTCTGATATCGCCTTGTAACAATATAATGAAGTCAGCATAATCAAGAAAGGCAAAAAGTTCAAACTTGAGGAAGACCTCTTACTTCATCCAAAGACCCTCTGACAACCCCCGGATATCTCCCCAAAAGAAGACTCTGCCCAGACTCTTCCCAGACTCCGCATACCATGAATATTATAATAGGATGATGTAATCCTATGAATATGTATGTAACCCACCTTCTTTTGAATATGCATAGAATTGTAATCAATAAAAGGTAATTCCATAATTTTAGGGGTGTGCGTGTGAGCGGAGACTCCCCATGCACCCAGCGCTGTTTTGCTTATTGCAATTTTATCAATTAAATTAAACCATTAACAGAATATTGAGTCTCAGTCATTTATAACATATCTAAACTGTACTGTATCTAAAGGATACAGTCTGGGACAACTTTTGTTTGGATAAAAAATAAATTTCTTGCTTTTTCAAAAATGGACATTGGATATTCATTTTCCTCACAGCCGCTGCTGGAATCAAGGTCCTGATTGTACTCGTGTCACTGTCCTACAGCCGCCCGTGGATGGTGAGTACACGGATGAACCCGTGTTAATTGGGATGCTGGAGACTGTGAGGGTGACAGAGCACTGGAACGGGCTGCCCAGAGAGGTTGTGGAGTCTCTTTCTCTGGAGGTGTTCACAACCACTCTGAAGATGTTCTATGTGACCTGCTGTAGGTGACCCTGCTCTGGCAGGGGGGTCGGACTCCATGATCTTTCGAGGTGCCTTCCGACCCCTAACTTTCTGTGATTCTGTGACTGCAGTTCTGCTTTATCTTTATCCCACCCGGAAGACACAAGGGGCCGGGCAGTGAAAAACTCAAACAGATTACAGCACCACAGCACTGTGTTAGGAGAGAGCGGATCTGCCTTGTGCTTTCCCGCCAACCGGAGATACGCGCAACCGGTGCGCAACCACCACCGCTTTCCCTGCAGCCGTAGGGCTGCGGGTAAACCCAAAAGCTTTGACAAGTGGCGGAAAACAGGCACACTTTGACAGAGGGTGCTCGCACACAGGTTCACAGCGAAGCTACCGCGCGGGAAGAGGTCGTTCCGAGAGGGTGTGAGAACCGAGGTGGAGGGCGGGAGGTCTGTGACGGGTGGTGTGTGAGGGGCGGTTCTATGGGGGGCGGTGTGAAGCGGCAGTCTGTGAGAGGCGGTCGGTCTGGGGGGGGCGGTCTGTGGCGGGGGTCGGTGTGTGAGGGGCGGTCTGTGTAAGGGGTCGGGCTCTAAGGGGAGGTCTGTGAGGGGCGGGCGGTCTTTGGGGGGCGGTCTTAGGGGGCGGGCGGTCTTTGGGGGCGGTCGGTCTGTGAGGGGCGGTCGATCTGTGCAGCGCGGTCTGTGAGGGGGTCGGTCTGTGAGGGGAGGTCTGTGAGGGGCGGGCGGTCTTTGGGGGGCGGTTTTTGGGGGCGGTCGGTCTGTGAGGGGCGGTCGGTCTGTGAGGGGCGGTCGGTCTGTGAGGGGCGGTCGGTGTGTGGGGGGCGGTGTGTGAGGGGAGGGCGGTCTTTGGGGGCGGTCTGTGAGGGGCGGGCGGTGTGGGGGGTGCGGTGTGTGAGGGGCGGTCTGTGGGGAGCGTCTGTGAGGGGAGGTCGGTCTGTGGGGGGTGCGGTGTGTGAGGGGGCGGGCGGTCTGTGAGGGGTGGTCTGTGGGGGGGTCGGTCTGTGAGGGGCGGGCGGTCTGTGAGGGGAGGTCTGTGGGGGGATCGGGCTGTGAGGGGCGGTGTGTGAGGGGCTGGCGGTCTTTGTGGGGCGGGCTGTGGGGGGCAGGCGGTGTTTGGGGGTCGGTCTGTGAGAGGCGGTGTGTGGGGCGGGCTGTCTTTGGGGGGCGGGCTGTGGAGGGGGTAGGTCTGTGAGGGGCGGGCAGTCTTTGGGGGGCGAGCGGTCTTTGAGGGTTGGTCTGTGACGGGCGGTCTGTGAGGGGCGGGCGGTCTGTGAGGGGAAGTCTGTGAGGGGCGGGCGGGCTGTGAGGGAAGTCTGTGAGGGGCGGTCGGTCTTTGAGGGGCGGTCGGTCTGTGCGGGCGGTGTGTGCGGGACGCCCAGCAGAGGGCAGCAGAGGCCGCCCCAACCGCCCCCGCCGCCTCCCGGGGCCGGGCACTTCAGTCCCACGGGGCTCTTCCAGTAAATGTCTCCACCGTCCCAGCGTTTTCAATCAGATTCTCCCCTCTCAAAGGTAAGCCGGGCAAGGGAAGTGCACAGAAGGGCTGGTGATGTTCCCTCACGTCCTGCAAACCAGCCTGTCCTCAAAATAGAGGGCTTGAACTTGGCCTCCTCCTCTGGCGGACTGAGAAGACCCTGAGATCTGTTTAATTAATTGTGGAAACCTTTTCTGATCGGTGAGGAATAGGGATATGTTTGCCTAAGTTCAGTTTTGCCGGCCTGTGCCCTACTTAGACCACCTCATCTGCTTCCAGTTTATGTTATTTCATTATACACCAAGATCCGCACGAAGCCACCAATCTTCAGGAGTTTTGAATCCAAGCACTGCCATCTGCAAGATAGGAAAAGGGAGACTCACAATCCCTGTGCTTTTTAGAGGCCAGCTAATAGCCTTTGCAGACTTCAAAGGAGGAGGTACAGAGAGGAGATTCTGTACTGGTATGGTCTGAGACTGCCGAAAGTGAATATACAGAAGCATGTAATAAGCAGAGGAATAATGAGCCATTTTGCTGATATTACTGGCAGGAAGGGAAGAAATGAAGTAATCTGTTTCTCTTGCCTCACCTGCCCTGGCACAGCTTGCTGGCATCATTGCCTGCTCTCAGTTAAAGCTGCCATTCATATCTACAGCTGGGGTTTTTGCAGAGTATGTTAGTCCCTCCAAATTTAGGCACTGTATCTTACCAAAATGTGTAGGAAATTTTGTTTCGTTCATAGAAATGTTAAACTGCTTCATGAAGTCAGTGTTATCAATTCTGAGTTTTTTGGGGCAGAATTCAGATGGAATTAAGGAGGACATCTGTGGGTAAATAGCACACAAATAGTTTTCTGAGCTGACAATGGTGTAATAAAAAAAATCTTGTCAAATAAAGAGAGTATTTCCTTGTCTTATGGAGGTTTATATGGACAAACTCAAGAAGCATTCAGATCTCCCAGATCTGGTCCCTGCATTAAGCTTAAAAACAATGCACCTGTCCTCTGCAGGGGAACCCAGAACTCCTTATTTAGATACAGGTTCCCTTTTACTCTTAATGGAGAGTAACAGATAATTTCGAAGCAGTATCCAGAAGGTGCAAGTGCAGGAGAATTCAGAGGAAATTAATAACTGGTAGGAAATACCACATCCCCCTTTTGCAGTGTAAGAACTTAAGTCTTGGTATCCCTTTGAGGATTGTTTACCCATAAAAAAAAAAAAAAAAAAAAAAAAAAAAAAAAAAGGCAAGATAAATAGAGATATCCAGCTGGTGGCTGAGGATGTTGTCTGACTAGTTGAAGAGTAAACATCCATTTTAACAAGTTCCCTTCCTGCTTAGATGCAGCACCAAGGGCTATCTGCTGATGTTTATGTTTATGTTTATGTTGTCCCACTCAACAGGGCAAAGCAACCAAGCACAGGTCCTTAAGCTGAAATAAAAGGCAGAGAAAGTTTGTCTTCAGATATTGGCAATCAATAGTTTAAGGACTGTTTACATACAACGTTTCTGCCCCCTGCTTGGGCTGGAAGGGACTGTGGTTAAAATTGCCCACCCTCCTTAATTTAGCCTCAAGTTCCAGTAGTAATATGGTTTAAGCATTTGCCTCTGGGCAGTGTCCCTTAACTTCCTCGGGGCAAGCCACACCTTAAGTCAAAGGAGTTAAAATCAGTATAGAAACAATGTGCAGAGCAGGCTGTGCTGTCGATCCAGCTTATAAATTTGCCTTGGCTCAGACACAGATGGAAAGGCAGTGGCTATGATGATATTTTCAGGCAAATGAAAATGGCCATCCTTTGTTCTTATGAGAAGGCAGCCAGAAGATTAACCAGAGCTAGCTGTGTTCAATGCAGTATTTAACAAACTCAGTTATATTTTGCCTGGTAAAAAAGGCATTTTTTTACAGGTTCTGTAAGAAGTAAATCCATTATTTGTTCCCAGATTCATGGAAAGTAGGTAGTGTGTTTATCTCTGTGTTTGGCTTACCTTCCAGGACAAATTATTTATTCCCTGTGCTGCATTTTTAATACTTAATTCAATCTTTGCTGAATATAAGAAAAGCAGGCTATTTTCTCATGAAAGATAGTGTGTAATCCAGCACATTTTATCAGTCTTTTTCGTTCTTTAGTTTCACTTAATTGCCTTGAGTTATGCTTGTTTCCACCACTCAGAAATCCAAAACCATCCTGTGCTTCTGTGGAATGGTGTGTGTGTGCCTGGAGTACATTTATTCCCACGTTCATGTGCCCTTCCAGTGGCTAACCTTGGGATGGCTCAGCTGACATCTGCAGAAAAGCCAAGCTCTGTGAGATACCTAAGTGGAGATACATTTGCTCTGCTTTTCACAGGCCTTGCATTATTGTAGATCTCATTAATTCCAGTGGAAGCTGAGCAGTGAGAAGTTGCTGATCATATGGGAGCTGGGCAGAGCAGGACAGGCTGGTCCACACAGCCTCCTGGCTTTGTGAGCTTGGTCAAGAACTCTCTCCATAGTGTTGTACCAAGGTGCCCAAACCCATTTTCACACAGAGCTACCCTGGCTGCAATATGGTTTATCAGCTCTGCTCTACACTCGAGCAGCTGTACATCTTCCAGATCCAAGAACATCTACATTTGCAGACATTGTACATCTAAACCACTAAAACTGACTGTACCTGAGCTGTTGCTGCATGCAATCAAGCACTGTTAGTCCATGAGCCAGATAAATCACCCAGGGGTGCATAATGACTGAGGACTTGTAGCATTAAGACCACCAACTATATCTGCACTTCTTTAGTTCAGGCTTAGTTTTATATGCAAGCATTCATCTCCACCAGTGCCTTCTGCACCACTTACTGTTCAGCCAATGTATTCACATGGGCCCCAGACCATTTCCTTCCAGCTGTGACCTACATGAACTCTTCTCTTTCAGTAGCCTGTCAGGCAGCTCCTGCCTCCCCCTGCTCTTCCCGTCTGTGTCCCAACATCCGAGATCAGTCCTGTTTTAGTACTTCTGAGCACAGCATAAAGGAGAGCTGGGTGAGAGCTCCTCCTTCTCCTTCTCCTTCTCCTTCTCCTTCTCCTTCTCCTTCTCCTTCTCCTTCTCCTTCTCCTTCTCCTTCTCCTTCTCCTTCTCCTTCTCCTTCTCCTTCTCCTTCTCCTTCTCCTTCTCCTTCTCCTTCTCCTTCTCCTTCTCCTTCTCCTTCTCCTTCTCCTTCTCCTTCTCCTTCCCCTTCCCCTTCCCCTTCCCCTTCCCCTTCCCCTTCCCCTTCCCCTTCCCCTTCCCCTTCCCCTTCCCCTTCCCCTTCCCTTTTCCACAGGCTGCTTCAGATACAACAGAAAGTCTCACTAACACCTCTGGTCCCTAAGACTGGCATAATGAAGCATGGAGTCCTCCTCTCTTCTAGGTGCACTAAAATAGAAGTCACCGGTGCCAAATAGCCATGAGTCTTCCAGTAAGTCTCCTTCCAAAGTCCTAGGAGTCTTTTTCAAAACATGGGTTTCATTTAGGTGCTTAATTCTGCTTAATGAACTTAATTCCAGACATGTGGGAATGTTGATGAGGTAACTTCGTCCTTGCAGTCTGTACATGGGGAAAGGCATTGCTTTGCTTCCTGTAAGATAAGGGAGCATAAATATTTAAAGATGACACGGTCCGTGGTGCATTATCTCACAAATTCAAATTCAATGGTATGTTGATATTTCACTGGGCATAAATTCACATTTCTACCTGTCCAAGTGGTGTACACCTCAGTATTAATGATTAGGAAGCCCCCCCACACATTGGAATACCCAGGATGTATTGCAGTCACCAGATGGGAGAACAGGACTGTACTTAAAATAGTTCCTCAGCCACAATTTCCCTTCCCAACACTGTGTCTTTGCCCCCTCCACTGAGTAACACAACATCTTGGTGTGGCTGAGATTATTGAAATGATTTAAGGTATAATAATAATAATAATAATAATAATAATAATAATAATAATAATAATAATAATAATGGTTTATTTTTAAACTAACGTCTTTGAACTGATCCTGTTTGCGGCGCAGTCCCCAGAGCAGCTGCTCTGCACAACTGGGGAGGGTGTGAGCTCCAGGGTGCGGGTGGGAGGGAAGGGTCTGAGATGAAGAGAGGAGCCGCTTTTTAAACCAGTTTCCTGCTGGCAGTGGTGGCTTTCCAGACCAAGACCCTCAACTTCCAAGGGGTCAAATGTCTGCCCTGCACTGCCACCTCTCAACTCTTCCCCCCACAGCTTTGATAATAGTGAATTTGAGGATAGTTGCTGGTAGTGCAGCGCTACCATGGCTAGACATTGCCTTCCTTTCTGGAGGAGGAGTATTTTTAAGGGGCGGGGTGAGAGGAAAGTGACCTGAGCTGCCGCATTCCTGTTATTCTCAGCTGTTGCAATGCCCGTGATGGGGGCTGCGGGGTTGCAGGGATGCTTCCTGCAGCTGAAGACATTTCAGAGCTGAGATTTCAACTCGTGCACTGGTGACACTGAAGGCAGCCCAAGGGAGGAGAAAAAGGCTGTAAAACCCTCTCTGGTCTCTGGCTCCTGTTTCATGCTTGGCAATTTGATTTTAAAAAACAGACAGGCTCAGGAAGCCTGGTGTTCACGTTCCTTAAATTCAGGAAAAGCCACTGCTGTAGTTGCACCAAACGTTGTCCATCAGGCTGGCCTTTTCAGAGCACTACAAGATGTTTTCACAGCGCAGAGGGGAAATGACTGGACAGGGAATTACAAATAAAGAGAGGATCAGGCTATGTGGACTAAATCCTGAATGCTGACGCTGAACACATTTTTCCTTAAATGGATCTCATCTGACTTTGCAGCCTGCAGGCACAGCTCTGAGGGTGAAATTAAGATATTAGGCAAAGTCTAGGATGCAACAATAAACTTTCCTTTCATGTTGGTGAGAATCATGTGGTTAAGCCGCTCTGCAAAGTCACCCTCAATAATTAAGGGACATACTTAGTCCATACTGGAGAGTTAATGGATTAAAATGATACATTATTGGACAGTGGTTTGACTGCACACAGCAGCTTTTATCCTAAAACACTTGAAAATCCCTGGGCTCAAGCTTGTTGCTGTTGGAGTCAGTGCTGGAATTATGGCTGACTGTCCATCAGTCTTGCAGGGAGACCTCATGCTGCCCAGCATCACTGGGGGACCTTCCCTTCAGAGTTCCTCAGTCCCCCAGCCCCATCAGAGGTCTTGCCTGAATGAAGACTGGTACTTTCATGCCAGTCCTTGTCCCACAGGCAGTTTACCTGTTTTGCATTTGTCTGCATAACCAGCCCTTGAAGTAGGGATTAAACCACCTTTCTTTTCTCCTAGGTGAGTCCCTTAATCCTTGGGCTACAGCTGTGCTTGTTCATTTATGCCCTCTGTTGCTGTCCCCTTCAAGCTTTTAGTCTTTGCTGTAAAGCAGGACAGGGCAAAGCAAGGTTTACCTATAAGGTGTGGTGGGGGAGAAAGGGGTCTGAACCCTTTGGCTCTGCTCCTCTTGGAAGGAGAGTCTTCCTCTTGGAAGACTTTTTTCTTCAAGGTCAACGTTCCTGGAGACAAGGTGTCCAAGCACTGAACATTGGTGTGTGAAGGGGCCACCGTGGATTTCACTCCAGGTTAACAAGGGCTTTGGCATCCTCATCTCTCTGCTCTGAATTAATCCCTAAAGCACACAGTCACACAGGAGCCCATTTCATCTGCTAAAGAATCAAGCTGATTTCTGCTTGAAGCTGTAGTTCAAAAAAAAAAAAAAAAAAAAAAAAAAAAAAAAAAAAAAAGCGCATCATAATTAAAAAGAAAACAACAAATCTGAATGAGTCCGTAAGAGGAAAGTTTAGTGTGCCCCTCACTTAAGACAGGCAAACACTTATTGTCCTATATGTATTATTCTGTCTATATTTAACATTCATGTATAAATTAATTTCATGAAGCTTAGGATTTGTAGTAAGTTTGGAATTCTTCAGTGTTCAAAAAAGCCCTCAACCCCTTCTGAAAATGAGAATAAATTAAACTTGGTGGCTCATTTATCCTCATTACTGTCTACCCATTTTGAATGAGACTTAATGTGGGAACAATGGAACTATAAACTAGATGTTTATACAGGACACCCCCTGGTCTTTCTTTTATTTTGCAAGTTAGGTCCCATCCATGCTTCTGAAGCAGTACAGAAAGACTTGGAAGGCCCAGCCTAGGAGCATAGACCAAGGGCTTATCTTGTGTAGGAGGATGCAACACTGACAAGAAACAATCTGTAATTTATTCATGCCCAAGCACAGACTACAGCTTCAAATGCAATTAGCTACCTGTTCTGAAAGACTTCTGTGCAGCAGTTTATTGTCATTAAACTTAAAAGGCTTTGGTAGGTCAGCAAGCCCCTCTGCAGTGATACAATCCCAGTAATACCCAGAACACATTAATAATGGAGCTTAGAAATGTAGGAACGGAATAGCTAAGGCTCATTCTGTCTTCCAGTAAAGTTTTTAATCCATTAATTTATACATTATCACTTTAATTCTTTGAAGTCTTATGAGGTACAAACACATAGAAATGTACTATATGTCCTTGTCTACCAGTTTCAAAATGAACTGTCATTTTGAAATAACCAGTGATAGGATGAGAGGAAATGGCCTCAAGTTGTGCCAGGGGAGGTTTAGTTTGGATATTAGGAAATTTTTTTTCACTGAAGGAGTTGTCAAGTGCTGGAACAAGCTGCCCAGAGGAGTGGTGGAGTCACCATCCCTAGAGGTGTTAAAAAAACGTGTAGATATGGCACTTCAGGACATGGCTTCGTTGGTATTGTGGTGTTTGGTTGACTGTTGGATTTGATGATCTGTGGGCTTTTTTCCCACCTTAATGATTCTATGATTCTATTTTAAAAATATTTAATATGTTTTAAAATGTCTCCTACTTCTCTTGTAGAGGAACTAGATTCTCACAAAGGATTTGCAAGCAGCTCTAGAGATTTTTGCATTCTTTCTCTTTCACCTTGCCTTTCACAATGAATTCAAGACATATCACACATCCAGGGAACAGGGTGATTTTTAAATTTAACCAGATTGCCTTGGCTTTTTGCTGCTGCTGTTGTTCTTAAAAAATACTACTTGGACAGTGCCATTGAATTCCATGAAGCTGGTGAGCTTGAGAAACAAGATACTCCAGGGTGTATGTGGCAGACTTTACCCTGGGATTGCCTTTGCTTCAGGACAGAGACAATGCCTTGCTAGACAGCACATACAGTCTCCATCTCAACTGGCAACTCCAGGCACTGCTGTAGTATTTATTAATAACAAAATTGTTGAAAGCTCTTATTGTAGTCCTTGATTTGTGTTGGCCCAGCCACGTGAAAGGACATCCAAGTGAGAACAAAGAGCACAGACCATGGCCAGGGACAGTCAGCTAGTTAGTAGCATCTGGGGCCAAGAGCTGAGGGCCCCAGTAAACTGATCTGGCATCTGATCTGCATTGGCTCATTTGAAAAAGTCTTAAAAACCGTGGAGAAAGAGCTGGAGAAAATTTAAAGAACTGGAAAAAAGTACCTGTCATAAGGCAAACAGAAGACTTCCTTTTTTAGCATCTCAAAAGTAAAATTAACAGATGAGAATATTGCACTGTATAAGTACCTTGATTGAGAGAAAATACCAGACTCTTTAGGAGCACATGTTTAACAGAGACAAATGGCTGTAATTTAACTCATTTAAGGCAACAAGTCTAATTATGAGGAAGGGGTTTTTACATGAGAGTCTCTCACTGTTGCAGCACAATGCGAAGGAAAGAGATGGATGGGGTCGTGAAGTCTAAAAGTCTGAATGGTTTGTCTTTTATGATAGTTAAAACGCTTTTCAGGGTTGCAAACAGTAAGTTTAAAATGGATTAAAACATTATGTTTTGTGCTTTAGTGTTAAGTGCACTAACCCACAGATCTGAGTTACTTTACTGTGGAAGCTGTTTCTTGTTTTGCCCACAAAGACCTTTCCATGAATAAGGATCTTTCTGACTGACGTTTCACTGAAACAGAAAGTTTTCATTAAAACACTAGATAAATTGACATGTTTTAATTTATAATCAAAACAAAACCAAAAAGTTCATTGAAATGTTCTTAAGAAGCTCTAATTAAATAATTCTGTTGCATTATTTCTGATGAAATGATCCTTAGATTTTCAGTCAAGATTAACAGTGAAGCAGATTTTACCATGATTAATGCTTTATGTGTTTTTCCACTGGCATAAACTATCATTTGTGTCTAAATGACATCTTGATGTATAACATTTGGTCTCTGAGTTATATTCAACAGCTTGACTCTTCTAACTTGCTTAAGTTTGAAGTTCCTGCTAATTCTCTAGTGCATGAGGGTGGGATATCAGCTGAAGTTCTGTGCTTTCCTTTGTGCAGAATCTAAATCAGGAAGAATATGCAGTATTTTGATTACCTTTCTGGAATACAAAAAAAAAATAAAAAAAAAAAAAAATTGTTCCACTTCAGAAAGACAGTATGGAAGGAGGATGCTAAGGGGCAGAAAGGTGATGAATTTTGTTGGAAGAGGTATGGAGCAGTGCCTACAAGAGGAGTGTTGCTTTCCAGCAGCTGCAGTGGCAAGGCTACATAAAATGTACAGCTGGGACATGACTTAAATTGCAGTAATCCATCAACTTGTTGTGGTTTCACAGACAGGCCATTTCCCACAGGACCTTACTGGTCAGCCTCACTCTGTAGCTTGTCTGCAGAGATGGAAAGGATTCCCACCAGCCCCTGACCTCGAAAGTCATGCAGGGGCCAAGATCCAGCAATCACAGAGCAAGGAGTCTGTAGGAAAATGTCCAAAAGAACCATGAGGAATAAGCAACTGAACTGAAGTGTGATGTTGTAAATAAAACCCCTGATGTATGTCTGTATGTCTATAGTACCATACACTCAGGGCAACATCGTGTAGGAGCAGGGAGGTTGTTTTCCCTTGAGCTGATCCTGCTGTGATCATTACCATGCTTGATTTAACCCAGCAAGGTAGAAAGTGAGGTGGCACTAAACTGTAAAAAAAGTCCCTGTTTTGAGAAACAACAACTCCCTCACTGATATTACTAGCAAGCAAATATTGGTCTAAACAAAGACAGCTTTGGGGCTACCCTGACTTACTGTGGTGACAAGGAGGGTTTGCATTTTAAGAGCTTGTGCAGTGCATTTTGATCCAAGAATGTCTGGAGCAAGGCAGCTCCAGATGTGCAGTCACAGGTCTAGGGATGTGAAACAAGAACGAGTCCAGGGATTAACTCAGAAGAAATGGTCATGGTGGTGTCTTAAATGTCATTGCTGCCAGGTGTTGATAACTTGTTTTTCTGTGGGTGCCTCCTCCTGCACATCTGTGGTGTTTTTTTGGGGAAAGGTAGTGCTGCAGCATGACCTTATCCTATGCAGGCATTTTCCAAAACCAGAATCTCCTCCCTCACTGCTATGATGGAGCAATCTTAGTCTGCATAGCTAAGAAAATGCCAAAATGTGTTCCTGTACACACAGTACTAAGAAGCAGAACAATAGGTTATGAATTATGAGGGGTATAAAAAAAAAAAAAAAAAGAAAGGCAAAAGGAACTTGTAAATCATACCAATTCTGCTTAAATCACTGCAAATAATTTTAGCAAGTGGAGAAATATGACATCAATAATGTCAGAAGCAAATTGTATTTGACCTCCCTGGCTGAGGGCAGGCAACATGCACATAATGTGTAATATGTGGCTTAACAGCTATAAAGCTTAGATATAAATCCTCTCTGGTGGACTTTCTAGTGCAGAGCAGCCTTTCTGACAGAGATGTTGATAGAGTTTATCCATAACCAGGAAGATCTCCCTAGGCAACTCTTCCACAGGTCTCCATTTTGAAAACAATTAAAAAGAAATCAGTCCTCATTTAGCTGGCTGAAGGAAGACAGTCTGGGTTGAAACTTTTTTCTGAGAATATTCAAAATACCTTTGCACATTAATGAACTGAAAAACCTCTCAGGTTTCTCTCGGATGGGAGGGTGATGCTGCAGGTTGGAGGAGTGAGAGGAAGATGAAGCATCAGCTCCTCCATCAACATTTTATTCTGATTCCTGGCAATGTTCTTAAAAATGCCTTTCTTAAGCCAGAGCCTGGCAGGGTGCTGCTTGTGAGACCTTATACCCATATAAATGTACCTATGTGTCCTAAATACCTGGGATGGCAGAAGTCCACAAAAGCTGCTCCCACAGTGATTCCTGCTTTTTGATGTGTTTTTCTTTTTCCTTCTGCTTTCCTTTCTAGTTTTCTGCTGCACTGGGGAGTTGAAGCAGCTGGACCTGGGGTGAGAGAAGTGCCCTTTTTGGCAGTGGTGAGCCCAGCCAGCTGGTGGAAAATCTCCCCTGGAAAATGATGTTCCCTATCTTGCAAGGAAGGTGCCTCTGTTGGGAGGAGTAGAGCATCTCCCACCACAAGTAATGCACCCACCATGGACTGCTGCAAAAAGCTGCACTGAGGGCTGGGCAAGCTGCCTGAAACCAAATCCCTTCCACCATCTCAGGTTTGTGGCTTCTCTCCTGTGGTCAGGTTAGGTGTCAGCTGACATTTCCTTACTACTGCTTCTTTGGCAGTAGTACTCTGTGTGTTGTGTTGTACAGTTGTGTTCTCTGAGCACAACTGATCTATCCCAAATCAGTACCCACGTTTTACATGGCAGCTCAGCATGTAACCAAAGACCAGGGTATCTTAACTAAGCAAGGACACCTCAGAAGTCCTCTGCACATTTTCCTACTGTATTTTACAATCCTAGCAGCTTCTGGAGCTCTGCTCACTGCGGTGCACAAAATCTGGTATTTCTTTTTTTTTATAGTAGTGTACTCACTATCTATTCAAATAGTCTTTTTGAGGCTTCTCCAGCCCTTTCACTGGAGTGAAATACAAAACTGAGTAACATGTCTGATTGTAAAATCCACAAGTTTATAATTTACTTATAATCTTATGTATGTTTTGTGCCAGAGCTACAGGTGTTGCTAATTATACCAGTATTACATGTAGTCACAAGCAAGTAAGATGTTGGATGTTCTAACCCCCCATTTGCAGCCACAAAAAAGTCTGTGAAAGGTGTCAGCATCATCTTGATTAATGGAAGGTTTTCACAGCAACAGAATTTCCTGTGCATTTTAGTTTCTCAGTGTTTCTGAGGTATTTTAATGGCAGATTGTAATAGGAAAGCAGGCATGCCAGCGTTAGAATGATTTACATCTCCTTTGGTTTTCACAGCATGCTGGTTATGTACACATCATGTCATTTAAGCAAAACTGAGGAAAAACATGAGGAAATCCACATCCTGACAGAACAGAGTTACAGCAAGAAATATATTGATTCTAAATGGAATGAGGCATGGTGGTTTTCTTGAAATTTTATCAGTGAGATGTGGGCTTTTATTAGGTTTGGACTCTTGAACATTTAACCTGACAAAGGCAAAGGGTGTTTGTAAATACACAGGTAGGCATTAGCCACAGGGTGGAGGAATATTTCACCAGCATAACCATCAGGATGACAGATGTATTTAACATTGTGCCCAGAGGGAGAACTAGTTTCTTCTGCTTTGACTCACTTGAAATGAGCTGATTTCAGCCCCAAGTTTATATAGTTGGAACTCCACTGAAGGAAACGTGAATGTATAAATGTACCTTGAGGACAGACCACAGATCATGATCTCATTATAAAAATGACCTGGTGAGATCACCTGGTCTGCAGAGCCATTCAGGGCAATAAAAACCAGGCAGAGATTCCTCTTTCTCACAGCCTTTAGTAGATGACCATCAGTCTAATGAGAGTCCCTGCACTAAGGAACTCCTTTCCGTTCTTATTGCCACATTCTTTTCCCTTCCAGCATCTCAGGTTTGTGGCTTCTCTCCTGTGGTCAGGTTAGGTGGCATCTGACATTTCCTTGCTACTCCTGCTTTGGCTCTGAGCACAACTGATCTGTCCCAAAACCAGGGCTGGTCCTACCTCCTCTGTGGTCCCAGACAGCTCCCATGGGACTTAACCCTTAGCTATGCCCCAGGAAGGCAGCACACTGCTTGGCCAGCAAGTCATGCAGACAAGTCACTGATGAACCAAAAATGTCCCTTCTGAATTTTTTTGGGGTGGAATCTGTGTGTCTGGCAGATAGCCAGGTTATTCCGCAGCAGTGGGAACACTTCCCTCTTAACCTGTCAGTCCCAGGCACTTGCCTGGTTTGCTCCCAGAACGGACCCAGCCCTCCCGCCCCTTTTAGCTGTGTCACCTGTGGCTGCAAAGTGTCTCACATCTCCACCCTGGGGATACCCCAAGCCCCCTTTTTGGAGGCAGCATACATCTGGATGGAGGTGCACAGCTGGATGGAGCCCACAATTCTGCCCAGAGGCAGCTTTTCACAGTTTTTGTGTTGGTAGGCAGCAGAGCACACCCTGGCACCTCTGGGGGAGGCTGAAAACCTGTGGGTATCCCAGACAAGAATATGTACACCCAGAAACCACACCAGATTTCTGCCTCTTGTGTAATATTATACATCAGAGTAATTTGATTTTAAAAGCAGTTTAACAACACTTGCAAAGACCTTTGCTTGGTTCCCAAGAGTTTTGGAACCACAGGAGAGATTTCAAGTTTGCTAACTTTAGACATGTGGAAATACCAAGGTATATCTCCCAATGACAGTTATCTGCATACAGTTGCATTAAAAGAATTTTTAAAATATTTTCTAGCTCTTTAAACAAATAAAGAAACTCCTTATCTCTTTGAATGTTAGATAAAGATTTCCCAGTTGCGCTTTTAAATCCTTGAAGGATCACTTAGGTAGGGTTGACAGAGGACTATTATCAAAAGTTGGACATTTCTTTCCCAATGTGCCACAAGACTTTTTTTTTATGATAACCTTAAGGTTAAATGATCTTATGATGCATGCACTGAAGTTAAATATATCATGCATTCACTGAAGGGTAAATCACTGAGAGACAGAATTCATAGTTCCTTCGTCATAAGCATTTTTATCTGAAACACTTCTTAGTGAAAAAAAAAAAATTGTCACTTGTTCAAATACTTGACTGCACTTTCTAATTTCAGTCCTCAGTCTTAATAGGACACATTTCTGTCAAAAGCACTGACTTTCAGGACACTGTAAGTTCTCCCAAGTAGCTTCAGTCTGATGGAAAGCTGGATATGGCACATTTGCATAAGTCTTATTTTACATCAAGAGGCTCAGCACAGCTGCTTCAATGTATTTCAGGAGTCTTGTATTAGGAAATAGGCTAAATCCTGCTCCCCTCATGGTCTTAAACCTCTCAGAACTCATTATGCCGTTCTGACTTTAGACACAGAGCCTTGCTGAATATTTTCATGTGTGAACCTGTAAAAAAACTGCATTAGCATAATGCTTCAAACCAAAGTAATCCGCATTTTTCTGGGAAGGATTGCATTAAACTGATTTCAAAGACACAGAGGATAAGTTAAAATGTCTCAAAATAGGTTGCTGTCAATTATGATGAAGAAAATCATGCCCTGAAGCTCATGGTGATTTAGTTGGATATTGGAGGGTATTTGAAATGAATGCTTGAGACACACGTCCATGATAAAATGGAAAATATCATCTCCCTGAGCATCCCATGTCAGGCACAGTTTGCTTACAAGAAGTGACAAGCTGTGCCATAAATGACCTGCATTCATCCACCCTTCTTGAGAGCCCTGTCCCAAATGGGCCCTGGATGTCCTGCCCCACTACGGTCCCATTCCCTTTGCCTACCTCCTGCCTTGCCCCTCTGACCTCAAAACCTCCTGCAAAGCCCAGTTTCATGGCAGTTTCTCATCAGAAAGGGTTAAAGGAGGAGAAGGGTTGCAGCAAGGGTTGGGTGAACCTTTCTGACAGGATGTGGGTGGCCCAAAGCCACCGGATGCTGATGTGGGACCTTGAAGTGGCTGGCAGGAGGGCCAGCTCCCTCCTCATGCTGTGCTGCTCACCGAGCTGCAGCCATTCAACCACTTTCCACTGCTGGAGCAGATCCTAAAATAAAAAGAGAAGCAAGACTTTTTTAGAGTGCTTATGCAAGCGTGGGGTGGCACTTGGTATGCAGCCGGGTCCTCTGCTGCGTGTAGTCAGCTTCCACCCTCTGTGTGAGCAGATTTTCTTCATAGCAGGGGAAAAAAAAAAAAAAAAAAGATATCAGTAAAATGGTATTTCTAAACAAAGCTTGGCAGGGGATTCAGGATAAGGTACAGTGCCGTTCTTAATCTTTTTTCCAAAAGAATGGATTTCAAGTTAATGAGCCCTGAAGCACATTTATTGGCTGTGTAGGAACAACCAAAACATCCTTCCTTTTCCTTTATTTGGGGACAAGAAGGGAGGTTAGCAGCACAGATTACTTCTATTTTACAACTTGAAAGACTGTTCTGTGATTCATAGGAGAATACCTACATGATTTTCCTGACTTAGGAAATATACTTTGGGCTGCAGGGGCAGGAAGCAACTGCTGCAAGTATTTTAGCAGAGGCTGTGGGTTGTTGGCATAGCTGCAAACGCAGGTCTGTCTAGAAGCAAGGGCTGTTTTCAGTATGACTTTGTCTTGATGTTGACATGTGACTTGTCTGACCAAGCCAAAGTGTGATAAGACTCTCAATGTGATTTAGCAGTGCAGGAAGAAGGAAAACAATGATTGTTTTTGAGAGTGTCAGGAAAAGAAATCCCATTCCGCTCAACCTTTTCGTTTTTTTTTTTTTTTTTTTTTAATTGTTTTCCAGAGTAACTCAAACTTTTTTAAAAAAGAGCTTGTTCTCAGTGTGAATTTTTCCTGGGGGTCTGGATATACACAAAACTGGGTCAGTTGTTCCTACCCTTTTCAAGACATGTCTGCAGCCTCTGGATTTCTGCCAAACTTTTCAACATCCTTCATTGCCTTCAAGTAGAAGAACTGTGGCAAATCAGACCTGGATAGCCCTGTCACTCCCAGCAGCAGTCACACTTCAAACACAACTGACTTGACAACTACTCAGTTTTTACTGCTCTGCAGTTGCTGAGACGTGGCTGGAAGCCTGGCCTCTGGTCTTCACATCTGTCAAGGTGATTTAAAAATATACATAGTCAAAACTATGAATGTTGAATGATGTGCACTTAGAGAACCCAACAAACAGTCAGAACAAAATGTTGGTGTCTCTTAATGCTGGCAGATCTTGTTGCTCAATGACTTTGGAGTTTGTTGGTGAAGTATTTTGAGGCTTCTGCAGCAATTTACTCCATTAAGATTCAAAGAGTTTTTGCTAATATTTCTCTGAACACAAAGAATAATTTTTCTACCCAGCACTGGTAATACTTGTTGCTAGCTGAGGTGGTGATAATTTGTTTTGAAACTCTTTGGGCCCAATATACCCCATGAAAGACGGGCAACACTCACAAGAAAAAACACTCTGTAAAAGGACAGGGTCAGGCCAGCAACAACATAATTGCACAAAAAAAGTCATGAGGGTGTGTGTCTGTGTGTGTGTATTTATCTGTCTAATGGAGAGATACCTCTAACTGCTAGCAGCACTGGAGAATAACAGCAGGTGTATCACAGCCTATACACCTGAATTTTGTCAGCATTTCCCCTAGCAAAACCCAGTATCATTTTAGGAAAAAAGAAAGTCTGAGAAAACGTAGTTGCAAGCCAACATCCAGATCTCTTCTCCCATCAGTGCTACTCCGTTCCCTCATGTGCCTTCTGTTCTGGCTCATTCCACGAGGTCACCCAAATGAGACCATGCACCCATATTATATCCTCTGTAAGATGAAACACCTCAAGAAAGACAAAAATAATTGCTTTTTTACAACCTCCCCCATGTCTTTTTTCCCAACTGTGGCAGCCCCCGCAGAGGACCAGTTCCTTATCTGGTATGTGTGCCACTGGTTTTATCTACAGGGGAAAAATCAGATTCTTGCTGCTCCCCAATACAAGACGTTGCTCATGTGCTAGTTCTGGTTTCATAACTCTTCAGACAGACACAGAGCTTCCTCTTAAACTTTGAAGTCATAATATGAAGCATAATGCTGGCAGCAGAAGCCAGGATGTGGGAAGTAGGACCATGGGACACAGGCACCCTGCTCTTCTGTTTAACCAGTAGGTCACTTCCTATTAACAGTAGGGTTGCCTCCAACAGGCAGAGCCCAAAATCGTGCCACCCAGCAGCCACCAAGCTGAGAAACCACCTCTGAATTTAGAAATTGAGTCTCAAGCCATGCCACCAATTGTAGCCTGTGCCCTATTCATTATGCCTGAATCTGTGGAATTCTTGGTATTTTTAGCCCAGCTCATAAAAATAATGTCCTGGATGATCAAAGCTCTACTTTGATCTGCAAGCCTCTTCCTTTGTCTTGAGGCTTCAGCCTCAAACACCTCAAGGACATCTCCTGATGAGCTTGAAATGAGTCTGCCCTTTGCTGTGCAGAGCAGAGCTAGATGGACAAGAACAAGCAGCCCTCAAGCCAGTTTGTGCAGTAGCACACTGGACAGCTTTTCATTTGCCTTAACCACAGCGAGGGTGCAAGGGTGCTGCAAGACATCTTGTCTCCAGATGGGCTTATCTGAAAGAGAACTGTTTGCCCCAGGATTTCATCAGCTGCTTCTGTTCAGTCCTGGCTGAAAACTCCAGTTACTGTGATAGGAAACACCTCTCTGTCCAGCAAATCTTGGAAAATCATCTTTGCTAGGGCCAGACACACCTCAGGCTATTCTCTTTTCCAAGAGAGACCTTGGTAGTACTCAGGCACGGATCTCTGCTTCAGTTTGGTCTGATGGAGAAAGCTTGGACTTTGGCAAAGCTTTATCATGGACCAGGGTGTAACCGGCATGGATGGATGCTCTGGGAATGTTCTCTCCTAGCTAATCCTTGTAGCCTGTCACACGGTGATGGGAAAGACCTGGTCTTTCTAGGAAGCACCCTGCCCCTGCCTGCCAGGGGTAGCTAGGATTTGTAGATAACTTTATCTGAGATCTCTTTTGCATGTGGGTCCTTGCTGCTAAGCCTGATGCACATTATGAGTGGGCATGGATTAGGTGTGAGGAAACACACCCTGTTTTTCTAGCTTGGCCAGCTCATCTTGAGTTTAGGTTTGCCAAAAACTACTGGGCTTTGCTGCACCCTATCACCACCCCACTATCTCCCCGTGGTTGCCTGAAGTGTACACAGTCCTCAAGAAGAACCAAACTGGGAACTTGTAAAAGAGAAGATGGTCGCTCTATAGAAATGACTGGGTGAAGGAAAGAACCCCAAAAAAGTGAGGTTCTCCTGCTATTTAATGCTGTTATTAAGTAGAATTTTGGAGTAGCTGTGTAGGGTAAAAGCAGAAGGGTGGAGAACTGCATGACCAGTAGGTTCCTAAGCTTGCAACGTTAACGAGTTTGGGAACATGAGGTAGGGAATAAAACTGAAGCTCAGAAGAACTCTATGTCTATAATTTGGATTTTTGGTGCACAGGCTAAAAAAACTTGCCATCTGGGATCTTGGAGACTCTGAAATATCCTGAACATTCACAGGGAACAAATGCATGATGCTCTTACAGAAGAGTGCCTGTGCACAGGGAAGTCACTGAATCTCAGGCAGAGTCTGTGATTCCTAGAGTTCCCAAACACATCATGGTCAAGACAGCAAATGGAAAGGAAAAGATGGATGTCAAAGTCTAGGTCGAAGGGCAAAGTCCAAATCTGACACCACATCATTTTGGGGCACAATCAAATACTGAAGTGCACAGCAGAGAGAAAGAAAAAAAAAAAAAAAAAAAAAAGGATATTCAGTTAGTACTGAGTCAACCACATCCAGTGGGTTTCTACTTCTTCACGTGTCTAAGGTTTGCTCTGTGCCAGGATGTGGTATTTTAGACACAAAAAAATGTGTAGCGTGTTGGCATAAATATGTGTAGCATGATATCAGGCCTCTGTTGCTAGGGTTTACATCACTATCTGACTTTGCCAACAGATGTTAGGGGTGCCACAGAGTTTCGCTGGGAAAGAAAACTTGTAGTTAAGCCCAGACTAAACACATGACTTGGATATGCACAGCATTCCTACTAGGTTTACAAGAAATTTACTTGACCCTTCGATGGACTAAATATGATGGGTTTTGACAAATCTGTGTGGCAATCCATTAATTTAATCCTATTCATTTCTGGTATGAGCATATCTCTGTGTGTGTATTTATACTCCACTTGAGTAGCTGCTTCAGCTCCTGCTGCACCCTGGTTGCTTGAGTCACATCAATGCCTACACAGATCCCAAGTAGCTGCTGTAATCCAATATTTTAATGTTTGAGCCTTAGCTGGTGGCTGTAATCCAATATTTTAATGTTTAGGAAATAGATAGAAGGTCCAGTGAATATAGTGAATATATAGTGAATATAGAGTTTTCCTTCAAAGAAATATTTGATGCTTAGAGAGGGAATTGTCAAAAATTGGAGAGACCTGCATCTGGTGGATAAAGCAAGAAAGAACCAGTTTATACAGATGCACACATAGTTATATACACGCACATATACAGGTCCTATATCATTTGGAGTTTAAATAGATGTACATAGGTATATGTGTGTATGTATGTGTATATAGACTCATAGAACATTTTTGGTTGGAAAAGACCTTTAAGATCATTAAGTCCAACGAGTAACCCCACTCTGCTATGTCCACCACTCAACAGTGTCCCTAAGCACAACATCTACATGTCTTTTAAACACCTCCAGGGGTGGTGACTCCACCACTTTCCTGTGCAGCCTGTTCCAGTGCCTGGCCACCCTTTTGGTGAATAATTTTTTCTTGATATCCAATCTAAACCTCCCCTGATACAGCTTGAGGCTGTTTCTTCTTTTCCTGTGACTTGTAACTTGGGAGATGAGACCAATACCAACCTGGCTATAACCTCCTTTTAGATAGATATAATGATTGCCACAACAACCCCATGGGGAGCTCCAGGCTGGGCACAGAGTGGTTGGAGAGCAGCCAGACAGAGAGGGACCTGGGAGTCTGGATTGACAGGAAGCTGAACATGAGCCAGCAGTGTGCCCAGGTAGCCAAGAAGGCCAATGGCATCCTGGCCTGTATCAGGAACAGCGTGGCCAGCAGGTCCAAGGAAGGGATTCTGCCCCTGTACTCAGCGCTGGTGAGGCCACACCTGGAGTCCTGTGTCCAGTTCTGGGCCCCTCAGTTCAGGAAGGAGATTGAGGTCCTGGAGCAGGTCCAAAGGAGGGCAACCAGGCTGGTGAAGGGACTGGAGCACAGATCCTATGAGGAGAGGCTGAGGGAGCTGGGGCTGTTCAGCCTGGAGAAGAGGAGGCTCAGGGGAGACCTCATCACTCTCTACAACTCCGTGAAAGGAGGGGGTAGCCAGGGGGGGTTGGGCTCTTTTCCCAGACAACTCTCAGCAAGACAAGAGGGCACGGTCTCAAGTTGTGCCGGGGGAGGTTTAGGTTGGATATTAGAAAGAATTTCTTTACTGAGAGGGTGATCAGACATTGGAATGGGCTGCCCAGGGAAGTGGTGGATTCTCCATCCCTGGAGATATTTAAAAAGAGACTGGATGTGGCACTCAGTGCCATGGGCTGGGAACTGCAGCAGGAGTGGATCAAGGGTTGGACTTGATGATCTCTGAGGTCCCTTCCAACCCAGCCAATTCTGTGATTCTATGATTCTATGATTGATCCTTTTCTGCAGACTAAGCAGTGTATGTATGTGTAGGGAGAAGTGTCTATATGTTCTTGTGATGCTGTTAGACAGGGGCTGGTGAGCAAGCACAGCTTCTGCCGCATCCCACCCTGTGGGACTGGGAAGGGTTGGCAGAGTTGCTAACCATGGCTCCAGCCTGCAGCTGGACAGCTGCAAGCACAAGTGGGTCAAGCCCCATCTATTTAATTCAGTCTCTGAGGTATGCTCTGAGCTGCAGCATCTGAGGGGCATAGTGGTCTCTGCTTCTAAAAATCTCATGGGGCAAAAGCCAGATATCTCTGTTGGAGTCATAGCCCACCAGGATCCCACTTTTTTCCTCTCCTTTCAATTGGAGAGCGATTGGCAAAATTCCTGACCTATCTTAGAGTGAGATGGCTCACTCTTTAAAAGCATGAGGATCTCACTACTGGATAAATGGAAAGTGAGGATGAGTAGCTCAAGGGGGGACTACTTATATTTCTTTGTATTTGTCATTTTTTAATGAGATGACAGAGAAGTCTGTGATGTTCGCTAAACAACCACTGCCTTTCTGCAGAGATGTGTCTTGAGGGAACAGCTGTGGAAGAGGTGTTTGGGGGTGTAGAACAGATAAAGCTGATCTGTTCATCTCTTCATTCACAGAATTACATTGTTTCAACCAGAAATTAAGTATTTTATGTTTAATTTTATTCTTAATTCATATACATAACCCACTGGTAGCCAGGCTCTTCTAATCCTCTTGTCAGCAAGGTCTTTGTGTGGTTTATGTTCTGTAAGATGATATATCCTAGCAACACCAGAATTAAATTAGCTGCAGCAAAAAGGAAAGCTGCAGGAATGTCCAAGATATCAGACATTCTCCATCATCTGAGGAATACAGCTGCTCTCAGTGAAGTATCAAACAACCCAGTGGCCCGAAAATGCATCATAGCAGTGGCATGAGCAGATGAGGTATAGACCATTTCTTAAAGCCACATTTTTAGGTCTCTAAAGTCCCCTTTGATCTTATGCTAATTGGTGTGGACACTGTCACATGGTCACATGTCACATCTCTTAGTTAAGGAGAGATGGCACTGCTTCTGATTCTCTGAAAGCAAAATGATCCTTCAGTCTCTCATGCTGATTGCTGGGGATCTCTTGACACGTGAGCTTACAGAGGAAGTTTCCATTTCAATAACAACACTTTCCTCAATTTTTTGTATTTTTTCACTTTTCTTCATCTGTTTTAATGGAAACAAAACTATCGAAAAAGGAAACACTAAATGGAGTCGTGCTACAAAAGCTGTATCTGATACAATGCAGCAGCTGGGGCAGCACTTTGAGCTACGGTGTCCCTGGATTAGGTTCTGGTTGTGTTCCTGTTTGGTACTGAAAGACCTAAGTGAAGAATAAAGTCCATAAGCAATTCCCTATTTGTAAACAAACAAACAAACAAACAAAAACAGCAGAAAGTGTTCTTCTTATTGATGTTGAAGACTCCCTGTTGGGCTGCAGCTTGGATGGATGGCCAGCTTCCCCAGAGACTCTTAGCAATAGGCTTCCTGTTCTGCCTTTATGTCCTGAGCTTCTGGGAGACTTCCATCCTACCACAAATGATTTAAACGTTCTTTTCCACTCCAGCCCAGGTTTGTCATTTCACTTGTTTTGCAAAGAGGCCACATAACTCAGCTACCTCCTGTACTGCCAGCCCAGTTGAAAGAAGGGCAGGCAGACTGTCATACTTCCAGGTGTGACATTCAGTCCTGTTGACTGCTAACACCCAGGCATCCCTCTGAAAACGTGCATCACAAATCTGGTCTCCTGCTGTCTCCTTTCTTTTGGATGTTACCAGTCCTCCTGCATCCCCAGGGTGATGGGGGGGGGAGCTCACCCTCCCTTACCCAAAAGATTTTGGTGTTCCCCAGTTTGCCCTCCTGCTCTGCCATCCTCCCACCAACACCGGTGGCTCCACTGGATTTTACCCCACTCTCTCTTTCCTTCCCTGCTCCCTGGCATTATTTTTTTATTCACTTGCAGTTGGAAAAAATTATGCCAATATCATCTGTTGCTGTGGCCAGAGCCAAGCTAAGGCAAAAGATTCTGTGTGCTGGGAGGCAATAACTCCACCACCAATGAGCTGCTCAAAGCTCAAAGCAGGTATCACATCAACCTGCATTTGCCTCCCACTTCTTTTCTAGCTCTGTGGTTCTTCCTTAAATCAATGAGCTGTGCCCATGGTTGCCTTAAAATACCACATCATTCTAGAACTGATTGACTTCTTCAGCATCCTCAGATAATTGCACCAGGACAGAGGTTTGTCCTGTAGTTGAACAAAAGAATTTGCTTTGCCTTGAAAAAAAGGAGAATGTTTCATCTGAAAAATAAAAAAAAAACCCAAACCATTCAAGAATGGTTGCTTGCTTATCAGATGATATTCCCCAGAGGTCTGCAATGCAGACTGAATTCCCACAGCCATTCCCTATATAAACTACCCACTGATACCTTCTTGCTGGGAGTCTCAAACTGTAATACATGAATTTTTAAAAAGGCCATGTGAGAAGATTAGTATATCTGTTCTTCAGCATATGATTAGCTCCCAAATTTCAGAATACCAGGGTTTTCTGCATACATTAATACAGTCAATATTCTTGATAGCATACTGCCATATCTACAACATAACTAGACCACACTTACACATCTTCAGCACACATAACAGTGTCCTGGTAAACAGCATATAAAAGTTGTCAGTGTAATCACTGTGTTAATTACTTGTTCTTTATCAGAAATATATCATTTATCTTGCTGATGTGTCACTACCATCACAGTATTTGGCATTTTGCAACTACTTGGAATTACTTTTTTTCTGAAAAAAAGCCAGCTTTTATCTAAAAAGATAATTTTAGAAGGCTTGAACCTTTGCAAGCAAAGGGCTTGCAAGAAAACATGTAAATGAAAGTCAAATAGGCCCTAAAGGCTCAGAAACCAGAAGGCAGGTTGAAAGGGCCTGCCATTTACTAAAAAGCAGAACAAAATAAGCAAACAAACAATGACAATCAAAGAAAGAAAAAAAACCACAAAAAAGCCCAACAAACAAACATACAAAGAAAAAGTTTTCGTGGTTTTCAAGCCGGTTTCCTACTAAAGGATCTGATACACGTGGTTTAAAATCCTGAGCCTGAGAATGTTGCTAAACTTAGAAAACTCCTCAGAGAAGTAGAAACCTTCTGACAGATTCCTTCACTGAGCTCCTGCCTGCTCCATGCTGGGTAACATATTTTTCCCAGAAGAGTCTCAGCTCCCTGTGATAGTATCAGGCTCTTCACAATTCCTCTCCTTGCTTCCTTCCCTGTGTTGTTGTTGTGATATGCTGAGCGTTTGCACTGCTTCTAACTCCTTCCCATTTGTTTTGCTCTTGCTTTTTCCTTTTCACTGTTGTTCACTCAGACTTCTCCCTGGGCCATTGCTGCAATGAAGCAGTTGGTTGCAGAACTGTGATAAAGCAGCCCAAGAGGGGAAGGGATGGCACCAGTCCCCAGGGAGATTCTGTGGCATTGTGGGCAATCCCCGGTGCCCTTAGCAGCTTCTCTGTTCCTGCTGCAGCTTTTGCCTCCTCTTTTAATCTCTTTGTACCATTACCTGCCCAGCTGGGACTCAGGGACAAGGAGGGCAGCCCTTTCCTGTTCCCTTCTGGAGAGGACAGGGTGTGGACCCCCTAAAAGAAGTGCTGCCCTCATGTTGCCATTTCTGCACCCACCCTGGTTATAGGGTCCATCCTATCTCCACAGCTGCCTTCCCCCCTGCCCACCCCTTTGTCCCTCCAGCAGGCAGTGCCACCTCTCCCCTCCTGGCTCCCAAGCTTTCATGTCCTATTATGACAGTGCTAAAAGTACACCCTGAGATGGACAGGACTAAGATATTTGTTTTAGGCCTTCTAGGGGTATATGGAGCTCTGGCTGTACGGAGGTCCCTTGCTGTAACCAGTCAAACTGCACCAGCAAAAGGATGTTCAGAGTGGTGGGAAGAGGTGCTGGACCTTCATGACAAAGCTCTTTTGCCTTCAGTGCTACCAGAATTATAATTTGATAGATGCTGTGAAACTAATTGGTGTGGCTCTGTTCTGGCTTTAGCCTTTGTTACAAGTTTTATAGCAGTGTTCCTGCCAGCATAAGCTTATCACCAAAATGCTGCTTTCCTCTGATTTTCTGTTTTTCAAAGGAGAGAAAGGCAGTCCTGCTGTGAGTGGGAGCAGGCATGAAAAGCCCCAGATTACTTCCTGAAATGAGGTTTGAGGACAAAACCAGATCAGACTACTTGTTATGCTGGATCTGAATTCCTGGCATAAGATTTCCATAAATAAGCTTCATAAGGGCCGGGTGAAGGTGGTATTAAGGCAGTGCTGTTTAAAAGCACATCTCCACTGCTCCAGTCAAAGTTCAGAGAACTTACACTAACCCAGCAGTGAGGGCAGCTGGAAATTCACATTCATCTTCTGTTCAAGTGGAAGTCCACTGCTATTTCCATTCCAGTGCCTGAAAGACATCTGGATTACTCCTTGGTATATTAATATAGTCATAGAATAGTTTGGGCTAGAAGCAACCTTAAAGGTTATCTAGTGTAAGCCTCCTACAGTGAGCAAGAGACAAATTAGATCAGGTTGCTCAGAGCACTGTCCAACCTAACCCTGAATGTTTCCAGGGATGTGACCTCTACCACCTCTCCGGGCAATTTGTGCCAGGGTTTCTTCACCCTAACTGCCAATGATTTCTTCCTTATATCTAGACTAATCAAGCCTATTTAGCTTAAAACCATCACTCCTTGTCCTATCACAACAGGTCCTACTAAAAAGTTTGACTCCCAGCTTTCCTGTAGGCCCCCTTCAGGTACTGGAATGGTGCTGTAAGATCTCCCTGGATCCTTCTCTCCTTCAGGCTGAACAACCCCTGCCCTCTCATCATCTTTGTGGCCTTCCTCTGGACCTGCTCCAAGCAGTCCATGCCTTTGCTGTGTTGAGGATTCCAGTTCTGGACACAGTACTCCAGGTGTGGTCTTATGAGAGTGGAGTAGAGAGCAAGTAGCAACTCCCTCAACCTGCTGGCCATGCTTCTTTTTATGTAGCCCCTGAGGAACACCACTTGTCACCAGTCTCCATTGGTACATTAAGCCATCAAACACTACCCTCTGGATGTGACCATCCAACCAATTCCTCACCCACCAAACAATCCACCAAGAAAATCCATTTCCCTGTAGTTTAGAGAGAAAGATGTGGCAGATCATGTCAAAAGCCTTACAGAAGTCCAGGTAGATGACATCTGTAGTTCTTCCCTTTTCCACTGATACAGTCATTCCATCCTAGAAGGCCACTAGGCTGGTCAGGCAGTACTTTGCCCTTGGAGAATCCATGCTGGCTGTCTCAAATCACCTCCTTGTCCACCATGTGCCTTAGCATAGCTTCTAAGATGGTCTATTCCATCATCTTCCCAGGCACAGAGGTACAGGACACTGGAGACCTAAAGAAAGACATTTTATAAATGCTTCCATGCTCATTGCCCATAATGGCAAAAAGCTTTCAGTCTACAAACCTCTACCTGAGATGAACTCTTGTCATCTTCTCCTGTGCCCTCAGCTGAGACCCCCACATCAAGACCCTGCTTCAGAACTCTTGCCCTGCCCAGCGTGCCAGCTCCCAGCTGCCCTTCCCATTTCATCCAGGCATGGAAGATCTTGTTTACATGTGTAATATTCTAGCTCATCTGTATCATGTTGATTTTTCTTTCCCATGTATTTTTCTGAAAAGCAAGATGTTGTTTAGCTGATCACCACACCAGGAGGAACCTCACTTCAGCGGTGGGAAGTTCAGGCATTTAGCAGAATACTTTGAAACTGTTGGAAGCTAAAGGCACTAACCAACTACAGTGTCATTTTCTAACTAAAATGCATGAAAGGCACTAAAATATCATCTCTTGCTGCTCTGCGGATCTGTTTAATATTCCTCCCTTATCTGCAAGCAGAACTTCTGCTGACATTAATTGGAGCTTCGTATGCAAAATACAGTAAACATCAGAGTCCTCAATGCAAGCAGAAGAGGGAAACAGAAACAGCAAACACAAGAAGAAAAACTTGCATGGTAGGTACCCAAGATTAGGGGTCACCACTGAAAAGGCTTGGATGTGAACTTTGTACTCATTGTTTTCTTCCTGCAGCTGGGTTTGGGATAAATTAATTTACCTTAATTTGAATGTCTGGTTCATCCAGATATAATAGAGCATCATATAAAGGCTTGTTGAACACACAGATAAACTTATCCTAATAGAAGGTCCCACCTGATGAGAGTTTTGAATGCACACCTGAGACTCGAAAGAGCATCCCATGTGATTTTGCTTGCCTTGACTCATGGTCTAGCCAAGTATGCTCCTATATGGGGAAAGATGTCAGGTCATGATAGTGTGCATCATGCACCCCAGTGCTCACAGGCTGACTGTGGGATGCAAAAATAGCAGGAAAACAGGAATCTGCTCGTGAGCAAGTGAATCAGGAGCTGTGTGCTTGGGGGTGGGGAAGTGGCTGTGCCAGATTGCTGTGTAGGGGCTGTTTTGGGGACCTCTGAGCTGCACAGGAGTGGTCTTGTAGGCACTGATGGGTTCCTGGAGAGAGTTCAGCCATCTCCAGCTATTGAATACACGTCAAAGCAAACTCTTTCTTTTCCTTGTCAGCCTTAGCAAAAGGTGGTAAGAGGTGTTCTGGGAGGCCATTAGCACGGAGCATCAAAAATTTTCTGTTTTATAGAAGTCCTGGCCTCCTCTTTCACCCAGCGCTGGAGGTAGGAAGGCCTCCAACAATGTGTGTTCTGTGTAGGGGGAGAAGGAATGATGTTTATTCTTGTAGCAGGTTACCAGAGAGTCGTTTTCTCTCTCTGGGCATCCCCAGCACTCAGACTTTGCCCTTGAAGCCCAGCAGCCCTTCCCAGTGCTGCCAACCGCATGGTGAGAGGCAGTGAAGGTGGCATCTGGTGTCCCTATCACCCCAGGGTTTCTGCTGGGCGTGTGTGCAGGGGAACACAGCTTCCACTGGGCTCCCAGGCTGAACCACGGTAGTTCTGAAGGCTACACCGTGGACACCAACTGGTTCAGATGCAACCTGGGCATATTGGAGCTGTTTCTGAGATGTCACGTTCTTCCCTGAGATGGAGGAGTTGTGGAAATGCAGTTACAGCCATTTGCAATGGATGTTTCTTTCTGGTTGATTTAGCAGGACAGTTTACCTTCATCTCCTTTGGTGGAGGACCCAGGTTGTGGCTGCTGAGAGGTGACACCTGCAGAGCTGATCCTTTCTGACAACTGAGCAGTACTGCTGTAGGGGTGGCCTGTCTCTGAGAAGAGAAAATTGGCTGGAAGCCTTCCAGTGCCTCCTAATCCTGCCCTCCATCCCAGCAGCCAGCACAGCCCTAATCTGATCAGGGAAGCAGGTTCTGCAACTATGGGGCAGTGAGCATGCTTGGAGTGCTTGTGTTTTCATCCAGGAAACCCCATGATTGCTAATGAGCTCATACTTGTTTATTTAAGAAGAGAAAAAACCAAAAAACCCCAAAACAAAACAAAACCAAAAAACAAGGGAGAGAAAGCCAACTATTTTTTTCTTCCTCCCCTCTTAGTTTCATAAGATTGCTCCTGTGCCCTCAGGGGTGAAGGAAACACCTTTTTTCCTGGATGAGAAGGTAGACGGGAATGTTCTTCAGTGGGACACACAGAATCAGTATTTCCCTAACCAGATCAGTCTGGTTCAGCCAGGGCTGGATAAAAGTTGACTTTGAAACGGGTAGGAAAGCTATGAAAAAATACCACTTTCTACAGGGAAAACCTCCATTGGCTTCAGATGGAGTTTTGCTTAAATGCAGCCACCAGGATATGGTCCAAAGAAGATGAAAGCTGTATGCAAACGAATTGTATAGCATCTTCAAGACTCAGAATGGTTTTCTCCTACCCTGCTGCAGACAAAGCAGCTGCCCAGCAGGACATGAAGACACAAAGCTCTCCGACCTATGTGACAGATTGTGCTAGAATGCCTGCTGTGATTACTGTGCATCTGGAGGGAATGTAACAAAACTGGAAGAGCCAGATCAAAATCTGCCAGCACCAGGGAGCCATGAGCTTCCAAGCTTGCAGAACAGGAGAAGAAACTTGGGAGGGAGTGCATGGCTGATGGAGGATAAAGGCAAGAGGAGTGGGGAATGCCTTGATTTCAGTGCCTACCCCCAGGGCAAACTTGGCCTCTGTGCTGGTTGTATGTCAGCTACAAACTTCACCAGTTCAGGATGGCTGTGTAGAGGTGTTTGTGGTGGTGAATGTGGGGCATCACCCCACTGAAGTCAGTACCCTGATGGTAGATAATGTCATGGCCATAGGGTTGGCTCTGAAAGGTTCCTGGAAAGGGCTGCATCCCCCACCCCTTGCCCTGAGACACTTGTGGAGGGCATACAAGCCCTGCATCATTGCCTTGGTGAGGACAGCAGCTCTTCCTGTAGATTCACAGCCATGTCTGCAAAAGGCACCTTCTCTACCTCATCCAAGACCATGCTGTGCCAGTGCTCAATGGGAAAGGAAAATAAGATGTTTAAATAGCTCTGGGGATCACATAGTGTCAATACATTATTGTCCCTGTCGGAGGAAAAACTCTTCTCCCAGCTTTCTGCCACTCTCCTCATGCCTCCCTACCTTCTCCTGCCAGAAAGCCCAGGCCCCCAGGAAGAGGGAGAGCAGAAACCCCACAGAAGCCCAAAGCAACTTTCCTCCTTGTCCTCTGATACATGGTCCTCATTGCTCCCCTTCCCCTTCATCATCTTGTCTGGGAAGAAGTAGAGGAGCTGAAAACTCCTCTTAGATGCCTTCTTCACCTTGGAAGGGGAAAGCAGCTGTCTGTGACACTATAGTTGCCCTCCTCTTCCTTCACCAACCCTGGGCCAGCGGGTGCAGAGCCCCTGGAGCCATGGGATAGAGCCAGGGAAGGTGAGGTTGAAGGGATATGAAGGGCAAAACCATTGCAGAGTTGGTGGCTTGGGGAAAGAGGTGCTGCTGGGGCTGGGGCAATGAGAGGGTGGGGTGGGGAGGGTTTAGTAGGGCAGAGCAGATATGGAGAGAAATGTATGACATGACCAGGAAAACAGGCTCTGTTTGGGCTTTGTGTCAAAGAACCTTTACAGGGCTGTTAAAATTAATTGCCAGTTGGCAAGAGTGAGCCAATGCAGGGACAGAAACAGGTCAAGCCCTTCATACCTGTGCACACATGCCTTTTTCCTGGCCCATTTTGGAATAACCTGACAGTATCTTGAACTTGAGACAGCACCAAACCCCTCACAATGCTTCATTTCTCATTTATAAGTGACCCTCAATAGATGCCCTGGGCTTGACAGGCAAAGGCAAGAGCTTTTCTTGCTATTTCATGCAGTACACTGCTCAAGACAAGGCAATATACATGTAAGGTGGGGAGGGATAAACTGGGGAGTAACTAAAAATACCCTCACAAGATGAAAAACAGGTTGTCAGAAGCTGCTCAAAACACAACTGGCTTGCACTAGACATGGGCAGCTGCAGAAGGGACAAAATCCAGCAAGGTAAAAAACTCCAAAGTGATGTAGGACATCAAGAATGGAGGGGTGGGAGAGGTGGCACTGGAAGCTGTCAGCAAATACTTGGGCCTTTCTAATGCACAGCAGGTATATGGAGATTGTGTCAGGATGTATTTCATGGTCTTTACTGTGATCAATATTGGGTCCAATATGCAATCAAAGTGTGACACTGTCTTTTCTGCTAGGCTGAGCTAAAGGGGTGGTGAAAGGTAGAAAAAAGCAGCTGGCAGCATATAAAATGAGATAATGTCCCTGAATTGCCTTATCTTCTCCTCTGCTTATAGAGATGCCACTTCAGATCTAGATACGTCTCCATGAAGATGTCAGATCAGGTGATACTGATTTGTCCCCAGTCTCTCACACTCTTCCAGACACAGAGGTAGATGTTGCCCTGGTCTTGCAACAAAGACCCATCAAAAGCTTCTGCTTTGCTTTTAGCATAGAGTTTTTACTGCTGCTGTGACCCTGCCATGTCTCTGCCATCATTGGACAGGTGCTTTGGTTGCTTGTGCATTCACTCCCAGTCCCCTTTCAGGGCAAATGTGTAAGGCTTTAATAGGAAAAATTTATGTGAGGTTTTTTTAAGCTAATGCAGCTAATTTTGATTGAATTCTGTTAGGGAACAGTGTCCTGGGTTGTTCACCCATCAGGCAGAGCAAGTGGGGAGTGAGTGCAATGAGGAGGGTTGTCACTCAAGTTCAGTAAGGGACACTAAAGAGTTTTCAAGTTTTAACAAAAACAGCATCTGTGTTTAGCATGGAAACCACCCCACAAGCTCATGTCAGCAACAGTGCAGGGGGGACTTCCAGTCCCCCACCTGCTCCATGGGGGAACATATGATTCTCCATCCTGTGTTCAGCATGGCCAAAAGGCATTGATGCTGCTCCAGTACAGGTGCAACACGTCAGTGAGCCAAGGCAGATCTGAAATGGCAAACAGCCTCTCTGGGCTTGGGTCCTCCCTGAGTGTGTGTTGACTCCAGCTGTTTCCAGCACTGCTGCTCTGGGTTTGGGTGGCAAACTCTGGCAAAAGCCAGTTTTAGGCATCTGTGTATCCTCTGGATATGGATCCATTTGCTGGATATATGATGATGATGCAATATGAGGGGGTCCAACTTCTGTGTTCTGCTCCTTTTCTCCACTTTTTTTGGTGGGCTTGCCAAGAAGATGAAAATTTGTTTCTGTAGTGGCTTGCAAGATTTAGGGCTTTTCAACAAGCAAATCCCAATTTGTACTGAGCTAAGATTAGGTAAGATTAGTTTTGCAACTTCATGAATGTAAATAAAGACCCAAATTCTCGAGCTTTAGGCCATATGCAACCAACTGTAGAAAAAAACAAGGGAACTCTTTATAAGTGAACTTTGGAAACGTCTTAGTACAAAATAAGCCATTTTTTAGTAAAATAAACACAACATCTGAGTTTTAAAAGAAGGGGGTTGGATGGACAGTAATTAGCTTTATCATTTATGAAGTAACATTTCTTTATACCATTTTTCACTGTATTATCTATCAAGACTGGAGTGGTTTTGGTGACCTCTAAACTTGTATACTTCAGTGGGGGAGCTTTTGAGGGTGAAGAAATAATGATGAACAATGCAGGCTACCAGAAAGGTGGCTTTCAGGGGATGATCTGGCATGTGACCTATTGTAACCAATCAACCTCCCTGATAAATTGATAATACATCCAGTTTAGTTGACATTTGCAGTAATGAAACTTCATGGAGGGCAGTGGAGCTCAGTCAGTGGAAATGAAGGGAGCACTGAGCCCTTTAAATATCCTACATCTAGATAGTTCTTTTATCTGAGGCATAATAATATCATGGCATATTCTCACTTTTTATGAGTTTGTTGAGCAGATGATAATATGTTCCCATAGCAGCCTGCAAAATTTAGGTATGAAACCTTGATTCAGCTTCAGCTGTGCCTGAAGTTGTTTCCACATGGGCATAGAATTACTTGATAAGCAGAGTAGTACATCTCAGATTGTTGGATTAACTTGTGCTTGGCTTTAGAGAGGAGGGGCAAGGGGCAAGGAGAAGACAAGGTGATCTGCCATGCCACATCATTCTTCACTGAACCACTGCTTGGAACCAATAGCTGGACATGAGTTTTAGTCCTGGTTTCAGTTCTGGTTCAAAAAAGGACCAAAAAAAATCAGAATAAATCAGGTTCAAATGCAGCTTGAGAAAAGCTCAAGCTATTTTTTTGATCAATCTACATCTCAGTTTTCCCAGTTCTGAGATTTTGTTGCTACGCAATATACAATTTTTATACATATATAACATTATAATCTCAAAAATTGTATTTATGTATGTGCACAGTGTAAGAAATATCCTCTTTTTGGCAGTGCCAACACATTACAAGGAACCATTTTGGATTTCCCAGCTAATGCTTTGCCTTCAAGAGGCAACTTGCTGCTGGAAGTGGTCTTTGTACTTGGAGCTGGAAACCTCCTGGAGCCTGACAGGAAATGTTCTGGTGGGAGATCCCTGAGGCTGAAGAATATCCCTGCCTCCCTGCAGTGCTCCTCACCCCCTCCAGCCCCTCTGGGTACTATGGGAGCTCTTGAAGGGTCACTTCTGCTCCAGGCACAGGGCCCTGGGGAAAATCAAGAGCCACCAGCTGGCTATAGTCCCCACACAGAACTGTAAACCTCCTAGAGTTCAGAAATGTTTCAATGAAACAAAGCATCTGATTATCTTTTGCTACTTTCTGCGTGGTTTTGTTTTGTTTTGTTTTTTTTTAACAAAACAAAAAAAAGGGTGAACAAGGCTCAGAAAACCTTTCTCACATGTCCTGAGCATCCTTACTGCAGGAGAGGTGAAGCATCCCCTCCTGTCTGCTAGCAAATATTTACAGGACAGCACTCAGTCAGAACCAGTCCTTAGCCAAAATTCTGCCAGCTGAAGCTGTTCTAAGCAGGGTTATTTTTATTTGAACATAAAAGCTGAGAATTGCTTGGAAAACTGAAGCCAAACAGAAAACTAAGGGAAAGATGCATTTGAGGTGATGGTTGGGAACAGGAATAGGTTACCAAGGGTTAAAATGAAACACAAAATTAATTTCCTTATGGCAGAAGGGTTCACAGCACACTAAGAAAATTCAGTGTAAATAATTGACTTGCCAGAAAACAACCTCAACAAAACATGGTACCATATGGAAACTTGCAGCTAAGGCACCTAATCAATCTCACCTTGTCCTTGTAAGGGCTCTTGGCACTCCCTGTGCTTATAAATTATAAATGCAGCAATGTTTACTACAGATCAATGCCTTTGCTCCAAGAAACATTAAACTAGCTGTTAATCAAAACAAACTCTTCCTCTTTCTTTCTATCCTATATGCACGATGCTCAGTTTTAACTACTTGTTTGGAAATTTTAATGCCTTACAATAATCCAGATTTTAAAAAGTCTCCAAGTCTGCTGATGAAGTGAATCTGTTAGAGGAGCTACGAGGTATTCCAGCCAGTGATGCTGACCTCTTGCATGGCATCAGTGCATGTGGAGGTGTTAAGCAGGCTCTGCCTTTCTCACTCAGCCTGCTGGTGCTTTATTCTTCCCTAAACCATTTATTTCTGTCTTCTCCCACAGTTCAAAACACCCAGTCTGACTGCCTCGCTTCAAAAATGAAAGGGAAAAAAAAAAAAAAAAAAAAAATTATGATAAATTTCAATCCATTTCTTCATCTGTCTGCACAGATAACCCCAGGGGGAAGGCAGAATAAATAGGCCTGAGTGAGCTGTCCCTGACACTGGGAGGGACTGCTCTTCAAGTGATTTTGTCACTGTAATGGCTTTTTTCATTGTAGCAGCTAAAAGCAACCATTAGAGCTTTTAGGCCTCTAAAGTAACTGGAATTCTCTTGTCCCTTGGTGATGCTTGCTGTGCCCTGCATTAAGCACAGGAGCAGATGGCACCATATGGCTGCAGCTTTGCTCTGTGGCCACCTCAGGGTTGAACTTTGCTGCTCTTCCCTCTCATGAACCATCAAATGAGGCTTGAGAGGCTGCAGATGAGGAATACCTGGGGGAATGATGTGGTAAAACATCATTTAAACTCCAGCCACCTCTTATATTGCTGGAGGACTGTAAGAGTTGCTGAGAAGCTGAAGGGGGACTGGATACTTCCTCACAAGAATATTTTATTTGCTTCTCAGCCCTGTAGCTGTTGCTGTGAGAGCTGCCCTGAGCACCCCAATCCCCAGAGGAGCTGCATCATAACTCAGGCTCATTTCCATGAAGGGCCAAGCATCCTGCTGACCTGCATTCTGACACTCAAAAAGTGAATATCAGCCACCAATCTATTGCTCTAAGTGCAAGGTACTGGTGTAAGAAAGTCAAAGAATTTGAAGCCTGCGTGCAACTGCAAGATCCAGGGAGGCAGAAGGACATAAAGTTGCTCTTTCCTTTCTGGCAGTCTTTGATTCATGTGGTGTGTGGCAAATTTTCCAAAGCCATGTGTTGCAGTGGAATCTCACCAAAATTTCTACTTCATGACTAAGTCCTTTAGTTCTCTTTAAATTTATAATTTCCTTCCTTAAAGCTCTTTACTACTTGCATCTGATCCTAGTAGGGAGATATTTTATATGCTTGGCGTGTCTGCTTATCTTAAAGTTTCAAAGATCCATGAACCATTTTTTCTGGGATGCTTTTAGCTTTGGCTTTAAGCTAATTTTTTTTTTTTTTTTTTTTTTGTGCAACATGGAGATCATCGCAAAAAGTAAGTTTATGGCTCTCATAGGCCTCAAAAAATATGTGCTGAGCAATAATAAAAATAACCCTTTTATGGATTTTCCTTATCCTATAGGCTGGAAATAAAAATAAGATAAAGGGATTGCATACTTCAGCAGTGAGGGTTCTTGAACCACTTTTGGAAATGATGTTCTAGCTCTCTGAGAAAGAAGAAATATTGTTGATTATGGCCAGCAACTGCATTGACATTTTTTTCTCCATCTATTTCTCGCTCGTGTCTACCTGATATTTCCACTGGAGCCAAAAAAAAAAATTTTTTTCCTTATTAAAGCACCTGACACCTGGTACTTGAAGGAATTTTTTTTTCAATAGCAACATGTAAAGAAGAGCCTAATCAGTCCCACCTCACAACTTTGCAGTAACAGCACTTATTAAAAATACAAGATCCAAGCATCCAAAGGATGATAGAAGATGACTGCTGTTATATTGCCAACTTTCTGCCAGCATTTTCAAATTCTAATGCATTCAGCTATAACCAAGCATGTGCATAATCCAGCCTTTGCAAGATGCTGAACGTTGGAAGATCTATTAGATCTTTTAAATTGCCTCGTTGGAAATAAATGGGTTCTGAGTCATTTTCATTGAGGAATTAAATGCTACGTTGCTGTCTCTGTTAAAAATTAACAAGATATTATCAGGACCCAGGCTCACAGTTCTATTGTTCTGACTCTATCTGTATTCATAATCTCTGTTACTGATAAAAGGCCCAGACAGTGGAATTAAACATTATGGAAATACAAACGTTAAACATTATTTCCATGTGTTTTGGCAGCAATGACTCAGAGCTAAAGTGATATCTCTAGATGTCTCCCTGCTATAAGCTGTGCCCTGCAGTTCTTCCATGTTAAAAGTGATGCTCTCTGACCTCTCTCTTCTCCAGGAGAGAGCTCATCTGGACATCCAGCTCATCATGGATGTCCATGGTGCTGGGAGAAGGTGGGACATCACCTGCCTTGAGAGCTGCAGAGGTGACAATGCAGTGAGAAAGGAGTTGTTATTGCAGGGAGAGATCACATCCTTGTGTTACTGGAGAGGCCAAACAGTGGAAGAGCATCACCTGATCATGGACAACATCTTGCAGTCCTTGTAAGCAGTGACTCTTGGGGAGGGCACCTTGAGCAAAACAGGGCCCAGTTATTATTCAAACTAGAAAACTAGACAGTTGCCCTTTGATAATAGCTGTAGATCAAATAGTTTCCTCAAGTTTTGCTTAAAAATAACTGATCTGGGACTTCATAAAACACAAATCTTTTTGAACTAATATTGCACAGTCTTTGCTATTATACTTGAATGCTTCCTATTCATGCCTCATTTAAAGTGCCAAAGGGCACTGAGAGTCTCAGTGCAACAGATTAGATCCTGAGCATAACTCCTGTATGATTTAACTTTCATCATTTCTCTATGACCCACTTCTGGAGCAAATGCCTACAGTGCATTCAGAACCAGGAGTGCAATGCAGATGCACTGAGCTGACCTTGAACAGAAAGTGCTAAGAATAGCTTAGGTGCCTGCAGCCACCCTGCTACAGCTACAGCCAGCCCAAGCCAAATAACTTTGAACTTTGAGTGGGATTTGCAGGTCCCACTGGGTGGCTGCAGTAGAGCTGGGCAGGGAAGAGCTTTCTCCGTCCATGAAGGAGAGAATTTACTTTCAAACATAACCTACATCAACTTGAGATGCTCACCAACATTGTGCATCTTCTCACTGGTGGTGTGGGAGATAGGCTTCAATCTCTTGCTTGTGAGTCAAGCACAGCAGAGTCCCAAGAGTTGTTCCAGACTGAGTTATTCAACCACTTTGGTTCTGCTATTCTGCATTGCAAGTTTTCTTCTTGCCACACTTCTTTTCATAGAATCATAGAACTGGCTGGGTTGGAAGGGACCTCAGAGATCATCAAGTCCAACCCTTGATCCACTACCGCTGCAGTTCCCAGCCCATGGCACTGAGTGCCACATCCAGTCTCTTTTGAAATATCTCCAGGGATGGAGAATCCACCACTTCCCTGGGCAGCCCATTCCAATGTCTGATCACCCTCTCAGTAAAGAAATTCTTTCTAATGTCCAACCTAATCCTCCCCCCAGCACAACTTAAGACTGTGCCCTCTTGTCTTGAGTTTCTGAGTTTGACGACTCGACACTCTTTCCCAGGAGGTTTCTTCCCAAACATTCCTGAAACTGGATGTTTTCACTGTCAGTGTATGCAAAAATGCCTCAGGATGCTGCAAACTGCATATGCTTTCGGGGAATCTGGTTGTTACCACGTTAGGGTAGAACATCCCAGAGTTGGGTTCTGCTACTTACTCTGTGTCTTTGGATGAATCATTTCGGGACAGATGGAACAAAATACAGAAGTATTTGCCTAATTCCTGTTTAAGGCCTCCTATTGTGAGATCTTGGTCTTGTTCTTCCAGCTTTCTGTCCTTAAAATGAGACTTCTCATCCTTACTGGGTTGCTGTCAAGAATTCAAATATTATGGTGTGGTGTGAAGGCAAAAAAAAGTAGCTGGATTTCCAAAGTAGATAAATATAGTAAAAAAACTAAGGACAAGACTAATCTGGTCAGTATTCCTGAGATTGTGGCTGTCTGAGAAGATGCTTCAGCTCTAGTCCTAAACCTGTATTTAATTTAGGAAGCAATTTTATAAGGGAGATACAATAACATGCACAGAATATGGTACTTTTGAATGGACTATGTATATATTCATGGTGGTTCAGACCACAGGAAGAAAGAGAGCTGTATTTGATACGGTGGTGTAAAACAGCAACAACCAAAAGAAACCCATTCCAAACAAGAGAAACCATCTTTGCTCTAATTCCCAGTAAAACATAGTGGGAATACTACTGTAGACACTGGGAAATAACCTTGGTCTCTTTGCTTAGGAGATCCTGGTGCTTGTGGCACTCAGGAGGCTCTCTGCTTACAACTGATGAGCTGAGATACCCTTGCTGCAAGTTTGTTGAGTGAGAGATCCTTGATTCCCAGCATGACTGACTTTACCATCTTAGACCTCAGGCCCATCTAAATCACTGTCCCATCTCCAGTGTGTCTACCAACAGATGGCTAGGAGAGAATGTAAGTGATATTTTTTGTTAATAATCTGGCTATTTCCAACTCCAAGACTTTCTGAGATGGAAGATTTTGTACATTATATGCATAATAACCTGTTACAATAGATATCTATTTCATAACCATTAGAGAATTTCTTTCCCATGAGTTTATCCAGCCATTTTCAGATATAAAGTACAACAGTTTGATCAATATCCCACTTTTAGATTTTAATACTGAAAGAGTCTGATAAAAGTACCTTTTCTCCTCTGGAAGAATAACTAAGATTCTAAGAGAAGAAAAGGTTTAAAAGAAGTAAAAAGTGTTTGCAAAAAGACACACAGAAGAACCAGTGACACTGATTTTTCTGTTATGGCTCTTGTTTAGGATTTGGGAAAGAGGGGGTCTGCAACTGGAAAAAAAAAAAAAAAAGAAACCAAACCAAATAAAATTAAACCAAACAAACCCAGCAGAAATAAACCACAGCCATTTGTGCTCAGTTTGCACAAAATGGGGCCAGGGCTGCCCAACTGGTGCAGTTCTCAGTTGTTTGAAGGAGCCCAAATGATGCACTTGAGCACATCTGCAGGAACTTTATGCTCTTATTATTTAGTGATTACTGGAACCTAGAAAGCAAAATACTTTTATTTTCAATGATGGATTTCTGTCCATCTATGTAATTACTTTAATATAAATCTTAGGGTACAATGCTTTGTCCCGGGTTGGTATTTTCTGCAAGTTTCTTTTGTTTCCTATTCCCTGTTCCTATTCTTAAAATATTCTTCTTAGTTTTCTTTCTGGTGCATTTTATCTTTTCTTTAAACATTTTTTAATCAGTAAGTCCTATTTAATAAAATCCTCTCTGTTATTATAAAGCTTCCTTCAAAAGCTCCCCAGCATATATTCATCTCAGTAGCTGGTTTGCACTTTATTTGGGCTATTAGTTCTCATCAGTTCCCCAGAGTCTTCAGTCAAAAGTCCCATGGAAATGCAGTGGAAAATAGAAGTAGAACAAATCCTTTGCATATTTAATCAAGATTTTATAGGAAACCTAAAAATAAAAAGATTTGTATACATAGTGGCACTGTCTATTGTTGCTTTTCAATGCTTTCCATGATGAGCTTCTGTTCTCTCTTGCTTATAACTTTGCCAAATGGTAACAACTGGGAATGAAAATTTCCCTGCGGGGCATCTGCTCACTTAGCTGAAATTTAAGTGCACAAATATAACAGTTCAGTCACTTCCAAGAATGTGGCTAGGAAATATGTATTGTTTTGATGGTGTTAATATCTGTCTTTCATTTAGGAACTCTGCTTGGTCCCCAGACCTTATAGGAGGGCCATGAAAATTAGCCATAGATGACTTTTGTATATTTTGTAGCTCCAGAAAAATGAACCCAACAGTGGCCAAGTTATAGACCTTTTAGGGGAAAAATATGCAGTTAGAACATGCTTTGCAGACCTCTGCCATAGCTGTAAGCTAAATACCTGTTTTGAGCTGGACCCCATTCCTTCTGGATTGTGTAAGTGCAACTCTGGGCTACAATGGCCTTGGGCCCTGTTTTTCCTGGCCTCTCAATATCCCTCTTTTTCTGGCTGGTGGTAATGAGGAGAGAGAAGTTGTTCAGTTGAAAGATAGGAAATATCAGAGTTAGAGCTTTGAGACACGTGGGAGCAATTTGGGGCAAGGAATGGGAGAAACGAGGGGAGATTTGGGTTGAGTGAGAAAATATAGGAGACTGGGAGTGGACAGGGAGCCAGGAATGGGGAGAGATGAGGCTGGGAGGGCTGGGAGCAGAAGAGGTCAAAGTTAGAGAAGAGCTGGGAAGGAAAACCCATGGCTGCTCACATGCAAAGCCCAGGAGAAATCCATGAGACAGGCCATTGACTTTGTACAGGTTGCTGATAGTTTTGACTCTGGCCAGTCCTCCAGAGGGCATGGCCACTAGAAAAAAATCTCCTGCCAGTCACCCTGTGATGTCCTCCAGCCCTCTGTCTCTTGGAGCTCAAGTTGCTTCCAGCCCTGGTGCTGACACTTAGAGTGATGGCAAAATCAGGGGGTAGGGAATCAGTAGTTTGAGAGGTTTTAAAAAGGGAAAAATAGAGAAACAACATTTCTGTGCTCTCCTACCTCCTCCCCTAAAGATTATTTTCGAAAAGAACCATTTTTTATTGCAAAATCAGGTATTCAAAAGGTAGGAATTTCTGGAGTTAATATAATCTCTGTGACTTTAATTTAGCTGTTGGCTCAGGCCTTGTGTTACAGTTTCTGTTCATAAAAAAGAATTAATGGAAAGCTTTGGTTGCCTCAGGTCCAATGACTGTGATCTGATTACCTTTCAATATGAGCAAGCACTGCACACTGGCCACCAGTAGTGTATGTGTATTGGTTATCCTGAAAATTAAATTCCTTTAAGCAGGGGTAAATTATTAGAAAAGTGTATGGGAGGTGAAATGTAGGTAGAAAAATGGAAATAAATATTGTAATTTAATTGAGGGGGGTTTATTTATATGGAAAAATGTTGAAATTCCTCCTTTGTCAAGGAGGGACTGAACATCAATCATGATTCAGTGGTAGAAGGAAACCAGCTGTTAGAAAGACATGATTTCTGTAGTGAGAAAAAAGAACAGTACATACAAGTAAGAAATTATTAAGTGTTTAAAAAGGGTAAGTAAAGATTTCAGAAAAAAACCCTGCAACTCACAGCCAAGGATAATATGAAATCATCCTATTATTAGGAACAATTATGGTGTTTTAGGCCCATCACTAGGAGCAGCAGGCAGAACTCAACATCAGTGATGCAGAAATTAAAAAAAAAAAAAAAAAGTGTTATTCAGAAAGGAGCAGGATTTGTGCTTGTGTCCTAACAGAATCATATACAACTTTCAGTGCATTAGCAGCTAAAGATGTTCAGGGAACACCTTAGAACTGGAAATAACTTAGAGAAGACTGGGAAGATACCAAGCCTGGGCCAGAATTCAGAGGGTATGAGGAGCCACTAATTATAGGCTTGTTAGCCTCACATCAGCAGTAGGAAAAATGGCAGAAAGGCTTCAAAGGAACTGACATTTACAAATATAATTGTTACCCATCAAAATAGATTAATGAAAATGAGTTATTGTAAAGCAAGTGTTATTCCAAGCCTGAGGAATTTATATACCTGGCTGATAAAAGGAAGGTATTTCAGTTTATTAAGACTTTTGACTTAATACTGGATGGTGTTCTGTTAAAAACATGAGCACTGGCCAATTTTCAGATTTTTTATTGCAGCAATGTGAAGCGCATCTGGTAATTAGCCCTTAAATATATGTTTGTCTTGACATCAAGCTTCACTTATCTGATTAATTATCTGACCAAAGTCAGTATCTATGTGAGGCACCAGGTAATTTTGGAGATGCTGTAAATGAAAGACAGAGTTTTGCTGTGAATACGTGCCTAGCACATGTAAATAAATGCCTCTGACACAGTTCAGGAAAGGCATTTTATGAGTTTTCTGTGTATTTTTCCCTCTCCCTTAATCCCAGTTCTAATAAACTGCAGTGGCTGAAATGAGGCACTCTTGGTGTAACCATCCACACAACAGCAGCCCAAGGAGGTCCTACAGGGGTTTGCCTCATACAAGCCAAACCAATTCAGGGATGAAACCAAAAGGTCCTCACCCCCCAGTCCTCTTGGGCTGTGGGAGAATCATAGGATCATAGAATTGGCTGGGTTGGAAGGGACCTCAGAGATCATCAAGTCCAACCCTTGATCCACTCCCGCTGCAGTTACCAGCCCATGGCACTGAGTGCCACAACCAGTCTCTTTTTAAATATCTCCAGGGATGGAGAATCCACCACTTCCCTGGGCAGCCCATTCCAATGCCTGATCACCCTCTCAGTAAAGAAATTCTTTCTAATGTCCAACCTAAACCTCCCCTGGCACAACTTGGGACTGTGCCCTCTTGTCTTGCTGAGAGTTGCCTGGGAAAAGAGACCAACCCCCCCCTGGCTACCCCCTCCTTTCAGGGAGTTGTAGAGAGTGATGAGGTCTCCCCTGAGCCTCCTCTTCTCCAGGCTGAACAGCCCCAGCTCCCTCAGCCTCTCCTCATAGGATCTGTGCTCGAGTCCCTTCACCAGCCTGGTTGCCCTCCTTTGGACCTGCTCCAGGACCTCAATCTCCTTCCTGAACTGAGGGGCCCAGAACTGGACACAGGACTCGAGGTGTGGCCTCACTAGATGTGGCCTCAGAGCTGTGGAGCCACAGGATTTGTCACATACCAGATGTCACTGCAGTGGGACTTGCTGGCCTGAGGGACAGCTCAGTGGCCGCAAATGAAACGTGTGAGGAGCTTGCTGCTGGTTTGTGTGAGCTTGAGGTGTGCAGTATGTACACACAAATAAAGGTGATTTATGACTTCAGAACAAAACTTCTGAAACAGTTTATAAAACATGCCTTGCTGATCTGGATTTTAATTACAGAGAGGGGAATCTCATCAGGGCAGAAGGTATTTGTATTATGGTTGTAATCACCTTGACAAATTTCCCAGCTTAATATACTGGAAAATTAGATTGCTTTTTTGCAAAAGTAAAATGCAAAAAGTTTTTTTGGAAAAAACAAGATCAGCAAAGTACTGGTCACAATCTCTACTTTCTATTTCCATTTTTTTTTCCTGTAAAAATAATCTTTGTCCCCTGTCTTTTTGTCATGCAAGGGCTTCAATGCTTTCCCTGAATGGCATTTTTCATAGTTTTTGTTTATAATACAAATTATTATACGTTTATATATAATTATTATATGTTTATAGATTTTTGAATACTAAGAACATTTTTGCTAGGTGTTTCTCTCCTTTCTACGCAGCCCTCTATGCTCCCATGAAAGAGATAAAGGATGTACCTTTGCCATCTGTATGTCCAAACGAAATCAGGGAAAGGCAGAAAGATCCCTGGAAAGTTTTTCTCAGGGACTTCTGCTGTTTCTCTTTCATTTGTTAGAACCACTGAGGACTAGTAATTGCATTTCTGCTTAGTTGTTTTAGTAGTAAAAGTGTTTTTAGTGCTGGAGGCAACACAAGAAAAAAACTATCCCTGTGTTCCAACCACTGCATGTAATGCAGGCTGTGCAGGCAGCTCTGTGTTTTACATATTAACAGAGATATAGAGATCACAGATGAGGGGGGATGGGTGGAAAATTGCTTTTCCTTCCCCTTCTATCCACGTATGCCTCACTTAACTCTGCCATTGCAGTGTTCAGCTCCTATTGATAAAAATAGAGCTTGTGCTAAGCAAGCACTTGAAGGCAGGAGAGGAGGGAGATGGGTCAAACAAAACAGGGTCAAACAGAACAGGACATTCAGCTGGGTGTCCTTAAACAGATGCACACTGAGAATATAAGGATGTGATGGATTCTGAAGAAAGGTGGGCACCTTCCACTCCCATCAGCTTCTGCAGCAAGGGAGGATGCTCCCTGCATCTCCTGGGAGCCAAACTGCAGGAGAAATTGGTCAGAGCACCACCTATCTCTGGGTACCTACTGTATGCAGGATATGAAACTCTGCAGCTACTTGGATCACCTTTATTTTGCCATGCCAGGAGCAGGCTGTAACTCCACCTGCCAGCCAGAAGGAAAGCTGTCTTGCTGGGTTTTCCTTGCTCAGCCTGGTAGTGTTGATCTGGAGGAAGAGGAGGAGATAACAGGAGTGCTGCCTGCCCAGCACTGCCAGAACCCAGATTTACCCCATGTTAATAATTTTTGAGCTGTTTTTGCAGTCGTTCTTACACTGAATACTATCTCTTCCCAAGAGGAACCTAGTATTTCTATTGTGATCTTTGATCTTATACCTCTTACTTCATCACAAGCTGTCAAACATTAAAGCTGCTGTGTATGAAAAATGATGTACTTATCATAATGATCATACTTGTAATTCAAGAGATTCAGACCAGTAGTTGTAATTTTTCCCAGCATAGCTCAATTTGATCGAGATCTCCCCTGTTTTTATTGCTTTGATTAAAAATGAGAGGAATAGCCCTAAGAAGTTAATTTACTTTGGTTCTCCAGGTATCTTTGCCAAAGGACTGAGATGCTTTGTTATGTGCTGGAGGAAGAAAAGACTGTGCTAAACCAGGTGGTGTATTCTGTAGCTAACTGGGTGTAAAATGCCTATAAAATATTGCTTATAAACTTAGTTAACACAGAGTTATTATAGTTATTGTAGATGTGTTAGTGGCTTATGATGAACCAAGCTGAGTCTTTGTTCTTCTTCAAAATAAACCAGCAAGTGCCATGCTTCTTGGTAGTTATGTCAAAATTATTGTTGGGATGTTTAATATGAATTGCTGAATGCCTTGATTGTTATGGAAGGGGTGAGGACACAGATCTTAAACTCTTATCGTGATTCTTTATTGCTCTTTTTCAAGGGCATAATAGGGTTGGACTTGATGATCTCTGAAGTCCCTTCCAACCCAGCCAATTCTATGCTTCTATGCATACTTGCAACATAGCAGACAAAGGGAAAACATGGATTTAAGTTATTTTGGAGCACCCTAGGACCTGCAAGACACTATCAGCTGCTCTAGCATTACATATGAACCACGAAAGAATTGAAGGCTGCTCTTACACATGTTATTTTCTTTGTAAGTCATGCAGCCCAGATTTCCTGAAGTATGGAGGATACTGGGCACTTGGCTGTGTACCAAGGCAACACTGCCCTATGGGTCAAAACTTCTCCATCAGTAACAAATACACTTTAGCTTCCATGAAAAGTGAAACTAAATGATTACATCTGGGGGTCCACGTGTTCTTCAACAAAATGTTGTATATTGGCACCCTTGCTGATATTTGGGAGCTGTTAGGACACCCGAAGAGGAGGTTACTCTTTGCTAGTAAAAGCCTTATTCTGTTGGTGCTGTTATTGCACATAACTTGAGCTTTGGTGGGCCTGGATGCCTACTGGAAAGCAAAGATACTCCTTAGGGGTGAAAAATCTTGGTGAAGAGGAGCTGGTGTAGCAGGGATCCATATTCTTGTACATTAACATGTTCTTGGATACAATTCCCCCTTCAGAAATCTTGTGCATTCTCTTTTCCCCCCAGTGGCAGGTATCCAGACACCTGCTTTGCAATTTTATCTTCACCTTTTTTTTGCTGCCAGTCAAGTGGTGTCAACAGCATGGTTGGGCTGTGTGGGGAAAAGGCATAAACACAGCACTGGTCACCTAAAATTAGTAACCTGACTCAAGTCAGGTGAGTGGTTTGCAACCACCAGGCTGGTGTTGGTTCACAGCTCCTACTCATTTCCCAGATGTCTCAACAACTTGGTTTATACCAGGGAGGTGATTTGTGGGGGGTTGCAAGGAAAATATTTGGGCTTCAATTCTGACAAAGCTGAAACAAAACAAAACTTCAATAAGCAACAACATCTTGAATTCTAAGGAAATGGGGTACAGCTTTGCCTCTGCTATTGAAGCTGAGAAGATATTCATCATCTTCCTGCCCTGACTTTGTCCTGACCCCTCCAGATCCCTCATATGCCTCAGAGGTCCTCAGAACTGTCCCTACTTTTCAGTTATCTTTAATCAACCAAGTCTGACAACATAACTTAACTCAAAATGAAACCACATCATCCATATTAGAATGGTTCTAAAATCCTATGGAGTTAGACAGAGTTTATGGTTTTAAACACCATTTTCCCTTTGTGCTAGCAAGCAATATTTATGGCCAAGAAAGCTTTATAATAATTTTCTCAAGGTAGTTTGATCTCTTTGGTCCCTGTCTTTTGCTGTTCTTAAATGGGTTATTAAGGGTTTTACCTGCTTTCTTTCCCATAATCATGAGTATGGGTCTTACAAAATCTTTGTCTTACTTGCTCCACCTACAAACCAGAATTCAACTGCTTGGCTGATGTCTTCTACCTTCTTGCATCTTCTGCATTTTGCAATAGAATGAGAGCTCTGCCTTTCAGTTCCACGTGTCTGTGCTAATAGCCTGCTGCTAGTGGGAAATCAGGTTTGCATAGGTTTCTTTTTTTTTTTAATATGCAACAGGCATATAAAATGTAGTATTTCAACAGCATACACTGGAGGCATTGTGGGGATGCCAACAGCATCTGTAAATGCTGTCTCATTGCTAGTGACAATAATCAATTGTCTCCTGTTTTTATCAGAAGACAGGTAATTTCTTGCTCTGATGGCTTTTTTCCCCTACCAGATACTGTTTCAAATTTTCACTAAGGCAAACTCCTGCAAGACATTTTTTTCCCATCTTAGGGATGTCTTTGTTCTACTGACTGTGATGCAAACACCTGCTGGCTCTTCCTGTTTGAAGAGCAAGGCTCCCACCCTGGTTACAATCCCCTAAATCTCTGCTGGAGTTGTTTCAGGAGCAGATTCAATGTAAGCTTGGACATAGTTAGTCCTCTATCACACTGCATGTTTCACAGTCATCTGTGAAACCTGGAAGAAACTGCCAGTTTACAAATGCTAAGAGACTTTGAACTAAATTAATATTTCAGGTAGGGACATGTTATTATGTTGCCTTTAAATGTTTAGTCAGGTCAAGTGTTTCAGGCATACAAGAACAGGGTTTTAGTTTACCCTTAGTTTTTTTTTCATGACCTCTTAGCCATGAGCTGAGCTTTTGTTCATGATCTCTTGCAGTTCTTATCCTGTTGCATCCATGTCTGTCCAGCAGCATCACTATCCATGACAGTGACCCTTTCCAATATGTCCAATGTATGGGGTGCCATTCAGGATGGATTTTGCAGCAGCTGAACCCCAGCAATTATCTCTTTGTGTGTGTTTTGAGCCTGCCCACCCCTTGGCTCTCAGGACACAGTAAGGAAGATGCTTTCTTCAGCTCCCAGTGCCCGACAGGATGAGTCACCAGGCCCAAGAAGTGCTTGGAGCAGGTGCAGCAATGAAGTAATTTTATTTGTAGCACTGAAATAATTTTGCCCCCTTATGTAGTGAACTTGCTCAGATCAATGGTGAACCTTGTGTGTCTTCTGAGAAGTGACCTGAGCTCTTCTCTTTATACCAGCTTCCCCTTATCTCCTGCCTTCTATCAATTGATTGCTTTCTTTTTTTCCCCCCCTTTTGTTTCCCTGGATATTCAGTAAGGCAGGCATTTTATAGATGGATTTTTCTGAGCTATGTCCTGATGCAGCTTCCTCACCCTTCAGACTCTCTTCACCAGGTTTGCTGCAAGGAAGCTGCTGCACACTCTCTGCTCTTTGTAGGCTGCTTGTTCTGCTGCTGTGTGCTAATAACTGCAGCTCTTAGGCATTCTGTGAGCAGGTTCAGGAGGCCATGTTTTCATTGAAAGAAACATTTTAATCTGTGCCACATGAGGCTTGTCAGCATGCTTTTTCTCTTGGGACTTATCTAATAATTTTCCTTGTGCTATCACAAGGATGTCTAACGTGGCCTTTCTGAGTTGTGACTGCTGTTTTCTTGGGATCATAGAATAGTAGAATGGTTTGGGACAGTCTGGTTTTGTGTAGCACCAGATGTAGCTGTGTGGACTGAGTGATGCCCATTTTCTGTTTGGCTTTTGGCTTAGAGAGTTTGTGTGTTGTTTCTGTCTCTCCATCAGACAACTTGTCCACCTGAGATACTCTCATGAAGAAAAGCTGTGGCGTACCCTATGCATGAGCAATTCCATGACAAAGCCTCTTCAGGACTGTTTTAGAGTGCATGGATCACGAGGTAAATGTCTATATGTTAAAGGTAAATGTCTACAGGTTAAAGTGAGGCTTTCCTGCACCACACTGCAAAATTCCTGCATCTAGCACAGGATGGGGACTCCACACTGAGGTCACACACTACCCCCTGTGACACCAGCTCCCTGCACATGCATCTTCATCCAACTCTGATCTCCACAAACCAGGTGGGCCTTGTAATTTGCCACTTTTGTGCCAATTCAAAGTTGTAGGGAATCACTCTGAGACTCTATGGCTCAAAATCTCCCTCAGCTATGGTACTTTCTGCATGTCTCTGATAGGATTTTTCTTGCCACAGCCATTATGTACAACCCAATTTGCAGAAGGGTCACCTCTGCAATCTTTTCCTTCTGCTACACCCATAAACAGCACCTATTCTGCATTCTTTCTCCCCTCTGCTGTGCTTTTATCTGCTCGCTGAAGAGCATTCACTGTTTTCCTTTCCTTCTAGAGTTAATTTTTAAGCTGGTCTAGGACTCATTCAAGAGTCAGACAAGTGCAAATACCATCGCATGGGAACTGGTGAGATCACTTAGCTGGGGGCAAGGAATGGAAGGGCTGCTTTCAATGACAGCTTGCCACTAGCTCAGCTTAGTTGTCGTGCCAGGCTGTCATTTTGTGACTCAACCAAAGTCAATATATGGAGCGAGACCTTTTGTACACATCTGCATGGATAGCAAACCGGTGCTGCCGTGATTGATCTTTTCTTCCTCTGTAGTGTTTTCAATTTATGATCCTTTGTATCTATAGGAATGGAGTTAGAGCTGCCAGAGCACTCAGGCAGAAAAGAGAGAAAGTCAAGGCGATTCAGCTTCGGTGCTACATTTCCCCCCACCCCCACCCCAATCTTGATAATGTTAGGAGCCTTCAAAGTGCTGATTCCCGGAGTTTCTACACAGTATCTGATAAGCACAGCTCATGCCTGCATTGCATCTCAGCCACTCAGATCAAAAAGTGATTTAAAACAGACTTGCTCACTGATTATTGGTGTGTGCCCTTGTATTTCTGTAAGGGGGAACCTGCATCTTTAACCCCTGCTGGACCATCATAGAATCATAGAATTGGCTGGGTTGGAAGGGACCTCAGAGATCATCAAGTCCAACCCTTGATCCACTACCACTGCAGTTACCAGACCATGGCACTGAGTGCCACATCCAGTCTCTTTTTAAATATCTCCAGGGATGGAGAATCCACCACTTCCCTGGGCAGCCCATTCCAGTGCTTGATCACCCTCTCAGTAAAGACATTCTTTCTCATGTCCAACCTAAACCTCCCCCGGCACAACTTGAGACCGTGCCCTCTTGTCTTGCTGAGAGTTGCCTGGGAAAAGAGACCAACCCCCCCCTGGCTACCCCCTCCTTTCAGGGAGTTGTAGAGAGTGATGAGGTCTCCCCTGAGCCTCCTCTTCTCCAGGCTGAACACCCCCAGCTCCCTCAGCCTCTCCTCATAGGATCTGTGCTCGAGTCCCTTCACCAGCCTGGTTGCCCTCCTTTGGACCTGCTCCAGCACCTCAATCTCCTTCCTGAACTGAGGGGCCCAGAACTGGACACAGGACTCAAGGTGTGGTCTCACCAGGGCTGAGTACAGGGGCAGAATCCCTTCCTTGGACCTGCTGGCCACGCTGTTCCTGATACAGGCCAGGATGGCATTGGCCTTCTTGGCCACCTGGGCACACTGCTGGCTCATGTTCAGCTTCCTGTCAATCCAGACTCCCAGGTCCCTTTCTGCCTGGCTGCTCTCCAACCACTCTGTGCCCAGCCTGGAGCTCCCCATGGGGTTGTTGTGGCCAAAGTGCAGGACCCGGCACTTGGCCGTGTTGAACCTCATCCCGTTGGAATCAGCCCAACTCTCCAACCTGTCCAGGTCCCTCTGCAGAGCCCTCCTGCCTTCCAGCTGATCCACACTCCCCCCCCAGCTTGGTGTCATCTGCAAATTTGCTGATGATGGACTCAATCCCCTCATCTAAATCATCTATAAAGATATTAAACAGAACTGGGCCCAACACTGATCCCTGGGGGACACCACTCGTGACCGGCCACCAACAGGATGCAGCACCATGTTGCAGGGTAGCCCCAGCTCTCTATATCCTACTTGTCCTGGTGTTGGATGTTCTAAGGGGAAATGTTCTGCTGAGATGTCTGCCTCTGCCAGCCACGGGCCATCCCTGCCAGCCCAATGGGGCAGCCCAGGAGGACACACTGCCCGCACACAGGGGACCCCGATGGCTCCTCAGCACCTGGAAAGGAGGAGAATTTGTCCTTCAAACAGGGCTGAGAAAGGTATTGCTGCTCACCTCCCTTATGTGAGATGCTGTGAGTGAATTCCCAGGATTAACAGTGCACTGTGAAGACAACAAAGAGCTCTTTTTATCAAAATCAGCACTAGAAATAGTTTTGTCTTACCCCAGGTCAGGGAGGAAGGAACATGGTATCCCACAGGTGAGAAAACTTACCAGACCTCACCAAAAGACAAACCTGTTACTTGATTGTAAGGAGCTGATTCTGGAAGATGACTTTTGCAGATATGCTATCTGAGTTTTTAGTTCTATATTACTGGTTTCAAAATAAAATTCCATGATGTTGGGTTAGTTAATACGCACCAAATCTTCTGTGATTTACTGAGTCATAAAATCCAGGGTATTTCAAACTTCTCTAAATGCAAAGAATATAGTACCTAGTTAATTAAACTTGAATTTAAATAAAATTCCATTATAGGCAAAGTCTAGCAGTTGCTCTTATTCATACTTTATTCAACTTGAACTACTGTTCAACAATATATATTTTTTTGAATTGCTGAGAAGATGTAGCTCTTTATCTGTTTCTTTATGTTTTCCAGCAGTAATGCAAAGCTGGAATTAAGACTTTTAACAAATCCAAACCATGCTGTGAGTAGTGGAAATTTGTGGGAAAAACTGCATTAAAAACTCACCAACAATTTTTGCCAAAAGCAATGTGATATCTGGGCACAACTGTTGATGTGGTAACTATTGATTTCCTCTTTGGCTAGGGGCTTTTTCCAAGGAATGGTGTCAAGAAATGCTCTCTGGTACAGCCAGAATTTTCTCAAACTCATAGGACACTGAATTTGTCATGCTGAAAGCTGAGATTTTTGCAACAAACATGAAGAACTGGCAGTTGTAGGTGTGAGGGGAGTTTGGACTGGAGTTGAAGCTCAGGGCCTATATTCTAGGTGTAGTATAAATGTACTTAGAGTAAAATATTCCCCCTTCTTTCCACCTAAACTTACAGCTCTTTCCTTAAGGTAAGGCAGGCTCTTTAAAAATGCTGCTGTGCTGCCTGCAACACTTCTTCAGTGATGTAACACATAAAACTTAAATTAAAAATGCTGACACTGAGAGCCCATCTTAATTATAAAGAATAAGGTTTTAATGGGTGTTATGATGCTGTTATGTAAAAAAGATCTATCTCCAACATTCTTTCTCCCTTTTAACCAGTGCTGTCTCTTGCTGTGACTGCTGAACTTGCTCTGATTTCTCCTGTTTTTCAGAAACTGAGAGCTATTTCCTTGTGGCAGTTCTGCTTCCCTGTATTGCTTCGTGGCTGAACTTCCTGGAGCCGGGAAGGCTCCTGTCAGCCACTGATCACAACACAGGGTAACTGAGTGAAATGTAGCAGCCTGTAAAGTACAGGTCATGGGTGATGACATGCAAGACCTTTTTTAGCTTTGAACTCTGTAAACCCTGTGGAACCAGGAGGCCTTGCTCCTCTTCCACCCCTGGGCTCAGCTTGGCAAAGCTGCAAAAAGAGAGGACAACATAAACCAAAACAAGAAGAAAGATTGTTCCACTGAAAACTGAATTGATCATGGTTCCTGTGCTTGGTTTGCCTCTACAAATCACACCTTTGAGGGTCTCTATTTGTCAGGCTGGGCCCTTGGGTGCCATGCACATGTGTGATGAGTCCCTGCGGGAGAAACAAGAGACAGAAAAGCCTTCTGCAGGGCAGATGCTCCCCAGGGCAACAGTTCAGTGTTCAGTGGCAACAGCCACTGCAGCTTTTAATTTTCAAATCAGGCCTGCTGCCCGGGCACATTCATGCTTGCCTGCACGCATGCACCGTGGGTTCACACCATGCAACCACAAACTGCTTTGCTCCCGAGCCTGTCGGCACAGTTAGGTGTGGTGAACCAGTTGAGTGGATGCTGGGAGATGGGGCTAAAGGAGTTGGTAGGCAGTCATAAAATCCCCAAATGGATTGGGTCAGAAGGGACCTTAAAGATCATCTATTTGCAAGCCCTGTGCTATGGTCAGGGACACCTCTCACTAGACCAGGACACTCAAGGCCCCATTCAACCTGGGCTTGAACATTTCCGGGGAAGGGGCAGCCACAACTTCCTTGGGCAACCTGTGCCAGTGTCTCACTGCCCTCATGGTAGAGTTTCTTCCTAATAACCAATATAAATTTACCTTCTTTCAGTTTAAAACCATTCCTCCATGTCCGATCACTACATGCCCTTATAAAAAGCCCCTCCCCAGCTTTCCTGTATCCCCCACCAGGTACTGCAAGGCTGTTCAAAGGTTTCCTTGGAGCCTTCTCTTCTCCAGGCTGAACAATCCCAACTCTCTCAGCCTGTCTTCATATGAGAGTTGCTCCAGCTCTCTGGTCATCTTTGTGGCCCTCCTCTGGACTCACTCCATCAGGACCATGTCCTTGTTTTGGAACCTTCAGAACTGGACATGGTACTCCAGGTAGGGTCTCCAGAGAAGAGAATATAATATAATATAATATAATATAATATAATATAATATAATATAATATAATATAATATAATATAATAGAATAGAATAGAATAGAATAGAAGAGATGGGGAGAATCACTTCCCTTGACCCGCTGACCACTCTTCTTTTGATGCAGCCCAGGACAGGGTTGGCTTTCTGGACTGCAACCACACATTGGGTGATAAGGCATTGGAATGGGCTCCAATTGGAATTGGAGAAGAGGAGGCTCAGGGGAGACCTCATCACTCTCTACAACTCCCTGAAAGGAGGGGGTAGCCAGGGGGGGGTTGGTCTCTTTTCCCAGGCAACTCTCAGCAAGACAAGAGGGCATGGACTTAAGCTCTGCCAGGGGAGGTTTAGCTTGTAGGAAGAATTTCTTTTCAGAGGGGGTGATCAGGCATTGGAATGGGCTGCCCAGGGAGGTGGTGGATTCTCCATCCCTGGAGGTTTTTAAGAAGAGACTGGATGTGGCACTCAGTGCCATGGGCTGGTAACCACAGTGGTAGTGGATCAAGGGTTGGACTTGATCTCAGAGGTCCCTTCCAACTCAAATGATTCTGTGATTCTGTGACTGCCCAAGGAAGTGATGGAGTTACCATCCCTAGAGGTGTTTAAGGAAAGGCTGGATGTGGCATTTAGTGCCATGGTCTAGCCGGTGTGGACTCGATGATCTCAGAGACCTTTTCCAGCCTCAGTAATCCTGTGATCGCCGCCTCACGTTTAGTTTCTCACCAACCAACACCCCCAAACCCCTCTCCTCGGGTCTCTTCTCAATCCCTTCCCCACCGAGCCTGTTATTCGTGCTTGGGATCACCCACGTGCAGCACGGTCCTACTCGGCACTGTCGGAACTGTCGCGACAAAACCCAGGGGCGACCTCGCACCCCCCCCTCATCCTCACCCCCTCCCCACTTTGCGCACCGGCGGCAGCACCTCCCGCCGCCGCTAGGTGGCGCCGCCGCGCGCCTCCCCGCGCGCCGCCGGGGGGAACCGGGTTTGGGGAAGGGAGGAGGGGGGGGAAAAAAAAAAAAATGGTGAATCCGCGCATGCGCAATTTGCGCGCCTCGCCCGGGCCCTTCGCCTCCGCCTCCTCCCTGCGCTGCCGCTCCCCCTCACGTCGGCGGCGGTGCCACCGCCACCAGAGCGAGCAGGAGGAGGAGGAGGAAGGGAGGAGAGGGAGGCAGGTCCGGCGGCCCTCTGGGGGTACCCCCAGCAGCGAGGCGCGGAGAGAGGGGAGGGGAGGGGGGGGGAAAGATGGCGACGTTGGGAGGCGAATCGCAACCCTTCCCCAGCGCTGCTCTGGCGACGGCGGCAACAGCCGGGGTGGGCAGCGGCGGCAGCGGGTCGCTGGGTTTGCAGGCGCCGTTGAACCGCGGTCTGGAGCGGGCTTTGGAAGAGGCGGCACACTCCGGGGGGCTCAACCTGAGCGGCAGGAAGCTGAAGGAATTCCCGCGCAGCGCCGCCGCCCTCAGCCACGATCTCTCCGATACGGTGCGGGCAGGTGAGGCCAGGAGAGGAACCGGGGGCGCGGAAGGGAGGGGGAGGTCGGCGTCGGTATCTGCCTGAGGTGGGGGGGGAGGGAGGGAGGTGGGTCCCCCGGCGATTTAATCGCCGGGGGACCCACCTCCCTCCCTCCCCCCCCTCAGCTCCCCGCCCACCTCAGGCATCGTAGCCCCCAACCTCTCTGTGAGGAGGACACCCACTCCCCACCCTTTCACTCAACCTCCGTGTCATGAGGCGTTCGCCTGCCCTCTTCCCCACACGGAAACCCAGCCTGCTCCCACCTCTTTCGTTATCTCTATTTTATTTATTTATTTATTTATTTATTTATTTTTATTTTATTCATTCCCTCTCTTGCTGTATCATGAGGTGGGTGTTTGCTCACATATGGCTGGATAGCTGCACCCCCCCCCCCCCTCTTCTCTCTCTCCCCCTCTCTCCTCCTCCTTCCCCGCTCCATTTGGTGAGGCAGAGCTGGCTCTCCCGTGGCACACTGCGAGAGCATGTGTGTGGACTTTTGGGGGGGAGAGATTCTTGCTCGCACCTGTCTTCTCCCTCTGGGGAATGTGTATCTTCTGTGCCACCCTTCCCTGACTGCTGAGGTTTGAGGTGGCAGCAAGCCCTCCTTTGAATCAGGTTCGTGAGGAATACCTACGTGTGCCAGGTTGGATACCTGCTTCTTCCGTTCTACTGCATGTAGGTGGACCCTATGGTGGAGGGTATGTGTGTCTTTATGTAACCACATTAGGACGCTCATCTGCCTCTGAACATCTTGCCTTTTTGCATGCCACAGGTGGGGATGTGTTCATAGGAATGCTTTTGCTCTGCAGGTACCCCAGCCTTTCACAAATGCCACTTGTCTGACACTGGGCTTGACATCTACCCTTGTATCTTTACAGTCATGTAGGCATATTTCCAGCTCTGCATGCAATTCAGTCTTCCAAGGCAAGTATGGAGAGAAATTTTATGTCCTCACAGGCACTGTACTTGTTCTGCTGTGAGGGACACTGTCATTGCATACATCTATGGAGGGGACAGGCCTGACAACCATGTAGGCAGGAGGGGTTGTGTATCCAGTCTGTGTTTACTTTGCCCTCACACCCTCCTTGCAACATAAAAAGGCACTCTTGCTTCCCACCTACAGAGGCAGAGACCCCCTGCAAAGGGTCGAGTTTGTTTTCCTGCATCTGTTTGTGGTGAGGCTTGGAACCTAGTTCATTCCTTACATAGTCTTACTTGGTAGAAGAGTAAAATAAACCCAAAAACCTGCACTAGAAGAATATTAGTGTATTCCTGAGATCTTTAGGGTGCTGCCTCCGTGTGCCCTTTTGTGTCCCCATTTGCCTGCTGAAGATAATTGTGTTGTAATAGCAAAGGAGCAGGCAAGTAGTCACTTGTTGTCCCACAAACCAGCATATGCTATACCTGCATGCAAACATGTGATAACATGAACTTAAATTCTCAACTACTCCAAAACATAAGGGTATTTATGCCTTCTTGTAAGTGGAGATGTATGTGCTGGTTGCATACGTGTATCTTTCTCAGCTATAAGGAACAGACTAATGTCTCTGTGATAGATGTCATATGTAATTGTTACTTAGCTCTGTCATTTGTCTGCTGTTGCCGAATGGATTACATAGTGGTCTGTATGAACACCTATATCATCATATCAATAAAAGAGAAATATGAAGGAAACTTGATGAATGAAACTACCATGAGTTGTTAGTGAGAACTGCTATGTTAACCATTAATTGCATCAGTAACAGATGTGATAGTGAACGGATAAAGCATTACAGTGCAACTGTATGTGGTGAGAATGACTTTCAGCTGCCTCCCCAAGCAAGATGCTTTATTTTTTTTTTTTTTTAAAGTTGTAGTCTAATGAAGACATGCCATGACATAAATAGTTTGGAAATCCAGAAAGTTAGCTTGTTCGGTTTGCCCTAATTGATCCAAACTGTTGGAAAACAAAATTATGTACTGGAGAACAACACGATTGGCAGTGGTTATGTATTAGTATTTGTGTATTGTCAAAATATGTTCTGTATAAGCATGAGCTGTGTATTGTATGTATAGGTAGTACATGCTTACTTGTTCATGCAAGGTTTTTGTTTGAAGGAGAACCAAGGAAAAAAGTAGTTTTTGCCTTCAAGCGTTACTTTGCTTTTGTCAGAGTTTACATGGAAGACCTTCCATATGAAATTCAATGTAGAATGGGATTTTCATTTTGGTTGGTATAAACAGCAGTGTAGAGCAGCCAATGTCTCACAACATGCAGCCCTTTTTTCATTATCCCTTTTAGGATAACCAGGTGTTAATCTATAGTTATTTTATATTTTTGTTTGTAACTGTAGCATGTTCTAATTATGTAATGGAAGTTGTTTGCCTTGTGAGTTAAGTTGTATGTTGATATATTTGTGAAAAATCCCTGTTCTTTTCACTTGTTTCATTAGAAAAGTAGGATATATAAACAGAAGAGAGACTTGGCTTGAGCCCAGATTTCTCAAGCTCCTGGGTCAGGCTCTTGATGGGAATTTTGTCTCCCGCTTCCTCTCCATAAATGTGCATCGTATAAAAGTGGTACTTTCTCATACTATGAATGAATACATACTTGGAACATGTCCTTGCAGTGAGTGACTTTTACTTGTGGATTTGATGTGCTGACATGCCTCGAAAGCCCTGAAACCTTGGTGGTGGGAAAGGGGTAGCCTTTTACCATTAAAGATTTTCTGCTAAAGAGGGCCACTCTCACTTAAAAGATACAGACAATGCTTGATCTACAGTAGGCTAGTCTGGGGGATTGAATTTAGAGTTCTGAGTAGCAGGGGATTTCCAGAAAACTGAAAGCATGACTGCATCTCTACAGTGTTTTAGCATTAGATACTATTAGATACTGATTCAGAAAATGATAGTCTACAGCTGCTCACAAATAAAGTGTTGTCAAGCTTGTTTTGTGTAGAAGTTCCGAGTGTTTTGTGTAGAAGTTCCGAGTGCTCTAAGTATGTCTGAGGAAGGCAGAAGTGTTAAATTCTGTTCATGCTTTTTTTTTTTTTTTTTTTTTTCTCCCCTCAAGTAATCGATACACTTTTGAAAGAGATGTAGCTTGGTTGAGTTTAATAACTAGGACTGAATAGTTTGACTTTTCTAGTTCTTATTGCAGTTACATTCTATAATAACTGTAGAGGTTTAACTATACTTGTCACTTGTTATTTGTGCAGCTTCTTGGTATGGTTTTTTTCCATGACTTTTCATTGAACACATATTGCTTAGAAAGACACGATAGGACATTTCTGTCTCAGTCTTTGAAAGCTTTGCTCAAGAGCTGAGTGATCCAATCAGGTGAACTTTCAAGCAGTATCTTTGCACGCAGAAGGGAGTTTGCATGGCGTGCAATACTGTTAGAAGAAAAGAAAACCTCTATGTAAAGTATCTTGAGTATAGTCAGATGTTTTAAACCACATCAGTGTGGATGCATTGCAAAAAACATTTCAAAAATAATAAATGCTATTCTTATCACTTTTATTACAGGCTGGGTTATGCAGAAGGCAGTGGCACAGTAATCACGTAGTTCTTAAGTAATAGTATACAATTATATGTCTCAAAACCACTGGGAATGCTGGAAACATATCACTTTATAAAAGAGGAAGAAAAAGCCCCATAGCTGTTACTGAAATGTGTAACCATGGCTGCCTTTATCACTTCAGGCTCTTACTGTAGGCTTTGGCTGTATTTCTGAAGGTAGATCCTCTGACACTTTTCTGTTGAATACCTGCTTCATTCTGGTGTGTGAATTAGGCACAGGAGAAAGGGTTAGTTACTGCTGCTTCTGATGATGTGGAAGTGAAGCAATTTTTTTTTTAATTAAGGAATGTTTGAAAAGAAATACAAATTGACGTACTTGATTGCTATTTTGGACAGTATGAAATTCTGAAACAAATATGTAATTTTTTTTTGGTTGTGCTCACTGGACAAAAGAACTCCTACCTGCTGGTTTTAAAAATGTTTATAGGTGTACTGTGCTTGCCAGTACAGACAATCCTGTGCCAAAGCCACCTTAGCTTGGCAGCATCAATTTTTTGGACTGTGTAACTACAGATTCAGTTTCAGGCTGGTCCAAAAATCACAGTATCTCCAGAACAACTACCTGAGGACTTGTAGAGCCCAAGTCCTCAAACTTGGGGTTTGAGGCACTGGAGTGTTGACATCTAAGTGCTTCCTATGGAATCATGTAAAGGAAAAAAAAAAAAACCTAACAAAATTACAAGTTGTCTTCCCTCACAGTTAAGTCCAGGAATTCTTTTAGTTGTACCCAACAGTTTGAAGTTTTTTCTGGTTATTTTTCTGAAAATGTATTTGTTTTGGCAATTGATACTGCTTCAGGTGAAGTATGTTTGTTTCAGTCCTCTTTGCTAGTAATAGTAAAAAACCCCAATTCTGTTTTCTTCTTTTAAAAAAAACTTAAACATCTGTGTGCACAAGATTGCCTTAATTCATTCTCACTGATTTTTTCCAGATCCTTTATTAATGTAATTCTTTCTTCCCTTCTGGGAATTCTTCTAATAATGGCAGTAGACGTGCAGTTGGTTCCACTTACTTTAAATGCAGGTTGTATTGGGAAAGATGTCACAGATACAGACTATTTTGTTTCTGCAACTGCAGACTTTGGTGAACTGAAAATGACTGCCAGACTCTTCTTTAGAACTTGGTTTTAATTTGCTCACTATGGAAGAAAAGAGATGTGATATGCCCCTCTCTTCTTAGGAATTCTCTCTGAAATGTGCTTTGAATAGCTTATAGTTCATGATCTTTCTTACATATTTTGATGACATTGTGGGTTTTTTTGATGAAGCTTATTGACAACCTTTCCTTTTTCCCCCCCACATTTCATCCACACTCATATAAATTCTTTATGTTCAATAGTCAGTCCCTTACTACAGTCTTCCTGTGTTAGTCAGAAGATTTCTAAACTTGCTTATTCTGTCTCTTACACAAATAATATTCTAAGTTTAATAGGAAAGGTAGAGAGGAGGAAGCATATCTGTTTATTCTCACAAATGAATTGGATATTGTTCTGCAGTATGAAACTCATGGGATGTAACTCTTTTATGAGATTACAGTACAATTGTGTCTTTATATCAAGGCTAAAAAATGAAACTAAGTCAATTTTGTACTCATTGTTATGTGTCCAACAGTGTGCAGTTTCAGACTGTAACTTCATAATCTGATCTGTTTGGAGATCTCAGTATTAGCATAGTATAGTTTATTTTTTTTCTGGTAAGCAGTGCTTGTCGAAAGAGCTTTATCATACCAAATGCATTTTTAGAAGCATAGGTGCACTTAGCAACTTGGAGCAGCAGAATGCCCTTTCAAGTCCTTTGGGCTTTTTTTTTTTTTCCCTTCCCCAAGTCTGAGTATGTCCTTGCTTGTAGATCTTATAAACATCCAGGCTATTGACTCTTTGTTGAATGGAGTCAATTAGTTCTTTTACCATAGAGAGTCTAGTCAGTTGTGCTTTGGAAAGTTACCCCTTTTGTTCGGAGATTTATGCCCCCTTAGCTGAAATGCAGTCGGTGTCTTTGCAGGTGCTGTTAGTCTCTTTTCAGCACAAAATAGTGTGAATTAACTCAAGGGTGCCTTTTCTTGCATGGAACAAATTAGGAGTACTCAGTTGCCTGGTTATTGTTTCACAGTGTGGCTTGAGCAGATTAATGGTTTTCTACCACTGACTTTGTGTGTGTGTATCTCTGTCTCTTCCCCAGCGTGGCATTTGGTTTTTTTTTCTTAATTTTGTTTCTTTTTGCTAGTTTGCCTTTTTTGGTAGAAGCCTTTGAAACTAGTGCAAGGGCTCACAAGTAGGAGAGATGACAGCCTAGATATCACATGATAGGAAGGAAGGAGGGTGAAACCTCAATTTCATCAGGAAGTAAGCTCAGCTGTTTATTGAGCCTTTACCTTGAAGTTTCAGTTTACAGTGCCTGTTTTTTAAACAACTGTACCTAGAATTCCCAAAGCCATGTTTGGCCACCTGTGCTTTCAAATGCATGAAGATGGCTTTTTTAGAAACGTTGTCACTTTGTGTCCTTTGGCCTTCTTCAAATAAGACTGGAAGAGCTCCAAAAGTAGTATTGTGGTAGTAAAGGTGCTACAGGCTTCTTTTCAAATGCTTCTAGCAAAACAAGTTTGTTTTTGAAGATCCATTTGCATGTGGTCACAGCCTTGCAGGAGGGAGGTAGAACCCAAGTATTCCTACATGATCTGTGTGTCACCTTTTCCTCCTTCCCTTGGTCTGTTTCTTTTGTGTCCTTGGCACAGAAGGTGTCTTGGTTTAGACATCTGGAAAAAAGGAGAGATAGTGTGAATCCTAATACAATTACTATATGCAGAGTTTTGAAAAAACTGCATGCTTTTTTGAGAGGAAGAGAACAGGCTAGAATCGACTATGGCAATGAATACTTGCCCAGGAGAGCTGTGACTTGGAAGAAGGAGCCAATGCAATTTAGATTTCAACAAGAAAATTTATAGAAAGAAGATACTATTGAAAGACAGAAGGTAAAGTGAGTATGAATTCATGAAGCAGCACATGAAAATATAGATAGGGTGGGAGTGAAAGGATGGAAAGGATTGTAAGAGAGGAGCTGAAGCAAGGGAGCTATAAATTCTTGATTGAGTGTAATGACTTGGAATATTTTTCTGATATATTTAAAAACAGAGGAAAATTGTTTTCTTGAGCAGTGACATTAATGATGATGATAATTTTGTGAACTAGGGTGTTAGAAAAACATGGAGAAAAGTATTCAACTATAACATAACATTTACAGTCTTTCTGCTACAAATGATAGTGTTGAATTCATACTTTAAAAGGTTTGCTGTTGAATTTAAGTTTGGGAGGCTTAGCATCCACTTGCTTGCAGAAAGAAAAACCAGTGACGTTTTTTGCTGCTTTCGGAGCTGCAAGCGTAGCCAAGTCAGAGGGAGTGATGTTCTGTGTATCAGATTGGCCATTCTAGGAAAGATGAGCAACTTCCCCAGACAGCAGACTGTTCATTCTGCCTGTCAGGTTCTTGCTTGCTGTGTTAGTAAGCATCTACTAGATTTATGAACGTTAAAAAGATGGTGAAATCCCTAATTCACAGTCAAAATCAGTATAATTTAAATGGCATTTCTTAAACCAGAGAGTAATCCTTAACGTGCTCTGTTGAGATTAGAATGATGAAAACAGTTTCCCTGTTTATTGTTCTCCCATGTATAAAATTGAAAGAGCCAGAAATATTGTTACTGTATTCAGCGTGCAGATCTCTGTCAGAAGTGGAAATGGGTGTTAAGTATCCTGCCTTCTGACTGCTCTCTGCTGACCATATTTTTGCAAGGTATCATTTACATGAGAGTAATTCTTTGGAAAGGTACTGAGCTGTTAAGCTTCTGGAGGAATAATTACTTTGTGGGTAGATGCGTCTTTGTGGGAGGAGTTCAGTTCTAAAATTCTAATGCTTCTCCCCAGCCTCTCTCCCCTGAGGGTGTCTTGCTGGCCAGCTTGCCTTCTTAGCCCTTTCTTTCCTTGTATGGTGCAGAACACCATAATATCTCTAAACCTCCTAACTATTTAAAAATAGAAATAACAGTAACGGTCTTCAGTACTTCTGTCCCAATCCGTAGAAGTATTTTTCCAGGAAAAAACAGAAGTCAAAACTTGTGAGTGAGGCAGCGATCTTGGCAGAGCCAAATGAGGGTTAGTTTTGCATTTAATTTGGAGCCTGAGGTTTGCACTCACTTTCATGCACTGCATGAAATATTTCGTGTTCAGCTGAGCTTGTGGGAATTCTGGCTCCTTTAGTTAAAAGCTAGCTGATAGTTTTGTGATCCCAATATGAGGCACCTCTTCTAGGTATGGTAAGAGAAATTACTGGAATTAGCTGGGGCTTTGGATGTCAGACTAGAGTTCTGCAATTGATCTTTGAGAAGCAGACTGTGAGCAAAATAGCTGGGCACCAAGTTAACAGTGACCTGTGCTGCTGAATGGAAAAGATTTTTTTATGTTGGTTTTCTGGAGCTGGGTGATTTTATTCCTTGGTGTGAGTTGCAGTAATTGTAATACTTGGTCTAGACAATACAGACTTGCAGAGGTGGCTTTGTTTTGGTTTCAAAATACTTTTTGTAGAATGGAGGGCATTGGTTGTACTGAACAAATATGAAAATAATGTCAAAAGATATTTGTTGTCTTTTACGTTTTCTGTTTTTCAAAAGGTTAATTTATTGAAGTATACCAAGTGCTTGTCTATATAAATTACAAATGTTGTAAAGACTAAGTTTTCTGTGTCTCCCTACAAATTTTTCTGCACTTGCCTTCATAATCTTTCCTTTTTGAAGCGTATGCTCCCAGTATCAAGGTAGGCTTGAAGCAAGTCTGCTTTTAAAATATAAGATTTATTTTCTTCCCAAACTACAGTACTGTGAAATGCAAGATTGGTAACAGATTTAATTTCTACTTTTTGGATTTAACTCTATATACAAATTAAGTGCTTACTACTAATGCAGCCCTATAAGGACTTTTTTCTGGTAGAGGGAGACTGGGGTAGCTGGCATTAATATGTGTGGAGGTTTCCTCTAATACAAAAAAGTATTTATCTTGAACTAAGTTCAGCAGAAAAAAAATCTTGGAAGTATATAAACATGGCAGGTGCCTTGTTTTTATACTGTATAATACAATATGCAGTAGCAAGTTTCAAATGTAGCAAAGTAACTACAATGACAATTTCACTTTATCATGTGTATACATATATGTCAGGTTTTTTAACATCTGAAGACTGTGTCTTTGGGTGTGTGATTTGCAGTGGCAGCACGTTAGACAGGCAAAAAAGTAAAAATGAAAAAATTCAGATGAGAATCTCTAAATTTAAATATGAAGAGGAAGGCATGAATGACAAGTTGGATCTGTTGCTTGGTAATCAGAAAGAAATGGGTTCATGAAAAGTCTGTTCAAACATAAATTAGTGTTCACTGAAACTGACAGAGAAATTTTGGAAAATGGGCAAGAAATTGGGTATGGAAAGAAAGCTGAATGAGAAATTTATCCAAGGAAAAAAGTGGAGCAGAATACACCCTTAGGTGAGGCTTACAGGAGTTAAGGCAAGATACCCAGAACACAAATACAGCTGTTCCTGTATAGTAACAGCATTGGCTCGGAATTTAAAGATAGTGAAAATGCTCTCATACTAAGTGAAGTTTATATTAAAATGACATTTTTTTAAATTTTTTTTTTCTGTTTGGACTTGGAACAGGAGAAGCAGGGGCTAAAGCTGTTGAATACTTGACAGGTTGCACCATTGCCACTGCTGTATTACTGTGTCTTGAGAATAGTGAGGCCTGGCTGAATATATTGAATTCTGTCTTTTTAAGGCATGACAAGTGTAGTGACAACAAAGCTGTCTGTTTATCCGGTGGGGAAGGAGGAAGAAGGTAGTGTCATTCATATGTTTTATATAATTAAAAAATACAGAGAGGAATATTTCTGGGATGGGATTTCTGGTCAGAGATGAAAGGAGCCTTCTAAGCATTGGGGCAGGGGTGTGGGGATGGGGAGAAGATGCCCTGATTATTAAACAGCAGCTGTGATTGGTTAAAGGGAGAAGCTTAAGCCCAGGTTTCCCATGCTTATTCCTATGTTATGTTGCTAGGGTTTATTTTTAAATTATCTTTTTTTTTAGTTCACTCCAGTTCAGGAAAACTGTTTTTTTGCCCTCCGCTATGTATGAAGTTTCCCTACTCATTAAGTCTTGCCTGCCATCCCTGTTCCAAGATTTGAATTTCAGTCTGGCTGAATGCCTGCTCTTTGCTTGTGCTTTGTATACCAGCCAGTTCAGATTGCTTTGTGTTAGTGACTTATTTTTTCTCACTCACACGTGTCCTGTCACTTGCAAGTTTTACCAAAGGTGGTATTTTCATCTGCCTAGTAGGTTTATTTGAAGAAAGATGTATGACCAAGAATTTGTTTGTGGGCCCCATCTAAAATCCTTTAAGGTTCCATCCTTGGTCTTATTTTGACTAATTCTGGTGCCTAGCATTTATACAACATAAGATAGTTTGTCACTGGGTGTAATGATAATTTAAAAAAAATTCCTGATAATTTAAAAAAAAAAAAAAATTAAAAAAAAAAAAATCTTATTAGCAGATTGTGTAGTTTCTTAGTGAAACTGTGCAGAGTAATAGAGTGCTTTCCTGAATTATAGCTGTATTATAATGAATGTTGCCCCTCATCATCTGAACTTTCAAGTTTGATAGAAAACTATCATGTTAATCTGACAGTGTTCAGATCCATTATTTACAAAATCCATTATTTTCTGGATTTATTATTTATTATTTATTTATTATTTATTATTATTTATTATTTATATAATCCATCCATTATTCCAAAATCCATTATTTTCTGAGCTCTTTTGGAGAGTGAAAGAGGTTTTTGAGTCTCAAATTACTTGTTTTTCTTAAAACAAAGCAAAACAAAAACCCAGAGAAGAAAGCACAGAAAATGGACATTTCTTCCCCATCTTTGGTACTGCCCTGTTTTTTCCCTTATTCAAATTCAACCTGAAAAGTGCAGGTGATCTATGGCAAGTTCCTCAAATAAAATCTTTGATGTGAGTGATACGGATCTTGTGATTTGAATGAAAAGATGAGAATATAAAATATTCAGTAACTTAAATTTGCTGAAATTTTTGTAAAGGAATTCAAAGGCTAAGGCTGCTACTTTCTTACTATATTCTTTTGCATTGTGATGCTGCAGCTATGACTGCTATGTTCAAGTGTGCTCTGTGTAACGTGGACATTCAGCCAAAACAGTCAGGAACTTCTAAAGGCAGAGAAAGTAGTCTTTTGAATTCCTTGTATTTTATTATTAATTTAAAAACCTTTTACTTAATTATACAGAGTGTCAATATAATGGCTCTGAGCTGTTTTTCAGCATAGACCTTGTTGTGTGTTAGTGTTAAAAATAACCTTACAAACTCTGCTCTTCTCAGTGAATTATTTCCTTGCTCTGTAACAGTGCAGCTTGTCCCAGGTTTTGCAGATCAGAAAACCTGAGGAATAGAAGTGCTGAATGATTCAATCCAGATCTTAGATCACACCAAAGACCAAACTGTCAGAGATACTCAGCTTTGGTTCTTTAGCTTTTATTTTTACGTCTCAATCACACGGTTGTAAAATACCTGGAAGAATGGAGGTTGAGGCATTTGAATTGAAGCTTTGGTCTGGATAGTGTTGGGATAGTAAAGATGTAGACCTTGAAGCTTTTGTTAGTAAACCCTGGGAATGATTTGAAATGTATTAACACAATGCAGAAACAAAGAGCTCACTTTATAGTAGTATCTGGCACAGAAGCATGATGGTATAAGTTGAAAATATTCAGAATGTCACTGATATTCTGAATTTGCAGTCAGTTAGGAATCCGGTAATATGAAAGAGTATTAACTTTACAAAAAAAGAAAAAAAAAATCAGTATTTTGGCAAGAAATGCTGTACTCCCTCTGTCAGTTTTCATATCTTTGTACATTTGGCTTCCTAGAGAACTGAAAAGGTTATTTTTGGCCTAGTGCCCAGGGCTAAAAATGGCTTCTGGAATCTTACAGCTCAGTTTGGTGTTGAACAGTTCTGTGTGGTAGTAACATAACTGCAGTAATTGGTAGTCTCACTGAAGCATTTTAGTTATGCACTTCAATGTTAAGTTCTGTGAGATGTGGCCGTGTGGTCCTTCCAACATCCAGTCTATCAGAAAAATGTGAGCCATGTTTATCTATGAAGCAATGGTAGCCTGGAAAAAAAAGAGGCTTTTCTGTAAGTGCTCTTTGAAGGGGAGTAGGAATGAGTGTAAAGTTTAGCCTTTAAAAGGAAAGGCTCTAAAATGAAGAAATAAATCACAATATTGCTCTGGGAAGCATGAGCATTGCAGTTGAGGCTATACATATGGGGAAGGGAATGAGTTGGTGAAGTTTCTGCATGCTTCTATCTAGTATAGTAGGATTTAATTTTAAAAGTGGAGAAAACCACCCAGACATCTCCCTCTCCCCCCAGGAAGCAAGTACACCTGTCACTCACTGTTTGTGAATGTGTGCTTATAATAACTGTAAGAATTTGAATGATTTCTGAATAGTTTGGGTGATTACATAACCAGGAGTTAGGAATATCCAGGAGAATAATGAGGGGGTAACTATTTAAATCTGAAAAATCTTACACCAGTAAAAGGTCTAAAAAGGAGACTAATGAAACAGCTGGATATTGCTTTCCTCTACTTCCCTCCCAAATCCCACCCGCCCCCCCCCTTTTTTTTTTTTATTGGAACAAGTGGTGCTGCATGAAAAGCAATATTTTCCAACTAGAGTTTATGTAGAAAGACTTTAATATTAATTTTTTTTTTGTGAGCTAGTTAAATCAGCACGGACAAATTTTGCATGAGAATGTGTTGCTCTAGACATGTTGTTATATAAACATCCATAAACACTCATTCTGAAATCTCCTGAAAAATCAGTATTGAGTTGTTTTATTCTAAATTTCCATTATAAGCCTTTTTTTTAATGCAGTAGTCAAATAGGGTCCAAATAAAATGAGTTGTCATCAGTTTTGTCATCATACAAATTTGAGGTGGCCAGACTAGTGCATGACTGCAAAGGCTTTAATTCTGTGTCAGTGCTAATGCCTGAGAGCTGTCTACCTCCAAAACTACTGTTTCTAAACTACAAAATTTGTTCTAAACCATTTATTAAAAAGAATAATTCCAGATCAACTACTGTAGGACACTAATGTTAAATCTGCAGAAAGGTTGAATGTTACTTACCTGGACTTATAACAAGCCTTGCCAGTTGTCCTAAATAAAGTTGTTCTTCTCAAAGGGAGTCTTTTGTTTCATGTTCTGGTGGCTGAGTAGTCTAAGCTGTTTGAACTTTAGCCTTGCAATCTCTGACCAAATAGATTTATAGAATGCTATTTTAAAAAATTATTTTTGGTATGGTATTTATTAAAAACACCTTCTCAGTTAATGGTATTTGAAGAAATTATACTGTCTCTGAAATTTCTTTTGTTGTCTCTAGCAAAATCATTTTATTTCTCAGTGTTCTCATCATAGGGAAAGAAATATATTTGTAGCTAGAAGCTATTATTCTGATTGTAGTTGATTCAGGTTGGGAAAAAACTACGTATGTTCTGTGCTCAGTCTTGATGCATTTACATTATGTAATTGTATGTGTATTTAATATGTTAAATGCATTATATAAAGAGAAAAGGTTTCTGCTGCTCAGCTTTATGGATGATACAGTTCTACTTTTTAACATGTTTCTAAATCCTTTCTTGATGCATGAATCAAGGTGCCAATCAATAGGTATGAAGGAAGTCAGGGCATAGGGGAACTATATTACTTTATTGGTGATTATTATGATTAAGTTATTAAATTTAGGTTATGTGAGTATAACCCCTATATGTCTTTCCTGGGAAATAATATAATTAAATCCATGGGAAACGGTGTGATAAAAAGAAAAGGTAGTGAACACGAAGCTGTTAATATTCTCTGCTTTGTTAACAAAAGCTGCTTTCTTTTAGAGGAATTCCTCTAATACTTCAAGAATATTTGAAATATTCTGTCATTCTTTACTAGAGACATCCCTTACTTCATGCTTGCCGTTTTCATTCTGGAGTTAGTGGACTATACTTGTTGAAGCATGGAGTAATTGATACCTTTTAATACTAAAAGAGACTTTTATGTTGATAGAGTTTGACTCTCTGCCTAATACTGGACATAAATTTTCCCGACTGAGTCCTTGTATCTTGATCTGAAATTTATGGCTCTCATGTATGGTCTCAGCTTTAAAGTATGCCAATAATAATAGTATGATTAATCATATATTTCCTTTGGAAATAAAGAAAAGGAACTACACACACTTTTGTATATTAGCTTCAACTCTTGATCATTTGTTATTTCTTTACTGGAAAGAAAAGTTAAAATTTGTTAACTACTGGACCAGCTAATCCACTATATCAGACATTCGCTCTTCTGAAGTTGTTTATAATTTTTTTTTTACCTTTATCATTAGTAAACTAAGAGCTTTGATTAGTGAGTGGTGATTCCTGTTACTCTAATTGAGGATGACAGAATCATCCCAGAATCATAAAATGATTGGTTTCAGTTGGAAGGGACCTTAAAGCTCATCTAGTTCTGACCCCCCTGCATGAGCAGGGACACCTCCCAATAGACAGAGTTACTCCTAGCCCCATCCAACCTGGCCTTGAACACCTCCCAGGGAGGGGGCAGCCACAGTGTCACTAGGCAACCCCTGCCAGTGTCTCACCACCCTCACAGTAAATAATTTCTTCCTAATAGCTAATCTAAATCTACCCTCTTTCATCTTGAAACCATTCACCCTCATCCTGTCACTTCTTGGCCTTGTGAAAAGTCCCTCTTCAGCTTTCCTGTAGACCCCCTCAGGTACTGGAAGGTCACTATAAGGTTTTCCTGGAGCCTTCTCTTCTCCAGGCTGAAGAACCCCATTTTCTTAGCCTTTCTTCATGGGAGAGGTGCTCCAGCCCTCTGATAATCTTCATGTCTGTCCGTTGGACTTGCTCCAAGAGCTCCATGTCCTTCTTATGTTGGAGGCCCCAGAACTGGACACAGTAGTCCAGGTGGCTCTCATGAGAGCAGAGCAGAGGAGGAGAATCACCTCCCTTGACCTGTTCATGCAGCCCAGGACCCAGTTGTCTTTCTGGGCTGAAAGTGCACATTGCTGACTCAGGTTGAGCTTCTGCTCACCAACTGACAGCCCCAAGCCCTTCTCTGTTGGGCTGTTCTCAATCCATTCTTCACCCAGCCTGTGTCTGTGCTTGGGATTGCTCCAACCTATGTGCAGGACCTTGCACTTGGCCTTATTGAACTTCATGAGGTTGGCGTGGGCCCACTTCTCAAACCTGTCAAGGTCCCTCTGGGTGACCTTCCCTTCTTCCACCATGCCAATCACACCACACAGATTGGTGTTGTGAGCAAACTTGCTGAGGGTGCACTCGATTGCACTGTCCATTTATCTGATGGAGATGTTAGCACTGGCCCCAGTACTGACCCTTGAGGAACACCACTCATCACTGGTCTCAACTTGGATACTGAGATGTTGATCACTGCTCTTTTTGTGCATCCAGTTCATAATCCACTTAGTGGTCCATCCATCAAATCCATATCTTTACAATTTAGAGACCAGGATGTCGTGAGGGACAATGTCCAATGCTTTGCACAGGTCCAGGTGGATGGTGTCAGTTGCTCTGATGCTGCTGGTTGTTCATCTACCTCCCTGCTGAAAAGCACTGCCTCTCTAACTGGGGTGACAAGTGTAAATGGTGGATCTAAACTGAGAGGACAGGCTCTGAGTTGTGTTGAGGAGCTTCCAGATGATTCTACCTGCTGCCCCTGTAATGGGCAAGGTAACTGCCAAGAGATGATTTGGGGGCTGAATTGAGACTGCTGATATCTTACATTGCTGTAGTGAATGCTTGGAGGGCTTGTGAGTCAGTCCCAAACAGATGAATCTTTGGTTTCCTACTGTGAAATATGATTCCAGATCCCAAATCTTGTAATTTCATTAGGTCTCATAGGGTTTTTTTGGGTACCTTAACCATTTTGTTGTCTTTCACTTAGTTAAGAACTCAGCAACTAGGCATGGCAATTTATAAGGTGATTTGTAAATACTGTCTGTGTGTGGGGTGATGTGTGTTCAGCTTCATGCACCCAACTTTCATGTTGGTCTTTTACACCTTGGAGTCAGTGGTGTCCAGTGATTGTTATCATTCTAAGCTTATGCTATCACTTACTGAAAGTACAATTGCACTGCATGGAAAGTACAATTTCCGCTTTGTATTTTTAAATATTTGCATGACAGGGTTAATTGTGTGACAGAGTTGATTGTGTCTAACCTGCCATGTGCTCTGGGCCCTTGTGGTAAGGCTGTGAAGAAATGGTTCTAAAAATTTTCTCATGATTTTCTTTATTTTTCAGCTTCTCTGAGTAGATGTCAGATTAACATTGTAGAACAAAATCAAAATGACCGATGCTCTGATATCAAAAAGTAGATTAGTCTCCTCTGGAAGAGACTCTATTCACATGAGATTATAGAATATGATTTCTTGCAGCTGCGTACAAGTTTTTCTTCTGACACTTTTTTAAAGATATCAAAGTATTATTTTTCTTCTTGTAATAATTTTACACTTGTGTCTCCTTTGATACTTTGCTAAATGAGTTATGGACATAAAAATGAAGGTTATTTCTAACGTCAAAGAAGGTTACAGGAAAGGTTACTTTTTAATTAAGAATTCCTCCTTGAGTATCCATTCTAGAATGGATTGCTTGACAATTCTATTTATAGAAACAGGATGTTTTGATTTTATGAAATGTGGATTTCTTGGGAACTCATTTTGAGAAAGTGTTTCTCTGCCTCCACCCTTGGTGGAATGCAGATGACATCAGATTTTTTTTATGTACTGGTTCTATAACCAGCGTATAAAGGACCTTCTTTAGAAGTGTCAGTGACATAAAAGGAATTGCATGCTAAGCAGTCGTACAGTTTAAGGTGAATGGGTGATACTGATGTCCAGGTGATCATATTTAAGGCAATAAAAATTTGGGTTTGGTCTAAATGATCTCCAGAGGTCCCTTCCAACCCTCAACATTCTGTGATTCTGTGAAAAATAGAGTAGGAGGTGGTTTGGGTTTTTACCTCTACATTTGAAATATTCAAAACAGTTGTAGTAATTATTCCACTTACACCATTTTGTGATCTTTGTGAAACATACCCCTTCAGATGCCTTTCTTTGATGGGAAAACTGTGTTATTCTTTTGGATCTTACTTGTGGTTTTCTCTCACTTGTGATAATTTTGGTTCAAGTGGCATTTCATTTTAGTCGTAACTTTTCCCTTTGGAAACTTTTGGTTGAGATCTAATTACAGCATCACAAAACAGCTCTTTTAAACAGAGTGTTTGGAAATAAAAAAGAAAGGATCAATTTAATAAAAGTCTTATCCAGACTTTGTATGTGAATTTTATAGGATCGTAGGATAACTCAGGATGGAAGTTCCCTCTAGAAGTCCTCTAGTCCACCCATCTGTGCAAAGCAGGGTCAAGTATGAACCTGTTCAGTCTGTTCTTGCCAGATGAAGCATATTCCATTTAGCTGAGGAATTCCCAAGTATCTTGAACTCCCAGGTATTCCTCCTGCTGCAAATTGCCAGCATTTTCTTGGTGAAAGTGTGATTAAATTTTATTTAAAGCCTTGCTTTGGGTCTAATTCAAAATATATTACTCAGACACATTTTGTTTGTTGACAAACAAAATTATTATTAAAAATTATTAAATAGTAAACCTACTTGTAGAGCTTTGCTCCAGTTGTGTATTGACATAAATTCTGACACACTTTGTTACCAGATGCAGGGGTACTGAAGGAAGGACTGAATGGTAGATTTCAACTAGTGAGAACCTTCATGTTTTAACTGGAGAAGCTCACAAGGAATGGAAGAGGCAGTATTAGGTATACTGGGAGGTGACAGATTTCCAAATAATGTTTAAATAATACTAGCCCTCGAAATGCAAAATTTTTGGTGAATTCCATTATCCTTTATGGCTAAAGGATTAGCAACAAAGAATAACTGTGGGATATTAGGTCACTGGCAAAACAGTAGCAAATAGTGTTGTGGTATTGTTGTATTTGCTGCATTGAATGGTTTTGAACATGGGTATGATTAAATGTCATTTAACAGTCTCTTGTATTGTCCTCATAGATACAATAAGCTCCAAGTTTAAAAGATGAAGTACAGTGAGGATAATTTGCTTTATAACCTACTATACTGCATCTGTACAGTTCAGTAACATGAAAATCTTTACCTTCAGGGTTTGCACCATGTTCCTTAATTTTCATTTAAAATGTTTGCTAGTCAGTGTACCTGGCAATTAATTAACTGGGGGAAGTCAGTGCTTCAAAAACATTTGACTGCATCATCTGAAATCTTTCTAGGGACTTTCCATTGGGATTCCACTTGTAAGAGTACTTTTTTGACAGGTTGTTTTTTGGTTGGGTTTTTTTTTTTCTCTCTCTCCTTAGCTTAAAAAAGAAACCCAACATTGGCTCTTGCTTTCTTATAAAGCTTATATGTAAACACTGAACTACAGATACACCCTTAGCCATCTTTACACCATTTACAGTCTACTAATCTGGAGCAACATTTTAAAGTTATGTAGCATGAATCCATTGTTTTTCAGTGTTTTAGTAATTAACTTGGAATGGCCCAATGAATGCATCTGTTCTGTGTGTTAAAGGGTAGTAAGGTGATACTAAATCTTAGGATATGTGTGAGAAATTATTGTTTCTCCCTTCTTTTGCCTTAAGCTCTGTTTTACAGTAATGAGACCAGTTAATTCACAGAAGAGTGAGGAAAAATGAAGGGAACAGAAGGTTGAGCCCACCTTTTCTTTTTGCAGAAAAACAAGTTCTGGGTTCTAACGCCTTGAAAAAGGGGTTTCTTCAAGAACTTTCCCTTTCCTAGTTGTTCAAGAAAGTGTAATTCAGAATAGTTATTTAATAAAAGAAAATTTATTAAAATGAGTCTATGATTAACTTGGTTTTGTCAATTTTATTTTAAATTGCCTGTGTTACTTGCAAGTGAAACTTGAAAGAGCAGCTTTTAATACCAAACAGGAATTTTAAGCTCCTAACAGAAGGACATTGCATTGTACACTTAAATACTTCCCTACTTGTAACTGAATCTACTTATTTATGACTCTATGGAAAATTCTTGTGGTACTTTTATGTGCCTTTTTTGTATGGGGAGAGCCAAATGATGTGCGATTGCCTACCTGGTATCTTGCTTTAAGTAATAAGATAAATATTAAAATTGAAGATGAACTAATCCAAGGTAACAATATAACCCTCACACCTGTCCCAACCAGTGATTTACAGTATCAGGTACTTTTAGTAAATGGCAAGAGTCATTGTCATTAGCAACTTGATCTAGTTGAGGGGGTTGGACTTGATGACCTTTAGAGATCCTTTCCAACCCAAATTGTTCTGTGATTATATGACTGTATAATTATATTGCCCAGAATGCTAATTTTGGTTTCAGAATTAATTGATTTGCCTCTGACACAGCCAGTAAACATTCCTGAAGGTTACCAGATCAGTGCTTTGTGTTTCGGTTGAGGCTATCAGAACAATGTCTGTGCTTCATATTTGCTTGTAAGACTTTGATGAAAATTTAATTTATAGATCACTGTTGCTTTCTATCTTTGTTTGATTTCTCTGTGTGTGTATATTACTCAATTATAGACCTCTTTTGTAGAGAAGTCAGGGCACTTATTTGCCAGATAAAGCAGTAGTTAAGCCATGAGAATGTATTTCCCCAACAGACTATTACCTGGGGTAACTATTTGCATAAAAACATATTTGCTTTTAGTTTTGCAATTATTTGCAGGTAAAATAATTCCAATTATATTGGGTATTGAAATTACTGCTTACCAGCATTTTGTATAAAGCAGTTTTTCTAACAGGTATGTACCTCAATAAAGAACTGCTTTGGTCATTGTGCAGTGTATTCTCATTTGCAGGGATGTGTGCAAGCACATATCCATAGACAGGTGAGATAATTGTGTATGCAGATATAGACACTTTAGGCATATAGATTAAAACTTGGAATTTAATTTTCTTGTAGCTGGGACAAAAGAGGCATATTTTTATATCTATAATTTGAAAATTACGAGTCTTTTTAGTGTAGTCATGAGACTTTCAGGATCAGTTTTAAGAATAATGTTTGTGATTTACACAGGATTTATTCAAAGAAGTGTATTATTTCATCCTGAACTTGGTTGCTACTCAGAGTATGAAGGTATGATTCTACAGTAATTTCTACATTGTTTCTCTTCTGTGTGTTTAGGTATTAGCTATTTTGTTGTGTAGTTATGTATGGTAGATAGTGATCTGTGAATTATGTATCTGCCTCCTGATGTAACATCACTATTCTTGGTTTTTACAGAAAAAAATGAACTCTAGCAGAGTATAAGCACTTCAAAATTCTAACCCCATCTTTTTTTTATTTTGTTTGCATTGTGCAATTGTTTTTTTAAGTATGTCTGGCTACAGCTTAGCAAGAAAAAACATACTTTGCTTTTCTCTTCCCTTAGGATTTTAGGATTTTATGATATGCTGATTTCTGTTGATATTTCCATGTCAGTTTTAATGCTGTATGTATCATGATTTCCCAGATTGCTTAGGCACTGAGAGGAGTTAACCTGTCTTAAACATATGAGCTAAGATACTTATGACTGTCTTGTAATCTGTTTTCTGATTCCTTTTTTAAATTATCATAATGTTTTGCCATTCTGAAGGAAGGAAATGTCTGTTTCAGATATGTGATCTTATTCTGTTCTCTGTGTGGTGAAGAATACTAAAACTCAGTATTTTAAGTGGATTTGATATGGTTTGGGTTTTTTTTTTTTAATGCAAACAAAAAATCTGGTGCCTTCTCTGGGCTCTCTTTGTATCATAATTGCATTCCTTAAAAATTGGTCTCCAGCCACTAACTCTTTCTCTTAGATGTCAATGGATTAGTGTCTCTATTACTCGATGCAAGATGTTAATCCCTTATTAAGGTTTAAATCTATGAATCCTGTAGAAAAACTGCTGACTGTGTTTGTGTGAGTGTGATGTGTGTATGCCAGTGTTATCTGTATATACAGAGATGCATTTGTGTGCTCTGTGTGCATCTGCTACTGGGAATACATTTCCACCTGGCTACTGGTGAGACCTCAGGCATGGAGCTGCAGTAGCTTGTCTTCTCTCAGGCTGCAATAGAATTCACAGAATTTTTAGGGTTGGAAGGGACCTTTAAGATCATCCAGTTCCAACCCCCCTGCCATGGGCAGGGACACCTCCCACTAGATCACGTTGCTCAGAGCCCTGTCCAGCCTGGCCTTAAAAACTTCCAGGGATGGGGCTTCCACCACCTCTCTGGGCAACCTGTGCCAGTATTTCACCACCCTCATGGTGAAGAACTTCTTCCTAACATCCAATCTAAATCTCCCCTCCTCTAGATTGAATCCATTCCCCCCAGTCCTATCACTACCTGACATTCTAAAAAGTCCCTCCCCAGCTTTCCTGTAGCCCCCTTGAGATACTGGAAGGCTACAATAAGGTCTCCTCAGAGCTTTCTCCTCTCCAGACTGAAAAACCCCAACTCTCTCAATCTGTCCTTTTCTGGCCTATTTTCCCCCAGTACCTTTTAGTTACGCCATACTGATTTTGATGTTTCAATATGGGTGCTTTTTAAGGTATCTTAATACAGAAATTAAATATTTGTTTTTACAGATACCAAGTATTTGAAGGGTGCTCTTTTATATTAGTGTCTACTTAGAAAAGCAAGTGTTCTGCAGTAATTGTTGAGTTGAAAAGTGTTTTGCATAGACACCAAACACACTAATAAAATGCAAGTTCAGGAGTGGGTGAATGCCTTGAGATAGAAAATTACTCAGTGTGAAGAGACTTTGATTATGCTGATTTCTGTTACCCATTCACTTTGAAGTGATAAATTTTGTGTATAAACGTGAGGCTGAGTCTTCAGTACTGCCACTCTGTTTTCAATTAATCAGGAAGCATGAGCATAAATTCACTGTTTTGTTTTACATCAGGAGAAAAACAATGTCACTTGACTATCTGACATCCTTCCCACCATCACTACAGTGCTTTGAAAGGGGATTGTGTATTTGCAGCAGCCTATTTCAGAGAACTGTACCTTTCCAGGCCTATCTTTTAGCTGTGTAACTTTCAGTTTCTGGTTTTTGAATACCATTTAGCAAAGTATAACAAGTGTTATTGCAAATTGGAGTAATATAAAGTCAATGCAGGTGTGTCCCTAACTATGGTGGCTGTTTACACTTAAGGTCTCTTTAGGCAGTCCTGAGGCACAGGAATGGGGACCACTGCAACAGCCAGTGTGTGTCCCTGTCTGTGTAAAATCAAGATTTATATTCATCTTCAAAGAACAGCCTTAGAGGTAGTGTAAGGCATGCAAAACATTAAACAGTCTTATTAGATATGTAATGTTCAAGTGTATGTCAAATTTTGCTCAGATATTCCTTATAAATTCCTATGGAAGCAAAGGTATGGAAAACCTTGCCCTGAATTTGTGTTCCTGAACCTTCCACATCAGAGAGACTCTTTGTAAGTGTTTTGGATTTGTTGAAATCGGAGGTGGAAGAGATCTTGCTTTGTATTTTACTTGGGACAGTTTCTCTACAACAGTAGTTTCCAAAGTAAAAATATTAATTACATAAAACATTGAAAGTGTTATTACACTCAAACTGTTTCCAGATTCTTGACATGAAACCTGAGGATTTCCTGAAAGAACATCCTCTTTCCTTTGTGACTACTAAAAATACAAGCAATAGCCAGAAACCAAACCAAACTCCTGAGTGCTAAGCTGTTTTCAAAGGAGAGCGAGGCTGCCTCTAGAGACTCTAGAATTAAAATTTTTAAGAAGTTTCTTTTCTCAGTCTTGCCCATTTCAGATGATCTTCACAGATGACTGTAAAAGCAGTAAATGAACCTTGGATGAAGTGGAATAAAGTTTATCCAGGTAGAGTTGAGGAGGTATAGAAGAATGAATTTTTTACAAAAGTTATCTGAGCAAATAATAAAGATGTTAACTCTTTAGTTTTTAAAGAAAAGTTAAGCTATAATGTTACTGTTTCCTTTAAGTTTCTAGTGTAGCTGCCTTTGGTGTGTATTGAAAATTTGAAGATTATTGTTATATCTTAACTGGACCTGAGAGCTGAGAGAACTATTCGGTAAATTCAGAACTCATGAGACCTGTTTATTTTAATTTTTCCTAGTAACAGATGAGGAAAATGTCAGCAGTAATTTTCTAAGAGCTGTTTATGTAGCTGGTATCAAGCTTGAAGGAACAACAAAACAAAAATTGAGAAAGGCACATGGCTTTTGTGAGAGAAGCAGAAGGAACTTGGAAGCATAATGTAAACCAGATTAATTTAACCAAGGGTGGCTTTTAAACAGGGGTAATACATGATGTTTTTGAAGTGGAGACAAGCAAATTAAACAGACTGGTCCAGCCCTTCTGTGTTAGAAGAAACTTAAGCAACTTGTTACTGACGACTGCGAGATGGAGAACTGAGTTGTGAGTGGCTTTTTGAATTGCAGAAGTGAACTTTTGCCTATATGTATTTATATACATTGGAAGCATTTGTATCTTACACCCTGAGGCACTATTGTTTTTTAAGAAAAGAGCAACATTTTTCTTTTGTAGTTCTGAATATTTTCTTTTCACAGCTCATAAGCTTTTTTATTAGTGTGATTAAATGTTAAACATGTGGATTTTTTCCTGTAATGGAGTTTTGTGTGCTCAAATTCTCTGCACATGTGTAAAAGCAGTCAATCATTACAAATATTAAACTGTTTAAATGTGTTTTCAGATCATTAATTTCAGTTTTTGTCATGTTGAACAAAACTCAGAATATTTGTTATGATGTTTGTCTGGAGTAATATCCTATGGGATCCTCCCATGGTTAAACAAGATGGTGAGTGATGTTAGTATTGGCTTGGCTTTCTGCAATCTACCTGGCACCTCCTCAGTTAATTTAAAAGTTTAAGTGTTTTTAAAAACCCATTACTCCTTTATGTTCCATAAATTTAGTACTGAACCTAGGTATTTTTAAAAAATACGTATTTGAGGTGGCAAAGCTTAGATAAATACGCTTGATTTCAGAACTCTGTAAGACATTTTAATGGCTGGTGATAATAGTTGAAGCATACTGAGCAAAGTAGATATTCACATAAAAGGTTTAGTCAGTTTATTGTCCTAGAGGTATTTTATTTATAGTGAAAGTGATTTCATTTGAATCTACAAAGAGAGTTGTGTCTTGGTACCATGATATTATTAATGTAACAACTTTAGCTGGGTAATTTTTTTTTTACTCCTTATATGAATATTTGAAACTCTCTACAAAGTTACTTCATTTTAATACTTGTTTTGTATTCAAGTTCAGAATTACTCTTTGTTAATTTAGTTGTAAGCATATCTTTACAATAGGTTTGATAGCATTTCAGATGGATGTTTTATTTGAGAGCTGGAAACAAATTTAAAATCCTTTTAGGATTGTGGCTTCTCAGAACTTGTTCTTTGCCGTGGTAGTAGAGATGCTTTCATTGCAAAGTTTTGAACAGAAGGAAGGTAGTGAAGAAGTCAGGTTTTTAAGGTTGTGCTGTGGTCCCTTACTGGCACTGCTTGTAGTTTCTTTTTGGAGTTGTCTGAAATTAATATGAATGAAGATTGGACCACCGGGGGAAAGAGGAAAAAGCTCATAAGTCCTACACAAAAAAGACAACAAAACCTTTTGATGGTCTACAGTGTTACTATTAATGGACCTGCACCAATAGAAAGTAGGAATCTGAACTTGGCTGATGTAGGCCTGTTTTCTGAGTCTTAATGTTTACATTTAGTAAATCCTGGGCAATGTAACTCTTCATCCTGCAGGGGAAAAAAAAAGTGCCTTGGATTCTTCAGGCAAAAGCTGGCTTCCTATTCTGGTGTTTAGAACACTGTGTAAGCTAAAGACAAGGAGTCTGTCTCTCTTTTTCACCCCTTCCTTGCCACTTTCAACAGTATTTCTCTGCATTTTTTTTTTCCCTCTGAACCCTTTTACAGCCTCTCTGCCTGATAATTTTACCATAGGAAAATAAGATGTCTTAGAACATACATGTGGAGTAAGACTGAGAAATCTGGCTTTCTCCTGTTACTCTGTCTTTGCTGGATCACTTATTAAATATGGGTAATACAGCTCTTGTGTTTGAAGCAAATAATATGTGGTATCTTTGAAAAAACTGATTTTAAGTCAGTCAGAGAGTAGCTCTGTCTTCAATCCCTGTCTTGTAAAATGGATATAGCAGTAATTTTTTTACTTCTGTTGATAAAGTATGGTAAGAGCAAGTGTGATTAAATGGAATGTGATGCTGTCTTGAGACTCATGAAATAGTGTCAGGCAGATAGAAGAAGGATTGATGGAATGAATAGGGAAAAGTGGAAAAAAAAAGTTTAAACTAGCAGTGGGGGAAGGAGGAGTTGAATTACAGTAGGGAAGAGCAGCATTTCTCCTCACCACCAGCTTTTTAAACAATTCAATATAATTTGCAGCTACATTAAGCTGTCATTAAGTTTTTCCTGTCTCGTTGTTTTCATTACTATAGTGTACTAAAATGTATTTGTATAATAATGCATTAATAAAACACAATTAAATAATATTAATTAATAAATTAATAAGGACCAGAGGAACTGTAACAAGGTGGGTAACTGAGGCAACTTGATCTGTCTGAATCAGCTGCTCCTGAAGCCAGCAAAGGTGACCCACTGGTGAAGCTGTTATCCCTCTTGCAAAACCTGCTGAGGTGATTCACTGGAAGAAACTCTGTGGAATGCCAGGTTAACTGGGGAGGGGGAGCTGCTGGATGAAGGCAGATAGGTTGTATTAAGGAGTTCAGAAGGGGTGGAACTGGCGTCTGAAGAAGAGTTTTGGGACTGTACAGATCTATTACGGGATGTTTAAAGGCAAGGACTAGACAGAGGTGGAGAAGAATCAAAGTGAAGTGGGGAAGAATGGGTATGGGAAGAAGAAGAGAAGGGAGGGCATAAAATGGACCAGTTGCTTATAAGCAGGGAGCTGGTTAGTAGATTTTCTTGAGAAGCCCTGCTGCCTGATCACCATGATTGAACTCTTCCTACTGAACTCTTTCCTCTTCTGTGAATATCTTTCTAGGATGTGCCTGATCTGCTGGCAGACTTCAAGCTGGATGAGAGTCTGAGAGTTAAGAAGTAGAAGGGCTGAAATTCTGAGATAGCAATTAGAGACTCTTGTGAAGGCTTTTTTAGCTCTGAGCATTGGTCCTTAGGAGCAGGATGTACCTATTCATGTGGGTGTTAAATGCAGTGCTGTCCCCTTTTATTAACTTGTGGTTTTGTGGCGTGCTGTGTTACCTGCAGTGTGTGAGTGTGTCTGTCCTTTTGAAATTACTGCTTCACCCTGTATTTTTGTGGGACTTGAAAAGGTGTGAGGGAGTTGCAGCTCTTAACAACCAGGGCAGCAAGAGGAGGTAATCCCTGAGTCCATGGATGTACCATATTTGTCTGTCCTTAAGAAATGAGCTTTTTGCTTCTTCCATTGTTTAATTGTGAGGGATCCTTTGCTGCCCTCAAGACACATTTCCTGTACCAAGATTCTTGCCAACAATGCAGAGTAAAATTGTCTGTATTGGAGGCCTGGTGTTTGAAAAATGGTTAACACCCTGAACTCTGCTAGAATTTGATATGCCCTTTGGGTGGTTATCACCTCTGAAAGTTTGGGTACTTTCACTTTTGGATTTTGAGGTGTTAAGAGTCCTAACAGCTTTTTCTCCAGAATAGTGAATAAACACTGTTACTGATTAAAGTGTGCATTGTATCTTTTAGCACAACACTTAAGTATTCTGAGGTTTGGTGGGGTTTTTTGTTTGGTTTTTTTTTGTTTTTTTTAAGTAGCCCTCTGTTATTGCCCTAAAATTACAACAAACAGGAAGTGATAATGAGGGGGAGAGAGGTTGACTGGTTTCTAGGCAAGAGCACGAAAAACTATGGCAAGGCTGCTTTAACACAAACACTGGTAAATGTGAGTAGGTAAGAAGTGTGTTTCAAGATGATTCCCATTCCTAGCCCTTTTTTCTCAACTGTTTCCAGAAGTGCTGTTAATATAAAACTTGTTTTTTGATGAAAACTTCAGGAAATAAGTTTTCTGTAAGGTCTGTGTCTTCCTTGCAGTCCCAGTTCAGTTGAACCTTTACCATAAGGAGGCCAGCTGATGAATTCAGCTATCCAAAGGGTAAACCTGCTGTGCAGCTGATTTATGAAGCACTGGATTTCAGGGGAAAGAAAATCTGCAAGATGTAATTGGATATGAAGGTTTTTTTATGGTTTTGTAGTTGGATTCTTTAGGGGCAACTCTGAAAATCAGTTTCTTCAGAAGAGGAAATAGCACTGATCGTTTAGTATTCTTACATACTTTTTTTTGTTGTAAACGTTCCTGAAAGTAGGAGAAATTCTCTGTGTGAGAAAAACCTGTCTCCACACTACAGGATGTGATCAGAAACGATGGAGTATCAATTTCAGAATACATTGCTGCTTATTGCATTCTTGTTCTATTTAAACAAAACTTGACTGATAGGTTTAAGGCCATGATTAGTTTTGTTAATAAACTCAATGGCTGAAGCAGAGATCTCCAAAAATGTGATTTTTATCTGAGAAGCCTGGACAGTTTTTTTTTTTTTTATAGTAGCTTTATGCAAGTCAATAGTCTTAGAATGCTAATTCTGGATTCTTAGAATACTTGGTTCTTAGTCATCTACTCCCTCTCTAGCTTAAACTCTCCTGCTCCATTCAACTGTTTAGTTTCTCTTTGTTGATGAGTGTTGGGTATTGTGTAGTAATGAGGAGAGATTAACTCGTTTGTCATCTCCAGATGAGTGAAATAATGTTTTTGTTGAATACAGTGACTGGATTGCATGCATAGCATGAGGTTACTTCCTCTGATTATAGACACTCCTTAAAAACCCAAGTGGTATAACTTCTCCAAGTACTACTGCAGGACACATGAGTTCTACCAGCTCTGCTCAAGACATAAACCAGTGTTTGTTATGGATTTGAAAGAGAGTGAGTAAATGTGATCTGTAAACATGTAGAAGTATTTGACTGGTAAGATACATTGCCTCTTCCTTGCACCTTGCTGGTTTGTAGAGTCAGATGCCATACTTGCCAGACTCCATTTAGCAGCAATAGTATATTTTCCAATAACTTGCTGCTTGCAGCCATGGGACTTGGCTTACTCTTGGCTCATACTTGATGGATGATTGTGTTCTATTTTGTATTTGGGAGGATCTTTCTGTAGTCTTGAAGCAATTTTAAGGGGTGTGTGAGAACAAAAAAAGACCCAAGACTGCAATTTAGGCATCTATAGTTCATGCAGTTATGCTGCAGTTCAAGAAATCCACTTCATGAGTGTGTAGTTTGTGAGTTTCAGCCGTGTGTTAGGTTTTTCTCTCTGGAATTTCTCATCTTCTAGCAGATACATAAACCCAAAGTTTTATCTTATTTTTGACTCGTACTTGGCCACCCTTCTTGTTGCATTTGCTGGGTATAAAGCAGTTCTTAGACTTCATTCAACGACAGTAAAATGCTCTTGGCTTATTCCAAAGATAATGTTAATTTTTCAACTCGCTCAGGTGAGCTGAATGCATGTCAGCTGAAGAAACATATTTGTGGGACTGCTTTCTTTTCTTTTTTTCTTTTCTTTTTTTTTTTAAATAAATTTAAAATAAAAGTTGTTTTTCAGAAAGTAAGAAAAATATCAGGAGACCCTCTTTTAGTTTTTACTGCATGTTTTGACAAGTGCATAAATGTTTTATCGATTTGATGCATATTTACTTGGCAAAGAACAATAAAGGTCATGTAGTATTCCAAGTCCGTAGTAGGTACTGACTTTTTTAATCATGTCAAAGGACAGACTTTTATAAGGGTTGAAATTCTGCAGTTTCATCTAAACTATTTTTGCTGAAAAGGATGGAAGATTCATATGTAAATCCAACCCTTGGTTTATGGTAATTGCATCTACTTAAAGTATCATGTGTATAGTGTGCTTTGACTGTAGATGCTTTTAATAAAATATTAAAAACTGATTTTATGAATAATAAAGTTTACTGTTACTAACATAGCTATTATTAATAAGAAATCATAAAAAAGCAGTGTAGGAATGCTATAAAAACTTGAACTTGATCATTTGCTTGAATCCATTATTTACTCTAGGGCTGTTACATATCTAATCATATTTCTTATCAAAGAAACCTAAAATCAACTAGTTTTTGGATGGATGCTTTGAGGAGCTACTTTATGAAGAAAAAAACAGACTAGAGATCACTGAGTCTGCAGTCTATCAGAAAATGTAGTGATGAGTTGTTCAATATTTAAAGTTTTTTTTGATGATCATGGACTTTTTAGAGGGTAGGGTTATACTTCCCAGTCTGATCCACAGTTTTTCTCTTTCAATATCATCATCCCTTGTAAGAACTCTAGAATGGTCTTTTCTGGATCCAGTTCAAAGACCAGCATTGGTTCCACTGGACATATTGTTGTGCCTTGTGTGTTTATTCTTAGCTTGTCCCTATGGTATCTCATCAGTTGTTCTGTCCTGCAATTGTGGGGTATTTGTGGGTTTAGGGTAAAAAAAGAAAAATACAAAATTCCTCCTCCCTGAGTTTGAAAACAAGTTAAGAATCCAACCAAACAAATTTGCTTAAATGAAATTATTCATAGTATTTCATAACAATATGAATTTTTCATAATACTTTTACATGTTTTGCATATTCTCTGGTGCTTTCAGAGCAGTAGGTGCTACATTTGGTCATCCTTTTCCTGATAGTAAATAATCTTGATTTTTGGTGGTTTGTTGAAACTGCAGCCAACAAAAATAAAACAATGTAGGCACATCAGTGGCATAATGTGTGCTGGTGCTTCAAAGGAAGACACTATTTTTATTCATTATGTTATACCACTTGAGAGGTAAAGGCTGGAACTTTTCCAAAACTATGTTTTCCTATCAAGTCATAGAATCCCATTAGTACCCCATTTTGAGATTTCCCACGAAGACAGGACTGCTGCAGTCATATAATACTACAGATAAGTGGTGAAACTCAAATTATACTTGTGTGTTCATTTATTTGGGTTTTTTTGAAGCATGCAGAACTGTGGTACTGGCTGATCTTCCAAAGTTTTTCATAATTGTAAAACAGAATAAAAGAAATGCTTATTTCCCAAGTATAAAGTCAGTGGGTTTATCAGATGGAAGGAAACTTATAAGTCCAAAGAAAGTGAACATGAGATGTAAGATTTCTTTGTCCTCTAGGTATGCTGCTTGTGTTATGAGACTCCTGAAGAGCTTAAATGCAGCTACTTATGGATGTAGAGAGTATGAACTGGTATAGAGAGGCAAGCCTGTTTGTGTAACTAAGGGGGTGTGATTGATGGTTTTACTTTGTCTTAGTGATTTAATATTATGTTTGCAGAAATAGTTGCATAATACCAAGAACGAGGCAGTTTGTTTCCCACTGGCATTTCCTGTGGGTATGTTGCATATTGTTAAGAGATACTCCTGTAACACATACGTTGCATTTTATTGTCTACATTATGCATTTAATTGTTCCAACATGTTTTCTTTATTGAATAGTTTGCAAAGACAGTCAGTAATAGAAGAAGCAACCCTGCTGACCTCTTAAAAATAAATTTCGTGGGTGTATTACAGCTTGTTCATTTGTACTCTGAAAACACTTAAAATTCTTATGAATGAGTGACTCTGGTTTTCCTGCCACAGTGATCCTTTGTGCAAAATTCCCCATGTTTCTGCAATAATCACATTGGTACCGTGTGATCTAGCACAAAAATCTAAATTTTACTTTGTCATAATATAGTTTGTTTTATTTTTGTATGCCTCAGAATTTTAAAAGTCAAACAAAACCATAAGTACTTTTTCAATAGAAATAAAGAAAACAAAAATCATCTGTAACCCATAGGGCACCCTCGAAACTACTGGCTTGATCTTTTGTGCTGTATAAGTAGTACATTTCAATGGCATACCACAGATTCTTTTTTTCCTTTCCTTTTTTTTTTCCTATCTAATGGGAAGTTTAAACAGGGAATTCACAAGGAATTGCCAAAAATCGTTTTCAGAATAACTACAAATCATCTCAGATTTTTAAGAAATTAATTTAAAAACATTTGTATCAGTAAAAGAAGATACTCTGCAGGACTGTTTTGCCATGTATGAGAGCTCCTTATACAGTAAATCTTAGGGATTTTGTTTCTGCTTTTTGGTGTTTATTTTTTCCCTATGGAAACTCAGGACACTGTATCTTCTGCAACTGGCCGAGAAATTTGTCTCTAGCTTTGAGGGCTGAAAATGGAAATCACTACTGAATTTGATTCCTGTCTAATGTTTAGCATGCAGCTGTTTTTACCATAGTTTCAAAAATGCTTATGAATCCTTTCTGTACTACAATATAAAAAAATAAAATAAAAAAAAAATTGTGTTTTTCATAGCTGTGTTAACATTCTGCTGTGGTACAAAAGTTCCACAGCTTCATTACATTCCTCAGGAAATGAGTATCTTATAATGAGGTCAAATACAAAAGAACTAAATCATGACTTTAATCAACGGCTTTTACCTCACACAAATCCTAGAATTCCAATGCCTTAGGTATGTTTTGTACAACTGTATTTGAGCAAGAAGGAATGGGTTTTGTTTGGTTGGGTTTTTTGAACTAGCACTGGTACTGAGGCTGTTTCTTTAGAAGTTCAAAGTTTGCAGAGACCCGTTTGCACTAGTTGGAAAGAGTTGAAGGGAAGACTCTAGATTTTTAGGTGTGCAAGTTATATCATCTCTAAAGCATACCATACTACATATATATACATATATAAATATATATATATAAATAAATTACCATACTTCATATATATATATATATATTAATGAATTACAGAGTTACATTTTATGTGCTTTTTACGGATTTATCAAGTGTTTATACGTTGTCAAATACTGAACTTTTTGAGCAGTATAAACTACTTGCTGTGTTTTCTCTCAGCTAATTGTTCATTTCAGTAATTACTTGAAAATCCAGATTGTAAACTCTTAATAGATTACAGTGGCTGCACACTTTATTTTTGTTTCTTTAGTTTAACCAATCTAACACAAAACTTGAGAATACATCCTTATTTATGCCTTCTAAGATTGCATCCCCCTGTCCATTCCTCTTCATGTTAGAAATTCAGGTATAGCCTTTTCTGAAAGGAATTTTAAACAGCTGGACTTGTAGGATTGTAACGTTAGAAGTACTAAGAGGGAATTAAGAAGGGAGTTGGGCTGTTATTCCAGTCTCATGCATTTAAAAGTTTTGTGTCAGAGAAATGATTAGAGAGCCTCTTGTCAATGGAGTCTGGCATTTGACTCTAAAATTAGAAAAAAATTACATTTATCAAAGCAAGTGCCTTGATATTAGGATAGGAGGCAGGGCTGAGCACTGTACTTGAACCAGAAGATAAAATATGAATAGTAAAGCTGACTTTATTAATTCTTCTGATGCTTTGTTTGTAAGATGGACCATGTGGTACAAAGTGCAGAGCATATTGATGACTTCTGTAATAACATGGTCATTACAGTCTCTTTTCACTTGAGGAGCTTTTGTCCCTAAATGTGAGTCATTATGTCTTTTTGCCTATAATTTTGGTATAAGTTTGTACTCTCCCTGTTCCTGCCAGAAGCTTCTGATGTAGATGACTGTGAGAAACAGCCTTGTGTGGACTGTGCAACACTCTGCGTTGCTCATATCACCAAATTTACATTTATGGAGGTGATAATTGAGTGAAGGTGATGTTAGGGATCATACATAGTTTTTCTATGTAATTGAAATTTTTTCATGCTTAAATCTCTTCTGATAATCTATTTAAAAAGAAGCAGTTCTTCAAGGGACAAACATTTTGATTAAGGAGACCTGAAGCCAGCTGGCCAGACTGAGGCTTTGTTTTCACAATTAAGGAGAAAAATAGTAGTGGGAGTGGCATGGGTTTAGATTTTTTTTAACCATGGTAACTGTGCGTGGGCAGTGCTGGCAAAACAGTGAGGACAAGGTATTTCTGTTTTGCTGAGGTGAACTTGCCGAGGCAAGACTGAGACTGACCTTGTGTTTCAATATCCCTAGAGGTAAAAATTTTTTTACCTTATTCAGCAGTGCAGAACAAAACTGAAAATTTGCGGCTGTAAAACCTGCTTAGAAAAAACTCATTAAAATAAAATGCAAGTGTTTTTGACCTTGCCTGTTTCTTCATTTGTACCTATGAGCTGTTATTTTGCAATGTTAAGCAAAGTTATACAGCTGTTATCCAGTACTTTTTGATTTATTTTTTCCTTTCTTTTAGATCTGTTTTTAATTAACATGCATATTTGTGGGATTTCTGATTATGCTGAATATAATGTCATACTGTGAGAGCAGGCTCAGTCTTTAAAATAGTTAACTGATGGAGAGGCCCACTTGAAATCTGAAAGAATTTGGAGTTTATGAAGGTACCGAATGGCTCTTCAGGGTCATATTCTTAGGTCTAAGTCTTGTTAAAAGATGTGTCTTTTGAGTTAAATGGGGGGAGATGAATAATTAATCTTCTCCAAGGAAATCATAGAATTGGCTGGGTTGGAAGGGACCTCAGAGATCATCAAGTCCAACCCTTGATCCACTACCACTGCAGTTACCAGCCCATGGCACTGAGTGCCACATCCAGTCTCTTTTTAAATATCTCCAGGGATGGAGAATCCACCACTTCCCAGGGCAGCCCATTCCAATGTCTGATCACCCTCTCGGTAAAGAAATTCTTTCTAATGTCCAACCTAATATATTAATATTTTCTTTCCTACAGAAAAACATATTTGTTCTGTATTATTTATGCACAATTGCTAAGGAGCATTAGAAATTAATGTAAAGATTGTTATATTCAAAGACTCATAGTTGAATGTTGCAGGGGAAAACTTCTCAGATCATGTAGTTTAAAGCACAAAAAGCAATTTATTGATTTATTAAGAGGAGGTAATTAAGCAGTGATCAGGGAGCAGTATAGGGGATTGGAACCAGCAGCACAACAGATAAAGCACAGTGACAGACAATTAAAAAGGTTAATGAAAGGCTGTAAATAACTAAACGCTTTTCATAACTCATCATGAAAGGTTCTAATCTCCCTCTTCCCTCATACAAACTCCACAGGCAGCCTGGGTTACTGTTCCAGGGCTGTGAGTTCACCTCATTGCACACCCCTCTTCCTGGAGAGGTGATGTTCCAGCTTTATACCAGGGCCACTCCCTGCAATCTGTGATCTGCAGACCAGTGGTAAAGTCCTCCCCCACCAAGCCCCATCCTTGGCCCACCCAAGCCACAGATATCCCTGCCTGTCACACTCCAGACTTCCACTGGTTGGAGTGTGGCTGTCCCTGTCACCGGGTGGGGAGGCTGCTCCCCAGGGCATGGAGGAGGTGACAGTGCCCATGGGGTGACTTCCCCATTGTCCTGTTAGGCTTTGATGGCTGCACTGTTGCCATTATGAGGTTCCTCTCCTCTGTTATAAACAAAGCATGAATATTTGTCCTTTCCAAGCTGACTCTTCTGGGTTTTTTCAAAAGTTTCCCATTTCCTGTTTGATCATTTTCAGGTTTGTCCTTTTAGTGTTACCAGTTATTTGACGCTCAGATAGTTTTGGGTGTTCCAGTTGCATGCTGTTTACACTTCAGGCTTTCCAAGTGGTGCCATCCTGGCCATTACTTAAGGATGGTCATATGAGTGTCTTCTCACTGATACTAACTTTAGCATAATTTTGTCTGCATGGAACATTACATTTTTATATCACTGATTTATCAGTTAGATTATTGATAGTGTCTTTTCTTGTTTAGCCTTCTTTGCTTCAGTGATTACTTGGTTTTAAATACACTAAATTGTAAATTTATGGTGCATTCTTAGAATTCTTTGTGTATATCTTACAATTTAACTCTGTCTAAAGCACGTGTAGGGGAAGAAGGAGATTTTGTAATTTAACCTTAAGCCAGTTATAGCTGTGGTAATTGAACCATACTCAGTTTTACATCTGCAGTTAGGAATAATGTCCTCATTTACAGCTTGGTTGTGGGGACCCCATTTGTGAGTGTGTTGGCTTTGGAGATGCTATATTCCAAGTTGTTAGTGGATAGTGTAGGTCTTCCTTCCTGTGCTTATTTTACACTGAAATTTTTCAGTAATGTAAAGTCTGGGGCATGGTACTGGGTCTGTTAAAATGGCTTAGTTCACTTTGCTCCTGCAGAAATGCTTTTATAGCAGCTGATTTGGGGACCTTTAAATTAAGCACACAGCTTTTGTGTCCTTTAAACACTGTAGTTTGGGAATGAATTACTGCAGTTAACTACTGGGGTTTCTCTTCCTCTGTGGGTTAATGTGCAAAGCGTTTGCACATGCTGAGTTAAATACAGATTGCTGTGATTTGAAAGCCTTTTGGACTGTTATTTATATTGTAATTACTTATACATGTAAAAAGACTTCTCAAAAGCACAATAAAAAAAATTCTTTTCCAGTAACTTTAGGCTTTGAAATAAATGAAAGTGGAACTTGGTTTCCTAAAGAACCTAGGTGCAGATCTTCAAATGTTCTGGCATTGATTGACATCAGTAAGCTAGGTGCTTATGTGTCTAAAAAATTTTCAGGACTTATTAAATGTTCAGAAACTTGTGAGCCTGCCACATTTTCAAGGTAGTTTAATAATTAAACCTCTTTTTGTTGAGGTATTTTTTTCCAGAAGTCAGTAAGTTCTATTTTTTTGGGTAGACTTTTCCATCCTTCAGAGGCAACAGGTTTGTATCCTTTATGTTTACTTGGATTTGACCACTGTATGCATTTTTTTTGTGCTATTTCTTGGTGCCCAGAGCCAAGCATAGTTTTGGCTTGGTTGAGGGAAGTGTTTGTGTGTAGTACTTGCATTGCTTATTGACTATAGTGTATTTTGATCAGTATAAGAGAAATACTGACATTCTGGAGCAAATCTTGAGGGCTACCAAAATGACCAGTGAGCTTAGGTCTGTGACTGTAGGAGGGGAAGATGAGAGAATGGGGTTTCTTCAGACTTCACAAGAGAGGGCTACCATGGGAGAACTTAACTGCTGTCTATCTCCACTTAATGATGGGATACAAAGAGACAAAGCCACTCTCTTTTTAGAGATACACAAGTTGTAATGAGCAACTCCAGTGGCTGTGAGAATAGACAGTGATGCTCCATCCTTAGAGACGCTCCCAGTTGTGTAGTTCAGGGGTACAGTGATAGAGTTGGCCTTGCTTTAAGCAGGAATTTGGACCATGTGATTGCAGAGGTCCTTTCCAATCTAAATTAGTATATTGATTTTATGGAACACATGGCTGTGATAGATTTGAAATCCTGTCTTTGTTTAATATTATGGCATATTAATAAGGGAATTTGAAAAGGTTGTATTTTGCCCAAATCCGTAATTTACTTATTTCTATTAAACAGTTTATTCATACTGACTTGATGTGTGTTATGCTTTCTTTTTATATTTCTTAGGTAACACCATGTGCTGAGTGAGGAGAAAGACAATTGACATCTGTTTTGGGGTTATTTTTTCCAGATTTATCAAGTTGCATGCCAGGTAGACTTAGTTTTACTCTGTTAAATATTTTCTTATGTCAATCTACAAGAAAGTATTTTTTAGGCAACATTTTACTTAAAAATAATTCGGCAACATCCGCATTTAATTATTTTAAACCTTGTCAGTAGATGACCTTGCTAAAAGCATTTTCTGATTTAAATGCTTTAAATTTTTATCAACCCTTTTTTCTTGAAAAGCTTACAGTCCTCACGCTTTGTATTGTGGGGTTTATGGTTTTGTCACTTGTTGCTGAAACAGTTGCCACAGGGGACTTTGCCCAGTATTACCAGGCAAGTAGTCTTCTGTCAAACCCATTTTGCTTGTGCAGGTCAGAATTCCCTGAGACAGAAGAGCATCCTGTGACTAAATTGTCATTATGTTCAAGTGAAAGGAGGAAGCAAATGGCAATAGTTGCAGTTGAGCCTCTCATTTTGGCAGAATGGTGAATGTGTCTACTAAAGTGGTCACAGTGAAATACAGTCATTGAGGGTCAAATCTCAGACATAATGAAATCCAGGCATCTTTCCTTCACAGGAGCTCAGATTTCATCTGTTAAATTCACTTTCAGCATTCTGCTTGAAAGCCAGTGTTTAAGATGCAGATTCATCATGTGCATAGGTGTAACTGGTGGATTAAACAAATAAAATGGGGTATGCTTTATCACCTTTAATAGAAGAAGAATTTTGGAGAACGTGCCTCAAACAGGGCAATTGAAGTTTTGTTTTGTTTTGGTTTTTTTTTGTTTTGTTTTGTTTTGTTTCAACTGCAGTCCTGTGCTGGAATCCCACAAAGCTGGGAATTTTAGCATATGACTTCATGTAATATCAAATGCTTTGAACAGAATTCCTGTCAGAAGGGTGTCATCTTTAGTACTTTTTGTTGCCTACCCTTTTTTACCTTGTGGAAGAAAAAAAAGTAATTCTCAGTGGGATATGCCAATGTTGTTAAGAAGAGCAAGTGGGTCATATTTCTTTCTTTAGGTATGATTGTAGGTATCTGCTCATAAATCCAATACTGTGTGACTGGGTGGTATTCCTCATGAAGCACTGGATGGTGGTGATGCTTTCTTGTTGGAAAGCATTGTTCATGTAAAATTCAGTAAGGTCTGCTTGAGAATTGCACCTGTCAACTTCTCCATGTTACACATCTGCTATGTGTGGGTGTCTACCTGTGGGTCTACGAATGTTTCAGTGGAGAGATTTGGGGTTTTTGTGTAGCACATATATTAGCTATGTTATTAATAAAAAATAAAAAAATTCTTTTATGTACGGATATAGCTTTTTTTATACTGATGTGCCCCCAGAAATACATTGTATTATCTTACTAAATGAACGTATTGCTGGCATACAAAGAAGTTCTTTTTCCAGTCTATTTTTAGGAGGCTGAATATATATTCCATTCAACCTAAAAGTGATCATTATGTTGACAGGTTGACTGCAACCATTTTCCTTTGGAAGTCCTATTACTTTTCATTTATTCATCATCTTAAAATACCGAGCTGTCATACATTCAAAACTTAGTGTGTTAAAAGTCTTGAAGAATATCAAGGCGTGATAAAGGTCTACTTTAACCTGAAGTAATTTTGACACTGAATTAAAAAGCACTGTATGCCAGATTTGCTGTGCAGATGGCACAGTGAAATGGTAAAACATGATTTCTGCAATGAAATGGCAAGTAGTAGCTTTGCTTTTCATTATTGTGCTACTAAGGGACAATCAATCAAGGGTAAATCAATTAACTTTAGTCAATAATCATAATCTACTATTTGTCAAGTTTTAACAGAGCCATTACCCTGAATTTTTGCAGGCTTTAAGTTCCTGTGAACTTTTTTTATCCTGATGGAAGAGAAGAGCTTGTAGCAGTAAATGTTGGTTAGCCCCTCAGCCTCTCTTGGTAGCCCCATAGCATGTGCTTAGGGAAGAGTACTGACTAGCCTAGAATGTCTTCTTGCCTCCCCCAGAACATATGGACAGTTTTCAAAATTTTGCAGCTGAGGGGACTTCCTGAGGTTTTTGAAAGTCCTTGGTATTTCTTTCAGAAACTTTGTGTAGCTCCTTTTTCAATCCCAGTAAACTCCTTCCAAGGAGTTCCATGTTTTGTTTTGTTTGTTTCCCCCCATCTACCCCCTAATTACAGAGACACTTGAATTATCATTCCCTACTTGGCTATATTGGTTCCAGTAATGACTTTGGCTCTCATATCCCTTCCACTAGGTTATCTTCAGCATGGAAAATCTTAAATAACTCAATCTTGCTTTTTATTGAAATTCTTCCAAAGCTTTTATTATTCCTTACTCTTTGGGTTTTTTAGTTCTGGCCATATACTTTTGGGAATGGGGCCACTAGAACCACATGCAGTCTAAAATAGAGTGCTTCATGGGTAAATGTAATTGCATTGTTGTTTTCTGCTTAGTTTGTTTATGCTTCTTTCCTTGGTTGCTTTCCTGAATGTTTGAAATACTTTTACAGCTGATATTGAGCACTGTGCTGCTCTTTCATAAACCTGTTATAACTTGGTCTTTATCCTCTGAAGTAAAATACAGTTCAGAAAAAGGCAGTGGTGGATGTGTCATCCAATTTTCTTACTGAATGCCTCTTTCTAGGGTATAGAACAACATTAAGCATATTTCAAAGAGTGTGAATGTTCTAACAATACTTTCCATTTTTTTTCTGGGAACTTAATATTCCCCTTTCACATCCTTCACTGTTGGATGAGGGTTTTATATTTCCGTGCCTCAAAATGCACTATTTGTTATGCTAAGTTAATTCCTTCCCACCCACCCTATGCGTTATTTTAATGTTTCATTCATCTTCCTGGGTAGCACTGGTTGCTCAGTGATACAATGTCATTTGACAACACTTAAATTGGCCTTTGTCTTTACAGCCGTGGTAATACTACAACCAAGTGTAGTATTATCACCTGTGTGGCTGTAATGCTTACCTAGGTCATGATCCAGCAGGCCACCATTTGACTTAAAGAATACAAACAGCATTACTGACTTAGGAAGGATGTGTGTGTGTGTGTGTGTGTGTGTGTGTGTGTGTATATATATATATATATATATTTGCAGAGAGAGAGAGAGTTATCCAATTGAACAAATTGAACAGCTGTCCTTAAGTTCTCCCTTTGATCAGGGCAGACTTGCTTTACAGCTTACAAAAAACCCACTAAAAACTGAGCTTCTTTAGAAAGCTAAAGGCTTCTAAAAGCTCTTCGATCCAACCTTGATAACTCTATCATTCCTTCTTCTTATTCAATTAATGCCTTTTGCTCATCTTGTAGTTGCAGAGGAATAAAGCCAAAGGCCTAGTGATGTGTTTTATTGACTTGCATGCATGCAGACACAAAATCCTGTTGCCAATTTGAAAGATTTTGAATAAGGGGAATGTTGAGGCACTCCTGACTTTTCAGTGATTTGGAACTAAATTCATGGTGGATAAACAAACTCTTTTTACTATAGTGGTAAAAGACATTTCTGGAAATGATGTAAGTGGGAACTTTTCAGTTGTAAGATTAAACTGAGCTTCAATTATAAGAAAAATCAATGTTACGAGCAATTTCTTCTCATAACTTTGTTTGTTTGATTGTTTTTATTATTTCTTAATTGAGATTCTTAAACCTCTACATAAAATTATTAGATTTCTGTGATATTTTTAATTTCACTACTCTGTAAGTAAAGTTTCACTTTTATATAGTCAATGCAGTAGCTCAAACATTATTTTTGGGATTCCCAGTTAAAGCAGTTTACATGGTTGAGTACATTTGATACCAGTATAGTTTAAGTTCATTATCTTGGGTTAAACTGTAACAGGCACTATGTCTGAACAACCTAATGCTTCCTGCCACCAAGTGTAGGGACAATGAAGTTTGTTTTCTATAAGAAATATAAATAAATATATAAGAAATCACAGTTATTATTTGTGAAATTGCTCCTTCAGAGTAAAGTAAGAAGCAGTGTATTTTGGATATACTCAGTACACTACTAAATGAACTTTCAGTACTGTGGAAACAAGGGTATAAGAGGAGAGGTAAATTTCTGTTGCATAGTGTTAATTTTCAGGTGGTTTTTTTTTTTTTTTTTTCTTGTTTTATTTTTGTTTGTTTGCTTTATTAAATATACTAAGCTTAAGCAGTCAGAAACTTTTTATCTTCTTTACTTCTCTTGAGTTGTTGTTTTGCTGTACATGTTTGCCACAGATCTGGAACAAATTGCCCAGAGAAGTTGTGGATGCCCCCTCCCTGGGGGTGTTCAGGACCAGACTGGATGAGGCCTTGAACAACCTTGTCTGGTTGGGAGCCATCCCTGCCCTCAGGTCCCTTCCAGCCTGGGCCACTCTGAGTATTTGCTTAAGCATTCAGAGCAACAGCTTAGATGGTTCAATTGTCTCTGAATTAATGTGAATAAATAAATATTTACAATATTACTAATAGCAGCACAGTTAATATTTTCCCCTCAAACTCATCGCTTTAAGTAGACTTACAGAAGAAGTTCAGAAGTTTCATAGTTGATACATGTCACAACAGTTTTGTTTTCATTCCTGTGTATCATCTGTTGATTGGGATCTGAAGTGAAGGCATTTAAACTCCTTCTGAACTTTGTACATTGTGTTCATGTGGGCAGTCACTTTCCTCTGCATATGACTTAGCTGTTCTGAAGCCATAAAACAGCATCTTTGTCAAGTTCTACTTTTACTGCTAAAAGAGGCTGAAGTAATTCTCATTTATTTATCTATTTATTTATTTTTATTTTGGGCAACTTCCCTAGTGTTCAGACTTAGACTAGTTTGCAGTGTTCTAGGACTGTATTGCTCTATATTAAAGGACTATATTGCTCTATAAAAATGTTTTGGTAATTACTGGTGAGTTAGAAAACTGTCCTGGAGAGGAATCTGTCAGTACAGAGCTGGCATGAAATAGGAAGCAGAGTCCTGCAATCTACAGTCTTCTTTATATCAAAATGCTGATTTTGCTTATTCCAAGAGTGAAATGAAAGTCCCCTGACCTCTTGCCCTAGTGTGTGTGTCCCTGCATGACAAAGGGATATCAGAGATCCAGACCAAATTACAAAGTAAGTATGAAAAATAAATCCTGTGAGCCCTACACACTGGGCTGAAAGAGGATATATTAGTCTTCACAATTCCTTGACCTTTTGAAACGATTCAGTAGTTCAGATTTTTTAGTTGTACATGTCTGGAACTTCCATTAAGAAACTAAAAAATAAATGTTCTTCTAACTCAAACTGAATAAAGGAAAATTTTATGATACCATTTTTATTAATGATAAGCTGGCTAATTCTCAGTAGAAAATAGGCTAAAAGTTTAATGGGAATTCAATTGAATTGCTTCCTTATATTAATACCAGTTTGGATAGGAAACCCTAGGGAACCAAAGTCTGTGGCTTGGCATATTTGGGAAGTTGCTATGGCAGGGATAGCACTAGGGATCAAGAGGATGCTGCCAGGGAACCCAGCCAGAGCAAACTGGAGAGCATTTGTGTAGAAAGCTGGATGGGCAGATGCTCTGGACAATATTACTGAATTTGAGTATAAAACTTTTTTAATTCTGACAGTGTGAAGTCAATACCATTTTTCTTTCTGACTCGTGAAAAGTGTTCTGTGTTCCTAGATATGTTTTTTTTTTTACCTCATCCATGTCCTGCAAACAAGGTTACCACCACCTTCTATCATGCAAAAACGGATAATAATTTAGAGCCCAATCTAAAATAAGGATTATTTTTCTCCTTGTTTCATGAGGCTTTTGACTGAACTCTTAATGAGTACTGTGTGAGTTATCTGTAAATCTGTGATCCTTTGCATATTCATGTTACCCAGATTGTGATTTTTAAAAAGAATTATTTTTTTTTAACTGAGCATTACAGTGGACTTAAGGAATTTTATAGTTCACTAAATTTAGGACACTGAAAAATTACGTTTTAAAATCAGCATATAAGTTACTTGAACACCATTTTCACAATTCTGTGCAAGAGTAGTCCTGTTGAAAAGTCAGTGTTGGAAACCCATGGGAAAGCAAAGGGTATACTTCCTTGTTCAACTGGATTTTCTTGGAAGTATTTCAGACTGGAAAGCTTCTAGAAACACCTAAAAAGTTTATATTAAGGTCTGGAAATAAACTTTGAAGACATCTGATAAACTTTCACCAGCTGCATGTGGTGAAAGAAAGAATTCTGTAGTCTTAAGCATAGAAAGTGTAGGCACTGTAATTCGTTTATCATTTACAAGGTTTTGATCATAATACTTTTTCAAATCAGTGTATGACTTGCTTAAAAATAGGAAAGACTCATAGAAATAGTAAAAGGTACTTTACAGTACTACTTAATTACTTTTAAGTGAACTTATGGGCTTAAAATAGACTTGTAGCCTGTCAGAATCAGGCTGTGAAATGAAAAACAGTGACAATGACGAACAGTGAATGAAAGTTACTGAATTATTTGGCTGTAAAAGGCTCTATTTCTTATTTCTTACACCTTTTAATGACCAGGAGAGAGGATTTGCATGTTTAGTTGTGGTTTTGAAATATACTGCTCCTCAGTGGCCACTTTTCAATAAGTGAAAACTTATTGAAAACTTTCAGTCAAGTTTTTACATGATGGTGCAAAACAGTAAGGACCAAAGAGCAGCTGGAAATTACACGAGTCTACCACATGCAAATAACTTGACAATCTGTGTACAGAGAATGCAGAAACAATTTTAAAAATGTAGACTGCTCCTGCTGGCAATAAATTTCCTTGTCAACAAGCAGACGCAGCTTGAGGCAACTAAGTGATAGGGTTTTATCAGTTACTTTATGTTCATATGCCAAAAGAAAAGAAATTTAATATGTATTAAGAGACTTCAGCATTATATCTGTGCTTAGGGAGATTTTTTTTCATGTGATCAATTCTAGACATTTAATATTACTTGTGTACTACTAATAATATTTAGACTATTGCAGTCTAAAGAGTTAGTGTGTTTGTGATAGTGGTGATTTTGAGAGGGGTTTTGTGCTCATAAGCATTGAATATGTAGGGACTGAGATTCTTTCTTGATATTCCAGTCAGTGTAGAACTGTTCTCGTAAGTGTAATTAAATACCTGATTTGAATTATATTTTCCTTAAGAAAACTGAAGCAGTTTTTGTGCATTTAAGCTATGGTAATGTCTACTGTAGAAAAAATATATAATCACTAAAATTATTTAAAAAACCCATTTCAGACCAACCTTTTTATAGCCGTTTCCTCTCTTTGAAAAATATTTGCTTGTAAGTCCAGTTTTTTACGGTTTGTTAATCAATAATGGTCTTGGAACATTATCCTGAACTGCATCTAAAAAAGAGTGATCACTAGGTTGGGGGAAGTGATTCTCCCCTTCTACTCCATTTTCATGAGACCACAACCCTGGATGACTGTGTTCAGTTCTAGAGCCCCCAGCATAAGGCAGGCATGGACCTGTTGCATGACCATGAAGATGATCAGAGGGCTGGAGCACCTCTCCTATGAAGGCAGTCTGAGAAAGTTGGGGTTGTTCAGCCTGGAAAAGAGGAGGCTCCAGGGAGACCTTAAAGTGTCCTTCCAGTACCTGAAGGGGCTGACAGGAGAGCGGGGGAGGGACTTTTTACAAGGGCATGTGGCAATAGGACAAGAGGTAATGGCTTAAAACTGGAGGAGGACAAATTTAGGTTAGATATTAGTATGAACCTCTTTATTGTGAGGGTGGTGAGACAGTGGCACAGGTTGCCCAGGGGAGTTGTGAATTCCCCATCCCTGGAAGTTCAAGACCAGGTTGGTTGGGGCTTTCAGCATCCTGCTCTGGTGCAAGGTGTTCCTATCCATATAGGGTAAGTGAACAAGATGATCATTGAGGTTCCTTTCAAGTCAAACCACTCTAAACTTCTAAAATAAACCTTAAAATAAGTCTCGATAACCTTTTTTATATGCTTATTTAACCTGTAAAAAGGGCTTTGCCAGTAGAAAAAACTTTTTTTTTCTGTTCATGCATAAGGTGTGATTGATGTATTAGTGAGAAGGAAGGGTGTGGGCAAGATTGTCTTCACATTAGCCCAAAGAAGACCTAGGAAAACTTGGTAACATAGGGCAATAAGCATATGTTACTAAATAATCCACTGGTAAAAGTTGTTTGGTTGTTGGCTTAATTTACTGAAGTGTCAGAGCTTTTATCTTTGGAATGATGATCGGTATCTACAGTACGGGATATGCTTCTGCTTCTGCAACATTATGCTGTTATGAACCTTTAATAGAAATTGCTGCTTCTTACAGTTTTGCTTGTAAGCAAGAACATGGATTATATTTTTTTTGGGTGGTTATTGTTATTTTTCTAATTTCTTTAATTTCCACTGAGGTAGATAACATTTCTGAGACAAGAAACTGTCAGAGAAACTGATCTCTAATGTCAGGTTTTTTTCACCCAGTGCTGTGTTTCTTAAGCACTCTTCTTCTGGGTGAAAACTCTGACTTAACAAGAGTCAGGGTGTATTTAATGCTGTAAACATGAATTGCTCTTAAAAAGAATGGTCCAGAATTAAGGCAGGTGAAAATGTAGGAAGTCAAGAAGTTAAGTGTCTGCTTTAAGTCACGTGTTCATCACTTGTAATTTGTAATTTCTTTGTAAAAGAAGAAAACCTGGGTATGACACTGTTCAAGATGGTTACAAGCTGCCAGTATGACAAATCTTAAATATTTGATTTTGTCCTGAGGCTTTATCAGAATATAAGTTTCAAGAGAGTCCATGGTGTTACATATGGTGATGGTGTCATGTTATCCTCTAGGAGTTCTGAGTATGTTCCATTTGTCTTCAAGGAAGATGACTTGAGACTGAAACAGGTGCAAAAAATGTCTGCTTGTATGGTCAGGAAAACTCATAACAAGACTAAACTAGGAGAATCTATCTTACTTATTAGTCTTACAGAGAAATGAGTGGGAGATGTTTGCATAATAAATCACAGGAAAAAAACAGGGAGAATTATTAAAAGGACAATCTTGGTCCTCAGCCTTACATAGTCTGAGAGTGGCTATGTAGAAAGTGGGCTGCAGAGTAAGAAAAAAATGCTCTATGGATAAGGCATTGGAGAAGAAGAAAGAATACAAAATGTACAAATGTATTCTGGCAAAAGACTCCAGGTGATATAACAGACATTGACAGATTATATCTTAAGCTTGTTGTTTTTCTGGCATTTTTAAATCTTGGGATGATTGATTTAAAAGCATTAATTAACCTTTTAAGAAAGTTTTACCAAACTTTAAACCTTTTCCATTTGTTGAAAGAGCATGGTATATAACAGATGTTATGAACAGATATGTGTGTGTGTGTATATATAAACTCAGGCAACAGTTAAAATTAACTTTCCATGAAATGAAATCCTGTTGTATACAAAAAAGAGATCAGCTGATAATTTATAGCACAACAGTTGTGTAGTATCTTGCCCAGTGTATATAACTTGGTGATAATGTAGTCTTTTGATTAACACATTCAGTATGTCTGCAGGTGTGCATGTTAGAAGCTCTTTGTGTAAAGAGTTGGTTTTCTACTACCTGTGTCAATCTTGAATAAACACATTTTGGAGATGAGACTTTCATTAAATAAGCATAGGAAACTCATGGGGGGGGGTGTGGTAATGCCATCTCTTCAGAGACAAAATTGCTAAATTAAATGATTTGTAACTTCTGGATAATCAGCTTATTTTTTAAGATTTATTTATAATGGTGTATTTGTTGCTATATCTCTTTAGAGTTCTTCCCAAAAGACTGAATTTCCTATCTGGATTTTAGAAGACTCAGGGAAAAGGGGAGGGGTGAGAGCTGGGAAGTATCTATGTCAGTCACAATGAGTACTCAGTTCTGGAAGAAGTCCAAATGAAAATTTTAGAGATTCTTGTGAACTCGAGTGTTTTTTGCTTTTGTTTGTTTGTTTGTTTGTTTGTTTTTTTCTTGTTTTGTTTTGTTTGTTGATGTTTTATGTTGTGTTTTGTTGTTTGCTTTTTTTTAGTTAGAGGAAGCTGAATTGGCAGTTCTATAAGAATGCAAGACTGTTGCTTCTCTTGTGCAGAAAAGAAATTGTAATCTGGTCAGAATGCCATGCAATTTTTAAATTAAAACCATAGTTTAATTAAAACCATAAGTATAACATCTTACTGGGCATGGCATCCTCAGATGCCATGAAGATGCATTTGGTAAGAGTGAAAGTCCTGAAAGGAGGGTTTTAATGTTGTCTGAAAAATGATAAAATCATTGGCTAAATCACCAATGGATCACTTTGACTGCCTGTATATTAATGAACTTTTTGAGAGTACAATTAAAAAATAGGAATTACTGAGTTAAAATGTTTAGGGGGTACACTTAAAAGTATCAGTTGTTGAATTAGTTCATAATATCAGTGGAAGTTTAGTCACTGATTAATAGCAATGTTAATATAAACTCAGATTCAGCACCCTCAGAGGTAGAAAACTGTCAAAAATGAGCAGTTCATCTCATAGTGAAGATTTAAAAATGTATATGACGGATGAACAAACCAAGCCAAGAAGTTTTGTACAAAATCTTTTGAAATTTCTGCAGCCACAGTTGGTTTACTACCCAAATCCCCAACTTCTAGTCCTGATGTCTTTAGCCTGATTCTTGTTTTCAGGAAACCTGACCTGGATTGCAGTAGCACGTGTATTATATCTTTGGTTCACAGCATGTGCAGCAGAGACTTTCTTTCTCCTGACCAGGGTAATTTAACCCCAACCATTTCATTAAAGCATTACTGAGTTTTATCAGCAGAGGAAAAAAGCCAAATGAGTAAATTAAAAAAAAAAAAATAAAAAAAAAAAAAAAAAAAAAATAAAAAAAATTGTACATTTCACTTACTGGGCTTCTTAAATCTAAGATCTAATAGCTCTGGCTTACACTTTCCTTCTACTTTTCTACCTGTCAGGCACTTAAGGGAAATAATGCTGCTGTCACAGGAATTCTTACTGTCTACCTGCAGGTCTCTGTTTTGGGCCTGAATAAAACTGTAGCCTCTTAAGGATTAGACCTCAGAGCAGGTAGTTCCTTACTTACTATTTTAATTATTGGTGGACATAGTGAAGGGACACTTTCTTGTCCTTGTCCTACTTTATATGGTGCCTGTTCTGTGTCTGTGCTAATGCATTGTTACCACATTGAGAACATGTCAGCCATCAAGCAAAGAGGAAGATGCAAGGTAAAATACACTTGAAAGCATAATATTATTCCTTCAGAAAGAGAGCTCATTCCAAAATGGTTCTTGCAGAAAAAATATCACTGTAATACTTCTCATCAGAGATGGAAACTAGGCCTCCCTAAAGTTAGCCTGAAAAGAAAAGAAATAAGTAGAAGTTCATCTGCACCAGAGCAGAAATTGTAGACCAGGCTCTATAGGGTGTACAGATGAGCATATTAATAATTTTGTATACTTACAAAAACCCAACAAAACAACAACCCACCCCCACAACAACAACAAAAAGGCAAAACAAAACAAACCCACACACAAACAACCAAACAAAAAACAACCTCTCAAACCTATATGAAGTTAACAAACCAGAAGGAGATGTTCTTCTGTCCCTGCAAAATGCATATTGCCCTGCAGTTGCTCCATACCTGGAGCACTGATGTTTATCTGGGGTTGCAGGCTGACCCACAAGTGTCATCAATGCCTGCTGACTTACTGCCAGCTGTGTCCCCCAGCAAGTGTTATGGCAAGCATCAGGTGGTTTCTGCCTGCCCAGTCACAGACACTGAATTATTTATAAGTAGAGGGTATGTGTGTTTTACTGACCCTCCTGTGGTCTTTTTGCAGTCTATGGATCTGGTATCTCTCAACTTAAAAAGATGTTAGATTGAAATCCTGATGTAAACTATGACTTGTTAAAACAAGTAGAAAGAAAACACCCCAAAATGTTGCATGTGTTTTCCCATCAAGCCCACCTCCTGCCCTGGTCAACAGCAACATGCTGGATGAGATACCTGTTTTGAATTTTGTTTTCAGCAAAGAAGGGAAGGTTCTTTGATTCTCAATGAAATAAAAATGAGAAGGCTGAGAAAGAGTGTCCTGAACTTAGAAAAGAGCCATGGGAACAGTTAGATAAAACAGAGATCTTGGTGCAAAATTTACAGATCTGTAGTTCTAGTAGTTCCAGCTAGGTGATTTTAGTTTGTTTGGGTTTTTTAAGGATTGAGACACTGCTGTGCTTATTTTGCCTTCAGTTCAAGGAAGTATTTCTGTGTGGGTTTTTTTTCTTTTTTTCTTTATCTGGGAACAGCCATCTGATTTTTAGTTGTTTTTTACAATTTAATTTATTTGTTTATTCCAGGATTTTCTTTCTTGGTACCTCAGTCTCTGGTGATGTTTTCACAGGTTCCTATTCTGTTTAGAATTCTGAAGTATTTCTTAGCCATTTCTTTCAAATTTACTGATAGTTTCTAATACAGCTCCAAATATTTTCACATTTCTGTTATAGTCATTAGTTCATTGTCATTAGTTCATTGTTCAAGGATGTACTCAATAGTGTAAATCAGCTTATGTGGTACAAAACAGATTTTTGTTGATAAACTATTAAAATTATGTTGTGCTGACTTAAAGAAACATTGCAAGAGAAGTGCATGAATAATGTAGATAAAGTATATTAATCCTGGCATCAGTGGGAGATGGGCAGACAGAAAGGGAAGTGATTATTAGATGAGTAATACTCTGCTTTCATGTCATTGTAAATTAAATCAGGTAGCTTTTACATGTCTTTGCCTACATGTCTTGGATATACCCAAATAACTTTCGTTCATTTCCCTGTTTATAGCAGATTTTCTTACAGAACAGGAGAGAGTTCACGTATAAAAATAAAAAAATACAGTATTTAGTCTGCCAGGTGTGGAAAATAATAATTTTCAGAACGCAGACAAGTAAGATACTTCACAGAAACTGGTTTATGTGCTGCTTTTACCAGATGGTAAATGGTAACTTCAAGCAGGTAACCCCTAATAGTGTCCTCTCTTGACAGTCAGTGGAAAAATAATAGTAGTAGACATTAAAATAGAGAGTGAAGTGAAGTGAAAAACAAAACTTGGCATTGCATTCACCTTAGTTCTTCTTGTGGTACTGTCTGTGAACTAGAAAAAGTTGTAGACCCCATTGGATTACATCCTGCTGGTCTTGAGTGCACCATGTGGAATTTCCCTATGGAAGTGGAAATTGTTGGTTTTGGAAGTAGGCAGCTTTAAGAAAGGAGATACCTGACTGAAAGAAGAGGTTTGTCATGGAAGACTCTAGAGTATGGCTCTGCAGAGATCCATCACCATTTTCTTGTTACAGTGTAATTCATGTTTTTGTTTCACATCTTTCCCTCTTCCCCAATAGGTGGATTAAAGTTACTTGAGTGAAATGAGACTGTGTGTCTGTGTGTATATATGTATGCAATTTACATGGTTTTGAACTTTTTTTTTTTTTTTTAACTTGGGTAAAAGCTGTAGTCACTATTCTTCTTTCAGAAAATAATTTAATATTCCATGTCTTTGTCCTGTCACAGGTATTTAAGTCACCTTATGGCTCACAGTTTAGGTAAACTCAGTGTTCCATGAAAAAGATGAAAGTCTATCTGTGATGGCTGAAGCTACTCTTGAGGATTTTTCAATAGCAATGTATAAAACACAAACTTTTACTTCTGTTGACCTGTTGATTATGTAAAACCACTCAGCTACATTTCCTTAAGTATCCAAATGTTTCACACTTGAACTGAAATGTGAAGAAAATTCTGAAGGCTCAGTTCTTTCCCAACCTCATCATGGATTTTTGTATAATTAGAGTAATTACTACACTGTAAACAGCTGAAGACTAAGAACTCTACAGGTCATAACTGACTGTTTCTGCTTAGTTATTTAATGGCTTAAAAGTCAAGGATTTGCATATAAATGACTTCAGGCACTCCTACTTATCTGTTGAAGGTCTTAATATGGGGGGGGGGGGGGGAGAGGGGAAAAAAATCAATTTTTAGTTTTTGTTTCTGTTTTTAGTTTTGTTCAGCTTTTAGGTTTTGTTTCCCCAGAAAAGCCAGAAAAGGCCCTGCTTTCATATGGGTGTGTGTCCTCTATCACATTTTCTTTCATGTGTTCAGTATGAACAGTTCAGGCAGATGACTGAAACAGTTTGATATGGTAAGGAAGTTCAGCTCAATAGTGCATAATGTGAACCCTTCAGTTGTTTCTCCAGTGCTCTCCATCAGCCTCCTATCCAGACTGAAACTGATGAAGAACAGTTTTCAAGTTTTTTAGATGTGGCTCAGCATTTCTTCTTACTGTGTCTGAGGAAACACCTGAAATATTTAAGTCCTGCTGCATCTGACTTGTACAATACTGGAATTGTACAATCCATTGATCCTTCTTAGGCTTGGTTATTTATTAAGGAGTGAAAATTAATGACTTGTATCCTCCCTCTTGTGTGGAAGGCGTGGGAGGAAAACTTCATGGCCTGTGAACTGGGTTTCATACCACATATTATTAATGGTCATTCTGTTGACAGAAGGAGTTTGCTGCTGATATGTTTTCCCATCTCCTGGCACTAATGTTTGAGTGCCTGTACTGGGTTTATGTAGCAAAATTTTGGTAATGGGGAATTGCAGGGGTGGCTTCTGTGGGAAGTCACCAGAAGCTGACTGCCCCATCTCAGGGACAATTCCAGCTGGCTCCAAGACTGATGTGCTGCATTGCTGAACCCACCAGCACTGCCAGTCATGCTGCTTTGTGATAAAAAAGTTAAGAAAAGGTAAAAAATGCATTCTCCCGTGGCAGCCATGGGAGAAAGGCTTGCAAAAAACATGAGGGAAACAGTCCTGCAGACACCAGGGGCAGTGAAAGAAGAGAGGGAGGAGGTGCTTCAAGTGCAGCCTGTGGAGAACCCACACTACAGACCAGGCTCCTGGCAGGAGCTGTGACCTGTGGAAAGGAGCAGGTTTTCTGGCAGGACCTGTTACCTTGTGGGGAACCCACACTGGAGCAGTCCATATCTGAAGGACAGTACCCTGTGGAGAGAACCCATGCCTGAGTAGTTCTTGAAGAGCTACAGCCCGCATTGGAGAAGGTCCTGAAGGGCTGTAACCTCTGGGGGGTGCCTGTGCTGGAGCAGGGGAAGAGTGTGAGGAGGAAGGAGTGGCAGAGACCACATTACCTATTCCCACATCCCCCTGTGACAATGGGGGGAAGCTGAAGAGTCATGAGTGAAGTTGAGCCTGGGAAAAAGAGGATGGGGGAAAGTGGTCTATTTTCTCACTGTCCTACTGTCACCTGTTATTTGTTGGAAATAAGTTTATTTCCTCAAGTTGAGTCTGTTTTACATCTGACTGTAACTTGTGAGTGATCTCCTTGTCTTTACCTTGACCTACAAGCTTTTACATTGTGTCTTCTCCCCCTGTCCCACCAGAGTGGGTGGCATGGATACCTGGTGGCCATCCAAGGTCATTCCACCACAGTCCTACATAGTCCTGCAGGAAGAATCCAGGTATTTTTACAGTATGTTTTTAGGAAGTCTCATGCACTTCCACACCAGGTTCATCTTCAAAATATAAACAGAGCCCCCTCAGCAACCATTTTTTCAGCCAGTCTTAGACCCAAGCAGTTGTTCTAAAGAAGAAGATACGAGAAGATAAAGGAGTAAAGGAGAAATTTTATTTTGCCACCTCAAGACATTTGCAGTAACAAGACAGATTCCTGCTTGAACCTTCTCTTTAATCTTCCAGGCTTTTGATACTGTTTTAAGCATGTTTCTTGCATAGAAATTTCCTTTGTGTCTTTGGAACTGGAGGGTGCCAGAGAGCTAATAATAATATGCTTCCATTTAATGAGTTATTGTTACCCTTTTGCTCCCTCCTTCTCCCACTCTTGTTTCACTCAGAGGAAGCAAAAGACCCTGAAGTGACATTTGGCCAAAGTTTTGGTGTCTGGGAGAGGTAGCTTGTACTGTTCGATTTCTTCAGGCTACTTAGCACACTACCTGAGAAGAAATGTAGGATACACCTTTCTTACACTTTGCTTTGCTTTCTTGGGAGGTTACAGGGCACTGAGTGGCAGATGGAGACTTGGTGTTTAGAAGGAATCCCTTGGATAAGACAAGGGGCAGTGGGCTCAAGTTGCTCCTGGGGAGATTCTGATTGAACACAAGAGGAAAATTTTTCACTATGGGGACAGTCAGACATTGGAATGGTCTCCCTGGGGAAGTGGTGGATTCCCCCACTTTGGAAAATTTTAAGTCTCAGCTTGTCAGGGTGCTGGGACATCTCACATAAACAATATTACTAGAAAGGTTGGACCAGATGATCCATCCAACCTGACATTCTGTGAGAGTCATCGGGGAGGAATGAGTTTGTAAACAGGGTCTGTCACATGCATCTTCTAACTATTAATGCCACTTTTGTCTGAAATAGGCCACATGTTGCTGTAACTACAGAGAGCTCAAGGGTACTTCACATTCTTACATCATCTCAGGGAAGGTTGGGAAAAACCTCTTAATTTATATTCTATTTTGGAATAGATTTTTGTGGGGTTTTATTATGGTCTTGACCTCAGTATAAATCAATCTATACAATTTTTTCCTGCAAGGGAGTAGCCTCATTTGTCATATTTTGAAAAGTGTGGTGGGCAGTAGGTTCATAGGAGCGCGGGGAGGGGTGTGCGGGGGTTGTTGAAAGGCGTCTTCCTATTTACGTCCTTTTCATGCCTTGGGGATGGACTCCTAAGAACGAAACAGCTGAGAAACTGTATCGGGGTCTTGGCCAATTCTGTAAGTTCTGGACTCCCTCTAGTGGTGACACCTGCCAGACTCTACCAGATGCTTTCTCCGAGAGTTGCTTTCCTTCAGTCATTATTATTTTTCCTCCCTTTAAACCAGGTCACTCTGACAACTGTGGTGAATATATGTGATTTTTCTTATATTTTTTACTTTGACAAGTAATAAATTTAGTTCATTCTGACCACTGGTAACACTGAAAAGCATTGTGTTGTGTATCACTAGTGTTAGATGAAATTTGCTGCACCTGTAGTATAATCTCAATTTGTTTGTGGCTTGACGAAATTTTCAGTATAAATTCTTAAATTAACAATGGGAGAAGGGTGGAAAAGAAAAATATGCTGACAATGCTCCAAAAAGTAATTCTAGGAAGTATTTATGAAACAGCAGTCACTTCATAATATGTTAAAGTTTTTTTTGTTTTGTTTTGTTTTTTTTTTGTTGTTGTTGTTTTTTTGTTGTTTTTTTGTTGTTTTTTTGTTGTTTTTTTGTTTTTTTTTTTTTTTAAATATCTCTACGATTTCATAGAATCATAGAATTGGCTGGGTTGGAAGGGACCTCAGAGATCATCAAGTCCAACCCTTGATCCACTACCGCTGCAGTTCCCAGCCCATGGCACTGAGTGCCACATCCAGTCTCTTTTTAAATATCTCCAGGGATGGAGAATCCACCACTTCCCTGGGCAGCCCATTCCAATGTCTGATCACCCTCTCAGTAAAGAAATTCTTTCTAATGTCCAACCTAAACCTCCCCTGGCACAACTTGAGACCGTGCCCTCTTGTCTTGCTGAGAGTTGCCTGGGAAAAGAGACCAACCCCCCCCTGGCTACCCCCTCCTTTCAGGGACTTGTAGAGAGTGATGAGGTCTCCCCTGAGCCTCCTCCAGGGTGAACTTTTATGTCTAGTTGCCTGGATAGATGCACTCTGGATGTGTTTTGAGACAGCAGTGGAACTTCTAAGACTGTGCCATTAATCATTCTCTGAATATTATTGATGTATGTTGTTCCATCAATAATGATGACTTTCTCAGGAACCAACACTCACACTGCATTTTTCTCAGTCTATTACAAGTTGTAGTTTCAGAATGGAAAGCTTTGACTCTGTGTACTACTATATATTTTTTCTTATATGGAAACAGAATTGGTTTGGTTGCAATGGTGATTGTTTTCTGCCCTGCTAAATAAATTCAATAGGAATGTTTCTTAGTGTAGAAACTTCACATTCTTTCTGGCATAATTTTAATGAAAGCATCAGATGCCAGAGTCAGTGGAGGTCTTCACCTCTTTTTTCTTGGTGTAGCATCACTGTCTAGAAGTTGCTGACTGCAGCAAAAGCTGGCTGTACATCTAGGACATTCTTCATCCATGCTTACTGGAAGATGGAGATGGTGAGTAGCTGAGACAGGGTGTGCTAGGTACTGAGAAGTTCTAGTACATGTCTTAGAGTTGTGTAGCATTTTATAGCTGCATTGTGGTGTTTTCATAATGAAGAGATAGACATTTGCCTATGGGATGATGCATTTCCATCCATTTATGGGGAAGAGCCAGAATGAAGCAGTTGCTTCGTTAGAGAGTATTGACTGATTTTGAGAGGCACAGTTACAGTGGTAATAGATCACTTGCCTTCTTTGCCAATTACAGTGTCTGAGATACAGTACCATCAGTTTGTGGCTTCAGTTATCAATGAAGATAGAGGTACATAATATGGAAATACAGGAAAATAGAGGCTAATAAAAAAACAGTTAAAGTAGAGTTAACTCACAGTGAAAAAGATGAAGCTCCATGTGGTTGTGTCGTGTCATATACAGACTTAATGTATTTCCTGGCATTCTCATTTGCATAGTTTTCCCGTGAAATTGGGGTTGAACTTACTATTCTTTAGACTCTTGATTTTTGCTTGAATTTTGTCAAATCCATTTCAGACATCTCATTTGAATATCTTGAAATAGTATCTTAGTACAAATGCAAATAGTTTCCTCCAATTAATTCCTAACTTCTATTCAGTAAGTGCTGAAGACTACAAAGATAGGAAGACTACAAAGATAGCCTACTTGGTAGGCTGGAGTTAAGGTTCTTTGGGTGACTTCTTTGCCTTGCAATTTCTTGATTTCAAAACTCCATATCAAGTACAGGCATTTCTTCTGTTTCAGATGTTTAGCTCTCAAACATTTCCTTCTCAGTGGTAGATAGATGCTTATTTGCATAATTCCACCTCTTGTCTATTGTACATTTATGTGTTAGAAGTGTTAAATTATAGTTTTTCTAGTCTAAAAATGTTAAATCACTGCTTTTTTGATACTACTGCTTTCATGAAAATTCTTGGCTAGGATTTGTGATGTAGTAATGCATATGCAGATTTATTTCATGAATTACCATTCTGACTTAAAGGCCTAACCAGTTTAGCTCTCCTGTTAATTGTCTGCAGTTTTTCTTTCATAATGTATTAATAACTGGCATTTAATAATGTATTGCTAACTAGAAGGAAGGAAAATGGGAGCACTTTGGTAACCTTACTGAAAGAAATGTAGCTACTTGACTTCTAGCATTATCCTGCTTGTTTTGACGATGCCATTTCAGTTCTGCAGTGGCAGTGTTTTACACCATCTCTCTATGTGTAGTTGCAGCTGGTAATTTGCCTGTAAAGCATGAAGCCAGAAAGGTCCCAGCAGCAGGGGTACTCATTGCAGATGTCTTCAGAGCTACAGGGATTTGAAAGATTGGAAAGATTGAAAGATTTTGCCCCAAGGATGGAGTCAGTAACCACTGGTGTGATGGCAGTGTAGACCCAGACTATGCAGTGTGCCTGTCACCAAACAAGGCTTGGGGTTGTCTGTTAAATACTTATTTAACAGCCTGAAGAAGAGGAGGCTCAGGGGAGACCTCATCGCTCTCTACATCTCCCTGAAAGGAGGTTGTAGCCAGGTGGGAGTTGGTCTCTTTTCCCAGACGACTTTCAACAAGACAAGAGGACACAGTCTTAAGTTGTGCCAGGGGAGATTTAGGCTAGATATCAGAAAGAATTTTTTTACGGAGAGGGTGATCAGGCATTGGAATGGGCTGCCCGGTGAGGTGGTGGATTCTCCATCCCTGGAGACATTTAAAAAGAGACTGGATGTGGCACTCAGTGCCATGGGCTGGGAACTGCAGCGGTGGGTCAAGGGTTGGAGTTGATGATCTCTGAGGTCCCTTCCAACCCGGCTAATTCTATGATTCTATGATTCTATTTACCAATCTGAAATTTTTGCTTTTTCATCTTTGCCTCCCTGCTTAGGAAGTGCTTGTTTTGTGTAGTTCCTGTCCAGCTTCCAACATAGTAACAGTTCCTTTACAAAAGCCATCTCATTGTGCTAGAATTTTGCTGACTCTTAAAGATCAAGATTCCATTTAATATTTTTTGAACTGGCTTGCTTATTTTTTTCTGTTCTGTTACTTTATTTTGGAGATATAACAAACTTGTTCTTGGCAGGAAAAAATGAAGTGAAGCCAGATGTAGTTTTAAAATGTCTTGATGCCACAAATAATGAATGACTAGTGTATTTTATTTAAAACAAAAGGCTTGCTCCAGTGCCTGGCCTCCCCCCTACATGTTTATTTAGATTTGTCTCACCTATTTCATAATAGAAGTTACAGGAAACAGTTACCTTGGGTGAAATCTACTTGTACTGTCTTGGCAACCATGAAATGTACTTCTGCCATCATAGATGCATTAAAATATGTGATATCCTTTGTGTTAGACAGTCTAAGCAAATAATCAACATTCCTTTAAATACCAGCAAATTCCATTTCTCTGTTAATTTCCATTTCTTTAGCAAAAGCTAGTCTCATTATTTTTAGCTCATTATTGTAGCTTCATTATTTTTAATTACTCTGAAGTGTTATTCAAATTAACGAAGCAAGAGGGATGTGTAGCTTAGCCCTTTGGGAAATGTAGAGTTAAAAAAAAAATGGAGTAAGAAAGCAAAGATTTGTCAACTAATTATTTCTGTATTTTTAAAACATTCTCTGAAGTTGTTTAAAAATTTGGTCTCTACATCTAGTTTCTTTCTACCTAAAGAATGAACCCAAGAAAACCTTTGCAAAACATCTTTCACAAGTTCTGTGACTTCTGACAGAAACGAGATCCGTCCATGCTGGGTTTTTTGGCAGGTTCTGCAGTTTTCTTAATGCTTAACCCTTATATTTTATTCCAGAACTTAAATATCAATGTAAAGTTGAAATATATACAGAGTAGTTGTGAGATGCAGTTACTTGAGGCAAAAGTGCTGTTGTATAAAGTCAGATAAAAATAATTATGTAAGCATCAGAGGTTTCTGCACATGTTGATAGGCTTTTGAGGTGCAGTATAAAATTGTCATGCAGGCTGCTTCCTTGCTCCTGTTTCTGAGGACATGGGCTTCTCTGTCTCAGTTTTTCAGACACATCTGAAAGCTGCCAGGCTTTTTTTCATAGCTGCGTCGTGTTCAGAGGCTCACATGAGTTCTAGGACTGAATAAAAATAATCTTTTTTTTTTCTTTTCCTTCCATATGATTATGAAAGTCTGGTTTTGGCAGAAATTATTGCCACTGCTTAAAAAAATGTGACAAGCAGGCTGTATGTCAGATTCCATTCCAGTGCTGTTTCTCAAAGTCATTTGGATTTGGTATTAATGACATATCTTTTCAGTAAGTTACAGTAACAAACTTCTACTTTTTAAGTTACATTACAGTGATATTAGATGAAATGCACAGTTTTATTCCTCTTTATGCTGTGAACAGAACTGGGCTTTTGCTATTTAGGAAGGAAGAATGAGATACAAGCATTGAAATGATCTGAGTCTTTAATGGTGACAGCAGGACAATAACAAATTACTTCCTCTTGAGTTAGTTTATTGTGTACATATCATGTCCTATAAGGACCATCCTCATGGTCCTGAGGATGAAAGGGTGGAATTTGTCTGTTATCTGTTGGGGATTTTTGTGTTTTGTCCTTCTTCAGTTGAACAGAGCTACGACCCTTGAGAATAAGAATAGTAATACAATTAAAAAGTTGTTTTACTATTCAAGGAGCAGGGTCAATCTAGTTGCTTCTATATTGCTGTGCTGTTCCACTTTTTTTTGGGTACTAGAAATTTTTAAGGATAGGTCTGCTGTTGTGGCAATGTCCCTTTTATTTGATGAGACTGTAAGTTTTAGTAAGTTGAGACAAAGTAAGTGTTGTGTTCACACTTTTTGATCTGTGTATCACTTGAGAAGGACTGGATGAAGGACAAGAGGTCACTTTCCATGTACCATCCAGTGCCAAGGAGGTTGTTTTTAGCCAAGGCCTGAAGTTCAGTTCACTCTTCTGGATCTTGCTGCTCCTTCACCTTTAAAGGAGGAAACAAACGTAGTATATACGTGGGGACATCACTGCAGAAAAGCATGGTTTTAAAAAAAGTGAAGGGTTCCTTTGAAATTGAATTTTAAAATAAGGTGAAATCCTGCGTGATTAAAGAAGTTAAAGCTTGGCACTCCTTTGTTAGTATCTGGTAACAGGGCTAAGGAAGCAGCAGGAGAGGAACCAGAGGTAATTTTTTTAAATGTTATGTTAGTAAAGAAGTACTTTGACTCATAGAAAACAGTAGAGGATTAAAGCATGAAACAGAGGAACATTGAAGAGGTTTCTTCCTCCTTAAAACACTAATAACATTCATTCAGATAGGGAATGCTTTAAGTTGATGACAAAATGGAAGGAAATGAGAAGCTGGGGTGATGTTGCATTTAGCTGGCATCAAAGCCTGATAAGAGAAGGAAGAGCAGTTCAGGTATTGCTGTTGTATGGTAACTTATTTTGGTTGATATGCACAGTTCAACCTTACTGCTATTTGGACCAGCAGGGATTCTTTCAGTTATCACAATCATAGACCATTGCTGTTGTCTTGGAATAAGGAAACCCAGCTCTTTGTCAGAAGTGACAAATTGAAGCAAAGTGGAATCTGTCAAGAGGACTGGAGTGCTCTGAATTTCAACTTGCATTGCAGGAGACAGAAACAAAAATAAAAATGATAAAACCTTCCTACTGGCAATAGTTCTGAACTCAAGCTGTGCCTTTGCATTATGCACAGCAACCTGATTAGTCTGGAATTGTAACGGAAGTTAAAAAAATCTTGATACTTCTGCCTTGTTCACAAAATAAACCAAAATGCCTTATTTGTCACAAAGAGAGGGGTCAGGTCAACAGCACTCTAGAAACGGATCTGCTATACTTCCACTGCTTCTTCCTTTGCATATCTTAAGAAAGTAATTTTCTAAATAAGCTTTGAAGAATCAGGGAGAAGGCTTAAAATAACAGCAGTGAAGAAGTGAGGAGATCATTAAGTTTCATTTTTTCCCCAGTATCCTTTCCATCAGACATTTCACTTTTTTGCCCAGGTGTGTTCCCATTTCTTCCCCTTAAAACAGATGACCACTCTTCAGGTCAGGTTACCCATCCTGTAGTAGTATGGGTAGGTGGCATTTGTGTGGTTCCTGAAGATAGAAGACATTTGCTCTGTTGCAACACTGTTTAATCATTGCTTTGAGCCCATTTAATTCAGTTGAATGCTAGTATGCATTATTATTTTATGACTCAAGTCATAGCACCAGGATTATGGGACCTGACTTGTCATGCTGTGGGAGTTAAGCAACAAAGCTCAGTAATGTTTCTTCTTACTGATTTTTCCTTGAATCTGTGTGCTTTAAATCAGAAATTAAGAATGAGTAAGTGGTCAGAATCAAAAGCTTCTGGTTGGTACAAGCATGCATTTGGGGCACTGGAATCCTTCGTTGTTTTCTTGTAGGTAATTACACCATGTATCACTTCCACTTCTGAAGGTCTACACCATTTTTATAGATAATATCTTTTTATAATTGATTGAGATCTAGGATACAGGTCACTTGGAAGAGCTATCCTAATAACTTTTCTTTTTAATTTAAAGAACTTAAAGATATAAACCTTGTTGTCTGTTTTCTGCAAACACTATCATTTGCAGATGACTAGCTGTGTATTGGCTAGATCACTACATTTGAGCTTTGGAATCTATACTTGGTTCTGTTTGCAAGTATTTCCTCAGCATATTGAGTCCTGCAAATAATTACTTTTTATTAGACCAAATAAATTTTAATTGGATGTTTGCTCTTTTACACACAGTCTGTTCCATTTCAAGATTGTGAAAGTTAGCACTAGTTTCATTTTGCATTATAAAAACATTGGCTTAAATTACTGTTTCACTGTGGGATTACATTTATAATTTATTTTAATAACAAAGCATAGCTGTTCAAAAGATTTGTTTCTAATGGTTAAAAAAAAATAAATGTACCTTCTCTTTTTCTCTTCTCAGATTTATCCAAGAATAGATTAACTGAGGTTCCTACAGAGTTGTGCCATTTTGTATCCCTGGAAACACTAAATCTATACCACAATTGTATTAAAATTATACCAGATGCCATAGTAAACTTGCAAATGCTGACATACTTAAATTTGAGGTAAGTTTATCTTTGCCACATTTCTTGTTTATTTGCAAATGTGTCTGCACTTTGTGTTCTGGAACAAATGGCTAAATTTTTTGTTTTATTGGAAGCTGCAATGTAAAAACTCATTGGCTGTAGATACAGCTCTGTGTGAAGTCACTGTAAAGGCCAAAATGGAAAACTAATTATTAAAAAGAGACCAAGTAATATTAATCTCTTTCCCTTATACTTCTAGCAAATTCAGAATGCTAATCACATCAGCACAGTCATGTTATTTTTAATTCCCTTCTGATGATAAATTTCATAAAACTTTACATACTTTTTGTAGTTAAGAGGCTGAAGAGACAGAGGATTAATAGCTTTTCATGGGGAATCACAAGGAAAAGCATTGCACTATATCACTAGTATCCTCTTACTGTAGAAGTTGTTGTCATTTTAGGAGGAAAGAGCCAAGAATTAGGCACCTTTGTCTCTTTTCCATGAAAAATGTGCATGAATACTAATCAATACAGAGAATTGGTACTGGCTAAAGTGCAGCTGAATGTATATTGGCTTTTGAGAGAGGGAATGTCAGCACTTTTTAAGCTGGAACAACGTGTGGAGCTTTATTTGCAGGTGGGCATGTAAAAACTGTAATAGTAAAGATACAATAATCTGGTCTTTACAATAATGAAGTTTGGGCAGGGAACAAAGTGGCTCCTGGATTTTTAAATTCAAGATATGGAGGCTTGATTATCTCAGTTATTTAAACACTGAGAATGTTTCTCAAGACTTCCTGTATTGTTGTACTGCAGCTTTTGTCACTGTGGAACACTACTGTTGGCTCTCTAAACTGGAACAGAATGTGTCTTGAATATATGCACATATGTAAGGAATAGGATGTGAAATTTTGCAATTGTTAGAGATACACAGAGAAATTAAGACTGGATAAAATCATTAAGTTTACATCTTAATATATTTAGGAATTAACATGAACTCATTTAGAACTCAGTCTAATGATGGAATTTGTGTGAACCATGACAAACCCAGAATAGTTAGAGAGTTAATATCACGTATCACATAAATTAGGCAATCAAAACAAAAGGAAATTTTTCAAGTTTTATTAAGTGAGGTCATTTTCCTCAGTGTAAAACTTCTCTGCTTGGAAGTATCCTTCCCCCATGTTAGCTGAACACAGTGAGCAGTCTGTAGAATAAGGGAAGATGTTCTTGACTTGTTAAGTATGTTGCTTTTGGGGAAGAAAAATATTACAGATGTAAAATTAATATTTTTCTGCCTGTTACCAACAGAGCCCATATGCTAAATACTGTTAGAAACTGATGCCAAGAGATATAGCCTTTGGGCCTTGGTGGATACTGTTAATGTTTTTACATATAGAACTTCCTTTTAGCTAATGATGATTTATTACTCACTTGCCCTGGCAACGGGCTGATCTTTATCTCTTAGTGGGTTGCTTCTGAGTTCTGTTAAACTTAAAAATGATTTTTACTCAGCTCTTTTTTTTTTTTTTTTAACTCTGATTTTTTTTTTAGATTCTAGGCTTAGTCAGTTTGAGTCCTTTAGAACTTAAAAAATATTTCTCTTTATTTTTTAGAATAAGTTATGTTTGATCTTCTGTAAAGACACAGGGACTGAGAATCCTGACTTCACAATAAGCACTGACTTTTAAAAAAAATTATTATTTTTTTCTTTCAAATATTGCTGCGTAGTCATTGGATTTCTCATTTTTAATATCCTTGGGTTTTTTATTTGATACCCTTCTCCCAGCCTGAGTAACAGATATGATAGTTTGCTCTGTAAAACATTTTGAGACTGCTGTGTGAAGCATGAATACATGGCATTATATGCAGTTTTGTAGCAGGCTGCTGGATTGGCAGTCGAAGAATTGAAGTTTTGAGACCTGTGGAATTTGTACTTTTTTTTTCCCCCCCCCCCCCCTGTGTTTCGATTCAATGTTGCAGCTCATACTGAAATTATCCAGGACAGTTTTTGCCACCTGTTTTCAGACTTCAGGCACTTGCATTTTTTCTCTGGAACCTTAACAGTCATGCAGAAGCAAACTAAAATGGTTCTTGCTGGGGTGCCACTTTCAGTTACTGTTCATTATTTTCCTTTAGGTTAATATTCATAAAAGAAAAAGTTATATTTTGAGAAAACTTTCAAACATTTTAGGAAACACAGTTAATATATTATTCTCTTGAGCTTAATGTTTCTTCTGGGAATTGATGCACAAATCGTAATAAATTAATATTTTAAATCACCTGGAGATCACAAAGGATCATGACACTTGTTATCTTTAAGTGCAAGCTTCCTGACTCATTGTTACTAGAATGACAGCCTAAATATTTTTAAAGTTTTTTAGCAAATTCTGCCCTCCTTACAACTCCTCTGCAAGCAAATCCTCTGCTTGCTTCCTCCTCCCCCTCCATGCTCCCCAAAATACAGTATGAAGTCAACTAAAAAACCAATTTGAGGAAAAAGATACAGGGACAAAATGACTTGAGATGAATCTTGGAAAGAAATGAACCATTGATAGTCACATAATTTTTCTCTGTATTTACATGGTTTAATATCATAGAATCATAGAACAATAATCTTTAATTGCAAGTTTCAGATGAAAGTAATTGATAAAATAACCGTTTTTTCTTTAATGTATTTATCTTTAAGTTGGAGCAAAGGACATCCACTGTACTGCCACATAAAAACCATAGGAAAGTTAAATTCTTGCAAAATACTGTCACAGTTGACTTTCTTGTATTCATTAGAAAAGGGAAGCAGCTGTTCTAGGTGTCAGCAAGAGTTACTACAATATAATTAATCTCTGATATGCATTTTTTCCTGAGCATTAATATTCCACAATATTGTTTAATCACTAGTGCAGCTGTTTTTGATGTGCATTTTCTTAATGATAGCCATATGAAAATTAGATTTTTTTCTGCATAAAATCTGATGTACTAAAATGAAGGAATTTTACAACTCACAGGCTTTGAGTATACAGTGGAATGTCACTGTTGTTTTTAATGGTTGTTTTTTTTGTTTTGTTGCAGTCGAAATCAGCTTTCTTCTTTGCCAGCTTGCCTGTGTGGTCTTCCTCTAAAAGTCTTAATTGCAAGTAACAATAAGCTAGGTTCACTTCCAGAAGAAATAGGTCAGCTAAAACAGTTAATGGAACTGGTATGTTACTGATTTTTTTTTTTCTTTTGACTTTGTATTTACTAGGAACAGTGAAATTCACTTTGGAAATATATTTGAACAAATGCCTAAAACTACAGCAGGCTATGCAGGTTAAAAAAAAAACTTTTGAACTTCTTGAGTTATGTTGGGTAGTAACATAACAAGTTTTGTGTTCTTCAGGACCCTTCTAATCAACTTCACAGCCCTTGGTTCCTTCAAGACTCAGCTTCTAAGTTCATCATCATTATCAGTTATCATTATCATTACTCTCTGCCTCCACTGGCTCCCTGTTTTGCTGTATCAAGTCCATAGTTCTGGCTCCAGGATCTGCAAAGTCAGATCCCCTCCTGTAGTACCCTCCCTTTCATCTTCCTTTCTCTGCCTTATTACTGTCTGCCTATCACACTGCATTCCAGTTACTGCTCTTCTCAGTCTATTTTCACTTTATTTCAGTATTTCTGTCATACAGCCTTCCTTTCCTAGAACACCCATCTAAATCAGTTCTACAAAATAACTATATTCTTATTTTCAGAGCTGTCCACGTGACTGCAATTTGTGCAAGGAACAGATAATATGTAATATATCATCTAACAAATGAGAATCTGAAAAGGCAAAAATTATGTGGTGCCTTAACTTAAAATTAATTTAATTCCTCATGATTTTTTAAAACTTTTTAATGTGGAAAATAAGAGAATATATCTCTTTCTATTCCTATTTTATGTACTGCAGGATGAGGCTCTGAATTGTCTGTGGCATATGTGTTGTGTCTTCTGGTTATTTCTGTTCACTTGACCCCTTAAGATACAAGTTGACAAATAAATGAGACTTTGACACTGCTAATTTGTGCATAGGAAAACAAAGATACTAAGACTTTTTCCCAGCTGCTGCTCTCTCTCTTGACTGCATTTGGCTTGCACAGCTTTTTGGTATCTTCAAGTGTCTGCTTATCATATTACTATTTTTATAACAGTATTTGCTCTGCAGAAGTACGTTACACAAATTAAATTGACCTTATTTTAGGCCCCAGTTCTGCAGCTGGTACTTTGTCTGTGAAGTGAAATGGCAACTCTTGGGCTTTTTTGCCTTTTAATACTCTTTTTGTACAGCATCAGGCCTCTGCTATTTATCATAGTTTATCTTGGCTGTGTCTGAGGACTGGGGGGGAGCTGTAATTTCCTTTTCCTTTCTCAGTTATACCTGAGCTTAAGACTATGGAGTTTGTTTCATTTTGTTTGGTGAGCATTATTAATTTATCCTATCAAATTAGGGGTTTTTTATCTATGTGATGGGTTTAATTACATTACTGAAGTGGTTTTGATTGAAGTAACCTTCAAAAAATGTGTCAGGCTATATAGTATTTTTTCTGTTGTGCTTAGAATGGATTAAATAAAAATTATGGTTCCAGTTTATATATTTAAAGTTGAACAGTATTAAACATGACAATCTCGTGGATAGGATGTCTGAATTGATAATAAACAAAGACTGGAACCTGTTAGCTCTCCATTGCTTCTAGTTTAAGTGTAACCTAGCTTAGTGTTGGGGGCTCATGTGAAATAATGAGAAGACTTGGTCTGATTCTCTCATATCAAAATCACTTATTTTATTTGTATTAACTGAGCTCTGTGATAATAATTCTAGTAAAGAGCTGCTGAAGTGATTTTATAAAGAATTTCCCCTCCGATGTTTAAGCCCTACCAGTAAGGTGAACTTGGGAGTGTTTCATTTGTTATTAAGAGCTTGTACTTAGCTTAATGGTAGCCCATAACCTTATTTTAGAACTGGGAAAAATGAAAAACTAAAAGGTTGAAAATCAATGTGGATTATACTCAAAGGGGATGGAGTTAATTTGTTTTTTTAAAACAGAGCATATGCTTAAATTAACTTCTGGGATACTGGATTTTCATATTGCTTTCCATTTACAGTGTAATTTCAGTGTTACTCTGTCATGAAGAACATAATTCCTGTTCTAAAAATATTTCAAATTAGACCCTCTAGCAACATGTTGCTTTGGTAGCATATAAAAATGATGAAAACTGAAGAAGGTCTGATGATTCAGGTCCTTGTGATTTAAGGGGCAGTGAGTGAATAACAAGTTTTTGTTAAATTGGGCATGGCTCTGTTCAAGTGAGCTGAGTAATTAGTTTGACACCACGCTAAGTGTTTGGTACATTTCCAGTGGAACGTGTTGCATTATTTAGCTGGAAATTGCTAATCATGGATGTACTGGGAGAAGCAAATAGTGGTAGGATTGAGATCCAGTATCTGCACGGGCAATATATAATATGATGCAATTTAGATAATAAGGTGATCATTGTTCTAAAACAATGTAAGTCATGCTGCAGTTGTAGCAAGGAACATTCAGCTGTGTGAGAGCAATGCCAGCCTGAACAGCATGTGGCCTTGAAGTGACACCAGGCTTTGGCAGGGCACAGGGTTGTTGGGTTGTTTGGGGACATACACAGTGCTGGTGCTGAGCTGGCCCAGGGGATCTGTCCTAAAAAGTGACAAATGCCACCTGGCTGCACTCAGTTCTTGTATTACTAGGACTTTGCCAAGCACCCTCAGGTTCTCTGGTGTTCCACATCTCTTCACATGCTGCATACACTGAACAGGGTGTATGTAGCAAATGGATTTTGTTGTTGTTGTTGTTGTTGTTGTTGTTGTTATCCAGCTTTCTGAAACAAATTTTACCTCTGTAGTCCCTCTTTAATGATAGAAGCATAGTTTGCTGCAAATCAGATCAGGTCATTCCAACTACTCTCTTCTCTTTCCTCCAAAAGCAGGTGGGCAATTCTTCTTCTTTTACATTTATATAAATGCCATACTTGTGGCAGAGAATAGCTTAAAGTTTACACACAGTAATTTTTCAGGTATTTTAAAATTTAAGGTCTTGGGTTATGTAGGTCTGACAGATACCTTAAAAGCATAAAAATACCATATACATTACTCTCTCTGCCAGTTATATTCAAATTATTTCCAAGGTTTTGATGGGAAAAACCAAGGTTTCCAAGGTTTTGATCATTGCTGTCAGCCAGGAGGATGAGTGCAAAACTGACTTGAAGATAATCTGAACCTTACTTTCTGTCAGAAAAAGTAATTGGGCAGAAATGCCTCATTAATTGCACGCAAAACATCAGATCCAGAGTAAAATTCTGTTCTCCATCCTACCAGGCAGTATTACACATCTGCTTTCTCCAGAGAATGGCTTTCTTTTTCTCTGGAACACTCCTGTCTCACATTGGAAGCCTGTAAATCTGAGTTGGGATTTAGGTCCCTGAACTCAGTCATTTATTCTGGGCCATCTCTGCCTTCTGTTACCTGAAAGGATCCATGTGCCCATGCCCTGTGTAACTTCTGACCACCCAGTATGGCTTGCATGGCACAAGCTCTGGCAGGATCCACTTTCTTATTAGGAGCAACAGCTCAGTCAGGGGTCCCAAGTTTTAAAATGGATGTAAGGAGAAAGTTTATCTCACTTTGGACGATTTGGAGCAAAAGTAACATTTGTTTTCAATTATTATATTGTGCTAAATTTTATTGGTTTAAGACCATTTAAACCATAAACTTTAAACTATGAACCATAAACTTTAAAAAAAAACAAACCAAAATGTTTATTTGTTTTCATGCTGTTGAGCTTCGTGCCACAGAAATTAATGTTAAACTTAAATACACCTTGGAATCCTCTAAGCTTTAGAAACTGTGCCTGTGTTGCCATGGCAGGACAAAATGGAATTAATGCAAGAAGTCTGACCTTCAGCAAACACGAGCCTCTGGAACCTTAGTAGATGTTTGGACTTCAGTTGTCTGCAGGTGTCCATGAAGTGAGGTCCCAAACTGCTGGTTAACTTGTTCCTTAAAAAAAAATTTAGCCTGAAAGCCATACACATTTAACTTTGATAATACTGTTTTCATTACTGCCAAAGTAAAGGGAAAGATTAATACCATCTAGGTCACATATGTGGTCATGAAGTCTAATAATAGTCAAGACTGTAACTATAACTACAAAAAAGTTTCAGGTCTTCCACAGCTATTCAGACAGTAGGAAAAAAAGGTTGAATTGCAGTGTTTAGTAGAAGAAAGGATTCTGTTGTCTCTAGAAGTCTTATGAATGCTGATGTGCTGTCACAACAGATGAGTCTTACTGAGGAGGTTTTGAAAGGTTGTAAGTGGACTTTGAGGCTGTGAGTGGTTTTTGAGGCTACACACTGCTGGGCTTCCCCCCTTTTCCTTTAAAATTCCCATTTTCCCTGGCTTGTTCTGGTGTATGTGCATAAATACTCTTGATCAAGAGTTTCTCTGCCACAAGGTGACTTTAAATTGAAGTTCTGTGCTCCAAAAACAGAGCATCTAATTATGAAGTTGTTTCAAGTGTGTAAATTAAAAATAGGACAGCAAGGTTTTAAAAATAAGTGATCTGGAAACAGTGTGATTAATCATACTTCATGGCAATTTGAGCAAAAGATTCATTCATTAACTGGGATTTTTAATTTCCTCATCTAAAAGCTAAAATAACCTCCTGACTCTGTTTTGGCAAGGAAAGGAAGCTTTGGCAGCAGTGAAATTCCAGTATGAGAAGAAACTTTCCTGATACAGACAGCAGCACTGCCAGATCAGATTTTCCTTTAATTATCATTTGTCATTTACTAGTTTTTAGGCATAAGAGAGTTACTGCAGCACTCTTGACCAGCATTAGAGCAACTGTCTTCAAAGAAATTACTTGGTATTTTTCCAGTCCAAAAGCTCCCAAATACTGTATAAATCCATCATTTGAGACAATCAGGAGTAGAAGTGAACATCCTAAAGTATTCCTTTGGCTCTTCAGGAAAATTCTCCTCTTAGTTCTCATACAGTGAGCCACTGTTGCCTTTTTTTTTTTTTTTTGAAATGCAGAAATGCAGAAATAGTTGGGGTGTTGCTCAAATTTACAGGTTGCCTGGGATGTAAGCAGTGTTTTCAGGGTGTTATTTATTTCATCTTGAGTATAGACAATTTGGTAAAAATGAGAGCCAGTACCTGAAAACTCCTGTCAGTTTAAACTGATGTAACCCAAGAGGTTGGTCTGTAGTGTGCCTCACAGCAGTGTCATGTTAGCAGCAGTGTTAAGTACAACATTTATTACAGTATACTCTATATAAACTTCTTGCTTGAAATTTTCCTCATTATAGCCAGACACTATGCTTTCAACTCAGCTTTACAGCAGTCACAGTTATGGGAATGCTAAAATGAGTTTAGATACTCTGATATTACCTAGATTATAAAACCAGATGAATTTAGCCATCAAAGTTGCTTAGAACCAGTCTAGGCTTTTAAGGAATACCATTTACACATATTTGTTGGATAGCTGTATAATACTAAGCAAGACTTGTCTTGCTTTATTATGTCCTCCTGGTTAGTGGGTTTTTGTTTGTGTGGGGTTTTGTTGTTTTTTTGTTGGTTTGTTTTGTTATGTTTTTTACTCTAATTAAAAATTCCTGTAGAACAGGAACCCTTTTAAAAAAATCAAATCCACACAGTAGCAGTTTTACACCACACCCATACATATTTAGTGGTTTAACCATGGTTCTGGATACTTCATATAAACAAAAAGGTAGAACATCTTAAGTAAATAGTTTTGAATGTTTCTGTAGAAATTAATTTTTTCTCCAAATAGGTATTAACTCTGGGTTTGAAGTCATGTGTAAATGTTTTCCCATGTATCTGCTTTTCCACTTGTAGGGAGAGAACATAGATGATAGCATATTTTCAGGTTAATGAAATGTTGCAACACTAATAGTGAATTAGCCACAATTTTGCATCGGTATTATTGAGTCTTTAGGAGACAAAAGTTCATTATTTCTGTTAACTTTTGCTGTAGGATGTCAGCTGTAATGAAATCACAGCATTACCACAGCAGATAGGTCAACTGAAATCCTTAAAAGAATTGAATGTCAGAAGAAATTACCTCGAAGTTTTACCCCAAGGTAAAAAAAAAAAAAAAGATAAAAAATATTCCTAATACCCCTATGGTAGCTTTTAAAATGTTTTTTAGTATTTTGAAATAATAATTATTTCTTTTATGTAAGTAATTATTATTAAAAAGTAGTACTTGCTTTGTGTTCAGATTTATTTGATCTTGCAGAATATAACATTCAGCTGTACTCATTAAGTAGTAATGTGAGTTTCTTTACATTAATTATCTTTATGATTCTAAGCATCTCTAAGTTACATAAAGACTTGCCTGTGAATGCAGTATAGGAACTGTCAGCTGAATTTCAGGGACAAAAAAAAATCCAAATATTTATTTTAAAATTTATTGTCACTTGTATAACAATAAATCTCTCTTCATTTCCTGGTATAGAATCAAGTAAATGTTGATCCTATTCCTACACGAGTTTGTATTTGTTTATATGTTACTGAATACAAAAGGTTTATTCAGACATACTGTTTTATGGGAAAAATAAATACAGATATAACACCTTCTCTCTCTTTTTTTTTTAATTTTTGTTGTTTTTAGAGCTAGTTCAGCTTCCTTTGGTAAAGTTTGACTTTTCCTGCAATAAAGTGCTTGTGATACCAATTTGTTTTAGAAAGATGGTGCAGTTACAAGTGTTACTGCTTGAGAACAATCCTTTGCAGTCTCCACCAGCACAAGTAAGTAACATCTGTCATTTAAATTGTGCCTTAATATTGTGTGGATGATAACCAATTATAGCTTGTAAAATGTCACCTTCTGCAATTGAAGAAGTCCTCTGAACTTCAGTCAACCCAGTCATTAGTTGCTGATATATAAATAAGACAGAGTAAGTATGTTATGTTCTGTGTATGGGCCTGTGCATCACTTGAACCAACATGAGTGTAGATTGGACACGAGGAAAATTTTTCACTCTGAGGACAGTCAGACATTTTCCAAGGGGTGGATTCCCCCCCTTTGGAAGGTTTTAAGTTGCAGCTCAACGGGGTGCTGAGGCATAAAATATAAAAAACAATATTACAAGGGTTGGACCAGATGATCCTTGAGGTCCATTCCAACCTACCATTCTATGATTCCATTTTGTTAGCTACCTTTTAATTTTTGTTATTTCTATTTGCATATACAACTTAATGTTGGAATATGAACATAATTTTGAAAAACAGAACTGAGAGACTTCCTGAATAATTTTTCTCTCTTTTACTAAGAACCCAGTTCTGGAAGGTTCTACAGTGATTTGCTATTTATTAAGAAACATGCGGATGGTCTAGAACGTAATCCATGTGAAATTAATTTTGCTTTATAGTGTAAGTTTCTAGACTGTGATACACAAAGAAATCAAACTCCTGTCCTAAATTGTGGGCCATGCTGTAAAAAGGTGATAATGAATTAAAGGAACCTGTGCTTTTCTGCTTAAGGATAATTTCACAGTTGACTTACTGCACAGTAGGTTCAAACTACATCTTTGAAAGCTACAATTTTTTTTAGATCATCAACTGTTGAAATACTTGAGAGTTTTTATTACACTGCAGAAGTGCTTTTTATAGCCAATGGTGATGCTGTTACCCGACTACAAAAATACACAGCAAGTTTTAGCACTTGAACTAGAAGTATACACTTAAAGAAAAAAAATTCTAAAGTGCATCATAAAGATGCTTGGCCACAAGTAAAAACAATGTGACTATGAGTATAAAGAACATGCTAATTCACTGAATGTCATTATTGAAATAACTTGAAAATAATTACTCAGTTTATAGTTAGTAATATGCCATATGCTCTATTATAATTCTATTTGAAAAGCCCATTTGTTTTTTTTAAGTAGAATACATTATTTTTTTTTTGTTTCTCTCTTACTTTCCAAGGGTATTTATGCTAGTACACACAAATTAATTGACTGGGTAATTGAAGTAGTACCTGGAGATTTAAAAAAAAAGAATAAAATAATTTTTTTTACGCCATATGTATTGTGACAATATGAGCTTGTTTTCAGGGAATTTTAAACTAAATAATGTTTGAAATTATTTATTTATTTCATTGCAGTTATAAACCTGACTTTTTTCCCTTGTCTAACAGATTTGTACAAAGGGTAAGGTGCATATATTCAAATATCTGACTGTACAGGCCTGTCAGATTAAAACAGCAGACTCACTGTATCTTAATGCCATAGAACAACAGCATTTGCCACAACCTGTGGAAGAGAGGTATGTATGAAAATCTCACTTAGTTTTTTCATGTAACACATGTAATAACAAAGTAAAATAAATTTATTTATATCTTTAGCTTCCATAGTTTAATTTGTTTAGATGCTATTTAGAGTGTACTTTTTTGACTAAAGGTTTGTTTTGCTTTAGTGCATTTTATTCTAGTGAAATCCTGTAAGTTTAGAACAAAATATTTTAAAAACCAGGTCTAATTAATGTTAGCAGCTCATTAGGAAAAAGCTTAGAAGTGAACCCAAACCTTAATTAAAATCTAACGTCTTGCTGGTACACTAGTGGGACATATTGAAAGTAATTGAGATGGTGGTATCATTAAGTGTTGGGACTTTCTTGTAAATCTGTCAACAAAAAAGTTTTAATTTCTTCTGATTTATATAGCATTATACGTTTGTCACCTGGGTGTTATAAGATTTTTTTATTCATTCAGAAGCTTATCCATTCAACAGAGAGATCTGTGTGAATCTTAAGATTCTCTTCAAGTAAAATGTGCTAGGTTGCTAGCAAAATGAAAGGTAAAATAAAAATCTCTAGTGTCTTACATCAAACATATTGGAAATATCATCTTGTGCCAGGATGTAAGGGCAGGAACCAGCTACAGAGCTGCTCCTTTCTGTGAGAATCTCCATAGGTAATTGGAAACCAGTTTTTAGACAGCTCTTTGTTAACTTGGGAAGTGTAATATAGCAAAGCAGAGAAAGCCTTGTATTTGCAAAAATGTACTCAGTAAAAACAATGTGTAGATTTGAATAAAAATAGACATGTTGCCTGCTAATACCCTGGGGGAGAAAATAACTGTTTTGGAATCTGTCAGTTATCTAGGAAAGGTTTCAAGCAAATTGCTTCCCTTGCTGTATGTTTGGGAGACTCCTTTGTGTATTTCTATAAGTTAAATGCCTAAGGTGGGAAGAATCCAGGATTGAAAAGTTTTCCTTTTGAGAAACACCTGCTGGTTTTCTGGTTTATTTTCTTAGGATACCAAAGAATTGACAGGAATATCATGTCCTGTATGACATTTTAGGGCAAGGGGATAGTACAGAGTAGGTAACTAACAGCCTAATGATCTATCACATAATAATTAACACATTTTTATTTTAGAGAACGTCTTCACACTTGTAAAGAAAAAACATAACTTGGTTATGATTTCCTTGTGCCGTTTCTATACAAAGTTTGAGATTAGGATTAATTAGATACCCTATTCATGTGAAGAGTGAAAAAGGGATTTTTTTAACTTGCTGTGTGCTGAATGCCAGGATTACAGCTTTAATGATTGCAGATGAGAGGATAACAAAGCATATTGAAAAAAAAAACATAAATGATGAGAATATGGAATCTAATAGTGTTCTTTAAAATGACTAGAGGTAGTACTAGGTAAAGAAATCAGAAGAGAGAGCAGTTGCCATTTTTATAGTAGTTTTCTTAAAAAACTAGATTTCAAAGTCTATTTTAAAACACCAAAATAAGGTTTCTGTGTTAATAACTACTTCAAGCTGCAGGGAAATATCAGTTCATTTTTAATGCATCCGTGGTTACAATTGAATCAGTTGACGTAAGTTTGAGTTCAGCTATTTTAGCTGCTTTTCCCATGACTAAATGACTTCAGTCCTGTGCTACTTAGCTGGTAACTGTTTTAACACGGGGTACAGACAAAAGCAAGTTTTAGAGCAAGCTATTTCTGTTGCTTTTGTTAATTTTTAGGCTAAGCAGCCATTCCATCTCATCTATTTTATGATCACTAGTCTGCAAATATGTAAGCTTTAGCCATGCTAGGCTATTTTACCCTTGCTATTAAAACTGGTTGAAATTTAATTATTATTATTCATGTTCAGCATTGATGACATCTACCCAAGTAAAAAGGACTCAGATTCAGGTGTTGGTAGTGATAATGGTGATAAACGCTTGTCAGCAACAGAGGTAAGTTGCCTGAATTTTATGTCCAGTTCCCCTTCCCTCTGCACCAATATTTTGACTGTATTTTAAGATGGGTAAGAAAGTAAAGTTCTTTTTAGCCATCAAAACTGTGCAACCACATCCTTGACATGAATCTTCTTCTAAGAAATGATTGAAACAAAGATGAAAGGAGATAAGAGGTTTTTTATTCTTTGGTGGTGGTGGTGGTGGTGGTTTTTTTGTCTGTGCACTTTCTGATGAGGTCTATGGGATACTTGCTCACAAATAGTTAACAACCTACCAATAGTGTGAATTGACATAATTTAGAGAAAAAGGAACAAACCAGAATCCAGGCTAGCTCTTTCCAATGAAGTAAATGTTTTAACAGATTATAGGTCTGGCCACCTCTCAGTTCTTTATCTGGATGGATTCTTTTATTTTTTATGGATGCAAGCAATGGCAGGGGAGGTTTAGGCTGGATATTAGGAAACATTTTTTTCTCTGAATGGGTTGTCAGACATTGGAATAGTCTGCCCAGGGCAGTGGTGGGGTCACCAACCCTGGTGGTATTTAAATGGTGTGTGGACCTGGTCCTTAGAGAGATGGTTTAGTGGTGAACTTGCAGTGTTGGTCAAAGGTTGGACTGGATGACCCTGAAGATCTCTTAGAACCAAAGACATTCTGTAATCTCTGATGGCTCTTTCTGCTTGGGAATTAACAGGAGACCCCTGTACCCAACCTTGGTGTTTTGTGTGGTGTCATGATTAAGGCAGTTTGCTGTAGTGCAGGAACTTCAGAAACTTTACAGATTTCAGTGCACTTCCATGCTCTGGCAGTTCAACACTGCTGGAAATAAACCATCAGGGTTTTTTCTGAGCTATGCTATCTGACTGAGCAAAAAGAAAGGGTTGCTTGCTGAGATCACTGTTGTCCTAAGCAGTTACAGCTGTCTTCCCTAGACCTTTTCTCTAAAGGCATTGCTCAGCTGAACAAGGCACGAAATCTAGGTGGAGTAATGATAATAAGTAAATAATTTGCAGTGTATTTTAGGAAGCTTGCTCATTAGTTTTGGGTCCATACACATAGAAAGGAGTACTTAGTGGAGTGAAAAATTTAGGTGCTTCTATCTGACTGGTTGGTAGGGTCATTACAGGGTCAGTTCTTCTGAACTGTACTCACCTTGGACATTTCAAGTGAAAGATACCGTGTGGTGTGGCTGTAAAATTGATCACAGCTACTTGAAGGCAAATTTTGCTTTAATGTAGTATACTCATGTACCTCATCTTTTTGGAACAGTGTGGCATTTTCATTCATTTTCCACATCCCTTTGGCCTTATTTTGTTATAGTTAAAATTCATTAGAACAACCAGGTACATGTTAAGATCCAGATGGTGTCCCTGCTGTGTTACCCTTAACAGTGACTCATGAGTACCAGCAAGAATGTATATAGAGATTCTTTCAGAATGCATCATCTAAATTCAGTGTTGGAATAATGTGAGGTATTTTTGACTCATATATATTGTTATCTTCTTGCCAACTGAATAAAGATAAAACTGTGGATAAAGGAAGGAGATGCAGTATTTTACCTATGAAAGAGCAATACTTTCATTTTACTGAAAGCTGGATTGGATAGTTTTTATTTCACAGAATCACAGAATCAGCCAGGTTGAAAAGGACATCTGAGATTGTGGCACTGAGTGCCATGTTCAGCCTCTTTTTAAAAACCTCCAGGGATGGAGAATCCACCACTTCCCTGGGCAGCCCATTCCAATGCCTGGATTTGGAATGGGACTGAATTTCATAGTATGCTGGCAGGAAACACCTGGAAAATCAATTTCAGAATTATGTAGGTCCTGAAAATGAAGCATAGCCTGTTCAAGCAGTGATTTTGTTTCCAGATAGAATGGTCTGTGGCTTTTTTTACACCAGCAATCCAAAATGTTTTCCTAAAAGCTATGTGTGTTACTCTGCTGAGAAACAAAATAATCTTATCTGTTACTATTGAGAAGTTGTAGTAATGCATATAGAAACATCTATTGTAAATTTTTAAAATCAGAACATGAATCTTTGAAATAGAACAACTGTATTTAATGCTTCAAAGTCACATGAGATACAACCTGAAAGAAAGAGAAGGAAATTCACTGTTATATTAGTTGTCTGAATGGATTTAAATTGTGTCTGTTTGGGTTTTTTAAGTTGTTGGATTGTCACTGTTTCAAGTCTAGAAGAATTAGTGAGTTTTGTGTTTAGAATATTAAGTGTGGCTTGTTTATTTTGTTTGACATACTAATTTAATTTTAAAATATTCTTCTTAAAAATATTGACAAATAGGAACAGTACTGCAGTGTTAATTCACTTACTTATAAAGTTTCGTCATTTTTATATAGCTTTATCAAGTCCCTAAATATTCTTATGATTTTTTTACTTTTTCAGCAGAATACATCCAATGAATTCATAGAGTTAATAACATACAGTTTAAGCACATACTTATATAAAATACAGTTATAAGCACATTTATGATGGTCAACTTTTACAGAGTGTGTTAAGTACATGGTATTTTTGGCAAGTAGGAATAACCACGTGTATATTTTATACAATTTTTTTTAGAGGAAAGCAGATTTGCTATCTCAGCTTCAGGATTTAAAAAAAACATTTTCCATATGGATATGAACCTCTAAAGGTAGCAAGAATGGCATAATTTTACTAGAAGCTGGTGGCTATGGAATTGACTAATTGGCTGTATGTAATAATCTTTGATAACATTGCACATCTTGTGTTCCAGTCATATCAGCCCAGACCAGATCATGGGCTGACCTGATAAACAGAGAAATACAATTGCTTTAAAAATATTCTTAGAATTCGGAGCAAATTATTATATCTGTATTACAGCAGTTATAATTACAAGATATATGTATGTGTATATATATATATATAGCCACAGAGTAGTGAGTTACAAGAAACACAGAGCATCTAAAGAATGAGCAGCATCACTGGGTTTGTTGGGAAATAGATTTGCAAAGCTCTTAGGGATTGTTTTAGTGGTAAGCTCTCTATCTCTGGAATGAAAGAGTATACTTGGCATCTCCTGGAAACTGTGTTTTTCATAGGATCAATTAGATTGAAAAGGGCCTTTCAGATTATCAAGTCCAACCATCAACTGACCACTACCAAGTCCACCAGTTAAGCCATGTCCCTAAGCACCACATCTCAGTATCTTTTAAAAACCTCCAGGGATGGTGACTCCACCACTTCCCTGGGCACCTTGTTCCAGTGCCTAACAACCCTTTTGGTGAAGAAATTTTTCATGATACCCAATCTAACACCTCCACCCCCCTCCCTCCTGACACAAATTGAGGCCATTCCATCTTGTTTTATTAGTTTTAATTTGGGGGAAGACACCAACCCCCACCTTGAGACAATGTCCTTTCAGGTAGTTGTAGAGAGCCATAACGTCTCTCCTGAGACTTCTCCAGACTAAACAACCTCAGCTGTTCCTTGTAAGTTTTCCAGACCCTCCACCAGCTTGGTTGCCCTATTTTGAATGTACTCCAGCAACTCAGTGTCCTCCTTGTAGTGGGGGGCCCTGAACTGAACACAGCAGTTTCTGTAGTAGAGGATGTATGCAGCATTGACAGGAAGCTGAACGTGAGCCAGCAGTGTGCCCAGGTAGCCAAGAAGGCCAATGGCATCCTGACCTGTACCAGGAACAGCGTGGCCAGCAGGTCCAGGGAAGGGATTCTGCCCCTGTACTCAGCCCTGGTGAGGCCTCACCTCGAGTCCTGTGTCCAGTTCTGGGCCCCTCAGTTCAGGAAGGAGATTGAAGTGCCTGGAGCAGGTCCAGAGGAGGGCAACCAGGCTGGTGAAGGGACTCGAGCACAGATCCTATGAGGAGAGGCTGAGGGAGCTGGGGCTGTTCAGCCTGGAGAAGAGGAGGCTCAAGGGAGACCTCATCACTCTCTACAACTCCCTGAAAGGAGGGGGTAGCCAGGGGGGGGTTGGTCTCTTTTCCCAGGCAACTCTCAGCAAGACAAGAGGGCACGGTCTCAAGTTGTGCCAGGGGAGGTTTAGGTTGGACATTAGAAAGAATTTCTTTCCTGAGAGGGTGATCAGGCATTGGAATGGGCTGCCCAGGGAAGTGGTGGATTCTCTGTCCCTGGAGATATTTAAAAAGAGACTGGATGTGGCACTCAGTGCCATGGGCTGGGAACTGCAGGGGTAGTGGATCAAGGGTTGGACTTGATGATCTCTGAGGTCCCTTCCAACCCAGCCAATTCTATGATTCTGTGATTACTGCAGCTTCCTACAGCAGGCTTTGCTCCTGTTTGATGCTCTGGTATTTTCTCCCACATTAGTTTGCCACTTGTTAGTGAGCACTCTTCTTAATACATATGTTTTCATTGGTCGTGATTTAAGCTGAGACAAGTGTTTCTCTTCTTTCTTGTCAGCCATCTGATGAAGATACTCTCAGTTTTAATCTTCCAATGTCGGACATTGTGGAAGAAGATCAGGTTGTAAAAGAAGATTCAGGTCACCATGCCAACTCAAGAAAAGGTTGGAATGTAAAAAAAGTGGAAGTTAGAACCAGGGAAATTCTGTCACTTATCCATAAGGATAAATTCAGTTTGCAAAAGTCACAACCCAACAAGCTTCAACCCTATACAAAAGCAGAGCCCATTTTTGTAGTTCAGTTTCACGCATATATACGGCTTTGTTATTCAAAGTCAGCATTTCCCCTGGGAAGACACATATCTATTCAGATTTTGAGAGAAAGTGTAATTCTATCAACTTTTTATTAAAGTAGCAGTTTTCTAAATTGTCTTCATCCTGATATGCAATGTTTCTCCAGGGTCTCCACATACTAATAATAAATGACAGGATGAACTCAGTGGGTTTCTTATAGAAACCACATAAATAGATCTGTCTTTTCCCAGTGTTATGTATTAGATTAAATGAATGTCACTTGAGATACTTATCAGAATTTAGTAAAATACTAAGTGATAGTAAAGCATCACATCCTACCTAGGGTGTTTGTTAGCACAATGGAGAGGATATGCCATAGGATCAGACCACTTCAAGCAGAGAAGAAAATAATTTCTGCCTCTTACCCCAGGAAGTAGTATTTGTAAGCAAGGGTTCTGCATAGGCTCTGAATCTTTTGGTTTGACTTCTGCTGAGAGTTTGAGTGGTTTTTCTGGCACAGTAACTCTGAAGTTGCATTAAACTGCAAGTCACTGGCTGAGACATCTGAATGTCCTAAAGTATTCTGTAGCTGTCCACTGGTCAGTACAAGATATATTTGGTGTTGTTCAAAAATTGCTCCATGAATGCCTGGTGTGGTGCTTCTGATCTACAAGTGTATGAGCCCAAGGCATTGATTTATTACAACTTTGAAATTAATTGGCACCACTCCTTAGCATGCAAAATTCTTAACTTGTTTGAGCTTTTTAATATGCTTTGAATTTCAATTGTGCTTTTTGTTTTTGGACTCTGTAATTTAATACACTTAGATTGCCCTGAGCAACAAACACTGAGAAGAACCAGAAATCATTCTTCTTTTTTTACCATTGTTACCAGTAGAATTCCATCAAGGATCTTCTCACTTGATCGTCAATGATAAGTCAAGAGAAACTGGAAACCAGTTTGATGACTCAGATACTCTTACTACTGAATTTATGAGTTACATTAAGGCAAGTTTGTGACAATATTAAATATGGGGGGGGGAGGGGGGAGAGGGTCTTTACTACTTCCATAAGCATAGAGCAAGCAAGAATGACAAAATGCAGACATTGTAATGAATAAGAGGTTTCTATTGATATTGTAATGAAAAATACAGAATACAAAAATGAACAGGTTTAAAATTATTGTAATTAACCTAGAATGTAAATTTTAGCCATAAGTCATTTGTCTAATATAAAGTTAACCTTTAATTATGTTTAAGGCTTTTTGGCAGATGCATTCTATACCATTTTGCTTTATATTTTGAATTGAACAATTTTTTCATTTTTTATATTAGTAAAATGCAAGACAACTTTCAGAGTTAGCTGTGGTGGCTAAAGTTATGAAATTATGTTGTAGTATTAAAACACAAGTATTTTAAGAAGTGGAAATTGGGACATCTTTCAAGAGGTCCTTTTACCTCTTACAAGATTTGGCAGCTTCCTTGATGGATTTTGGGAGCATACCCTAACTCTGTTAGGAACTTTGTAGCTGATAGGAAATTTCTTTTGAATAATTGTGTATTTATTTGTGTATATTACAAAACATATACGTGTCTTTATATGCTGAAATATGTAAGAAAACTCAAGTTAGCCACAATTTGAGACTTCAAGATTAATACCTATCAGTCTTTTTAAAATCTAAAAAAAAAAAAAAAAAAAAAAAAAAAAAAAAGTTCTGGGTGCCACTTTAGTTTCCTCAAGATGTTCATTGTTGAATACTGGTAGTCTGGATTGCTGGTTACATGTCATAAGTAGTTGCTAAATCCATTTTAAAGAGTTTTTATCTTTCTGTCATGATTAATGAATACTTGATTATCAGTCATGTGTTCTCTTCCTAGACTGAGGCTTCTTGTCAGGGAACTATCAAATGTGCTTTCTTTTTGAACTGTTTTTCATAATGAGTGTGTATTTAGACAAAAAAGCACAAAGGAACATTTTCTGTTTAAAGTTATATTTTCTCCACTTTTATTGTCATTTACAATTTTTTTTTTCTATTTGTAGCATTAGGTTTAGTGGAGTATATGTAGATATATTGTGAAAGCTGCAATCAAACTGAACTATGAATCATTAGTGATGGTTGTTGTGTAGTAACTTGTGAAATTAATTTGCTTTATTATAGCATGAGAATTGCCTAATGAATTTATAAATTAAGTGTAGTTAGTCTGAGCAGTTTTTAAACGATTCTTAGAGAAATGTTGAGGAAGTGAGATATTTTGCATGAGAATTTATTTTCTGGATACTTTTGCTGGGTCCCTTTTAATGCAGATATTTGAGAAATGGTAGCTTTTTTAGCATTCCTGTGAATGTGATGACAGTTTACAAGCCAGGAAGGATTAACTAATATGGATATTTTTAAACTAATTTTCTGATTCTGTGGAGATTCTTAAGGGAAGGAGAGAGGAATTGTATCAGTTCCATCTTCCATCCCTTGCAGGAAAAATATGCTGGGAAGTAAAAGTGGAAAGAGAAAAGATGGAGCTTTTCAGCCTTTTGGAAACAGACTTGTGGTTCCGCAAAAGTTCTCTTTATTTGAGCATCTTTTTTCTAGCAACAAAACTAGCAGATCACCCTGATCTAGTTGCAGAGGCTCTGAGGGGGCAGGCACAGAGGACTTATATTTAAACAAAGAGGAAAAAAAAACCCAAACAACACTTTCTTTTCATAGTTGCTGAAGACGTAGTTACCAGAAAACTTTATTTACATAGTTAAAACATATTTTATGTTAGTTTTTGTTATTTACAAATATGAATTCTGTAGTATTTAAAATAACAATAGTGTATTCTCTACAACTTGATCAATAGGAAGAATTATAGTTGTTAGAAGTTAAGGACCCTACAGGTTATCTTATCTTGCTGGTTTTTTGTGACTTCTGTCTGATTTCTAGGTAGCTAAAATGTTAACAAATGATGGTAGATTTCCTGGGTACAAATTTTCAGCAAGTTCATGCATTTGAGGTGAATGAAATAGGCAAAAGGGGATCAAATACTTTCATCCTCCACTGACAAAGGAATACACACATCTCAAAGCCGAGTATACGTTATATTATCTGTATACTTTGTATTTCCAGTCCTTTTTCTTTTTACTTCATCACAGATTTTTAAGTAGTTAATGTTATGACAGTGGAGATCAGCAGGTGGTGACTGAACAGGCAGGAGTTCAGAGGATTGGAGAAAACTGGGTTTGTTCAGCCTCGAATAGAGGAGGCTTAGGAAGGATCTGGTCACGATGTTCCTGTACTTAAAGGGAGGCTACAAAGAAGATGGAGACTCCCTGTTTAAAAGGAATCACATGGACAAGGGGCAGTGGGCTCAGGTTGCTCCTGAGGAAGATTGAACACAAGAGGAAAATTTTTCACTATAAGGACAGTCAGACATTGGAATGGTCTCCCAGGGGAAGTGCTGGATTCCCCCACTTAGGAAAGTTGTAAGTCTCAGCTTGACGGGGTGCTGGGACATCTCACATAAGCAATAATACTAGAAGGATATGGACCAAATGATCCTTGAGGTGCCTTCCAACCTGACATTCTGTGATTCTGTGGTACATCTATTTTATTCTTAGGATTTTTAACTCAGGGCATTTTCCTTCTTGTTCAGATTTCTGAGATTTTTCTTTATATTTAGTCATGTACTACAGTACCTTTTAGGACAGAGTGGAGGGGTCTTCTAAAATTAAAATCTGGTTAACCAAACCAAACACAAAACCGGGACAACTTGCAGTGCAAAGGAAGAGCTTAAGGTTGGAGGATTTTGTAATTTCTCAAAAGTTAGTCCCATATTATATACTTTTATTTATCTTATTTATTATGCCCAGAGACTGAGGGTCACCTTGGAGAATAAGTGCTGCATTTTTGTCATGTTATGATATACACCCTTCTTACAGGAAAAATCACATTTCATTCCAGTAAGGAAAAGACAAAGAAAAAAGAATAGCTTCATTCATTCTACAGGGGAATGAGCCATCCTTGGGGAATATTTAGAGAGGCTGGTGCATTCTTCAGAGACACATCTGGCAGAATTGGGTAGCTTTTATTGGTACTGGGTGATGCAGCTGATGTGCCAAACACATGACACAAAAGAGGATAAGCCTCCCTGTTTTCTGCTTTTCATTCTCTACTGGTACAAATGCACACCAGTTCAGAGAGCTTCTGTCTGTACTGGTAGCTTTAATGTTCCTGCCTCTCTGAGATGAAAGAGAAAAGAAAATTGCAAAGCACCAAATGGTCAGATTTCCTAAAGAAGTAACAATTCACTGTTATAGGTAGGACAGTGGGGGCTCTAATTTATGCCTAAATGGAATCCAAAATAACTGTCTGACTGTAGTGAATTGTCAGGTTTTGTTCTGATTTGCTTTTAAAAATAGTTATTCATGGCTGTTAAAATTGTGAAGTAGGAGTCCTGTCATGAAGTACTTCATTGCTCATGTTTGTGTATTTGGAATTTGCTTGCTTTGTAAACAAATCTATCTTTGGGAGGAGAGCAAATGAGATGAGGGTTCTGGTTGTGCTTTTCTGTACCGTTTTTGCATACATCAGAAAGGCACAAATGAAATCTGGAACATAAGAATTCTCATGCTGCTTGACTTTGTTTTTAGAGTAAAAGGAGGGTAAGAGCTGTTGACCTCAATAAAATCTGAACAGTGAATAGATCTTGTAATTAGTATCTTAAAAAGGGGTAGAATGAGGAGTGGAGCAGAAGTGTTGGATTGCTTGAACTACCCAACTAAACTGTTACATAAATCAGGTCAGTGCTCAGTCTGAAAGCAAAATTTATCTGCCTGCTTTCTTGTGAAGTTCAGCTCTCAATATCACTTTGTCCACTTACAGAGCAGAGCAGCAGAGTGTGATGAACTATTGAGAATAGAAGAGGACACACAATGGCAAACAGACGAACTGTAAGTATTTTTTATGCCTCTATAAATAATTAGCCATGTCATTTAGTTAGATTGACCAGAATGGGCATTTTTTTATCAGTTAATAATTTTGTAGACTTGGAGGCATGACAGAAGTGCATGGCCTTGCACTTTGTGTGTACTTAATGTTTAATGCATTACTGCAGAGTAGAGCAGATCTTACATAGCAAATAATTAATGCTGTAATGCTGTACAAGCAATAATGATATAATTTATTTTTTTTACCTCTATAGAATACAAGCTTTTCAATTAGGTATTTTGATATTTAGTCTGTTAACAGTAATGGTAGAAAAAAGATTTTATAGAAACTTGTAAAATCTAAATTTAAAAAATTGGAAAAAAGTCCCTTGGTCTTATTTCTTCTGTCATAATTTTAACCCTGAAACAATCACTTATACAGAGACATAAATTGAAGAGCAGAGCAAGTGAATATCAGTTGCTGTGGAGGGTGTATGAGATGAGATTTAGCATGACAGTCTACTGTGAAGCTGTCACTATTCTGAGCAGAAATTGAAGAAAAGACAGAATAAGTACTTTCTGAAAAAGCCTTATTGGCAGAACAGGCAATTTTTAGAAACCGTTGTTTTTCTAAACTGCAAGAATAATTACAAATATTGAAGAGCAAAAGAAAACATTCTGGCCCATGAAAAGATAGTTGTATTTAGTATTTGTGTTAAAAAAATGTATGGGATCAGTGCAGTTAATGAGTAAAATATTGATAAATATGTTTTCAATTTTAGAAATCAGTTTTACTGAGATGCTAGAAGATGTAGTTCACATTGTTTTATGTATATATTTATTGGGTTAGGGAGCTTTGTTAAGGACAAAGTGCTGAAGAATTTGTTTTAGAGGAAACTGCCTATAAATTCAGCACTTTCTACTGCACACAGAGGCTGGTTTGTTTTTTTTTTTCCCTCTTATAGTATTTGCATGCCACTTGGAAGATACAGCTCACATAGTGAAATTCAGACAATCCTTTATAACTGCTGTTGTAACTCTTTTCTGAATGTTTTGTCTTCTGTTATAGAATAAATTTATCAGAAGAGCAAACTATTGATATAGCAATGATAGAACAACTAAGAGAAGCAGTAGATTTGTTACAAGATCCCAACAGGTATGCTTACAATAGCTGGTGTCTTAATATCGTGTTTAAAATTTTTGTGAATGGCTTTGGTGTGGTGTTCTTTAAATGCAAAGTTCTCTGGAGTTGTGAGGAGCTTTGTTAGCCTACTGATGTTTTTCAGAAACTTAAGAAGGCAACTTGCATTGTCTCTCTGTGTATCTAGGCAGAAAATTAGGAAGGATTTCAGATTTAAAAGAAACCTAAATTTGGAGATGGATGTATCTCTTAACCATTTATCTTATGTACGCTGTTGTGACTTTCTGGAGTTTTCTCAAGGGTAGTCACATTTCTTCTAGCAACTACAAACTCTACTTACTAATACTTGGTGTGTTTTGTGGGGATTGGACAAAATCTTCCAGCCCAGCTTTATCCCACTTCAGTGGTTTTACAATTTAAGTGCCTGTTTCAAGTGACCAGTCAGATGCAATGACTCTGGATATGTGAAGAAACAAAGGAATAAATATTTAAAAGAAAAGAAATGTTTGTCTTATTGAAAAGGACTGACAAAAGTGGTATAGGTAGCTCTGTCCAGATGCTTGCTATTGCTTTTCTTTGTGTAACCACCTTCAGAAATGGATTACAGAAATGGATTAATTTCAAAAATAGGTAACTGGTTTTTATTCATTATTTCTATAAGGTAGCTGGTTTAGAGCTTAATTTGTCTGAAGACTGGGAACATGCTTGTTGCTTCCAGCCTAAAGTATCCTAGTTTTTCCTTCTTACCTTGGCTAGGTCACTATAGCCTTGTGGTTCTGAGACTACATTGTTCTTTAGTTCAACTGTGTATTTTGATACCACTGGCCAACCCTTGTGCTTTCTAGGACAGAAATGCAAATGCCCTCCTGTTGGTACTTCTAGACAGACAATTATCTGGCTTTATCTTGAATCACATAAGGAGTATTTTGAATTCTTCAATCATAGACTAATACTTGAATCACAAGTAATTTTGCTTAAGAAAAAGTCATACAAATTAGTTCATAGTTCCCATGAGACAGAGTATCATTGCTTCTTCACCTCATATGAGCCTTATTACTTCGTAGAAGAAGTGTTAAAATAAAAAAAGGGAAAAGTCTGGTTTGGAAAAAAGCTCCATTAAAAAATACCCAGTTGTTAAACTTAGGAATTATGTAATTTTGTTTTTTGTCAAATATTGCTCCAGTAGTTCCTACCTACTTAGGTTTTCTTAAGAAATCAAAAATAGTAATAAAATGCAGAAAATTAAGCTGTTTCTCCAAGTATATTGTTAGTAACAGCATAATAAATTTGAAATGTGTCTTTTAAAACTGGCTAATCATGTCAAGTATGTTTGTGTTTTTCTACTGTTCTGGGTTTTTTTACATAGTGTTTTTTATATTTTTTGTGACTTCTCTTCCTTTTTCTAACCTTAAAATATGAGCATTTATTTTTAATTTACTAAGCTCTACATGAGCCTTTCAATGTTTCCTCCTGTATGTTAACATACAGAGGTATCCATCAAGGTACACTTGGGTGCCTAATACTTGCCTAATGATACTGTTGACTTTCAATCCTCTGGATTATGGGTTGCTTTTTTAATTACTGGATTACATGGGAGTTCATCATATGCATGCATTATATGGAACAGTGTGAGAAAATGTCAGTTTCTACACCGAATAGTTTTTGTGTCTTTATCCAGATCCAAAAAAGAATTTAAAAGTGTCCATTCTATGAGGTGCGTTTCATTCAGTTTAAGTTGCAAAAAAGCCTTCGTGTGCTTTTAACTTAAACCTAGAGCATGCCAAAAATTATAACTTCCCCCACGGAGGTTTCCTTTGTGCATCTGTATAACTATAATCACATAGTCAGGGTAACCTAGTTGAAATAAGTAACTCTAGCCAGAACTATACTTATCTCACAGTGGAGGCTCTTTAGAAGTTAGAGAAACAGCTGTAGGGGCTGGAACAGTCAGTGGTGCTGACACCTGACGTGCACTGGCAAGAGTTCAGTGTAGACCATACCAATCAGAGCTATTTTTGCTAACAGATATGGCTCTTAAGCTTTTAAAAGGCTTCTCCAGTTACTGTTGTCCCAGTGTTCTTTCTGCAGAGTTTCAAATCTACGTGCCACATGTGCACACAAGCAGCGTTTTACTTCTGGAAAGGAAAAATATTTTAGACTCAAGCTTTTTCAGTATTTTCAGTTGTTTGCATATCAGATTCCAGCACTTCCTTTCCCGTATTCATGCTTTCAGATCATTGTTCTAAATTTATTGTTACACTGGTTTGTTTACACCCACTGTGAATTAAATTTGGATCTCTTCAGCACGCTGTGGCTTCTGTTTGAACACAGGGGGCTAGAAGCTGGATATAGAAGTCTGCAGTCTTGTAGATAATGGCATTGTTATTGGTAGTAAACAGGATGTTTTGTTTTGATGCAACCATTGCTCAGGGTGACATTTTGCAGAAGGCATTAATGTTGCTTTGACTGAGCTGATGATAGTGAAACATCAGGAAGCATTTCAAAGAAAGTTGAGGTAGTACTGAGCAGGTTAGGACCATGACTGTAAAATTATTTCTTATATCCATTTGTTTGAATTTAAATACTGAATAGAATGGTTGGTTACCCAAGCTATACCCCAGTGCAATGTTTTTATTTCAAACCTTGCAGATTAAGCATGGATATTTCAGAGAGCAGTGGTGTGAATCTGTATCCCATGGAACCCGCAACAGCTTTAGAATTTCAGGAGTCTACAGTAAAGTGTGTTTATCTACCTTTCTTAGAAAACAGTAATGCATTTGTTAGATTAATCACAATCAAGTTTCTACACAGTGAATTACATGTTTGTATTTGTTTATCTTTATACATAGTGGTCAAATACAGATGGAGATGTCTTCCCTTGGTCAGGTACGTTGAGTATATTATTACAAAATATTGGGGGGGAACATGACAGGAAATGAGCCAATAATTTATTCAATTATTAATTTACCAAGTAGGGAAGGGAAGGATTTAATAGGCTGAAAGACAAAACTAGATCTTCTTTAGCATCTTTATGGAACTGGGATTTTTTGGGGTGTTTTCTGTTTGTTGTTTTGTTTTGTTTTGGGTTTTTTGTATTTGTATATAAAAGATTTTCCTCTGTGAATCAGTTATTTTTTCATCTTTTCATTCTTTTTTCCCCTTGTGCATCTTTCAGCTAAGTGTACTTAGTCTGTCATCCCTGGTGCAGGAACATTCATTCAGGATAGCCCAAAAATATTTTGTAAATGAAAAATTTCCCAAAACACTGTCAATATAGCTAGAGAGACTATATAAGCATGATTTGGAGTTCTGCTGTGTAATAAATGCTGCTTATTTGATCTCTCTCCTGACTGGTGAAGTGGTTTTCTTTGAGGTACTTTGTTTAGATTTACATTATCTACCTGATAGCACTGGAACTGCAAGTATTTATAATCTGCTTACTTTGTTCATTTTTCATCACAGTAGTAGTAAGAAATACTTCTGAGATGGAAAATTTTGCAAAAAAAGGTAGAGTTCTGTTTCCAGTGCTACACAGTCAAAAGAGTTGTTTCTCTTACAGAGAGAAAATGCTGAAGAGGAACTAGAATTTCAGAGGAGGAGGGAGCTGATTATGGAGAAAGCAAAGCCTGAAGTGAGAACTTGTGAACAGGGTGAAAAATGGTCATTGAGTCAGGTATGGAGGTGTCTAGATGCAAGAAGTGTGGAAGCATTTGGAATAGATCATTGCATTCTATCAATTTGTGTGTTAATAGTGGGTTTAAGCCCACTGGAGTTTCTTTTACCTTTTTTGCCTTAGCTTGACTCTCAAACTTTGGCTGTAAATGTGAAGTTAATTAAGACATACCCAATATATTGAAATTAATAGATGTTTTTTTATTCCAATAAACATTATAATAACTGCTTTCCCCTGGAAAACATAAGAGACCTCAAAGTTAGATCTTAATTGAAATGAAACACCCGATTCTTTTTCCCCCACACCTCAGATACTCTTGCAATACAAGCTGCTAAGTTTTTCTGAACAGCAGTATTTTTAATGTGTCTATTATTACAAACAGACTAAATACAGGATTTTGTGTGCATTGCAGTGATCCATAAGTGAAGAACTGTGAAAAAATCTACTTAATTTATTTGGTGCTTATATTAATACTGCATAACTTGCTTGTATAGGGATTTTTGTGACTGCTCTTACTAGAAGATTCTGAAAAAAAAAATTACAAATTGTTTAACAGATAATGCAAATTCACTGTCAAAATGTATGTAGTCTCTGTATTTTGATGAACTGTTAAACAAGGACACTGCTGATTCATTTTTAAGAACCTTTTAAAAATAAGAAATGAATCTTCCTAAACACTTGTAGAGGGCCTCATCTCCACTGTGATATGCAGCTGAAAGCAGTAGGCATGTTCCATGAAATGGAAACCCATCTTGCAGGAGCAAGTTTTTAACAATGCTACATTCTGTGTAGTACAGTAAGCACTTGTGTTACTACTTGTGTTACTGAATTAATTCAGTTTAGCATAAATTCAGAATTCTGACTAGTAGCCTGTATGTTGTGCAAGAGATGAGACCTGCAAGGTGGGCACAACCAGCAGGTCTGTCACAGGAACGTGAGCCCTGAGCACAGGAGCACTCAAGTGTGCAAGTCCCCAGAGAGAACAGGCTGGGATCAGATGAGTGAGATTTCTTTCTGGTTATTGTTGGTAATACAGTGGTTGAGGGAATATTATGGAAGATTTCTAAAGCTGAATTATCTTATTTTTTTTTAAGCTTGAAAAGTAACCAAGAAAGGTCATGAAGTAAAATGAGTGTAATTTTCCTTCCCACCTTGCTAGCTTTTGGAAAGCTCAGTAGCTGTTGAGACCAAGTGATGGTTTTTTATTTTTGTTTCATTTTTTTAATCCATTAAAAGCATTGGCCCCAAGGAAATTATTTTCAATTGAATTATAATTTGTTTTCACTTATTCCAGCTGTGTTCCTGTTGACTGAGTTATGACTGATGCAGAATTAATGAATGTATTTCCTATTAATTAACGTGATTTACATGTTCCAAATTTAACTATAGCAGAAGCAATAGCAAGAGGTATGTTATATTGGATTTGTAAAGTGAATCACTTGTGGAATATTGTATCTTCAAATTTGTATTAAATTATATTTACGTATTAAACTCGTGGTGATAGTTGAATTACAAAATCTGTGACAAAAAATTGAATACTGCTTTTGAACCAATAAATTTTAAACCCTTTAAATGCAGCTATAATCACTTATGAGTAAAACTAATAAATAGATGACAAATCTGTGTAAGTAATTTCCACAAGATTTAAATTTAAAAAAAAATGTTGTTTGACTAGCAATAAAAAATTATTAATGAAAATTAATTATTTCAATGAAAGGAAAAAAATTCTTAAGTGCTGATATATATGAGCGTTATGAGTAAAATAGCCTGTTTGTATTACTAATGTAGGTGCTAAAATGTTGTGCTTTTTTGTTGTGTTTCTGTTTTTTTCTTTCCAAACATGCAGAATGATATAATTGTTTGGAATACAAGTGGGCAAACGTCTCACAATGAGGTAAGATGCTGGTGCCATTTGTCTCTTGCATGTTTTATATGAACAGTTCATAAACCAAATGAAGTGTGATTTGGGTATCACAGCAAATACAATTGAGCTTATCACTAATGACTATGTGGTCTGTTTGGCCTGTGGTTTATTTTTGTCATCTTCAGGATTTGCTGGGGTATAAAAATACACTTTCTGATAAGCTTGTTCATGAGTTATGTAGATCAGTATAAAACATATACATTTTTTACCTTTTGTTTGTTCTGCCACAGTTTCATTTTTTGAGTCTCCCTTGTTCCACAAGAGTTTCCAGTGATGTCACTGCAATTGCTTTTTGCACGGTTGTGTCATTTCCTTGATTACTTTTCAGAGAGAAGTCTGATTTTATTGATCCTATTGCCCTCACAGTGTAAATCTCAGCAGAAGGTCAAAAAGGGAAACTGTAGGGAGCTCCTTATGGAGATTTTTTTCCCTTCATTTTTTCTATGGAAAAACAGGGCTTGTCCCTGTGCATTGCCCTGTGAGAATCTTGCAAAATCATCCTCATCCAGCATTCCTTCCTCATCCAGGAAGGAATCACTTTGTCAATAGGATTCCCACGAAGGGGTTTGGTTATAGGACTCCTCCTCTGTAATTCAGTGTTGCATACAAAGTATCATGTGGAATGGTAATGAATTCTCTGAAAGAGAGAGTGTCTTTCCTTTATTTTTCTAAATGTATAATGCCTTTTCCAGAAAAGAAATGGGATAGAATAAAATAATTACCTTAGGTTTGAGTCTACATGTCGTGATCAGATTATGATGGAATAATTGTGGCATGCAGTATTGTTGACTTTTGCATTTTATACAGTCAGTTGTGCTGAGATATTTTGGATTTTACTCTTAGATTTATGTTCTTAAATTACACAGAACAAGAATAAAAGTCCGACAATGTCTCCTACTACAAACACCACAATCCCTTTTGGCCTGAAGCCACGATCAGGTAATGTGGGATGGAAAATTAACAGATTTGTGTGTATTTTTTTTTTCCCCCCACATCTGTGGGGAAATCTGTGTTATTAATAAATGCCTTTGTTTTTTTGCCTTAAGAAGGAAATTATGAAATATTTTTCTGTACGACAGTGAGAAGATTAGAATCTCTAATTGTAGGTTGGAATTTGTAGCAATTATGTATTGGCACATTATATATGGATCAATTTTCATCCTTCAGGTGTTTTAAAAAATCGTATGTGTGAATGTTTAAAAAATATGTGTACGTGTATATAAAAACACATATTTTATACATACATACATCATTTGCACTGACATACTAATTAAAATACATTTTTTTCCTTAATTGGTATGTAGTGATACAATTTAGATTTTGTTAAATAATACATGTGAATAATTGGGCTCATTTGGAAAACGTCATTCATTGCTCTAAATATTGCTCATTGCAGTGAGTCTTGCAGTAGTTATGCTGCTGTAAAGATGAAATACTGTAGGAAGATAAAATGTTTACTTCAGCCAGCAGTTGAGTTGAGTGACTTGGGAATGCACTAAATCTGCATAAACATCAATCTTTTAGCAAGGAGAAGTTTGTTAAAAAAAAATCAAACAAACAAAACCAACCAACCAAAAAAACCCACAACAAACAGAAAAAACAACAAAACCCCTTTGTTGGTATATTTGAGGGCTTGATTAGCAGCTTCCTTTAAACTGGATTAGGTACAGGAGTAAACCAGTTTTGTCTTCTACATGCTGAGGTAGTGAGTATTGTTAAGTCATCTCACATCACCTCAGAAGGGTGTGTTACAGCGTTCTAAAACTAATTCTGGTTTCTCACACCCACCACAAATGCTTTTAATTAAATGCTGGTAAACCACTACAAGCTTGTAATTTTCATAACACAGTGTCTTGGCAATAACAACAGCACTTTCACATTTGAACGTTTAAGAAAATGTGCCCATAGATTTTTTTTTTTTTTTTAATTAAAAAGCAAAGAAAAAGGTATTGAAGCAACCTTGTTATGCAAAGAGGGTATTTTAAATTTCTCATGTAGTTATGATAAACATTTCAACAATTCTGATCAGTTGCATTTTACGTTGGATTTTTAAACTCTGGCTGTATACTATGTTCCTGATGCTATGGAGATGTTGTTATTACTCTGTGTATTTAAACTATGGGTTAAATGTTGAGCAAATGGGTCCAGTCAGGATTTATAAAAAGAAAACTTTGAATAATATTGTAAAGTCCAGTGGCAACATTGTGATAACATCGTTAGGAGAAAGATGTGTGAAGGCAAATGGGCCCACACCATCATTGCTTTCCTGGGATGCAGCCTGTCTCCTGCTGAGCTGCCAGGGGAATCTGCTGCTAGGGGCTGGAAGCATCACTGTGGGAGAGAATCCAGGATTGTGATTTCTTGTTTCATGTGCTAGGTGAACATGCATTTCTGCATCCTGATGTGTCAATGCACTAAGATGTCCCATACTTAAAGACTGTAGTAGGTCAGAGCAAAATAAAATAGGAAATTTTTTTTTTCTTTTTTTTTTTTTTCTTTTTTCTTTTTTTTTGAGGAAGACTTGATTGCAGTGGTTGCAGCCCTTTGCAGCAAATGCTCCAAGTGGCATGACCAGATGTGCACAACTCCTACACTTCTTCCCCTGTCTGTATTGCAGCTGTGTACAGCCTCACTAAGTATCAAAGTCTGTTGCTTATAATCTATTGAATTTTTTTGCACTGTACCAATTCAAATTCATATATTTGAATTCCTTTGAGTATGCTAATACTGTTGTGTCTTCTGGTCACAGCTATGGGTTCCAGAAAACTTCATAATCTGAATTTTTCTTTTCCATATCACACTCTACAGAATCACCAACCCAAAGCCATTACTGCACCATCTTTCACCTGCCCACATCCAGTTTCAGTCATGTTAGGTTAAATTTATGGCATGGTAAGACAGGAATTTGACAGTACTAAAACTTCAGTAAAAAAACCCAAACAGTTTATCATCTGTGCAGCACACTGTAACAAAATGAAACCTTGCTAAGTGAAGCTGCATATTGTTTCCTCTCCTGCTCTCACTCTAGAATTACTCTAAAAGTAGTATTAAAACTGGTTTTGCTTTTTTCTTTCATAAGAATAATTCACAGATAGGAGTATGTGACTGAAAATACTGGCATGTTTGTGGATCATCCTGCAAGGTGTTCCTCTTCTAGCTGGTTAGCTCACCACATCTTTAGTTCCTTCACTGTGAAGCTTTGTCCAAGTTTTGTGTGAGTTTGAACCATCCTCACACTGTATGAATTTGTGCATGTTAATTATATACTGGTTTATTGCCCCAGAGCTGAACTAGTCTAGGGGTCCAGTGATTCTGTGATCCAGTAAAGTCTTTCAGCTCAGTTTACATTTTATCTTAGTAGGTTTTTTCATTTAAATTCTTCATGACCTTAGGGGAAAAATTAAAACTTATAGAAATGAGTTTTAGCCATTTATCTTCATTAGAGCTTACATTTGAAGTACTTGCTTCTACAAGACTTTTAAGTTTGAGTACAAGTTTTGTTCATCTTGTTTATTTTCACTGTTTATTTTAATCTATAATAAATGAATCTTGAAATTTGACCTTGCCTTCCCCTCTCCTCCCATTGTTTCATAAAGATTTGTGTCTTTTGGAAAGGTGAAAATAGGCTGTTCTAGGTTTCTGGTAAGGATGCCAGTTTTTTAAAGTATACACACAGTTGGAAGTGTCCTCAGAGGATAAACCACAGTGGCTTAAACTTCTGTTTTACCACATACTGAGTTAATACATATTGATACATGTTTGGGACTAAAGGTCCTTTTATTCTTTCATTTTATAGCTAGGCAAAACATTGGGAAAATTCTTATCTAGTGAGTGACATGGTACCCAAAGAAAATGTTTTGAAAGATAACAAATGTGTTTTGATGTCCTGACAGATTCTTTTTAAGGGTCAGATGTTTACATAGAAGGGAAAAAGATAGAGGATTTTTCATATTTCAGAATATTTCCTCCTGAATTTTAAATAATTCCATAGAGAATGGGCTTCTCAAATTCACATTGATTTTGAAAACCTTAAAACATTACTACTGAAAAGAACCAATAATTGCAAGTGTTCCTAGAATCATGTTTTTGGTCTTTGGAGGTATTTCTGCTCTCTAAAAAGGAATCACTTTTGAAATAGCTAATAAATTTATATTCTTTGTAGTTGATTCATGAGTTAAAATGCTCAGCAGTGCTAATGGTTGAAACTGTGTTGCAAAGCTCTTGCCACATATTTTAATATGCCAGACCCTGAAGCCTGAAGTTCTACTCATGCATCTTAAAGTGCTCAATATTTTTTTGCTTTTGTCCTGTTGTCATTTTGAGGTCACTGTATTTCATAGTTTCTGCCGAGCAAGGTGACAGCAGTACAGACAAACAAACAGAATTGTACTTCCAGAGAAAGAAAAGAAGCACTGACAAAATCTCAAAACCACAAAGTAGTTTTATTGTGAAAAGTTGTTTCCTTGCAACTGTTCACATAGGATAATCTTACTTGGGTAACTTGTGGAGTGTTTGAAGCACAATGACAGTATCTGTGGATATGCTCCCCTCACTGCCTGACAAGTTTGTTGGAACCCATAATTAGCATTAAAACTTGACATTATTTTTCCCTGTTTCGAGTGCCATTTACTGTTTTTCTGATCTCTGGATTTTCTTCCTTCCGTTTGTTGTCTTTGGATATTTTGTATGGATACATATTTGTGTTCTTTGGAACATGAGAAATATCCTAATGAAATAGGGAAATAACAAGAATCCTAATTGCCAGCATAATTAAAGACTTTATCATTTGTCATAAATCAGTTTTCTGTTACCCATACTCTGCTCAGAGTTTAAGTTGTGCTGACTCTCAGGTTCAGCTGGTCCAGTGTCCCAGTACCCTGAAGCAGTAAGTTGGCTTTGGACTGGCTAAAGACAGAGAGCTCTTGAACAGCTGAGTGTGAAGGGAAGCTTAAGGTGAAGTTTTACACAACACTGTTTGAGGTATCATTGTGTTACTACAGATTCCAGTGTTGGGCAAAGGAAAAAGTCTATGTAATTAAGTTCCTTACATTTTTTAATTGGGCATGGTATAAGATAGGAATTTTCTGTGCTTACTGAAACTTTATCGTGGACTTTATTCTCATATTAAATAGTTTTAAGTGCTTTTTTTTGTCTACACAGTAATTCTAAATTGGTGTTGGTTTATCGTTCAGCATTTAGTGTGCAGGTAGTTTATTATCTCCATTTCAGACTGAGGAGCATGAATGTTGCTAATTTGTGGGACTAAGTAGATAAAACATGGAAATATATATGTAGGGAATGAAGAAATGAGTGAGTTCATAATTTTTGACACAGAAGTGATAAAAAACATTGTGATCAGATACAGGAAGAGCTCATTAGGGAGTGACATTGTGAAGGACAGAGGAGAGATTTAAATTTTGTGTCATTAACTAGGAGACCAGTGGGAAGCTTTGAAAAGGTGGATGACATGCTGAAAATAAGCATGGAGGAGATATTTTAAGGATGTCAGTGTCCAGTTCTGAAACACTTTAGAATGGAAGGTTGAGGAAAGCCTGGGCAGAAATCCTTGCTGTAATCAAGACAAGAGTCAAGTGCAGAGTAGATGTGATGGGGGAGGAATAAACGTGGATTAAACATGAAGGAATTCACAGATGATGTTGTGATTACCTTCTGACTCACAGAGTTAAGGTTCTTGTCAGGTTATAATGTAAAATCTATGGGTACTTTTTCTTAAAACTTAATTGTAAAGACGTTGTGTGAAGTGCTATGGTTACAATGATCTTGCTAAGCTTAACAGCCTTAACTGCACATAAAATGTATGATTTGCAAGTACTAACATTTAACTTTTCGCTCTTTTTATTCTGCACCATCTTTCATTCTTCTCTCAAAAATATGCATTTTATATTAATCACCTTTGAATTACATCTTTGTCATTACCATAAAATCCTAATGCCATATATAAAATGTTGCTGCCCCCTTTAATTCCCCCCTCTGGTCCTTACACCACTGTGGTTGGACTGGCTGTCACCCCCTTCCTGCAGACCCATCCCTCAGTCTTCCTCCTATCTCCTTCAACACACTTACACAGGCACAAACATGGGACAACTTTAGCTACAGTATCCCATCTGAAGGAGACAGTGACAATGGTAGGTGTTCCATATATAATTTACTTAATTTTGTGTTTTTAGAGTATGTGGCAAAACCCATATGGCTAAGGATGAAAGACAGTACTCTTAAGGGGATGTTTATAAGACTAAATACCTCAGAGGCATGTTAATCTGTCACAGAATATGTGGTATCAAAAGTAAATGAGTGAAAAGGATCACAGGATCAGTGTTCATGTCTAGCAATCCCCCTATGGCATCCAGACTGAGCACTTTTTCCAATATAGGTTTATTTACTTGATTTTCTGCTGATGGTTCATAAAAGCAGTTAATTTTGTTACTGTCTTTTCTGCATTTTTTATTTATTATATTTTGATAGACACCAAATGTTAATAAAAATATCCTGCTCCCATCTGTAGTTATTGATGAAGTTAACTCCATTAATTAATTAGAAGAGTCCATAATGGAAAAGAGCTGAAACAATTAGTTAAGCAAAAACAGTGGTTAGTATCCCATAGGTGCCTTAAAGGACTTTGCTACTGCTGCTTTTGTTCTGTTTTTCTCCAGGGTGTTACTGTCATAGTACATTAAGTCTAATGTGTAAAAGTGGCCATGTTTGGGCTGTCAGGTGAATAGATGGAAGGAACAGAACCTAGACAACTAAGCTGTTATTTGGTAGACAGATGGATCCTTTTAAAGTAGGAATTTTCTTCTTCCAGTTGCCATAAATCAGAAGGGCTTTTAGGTTTTAGAAGGCACTGAAACTGTCAAAACCAACAGATTGAAACCGAAACTGAAAGTCTTGGATGATAAATACCAGTGTGTGTTTTAAATACCTAAATTCATAGTTCATTTCATTACTTGATAATGCTTGCTACTGCCACAGTGTCTTTCATTATAAAACTCATTATAAAAGCATATGCAAGGAATCAGATCTGTAAATGAAATGAGTATGGCACAAAAGAATTGTGGTAATGGTAAGTTGAAAACCTGAATTTAGTTCATGATGGTATGAAGCTAACTTGATGTTTTGCTGATGAATTTTCCAAATGACAAAGCTAGAGGTACTTCCATCAGTGTAGAATTCAGCCAATGTTGATCTATATTTGTTAGTGTTATATTCCTCTAAATAAGAGGAGCAGTACAGACTAGATTGTGCCTGTCCATTTGGAACAGGCAGAGGTCTCATGTCCTTCAAATCTTAAGACAAATGCAAATATCAGTGAACCTAATGTGCATTGTAACTCAGTACAAAAATGAAATTTTTCCCAAGGAAATTTGTCTTTGACTGTGGTATGTTGAATATCATATTATTGACTATTACCTTTTTAAGTTGTTGAGACTTGCAAAAAATACTTTTTAACAAAAATTTTAGGAACAAGCATTACATAATAATCATGGGTTCAGAAAGCAGAAACTCACTATTGGAAAGAGTGAAAAAGAGATCTTCAGGCATGTGTGAGATATGGGCTCCCCTTGCTGGAAAATGTATGTAATGCAGAGAAGCAAGCCATACTCAGGACTGCTAAAACTTCCTGCATTAGAACATTTTTCTTTAAATTCAGTGTATAACTGACTTTTTTAACAAAGGCTTTTTTGGGGGGGAGAGGATTGGTTTTTTTAAATCCATTAAACTTAATTTATATACTTAATTATAAACTTAATAAATTAAACTTAATTTATTTAGAAGCTTTACATTGTAGTTTCCCACTGCCTTGAGATTAGCTTGCCTTTTTCCCTGTGGTGGAATGTCTGTCTCATTCATTAAAACTGTTGAATACATAACATTGGTATTTACTTTTTGTTAACAAGTTGGTAGCCTGAAACTGGAAGAAAGTAGATCCTGGGACATTCAGACTGACATAGCCAGGAGTAAACAAAGATAGCTGTGGCCAAACTGAATGTCATCTGTAATTATACTCTGTCTGATGTTTGCAAAACTGAACATAAATATGAAATAATGCTTTTGTGGAGAATTGTTTGAAATGTTGCTGCTGCTAATAAAGCTACAGTGGCATTTAAATACCATATAATTATGGTAGTACTCTTCAAGCATAGTTTTATCTAGTATTTCTTCTCCAAGAGATGGCAAAGCTCAGTTATTCATGTTGTGCAGTGAACTGTTCCTAAAATGAAAATCTTGGAAAGTGCAACTATTTTTTAATAAATGTGGTAGGAGATTTTTATTTCGCCTCCTAAAAATTCAGCAGCAGTCCCTAATAAATTGTTAAATTTATTTATTGTTAATTGTTAAATTTATTTAAATTAATAAATTGTTAAATTCAGTTGCTAATAAAGCAACTTTAATTCATTAAAACTTTGGAGTTCAGTGTAAGTCCTGGGCAAGATTTTCAGCACTCTGACAGCCTGGGATTTTTTTTTTTTTTTTGTCATTGTATCCATCCTAAACTATATGATTTACCATATGATCTGTTGAGTACCATTTGAAATATTTCAGATTTTTTTTCATTTTCACAACGTATAAGTGCTTTCATCAGAAATTTGCAAATATATTAATTAGTTTAAAATTATCTAAATCATCAGGTAAGGCTTTTGAAATGATGTAGTTAAATCAGGTATATATGATTGTTGTACCTCATAACAAAAGTAGTTGATCTGTTAACAGGCTTTGTATATTTGGATATGAGCAGTCATAGTTACAGATATTTTATCTACAAATGTTATACATATAGCTATACATACAGTTATCTACAAAATATTAAGCAGCACATACCTGTTGGTGCACTGTGCTTTGGAAACAAGAGTTCTATTCCAGTCTTGCATTTTTTAATTCTGCAAAGGTAAAGATTAAATGTCAGTACAACTGTGGGCATATTGCATGTGAAGGTATGGCTCTGCCTCTCTTTGCATGCTCTATGGGAGTTTGGCATAATGAATGTTTTTATTTATGAGTTAAGTAGCCCACCTGGAGAAGGGGACTGAGCTGCAGTTAGTACCTGTAGTTCTCAGACCCTCATATTCTCTTCAGGATGCTCTTCCAGTCTGCCCCAGTGGGTTTCCTGATGACATTTAAAAAGACAGAATTCACAAACATAAAACGATATTATTCAGGTGTTCTATTTCTATTTTGGTTAACAAATAGCCTTCAATATGCCATTTCTTGAAATCACTGATTTAATGTCAGTGTAGCAAATTGCAGTTGCCTGTGAAAAGTTAAAACTATGACTGTGTGGCTTAAATAGTGGAAGGAAGCAAATTTGGATAGTTTATTCCATCTTGATGCCTCAGATTAGCAGCCTAAGTACATATAATGAGTTTGTTGCCTTAAACTACTATTTTTAGTAAATAAGGGAAGAACTACTTCATATTGGCCAAACTGCTATAGGTATTGTCTGTCTGTCCCTTTGACTAAGGAAGTACCTTATATTTATGACTTTTGTTGCTTAACAAACCTGTTTACAGTTAGGTGAGATTCCAGGTGACTCAACTTGTCTCAGATTTCAAAGCATTTCTTGTGCAGAAACTTTTATCTTGTTTACCTGAACCCTAGATGTCAGAGGATATAGTTTTATATGTTGACAGTTTTACATGTATGATTTAATAACTTCATTAACAGTTTACTTTTGGTCAGAATTTAGATGAAATTTCCTTCTACCAAGGGCTCAGTGTTCTATTTTGCTAGATATTTCGAGGACCTATTTTTAAAATTCAGCCTATTACCCAAATCACAGCCTAAATAAAATGACTGATGTGCCACAATGTTTACTGGAACTTTAATGGGATTACTGTGATCACACCCATGTATACCTTCCTTATAGCCAAGAGTAAGTAATAATTTTTCACTACTAAGTGCTACCAGCAATAGATCCACTTGCAGTTTTCTAATGGGCCTTACAGGAAACAAAAGACTCCTCTCTTCTATCTTGTTACTTACTGACCCAGAAGTTATCTTCCCTTTGTTAATGGCCTTAAATTAAACATAGAGACTGAGCAGTAGTTGTATATAAAAACTGATGTTTCTAGGCTTTGTAACCCAGTTAATTGGTACTTTGGGTGCCATGTTGCACCCAGGAGGAGGGATTGGAAGTAATAATACAAAATGATTCTTTATTTTAAGCAGTACCATTTTCCATAACAATCAAGCTGGCCTAAAATTTGAGTGGCAAACATACGACAAGTTGCATTTTGAACATAGATCATCTTGTGCTTCAGAGCCATTCAGAGCAGTCATTGAGTAGAAAAAGAAGTGTAGAGGTGCATAAATACAGACATACCATGTAATTTTTTTTCCAGTAACTGTATGTGGGCAAAGTGATACAGTCAACAGAATAAGGATTGGTGGGAGGGAGTACTGGGAAGAGTTTGTGCAATGCTACATTTGCAATGTGACTTCTTAATGTAGGCAGACTTACTGAATGGCTAAGTCTGCCTACATCAGTCTTGGGTGGGTGTTTTTTTGATAACCTTATCTAGTAAGCAGTTTGTCCTGTGTAGGAAGATGCTTGTCAGAGCTTGTTACACAATTCAGCATCTTGTAGGAGAGGGTTCTACTTCAGAGGAGTAAGAAATGGTTCCTGCCATGTTAGGTACAAAGTTTTGTACAGATCACAGCATCTAAGGGGCAGTGCCAGTGCTTACTTAATCATCTGCCCAAAGTTGCCTCTTGAGATTAGGATTTGGTTGAAAAACTATACACCCCATTGATGGTGCATGATGTCTAGGTAATATCCATTGTCTAGGTAATATCCATTTATTGTTATAATCCAATATCAGATTTTCCTGTCCTCCTGAGGACAGAAAAATTTTGTAACAGTTTTCCCAGAGGCAGTGCATACGGATTTTGCTTCATTTAGAAACTGATAAATCAAAGTGCTAGTTTTTAAACTAAAATCTGTCTTTTTTAAAATCATAGTGTTCTTAAGACCACAAAGAAATTTGGAATCAATAGACCCACAATTTACAATTCGAAGGAAAATGGAGCAGATGAGAGAAGAGAGAGAGCTTGTGGAACAGCTTCGTGAGGTATGTGTTGGTAGAATTAATTTGTGCTGATGCAATGTACTGTTTAATTTGGGGAAATTTTCAAAGTAGAATATTAAAAAGGTTAAATGAGGCAATATCACTTCTGCAAATCACTGTGATGACCATTGAAATGCTTTATTATGGTCAGATATCTCTACTTCAGAAAGGGTCTTGTAAAAATGGAGAACAATAATGAGACTTATCTGAATGACATAGAGTTAAACAGCCTGCCTTGCACTAGTTGAATTAAGAACTTGTTAAACTTCATGAGAGAGGATGAAGTGGTCATTTAAAAGGTAGAGAGGTCTGGAAACTCCTAGCAGCTGGAAAAGTCTTCAGTTTGTCAAGTAAAAGCCATAATGAAATCTATTTGTTAAAAAAGAGTTTCTAACTTCAGCTTTAAAGTCTTAAATTTTAAGTCAATCTAGTCTCAAACCTTGACTTGGCATTGAAAGAGTGTTTTAGGTGGTTTTGCTCAAAAAAAAAAAAAAGGAAAAAAGAAGGAAAAGAAAAAAGACAAAGCAGTCAGTAATCTCTCAGTGCCAACAGGCAATTCTCTTTTTTTAAGAGAAGCAGTTTTTAATTCATTAACCTATACAGACCTCTTTGTTACAGATGTGTGAGTCTCAATGTATTTTTAATGGATAACTTTCTGTATGTATCTGATACTAAAAATATTTCTAATGTAAGAATTAACTCAAGCTGAAAACCCAACATATTAGCATGCTTGATGCACTCCCTCATTTGTCACTTGTGAGGTGATAACATGTGAGTACTTGTGTAGTGTGTCGAGTAAAAGAAAAACTGGGGAAATATAATGAAAGCCCAGAGTGAGTTCAGAGGAGGCTCCTTCATGGTGAGGGCACTCAAACAAGGGATGTGTGAAGAAGCAGCAGCAAAGAACTCTCTTTTCTTTCACTTGGAGAAAAGAGTGCTACAAATATGGCTGTCCTCAGCTGCCTGGGGAGTAGTAACAGAGAACACAAAGCCAGGCTTTTCAAAGGTTCACAGTGAAAGAATGAGGGGCATTGGCACAAACTGCAGAAGAAGAAATTTCAAGTAGCTATAAGGAAAAAATCCTTTGCAGTAAGGGTGGGGAAGCACTGAACAAGGTTGTGGAAACCCCTTCCTTGCAGTTATGCAGAACAGAACTAACCAAGGCTCTGATCTCATTTCAAATTTGTTAGGCCAAGTGACCTTCAGAAATCCCTTCCAACCTACCTTCTGAAGAGACTATTCTATTTTAATCTAAAACACCTAGCACAGATTGTGGTAATGTATTAATAGAGAATAATGATATTAAAGAGGTTCAACTAGGAATAAGAAATACCTATTTTAAGATAATGGAAGTAATTATCTCTGCGAGTTAACGTGAGAGTTATCTCCAAGTATAGCACTGGGATATTTTTAAGATTGTAGCACGATCTAGGAAACTCATTATATGTAATGATCTTATTGTAAGGTGTAGGTTTTTTCTGGAAAATTCTCAAATATTTTCAAAGTGTTTTATTTTGCAACATCAAACTCATTGAAAAGAGGCTTAAGTTTTACTTGACAAGCAGCCAAAAAATTCTCTTTTAAATCTGACTGTTTTGCCTTGCCTTACCTGTCTTTCTGATAATTCTAAAGGTCCCTAAGTAATTTCTAGGCCATGAGGGAAAGATGGCCTTCTACTCTGTGCTTGTACTGGGATCACCACAATGTAGTTCTAATTTGAAGTGTTAATGATAAAGAGAATTTGAAATTCATAAGCAGAAGACTTGAGGGAATGGTAAAAGGAAGGAGTCATATGTAGCACAATCACACAGCTGATTGCATGCAAATGTGGTTTTATATGCATATATACAAATAAAGGCATATGATGACAGCAGCATTCGAAGCACTGAGCTCTTTTGAAGAAGTTTGCATAATTCAATGACCAACATAGTGTAGAGGGGCTTGGTTTTTAGTTTTTAAATAATTAGTTATATAAAGGTAGTATGTTTCTTGGTGGACCAGAACTCCAAAACTGACTGTGTGTCTACAGCGTGGGAGAAGATGAGGTTATATATTATCTTTTCTCACCTTCATCCATTTCTGTATTGAAGTGTGCACGTGTTTTTCATTTGCAGAACATTGAAACGAGACTAAAGATTTGTTTGCCTGAAGACTTGGGATCTGCTCTGATGGATGGGGTAGTTCTCTGCCATTTAGTCAATCACGTTCGTCCTCGCTCTGTAGGAAGCATTCATGTACCTTCACCAGCAGTAGTAAGTTGAAAGTTTCTTGTTACATGCAATTGAGAGAAGGCATATTAAAAATTACTGTTTTATTGCTAAATTATGTTTGGTTACATAAACCAGGTTGTTGCTAAATTTTAATTTATAATATTTATATAAAAAATATAATATATATAACATATAATATATATGTATATAATATACAATATATAATATATAATATATAAAATGCATATAAATATATAAATATGTATATAAAAATATATATACTCTATAACATAGAGTATATTTAAAATAATTTACATTATTAGGAATTCAAACATTTATTTATTTAAAATACATATATATACACACACACACATATATATAGTATGTGTATATATACACTTCTGTAAGTGAATAAAATTATCATGCCTCTCTGCGACATGGCAACAGATCAGAATTTTTTTCTTTTTTTATTTTTTGAGCAATGTTTTATGGATTCTTTTCCAAAGAAAAAAATTACCAGTTCAAAAGAGTGATGCAATAGATGAATTTATCGACGGAATAAATGGTGTTGGCTTCTTTTTTGGCATAAATTGTATTTTCTTGTTTTTACAGCCTAAACTTAGCATGGCCAAATGCAGGAGAAATGTAGAAAACTTTCTGGATGCATGTAGAAAATTGGGGATACCAGAGGTAATTTAATTATTTCTGTCATTTCTAGATGATTAAAAAAAAAATGAAAAACATGAATTATTTTAAAGCTGAAGGATAACTTTATGAACTACCATTTTTCAGCCATAAAGACATAGAGTTGGTGATGGACTTCTTAGGATGTCAGGTAGTGATAAGACTAGGGGGAATGGTTTCAAACTAGAGGAGCAGAGATTTAGATTATATATTAGGGATTTCACCCCATGAGGGTGGTGAGACACTGGCACAGGTTGCCCAGAGAGGTGGTGGAAGCCCCATCCCTGGAAGTTTTTAAGGCCAGGCTGGACAAGGCTCTGAGCAACCTGATCTAGTGGAGGTGTCCCTGCCCATGGCAGGGGGGTTGGAACTGGATGGTCTTAAAGGTCCCTTCCAACCCTGGAAAATCTATGATTCTATGATAAGTAAAAAATTGATTTAAATTGTGCAATTTAATACTATTTTAGTGAATTTAAGTGGCTCATGTCATAGCACTTAAGAATTGCAGTGTTTGTATTCTAGTAATTCAGAATTAACCCAAATACCTCCTTATCTTTGCCATGGAAAGTAAATGAGTAATACGTAATTAGGTGATGTGTAATTAGGCAACTGTTATAGTTTTTTTTAATACAACATAACTGCACTTTTACCTTGTCTTTTTAGAATATGAACTTTGTTTTTTTTAATTATTGATTTTTCATTTTTTTACAATATTAAGTATTCTAGGGTATGTGTTGTAAAAGTGACTAATAACACACTCATCTCTTGTACTGAGACATTTCTGCAGCGATGTGAAGAAAACCTTTGTGTGTTAAGTACAGAGTGTACATATGAGTAAGCTTCCTGTATGATGTGGATTTAAGGGTTTCAGGAGCTGGAAATAGGGAAATTGCAATGCTTGGTGTTTTCTGGTTTCCGTTTAAGAATGGTAGAATTTGTCATGTATTTTATTCTCATACTAATAAGGAAAAATATCTTTAACTAATATAATGAATTCTGGAGTTTCATAGGGAGTATTTCAAAGAATCTCTTCTGGTCTAGAACTACCTGTTAAGAGAAAGTTAATTTCATATATATATATATATATATATATATAAATACATATATATATCCTTCAAAAGAAGGTGAAAGTGTTATCCAGGGTCTTTTTAGTCTGAAAACATGAAAATTGCATCATGTGTTTTCCCTGTGTTGTTGCCTACAGATGACAAAATAATTATGACTGAGTTCTTTTCAGTATATGGTTCAAGAATGCTGCAACAAAAGGATATTTTATGCTTCTCCCACATTTCAGAAGCAGATGGTAATGCAAAGATTTCACACTGAGAAAGGATTCCAGTTTGAAATCTTTATATTTTCTCTATATTTTAGCTCTTGATTTAGAGGACAGAAAAAGTAACAGTTCACTTTTGCTATGTGTAGGAATTTTGAAGGGGAGATTTATGTTCGAGCACCAATGAATTGTTCATCATAAAAGTAATCTGAGAATTTATGGGCTGTGGGCTGGGCCTCTAAGTTGTAATGGTTGATTTAGTTCTTGTAGTTCCTGTAGTTATGTAATTTATCATGTTAGAATTTAAATTTCAGTTCAAAGAAGAGCAAAATATCAGTGCTGTGGACTTGTAGACATGAGCAGTTTCTTCAGCTGCCGCAAAACTCGTTGTCTGATGCTTCATGAATTATTCAGTGAATTAGAACACAAGTCAGTTTTTTCTAGATATAGCCTGCTGGAAAAGAAAAGCCCCAAAGCAGTTTTTATTGTTGTCAAGAGATTTTTCAGAAAAAGAAGTCAAATAGAAAAAAATTACAAAGATCCTTGCAATGCCATATTACAGTTGTGTAAGCTAAGGCTTTACTCTCAGGGGTTTTTATTTTTTATTCCCTTAAGTAAACATTCTGGAAAAATGTCTATTCCAAGAAAACAAAAAGGTATTTTGATGTATCTATTGCCCCTTGTCTTTAATGCTTCCACTGAAATTAATGTAGAATTCTCTAGGATTTACTTTATTTTATAAGAGTATATTTGTTGCAGAGTTACACAAGGCCAGATCTTGCCAATCTTATTTATAAACTAACTATCCTCATAAACCTAAGCAAGTGTTAACTTCTCTTGGGGGGAAAACTCATTCACTTAAAGATTAAATGAAAGGCTTGAAATTGTAAATTTGGCAACAAATTTTAAATACTCTGAGGATATTCTTTTTTATTATCTGCCTATAATTTGCAAATGCAGATGTTTGCCATATATTGTGAAAATCCATCATGTTGCAGAGCTAGGTGGTCCATGATAGAACTTTGCTGCATGGTGGATGGACATTTATTAGGAATACAAGGTTGTATGAAAGTAAGTATGATAGTTGACTGTCAAATCTGTTAAAGAACTACAGATGGTGTCTTTAATGATGCTTTTTGGGTTGATAAGTTGTACATTGCCTAATTGCCTCTGGGCAAACCAGTGAAAGGAATGCATTGGGTTATTCCCTTTTTTTTCAAAACAAGCATCTTTGCAGGAAAGTGGTAAGTTTCACCCAGGGATCCTAATACCCATGGTTATTAGGCTTTCCTGTGATACTTATATTAGCTCCTGAGAATTAACTTGAAATTCTACTGCATGGGATTTTTGTAAGGATTTTAAATTGTCATAGTTTCTCTTGGTTTGTTCTCAGTTATTTATGGAATGGAATAGAGTATATTCTGTTACCTGAACTCCACAGGTTTAGAATAATACCCTATGAAGTAATGTGAAACAAAAGCAAGATAATAACTAAGTAATTACTGGTTCATGCTGATATCCAGGGTCTCTTTTGTGGCTTTCAGCAATCAATCCTTGCATCAAAATTGCTTTCCCTGGAATGATCCTGGGAAACTTCATCTATCTGAGTGCAGAAAAATGCAGTTGGTATGCAAATCCCCATGTATTGTAATAAGAGTCAGGAGCTGGTGCCTTGACCAAAGAATTGTAAATACAAACTTCAGGACCATGAGCAACTCTCTATAATGAATGACCTGGTGTGTAGATGATTCTGGAATTGTGTGCCAACTGGCACTAAAAAGCCATTGCTGGCCAGATGAGAATTTCAGTACAATGGGTGCATGTTGAAATCACTTTCTGTTAATGGCCATATAATGCTCCTGATACCATGCAGAAGGGATGTTTTGAAGTCTATGGTTCTGACCCTTAAATAAAAGATTAAATAGCAGTGCTCTTATTGCACCAGGAGGCTGTCAAAAGTGAGAGATTAATTAGACAAGCAATCAATTTGTGTCCTGTTTTATCACTAACTTTACTTGTACAGCTTTTTTTTTTTTTTTTGATCCAGGGCACTAGGGATCTTTGTACATGATCATGTTTTGAGAGGAAACTTTTTTTTTTTTAAATTGAGAAAAGGGGTGGTGGCAGGTGAGCATCTGAAAGCCTGAAGATTCAAGAACCATCTTTGCTGTGCCCCTCAGTAGGTGAATAACAGAAAGAGTGCTATCTTTGTCACTTGGAGAAGTAGAAAAGAAGGTAATAATAGCTGTAGAGTAACAAACACTCCTAGGTTTTGGCTGATAGAGACTGAATAAACAAGTGACTGTAGATATGAGATAGGTAGAGGTGCCTGTCCTGCTGCATTTTTCAGACTGGCATCCAGTGCTTTGATGGTGCCATTCACTGGACTGTTAATGTCGTATGAAGCCCCAGCTGGCATCACCTATAATGCTTGTCCACCTGTATCACACCCACCCTTTCACACTTGCTGGGTTTTAAAAATAAAGCTATTTTTATATTTATTTATCTTTGTCTATAAGCCTGACCTCCAAGGTGTCAGATGTAGCAGTTGTAAGGCAATTTTACACTTCACAGTGACATCTCACCCTGGAGTTAATGAAAATGATCAGGAGAGTCTGATTTATTACCACATCAGTATGTATGTAAAATTATGGAATTATTTTTGTTTTAACTGCTCTTTCATAAAACCAAAAACAATATATGTAAAGGAAAACACAAAAATATTCATACATATTTCTTCATGTCTGTTACCACTTTAGAATCAGTATTCATACTAGTAGCAAAGTAGAAGACTTTCTTATTTTAACCTGCAAATCAGTAGCTTATTAAGCTTTAGCATTTTTTTTGGTAGTTGTTAATCTTAGTAATTAAGCATTTTTTAATTTTTTTTTCTTTTTAGTCACTTTCAGTAATGTTAAAAAATACTCCTGTCAAAAGGAAAAAAATAATAATAAGTGAGATTCATAATAAGTGAGATTTAGATGAAAACAAAGTTGTAAATGCAATGTGTTACTTGAGAGGTGAAAATTACAAATTTTGGTCTGCATTTCTTCTAGTTCCCAATTATACAGAAATATTGCATATCAGAAGCAGGGCTTTCCAAGCATTTTATCAGAAAAGAAATTCATCAAAGGATTACCAGAGTTCTTAAGCCAAAATGCAGAAGCTATCTTTTTGCAAAGACACAAATTAGTTTTTATGATCTGCAACTTAAACTAGTGTAGTATCTTAACAGTTTAGAGACTTGATCATCTTTCAGCCCTTTATGAGGCTTCTTTAGGTTAGAGAAATTAGAGTTATTTTTTAATAAAGGAAAGACTTCCCCCACATGCACAGGTACACCTTGTCAGTTTTTATATAGCTTGAAAAAGAGAGAGATTGAAATTATCATGGTTAATACTAGAATGGTAATTTCTCTTGATAAATGGAGTGATAAAATTAAATATTTTTCAGCCCATTGTTACAGCAGCTTTATCAAGTTTTGGTGTTCCAGGATGTCAGCAATGGTGCAGCAAGGTTTAGTGGAGTAAGTTATTTCCCAGGTGGGAATGAGATTTCTCTCAAATTTTCAGGTGCCTCCTTGGTGTACACAAACTGATTAGAAAGGAATGATGGTAAGAAATGGCTTTTTTGATCTCAAATCATTGTATAAAGATTCAGATGAAAAGGTTTAGCTGTGCCCCCTTCCTGTGACTCTTGAGTCCTGCAAACAGGAGCTGTGTTGCATCTCACCTCCTCCTCTGAACACTAATTCCACTGTTGCAGCATCAGCCAAAATGACTCTAAAAATCAAGTTGTGTTAAGAGTAGGAATTGCTGTTCATGTAAAACAAACAGGAGAAAAAGATCCAGCAGGCTCTTGTGTTCTAAGCCTTGCAGAGCAAAGTGAAAAGAGAAAGCAAGCAGAAAGTGTCAAATACTTAATCTTCTGTCCACCTACTTGCTGTTCAACTGGTAATCATGTTTCTCAGTTTAATGCAAGGTATATTTTTGTTGTCACTTAAACTTGTTTTCTGATCAGTTCACATAATCAGTTACTTCATCATGAGACATCCATGAAGCTGCAGTGAGTTTTATCAGGTATGACTCCTTTCTCCACCCTTTGGTTCTGTCCTCAGCAATGTACACTATTTGACCTAAAGTATGGAATTAGGGGGGTCAGTATGCTGGCAGTAAGAGTACTGAAAGCATAATTCTGAAGTTCTTTTTGTGTTTTGAGCACAGTGCAGTCTTTAATGAGGTTCTGCAAACATACTCTTGGCTTTTTTTACCAGAGACAAAATCTAAGGAAGTTGGCTGTGAATGCTCAGTGTTTCCACAGTCACTGCAGAAGCACAGAGAGTCAGGGTGCTTTGTGCACACAGCTTGTTCTGCTTTTGTCATTGCACTTCTCTTTTACTGTGGTTGTTCTGCATGCTGTATGCATTTTGGCAGATGTATTATTTAATTACACATAGGCATAACAACTCAGTCCATAAATGTAATTGTTAAGCATAGGGATCTTTTTAGTTCTTACTAGTAATGATTTCAGTCTCCTAAGTGAGAAGGGCAGTTCTTGCCATGGTGGGTGTTTAGTTGGTTGGCTGTCTTTGAGACTTTGGATGGGGGTTGGATACTTTTTCACTATTTTGTGATGTTGTGTTTTAGTTTGATATTTTCATTTCACACGTTCTGTAAAATTCTGGTAACTTAAGTGGAACTATGTTCTCCGTTACTGAAGATGAGTATTTTTTAAAATCTAAAGTCACAATAGACAATTTAAAATACATACATTTTACTTAATAAAGGTGTGAATGTAACACCAGTTCATCCATTGTCACGCAACACACAAAAATAAGCAAAAATGAATAGACATTTATCAGACTTCCCCAGGTTTCACTGAATTTCACTAGAGCACAGAATGGTGGGCAGATCCCATAGGGAGTTTCTTCTGCATGTGCTGGCTGGTTTTTTATGCCTTGGCTTTCCTGTATACTGCTTAGTCTGATAATCTCTGGTTAGCAAGTTCTTCAGTCTCTGTAAAAATTCAGCCTTTTAGCAGCTCTTCTTCTCTGGCTCTGAAATTATTTCCCTCTCCATTTGAATGCAGAAGGGACTGTTGGGGGGTGCAGTTGGCAAATTTTTTAAAAAACTTTTTGTTTTAAAGTTCTGGAAATTTTTAATATAAATTCAGCATTTGTTTGGTTTACTGGTGTCTTTGGTAAAAATGCAACATATTACATAGTTGATAGTTGTGAGTGAGTAGTTTGTTTGCCCTAAAACTGGTTTCTCCAATAAGCAGCTTGTGGATGTAGATGGTCTCAAATACAAATACAAATACAAATACAAATACAAATACAAATACAATAGTCCTATTCTATTTTTAAACATGTTTTGTTTGGTCTGAGTTTTCATCCTTTAGAAAAAACCAAATAAAATTGCATTGAAATTTATCAGACTAGAATTTTCAAGTGAAAAGCAATCTGAAAAATGACTGTAAAAATGGCAGTGTTGTTGCTAGGCAGGGTGGTCTTCACCCTCCATGTATTTGCTGGCCTAATTACCAAAATTAAAATTTTGGGGAAAAAAAAAAAAGCATCACTTTTTCTTTGGGTATGGATGACAATTCCAACTTCTAGTTTCATGAGTCACTTTTCAGGCTAGAAGGGCCTTTTAAATACTATAATGTTTAACTGTTTAATTTATTGATAACTGGACCTTGAAACTTCTCACGAGCAGAAAACAGACATCTGAACTTCCACATTTTCATTTATTGGGTGCACTGTCTGTTCATTAGGTGAAACTGAAAAGCTACTAAAGAAACACAGTGTTCCTGTATTTGAAACAAGGGATCTCTTTCATACTTAGTATATTTTTATTCTGTAAATATTTACCACTTTTGTTGATAATAAGGCCTCATTTGCAGTGTAAAACCATATATCTTAGTTTTTCCTTTGAAAGTAATAGTTGTTGCTTGGTTTTAATGTTAAATTAATTTTAATGTTAAATATTATGTGTGCATATTGATATTATTATTATTACCTATTATACTTAATTTTGTGTAGCTAGTCTACAGTAAATTGCTTCATGAAGTCACTGATACTTACCAAGAAAACCATGATGGGAATCTATCCTGCTAGTAACTTTTCAAATGCTACCTAAGGAATTTAGTTTCAATTTAATTAGTTGAGAAACCTTATTAAAATTAAGTGTAGTTAGCGCTACTCTGACTTTTTCAGTTTCAGTCCCAGGGGTTCATTTAAGATGATATTTGAATACCAAGGTTTAGATTATATATTATGTTAGAGAATTTAGCATACTTACAACTATTTCTTTAAGTACTTTTTCTTAAGACTTCATATTGCTGCTGCTTGTGCTTTTAACAGCTTTCTAACCCACTGTTTGCTATTGTATAGGTTAGATTTTTACAGGAGGTTCCATGTAAGGCCCAGAGGGACAAAGGTGTGCAGAGCTCAATAGAATAAGTGAACCACGTGCACCTCTTCGCCCTCATGAATCTTGGGCACGATTTTGGAAGGACTGGAATGCTCTTCCATCTTAATATTTTGCTATTAAGGAGAGTAAAAGAAAGAAAAGAAAGCTAGCAGCTAAGACAGTACTAGGAAGAAACTTCCTACGTGTTACATGCTAGAATATTGTGATAATTTAATTATCGATCTCTTTCTATTTTTGTATTTTTAATTTTATGCACTGTTTTTTTCTGTTCTACTGGCTGCCCTTCGGGATAGGCTGACCTCTGCTCTCCGTATGACATCCTGCAGTCGGATATTCGTCACATTCGAAAGACTGTTGACACTCTGCTGGCCCTCGGGGAGAAACCCCCACAACCAACTTCTACCTTTCGCTCCTGGGATCTAATAGGCTTTTGTCTTTTCCACATACTTTTTATAGTCTTGATGTTTATAACTTATCACTGGAATGTGCTAACAGCATAACCTGTTCGCATGTGCACACAAACTTTCTGCTTTGTCTCTGACAAATTACAGGTACTTAATTTCCTTCCTTTGTCTTAGAAACTTCTCCTTTTCCCTCGCTTCCCTTCCTTGTAATATCTTTATTAATCTCTTGAAATGGGGGAGAGAGGCAGTAGCATCTTGAAGACGAGTCCCATCTCTTCTCCCCCCTCTCCACCTCTAGTTTAAGAACTTATATACCTCTTTATTTATAGTTTGTTTTCTTTTATATTGCCTAGACTACACACTAAATGTGTTAAAGCAGTGAAGCTGCCCTTAGCTCACTTTTGGGTGTAGGCTAGAAGTGTATCACAAGCTAAACAGAACTGAGCCTCTTACTTTTTGTGAAAATCTAAGAATGCTGCAGATATTGAAGCAAGTGAGGTGGCATTTAAGCAGACGATAGCAAGTTCTGAGTTGGTGCCAGATATCCTAACATACATTAGGAGCACTAAGAACTATCTTTCAAATTGTTGTTATTTTTTAATCCTTTAGATTAACAAGAGTACTGTAACTTTAAAGACTGTTGGTCGTGTCTACTGTTCTGATTAAATACCATACTGGAGTAGTTACATTTTCCTGCTTACATTTTATTTTCCTCCAGATTCCATAGAATAAATTTCCTTCTGTCGCACAAAGCGGCATTGAACTTCTTTTTAAACACTTGCTATGTTACACCCCTAAGGATGACTGTAAATAATAAGTAGTAGGTATGAGCAACCCATAATATACCAGGGACTTTAGAGTGTTTCAGGATGAAGACCATGGAGTACAGTGTGATAGAGTAAGAATAAGCTGTGAGATTCCTAGATGTATTTGCCATTCTTACCTGTGACGTCAAGCAAGTCACGTCACTATCTTGTCTCTGTTTCATCACCTGTAAAATGCAGGTAGTGTTTGTTTGTTTGTTTGTGTAACAGCTGTAACAAAGACAATGTAGCTAGGAAAACAGACCCTCTAGAAGACTCCATATTTTCTACCCTATGTGTTTTTATAGAAGAGGTCAGACAGACATTAGCCAGGCAGCACTTTGAAAGTATGTTTGAACCCTGCCTATTGTTAGGGTGCTGGGCTGGTGACCTCCATTTCCCCTTAGGTGCTGTGTTCTGTTAATCTATTGTAAAACTTGAATGAGACAAAATTTTTGGTTTTAGCAACATGAAATATAAAAATGAAAATTGATTTAAAGTATTGGCTGAGATCTTAACTAAATATGTGATTAAGTCTCAGGCTAGCTAACAAAAGGACCTCAGTTTTGAGGCCGTGAAATACATTCATTTCTCACTGCCTAATCTATAAAAAAGTCACCTATACACTTTTAGAAGATAACTAGCATAAGAACTTGTATGTTACTGAGTATTCTGGTCGTAAGGTTATGATTTAGTGCTATGCTGGATATATCTCCATTCTACAGATACTTACAAGTTTTATTAAAAACCTTATAAATGCAGTTCTATTCCTGGTCCCCACGTCTTTAATGTATACAGAATTATGTACAAATTATTAAATGTGCAATGAGATGTAGATTTTAAAGTTAAAAAATTATTTTCAGACTAAGGTTCAGTCCAATTTTTAAAAGGGCTTAGTGTGTAGCAGCTTCCTGTCCATACATTTAGCACCTGTGTTGTAAAGACAGTCTGCTGTGACCAGGCATGAGTTCAGTGAGTGCTTCTAGGCTCTTTATACTTGAGGAAAAGGTACTGGTTATTTTGGTTTGTTGCTATAGACTGGTGCCCTTATCCTGCACAGACCTGTCTCTTAACTGTTCCTAGCTTCAGTGATTATAACAGTGGACATTTGCTTACTCAGAGTTGGAGCCTGACATTTAAGCTTCCACTTTCAGCAGATCTTTGTCTTGATTTTGATTGTCTTGTTTTAACACTGTTGCTGTTCTAGTGAAACTGGGAAAGCAACATAAAGCTTGAATCAGTCCAGAATCTATTAATTGTATAATACATTATCATCCAGTGTTGGTATTTGAGACCAAAGGGATGTCATCTGTAGGGCTGGGATTTTACTCTTTACTCCCATGAGTGGTAAAGAGGCCTTCTGTCAATGCTTTGTGTTGTGCACTCCTTGTGTAGTACTGACCAACCTGTATGAGTATTTTAATGTGTCTTGCAATTAGAAAATCTGATGGTGAAAGTTGTTGCTACCATCCTAGAGTACACATCTGTCTCATTGTCTAATATTATGTCTGATTATCCACAGTATCAAATGGCTTTTGGAGGGAGGCAAGAGAATTGATAGATCAGTATGTTTTGCATTTCTTGTGGAAATTTGTACATGGAAGTTTGTATCTTCAGTGGTTTTAAGCATTTTATCAGAGTAGACACTGGGTTAGAAACTGAAGTACTGTCATGCCAGTGTAGACCATTCCAGTCATAATGACATGTAACACTCATCCTTGTCTGGAGTTTTAACTTTCCATATGCATGCCATGCAAACAGAGGTGTTTTTTTTTTAGTTAAAATACATTTTCTCACTGTCTCAGATAGGACAGTATACAGTAATTAAAGTGTTACATCAGAAAGACTTTCTTGTACTTATGGAGTCGTAGCCATCTTGAACCAGACTGTGAAAGAGGAAGATATTTGCTTCATAATATACACAGCCCTACTACCATACAAGAAGCTCATCTGCTTCTGTATTTTGGGGGGTTATTATTGATAACATTTACAAATACACACAAATATTACAGGGGAAAGAATAGTAAAATACACCCTTACATTTCTCTAAGGGTGAATAATGTTTCTCAAAATATATTTCAAACATAATGGAAATGTGACAAATACATGTCTGCCTGTTCCTGAAACCTATAATTCTCCCACTAAATGGAGAGGTGGAAACTAAAACCTACGTGCACTTCATTAATCTACTCTAATGGGCTCTTTGCTAAATTCAGAGTCCTGTTTCTGTGCTGCTGTTCCTGTGGCTTCAGTACTTGGGAAACCAGCAGTTCAACTGCCTGGTGGTTCTTAACATCTGAGGAGATCCCAGTATTGAGACATTCACTTATAGGCAGCTGGTACTGCTTACATGGTTGTTGATGACAAGTTGATAACCTTGATTTAAAAACAATGTACCTATATATTAATTTATAACATTAATTGTATTTGTTTGCCCATTCAGATTTTTTCCATTGCAGTGGTCATCAGAGGTTTTCAAAACTGGGATTGCCACATAAATTGGTGCACTCCAATCTGTACTGTGGAGGTCCTGTCATCCCCATTGGGGGAAAGTAATAAAGAGAAATTGTCATGAGTTAATTTAATATAGATGCAGGTAAAATGCATCTGTACTGGATTACATGGGGCATTTTGCTGTGAGAATTTTGGCCAGAAAGCAGTAAATATTTTCAAGTGCAGAGTAATGCAGTGTAGTAGTAGTTCTTTAAATGCCTCTTTCTCCAAATGTATATGAACAAGTTCTTACAGCTGAAAGCTGTATGTAGATCTCCTTGTATTCCTACTAAGTCTTATGAAAGGCTGTGCTTATGGTGAATGGGGACTGAGTTAGACATGAGCAAATATTCAGTCCAGTTTTCTGCTCCATAGATATTAATAAGTTTCAAAATTATTGCCACGTAATGCCATGTTTGGGTTTTTTGTTTGTTGTTTTTTCTTTTTGCCAAGTATTCTTGGCATTTCTCTCCTGTTACCAGAAAAAAAAATTATAGTAGTCACATATACAACTTTAGAAAAAATGGTATAGCACATTCTGTGGACCATTTGCCATTTCCTTAATTTCTAGCACTTAAGGTGCATTATGTAGAATAAGCAGTTTTTAAGGGAATGACCCATTTTGCTTTGATACAAAATATTCTTACTCCTTCAGTTTCTCTCTCAGAATTTAATGTATAAGGGTACAGTATAATATATATTTCAAATGTAAGTATACATTTTGTCTTACTGTTTGGTGTCTGTCTTCATTAAGTTGTCCCTTCCCTCCAGTTTCAGGTCACTGTCTGTAGCATGTCTGTAGGATCAAACTCTGAGGTGTTTTGGCAAAATACGTGGTGTGATTTTTAAATTTTGTGGCTCAAGGCTGGAATCTGAAACAGGGTCCAAAGTCTACCATCTGCAAATAGTTTTATAAACATTTGCTATGTATTACATATTCTGAAGATGCTCATACTTAGATATCTGACTGACTGTAGCTCAAAATACAGAGCTGCAGCTGCAGCTGCAATACTGGGATTTTTTAATTTTCTATGTCAAATCTGGTCCTAAGTGTATACTCTGTGAATATAATAATCTTTCCTTTGTAAATTAAAAGAAAAAAAATGAGGAAATATACCTCTAGCCTGAATTACTGTGCTTTTTGATCTTCTGCTCCTTTTTTACTTCAGATGGTGACTTCAGGGCTTTTGGGCACATGCTGACACGATCAGTAATAGAGGTTAAGTAAAACATACATAAAAAGACATAGTTTCAAATTGTCTTAGGTATATGAAAAAGTAAATGTTTGCTATATTTTTTTTCAGCTCTTTAGGAAGGAAACTTGGCCCTATCAAAATGTCAAGGTTTTCTTATTTGACATAAGCTTGCTTAAACATTAGGGCCTGATATTTCCTCTAGTGACATTCCATTTCAGAGCAGTTGACTTCAGAAATTAAACGATGCTCATCACATGGTTTAAAATTTTTTTTGTACTTGTACAATATTTCATTATTTTCTGGTTTTTTTTTTTTCCCCTCTGTAGAACTGAAATCTCATATTCTACAAATACACAGAGGAAAGAGAGAGGCTCTTGCCAAATCGTAGATTCAGTTTCTCTGTGGTTTTGCTTACAAATTCAGCTGGCCCATGATGTCATGATGTGATCATTTCACTGATGGCAACAATTACTTTTTGAGGGTGAATTACTGTATCTGAATTGTCAAGCTTTTTGCCCTAACATAAAGCAATTCAAATAATTCTCTCAACTTTGAAGAAATCTGATTTCAAAGAAAATTGATGTATACATGTAGTGTGTCAAGTATCCTTGTGGGATTAATGTCCTTGCATATTCCTATTTTTTTTTTATTCCAGCTAAATCAGACATTTTGTTCCAGGATTAGATCCTAGTTCTGGCAAGCACATGTATTTGTGTCCATTTGTGGGTACACCTGCTGTATTGTCCTTTTGTGTTGCTTTGTGACTCAGCCCCCTGGCTGCAGCCTTCTTTATGTGCTTGTGGGTTGTTTTTTTTTTTTTTTTCATCAAAAGGAGTTTGTTTTTCTGCTTTGTGATTTGTTTGAAAACATCTTTGTCCATTCAGAATGGCTGTGTATCTGGAGAAAGTGGTATACTTGCAACAAATGTTTACCTTCCTCTATTTTTAGAGAGAAAAAGTACATGAAAAAATTTAGATCTTCATTTTTTGTAGTAAAGAGTGATATTCATGCTGCTAAGAGTGGACTACTAGCCCTTCCCTCCACAATTGTTTTCCAGTATTTTTAGACTGCTCTTGAGAATCAGTAGCCAGTTTTTCCATCTTTCTCTCTGAGATTTGTTCATTGATGGTTTCAACAGGGGTATTTTTAGAGAGGTGATTCACACATTGAAATGTTACAGATTTGATGCTAATATAAAAAGAACAGAAATCTCAGGTGAGGAGGAGCAAAGGAGGTTTGAGTTTCCACAGAGTCATGTGTGAGTGTTTCTTTTGGTCGGTCAGGTATTGTTTCAAAATTCCAGGTTTTAAGAAAGGTTTTGAAATCTTTGTTTTGCAGCTTCCCAGCTCTTCTTGCAGTGGTTCCCAGATAGCAGGTGCAGGGGTTAGAGAGTGAAGCAGAGCATGGACAATGCTGCAGGGATAGTGGCTGAATATCAGGACTGAGACATTTGGGATCTTGGTTATTCAGAAAGCTGAGTTGAGAATCACTGCTCTGGATTCCATCCTTGGCAGGATCTGAGTTTTCTTCTTCTGAGACAAGTTAATATATTTAAAACTGTGATTTGAAAAAGTACATCAGGCAGGGTTAATGAAAGCCATTTCCAAGGCTTTGAGCTTAGGTTAAACCCTAAGCTCTCTAAAAAGAGAATTGATTCCTGGCACATTAAGATGAAATTTGCCATTTTCAGGAGATGGTATTGGTCTTGTGGTCAGTTTTGGAAAGCTCATCAAAACCACATTTAACTGTAGTATTATAAAATACTAACCATGTTCCACCTTCTGCTTAATAAGAGGACATCAATTGTGTGTGTTTCAGTAAGTAATGCAGAATGATGTATAATGTGGAAAAGTAACAACAATGCTGTGAAACTTTCCCCTCCTAGCACACAGTTGTAGAATCCTGTTTTTTTATAGAATAAATCAATAATGAATGCAGCAGGACGAAAGAGGTTGTTTACAAAACTGGAATGCTATACTGTATTTAAAGAGAATGCATTATCTAATTACCTTAAAAGAAGAAAAAATATATTGGATTATTTTATTTTTTTTTTAATAAGTGGAGCATGCAGTCCCTTATGTTTCTAGTTAAAATGTGCTTATAAACAATTGCCAAATTAATAAGTCCATTCCTGGAAAGAAAGTGTGATAGAATAGTTCTCTGCATGCTACAGGTGCCACAAAAATGGTAAATTTAGAAGTTTGAGTTTTCCTAAAATAAACATCTGTAACTTTTGTCCAGCAAATTTTGCTTCAGTATAAAAATTTAGAATATTCTCAGACATAAATACCCAGCCAGGTAGGTTGTTTTGGGCCTGGGTTTTTGGATTAAATCCTGATCCTTCATCCTTGTGACCCTAATCACTTAGTTTTCTGACTTTTGGTTCAGCAGGCATTATTATTTAATGCCTTTTGTCTAGCATGGGGAGTTAATGAACTATTGGCATGTTGTGTTCCACCAAAATCTATGAAACAAAAGCTTGTTATGCAAGGGTACCAGAAAGAGGCAGAACAAAGTGAAGAGAGTAACATTTCATCTCATATGAAATGAGATTTGTGTTGTTCAATAAATAAGAGTAATATAATTTTTTAAATTATTAATTATTAATAATTAATTTTTTTATTATTTGAGGTTTTGTAGATTTTTATATGAACTGTGTCCCAAGACCGGCAAAATATTTTTTAGTAAAATCTTCCATTTGAAGTAGAAATGTTTTTTTGTGGGTATTTTTTTCCCTTTTTTTTTTTCTGCTATCACTACCTTCTTTTGTAGTGTCTGCACTGCTAATCAGGTACCAGCTTGGGAATTTACATCCTAAAATATATTTATTTATGTATTTATTATTTATTTATGTATTTCTCTGGAGAAGACTCTTTTTTTTTTTCCTGAGGAATAAAAGTAGGGGAGACCTTTCCCTGACATCTCACAAGTCAATACCTCAGTCCAAAGAACAAACAGAGCCAACTGCACAACCCAGTGTCTTGACTTTTATGACCAATTTAGGGAAGGTTTGGAAGGGAAATCTGGGGGATGACCTGGAATGGCTGCAAGATGGGGATGTTCCTTACTGCTGGCTGGGCACATAGCTCCTGCAGAGAGTGAATCAGAATCCTGTAACCCAATGTAAGTGGAAACCCAGCATTAGGAGATGATCAGGATGTTGTTGTATCTTCCATGTGGAGGAATGTGTGTTGTCCATTTCTTGCAGCCCTGCTCAGCCAGGCTTCTTGAACATCATCTGTCTGAACTTGTTTCTTGGGTCTGTATGTACAGGAAGGCATCAGCAGGACTTGCATGGTGTTCCAAACTTGTTTGATGAACTTAAGAAAATAATTCCAAATTAAATTCAAAATTTAAACATAAATTAATAATCATTAAAGCAGCTTAAATAGTAAATATAAAATGTAGATATAACGTACAGATAAATTACAGTTATCAGAAGCCATGATTGTGAGTCAAGTTTGGCTCTTACCAATGAACTACTGAACTAAAAAGTAAGTTTTGCAGTTTTTTTTTCCTCAATGAGGCTGGAGTGGGGTGTGAGGTACTTCACAAAAAAATTAGGCAAGCTAAGTGTTAGCTGTGCATAAGGGAAATACTCATTAACCAAAGAGAGTCACAAACATTAGAAGAAGAAAAGGAGTTTTTTAATCTGGTGGTATTCTGATGGAGCTGTGGCTCACTGGGGGAGATTTCCTGAGCAAAGAGTGAACAACAGTGGAAGCAGATAAAAACAATTAAACATAGAAGCATAGCATGATTATAACTGTATTAATTGTTTCTGTATGTACTACCTCCTGTCCCATCATCCTGATTATTTTATGTAGTTTTAAGGGTTCAGAGGGGTCAGAGAAGGAGAAAAGAGATTGAAGAGATTAGTGATGTTTCAGTTGGAGATACAATCTATGTAAATATGAGGAAATGTGACAAAGCACCACGGACTGTGTAAAGTTAAAAGTTTCCTTTAGTTGACATTAAATAAGCAAGAATAAGATTCAATAAAAGACAGGCAATTAATATATATTTTATATAAATATAAATGCAACAATAGAAGTTAAAGGTTTGTTGACCAGCTGAGAGATTCAATACTGAGAATATGAAAACACCACTGTGTAAAAACTCAGTATCCTGTGTCTGATGGTGATGGTTGGATGTTTAGGATAAGAACAGAAGGTCAGATCACACAGATGGTGCCTCTTCAGACTTGAAGCAATCTGACATGCATAGTTTAAGGACTTTATGACCCAGACACTGTGTCCATGTGTTTAATAGTGCTGTTTAGGGTTTTAATCTATCTGTATATTTTTGTTATTCCACTTGCACTTTTGGCTCCCATGTTGTGGCAATGAGTCTCACCACTGTAATTATGGTTTATGTGATGTAGTCTAGCCTTTCCATTTATTTTTTTTTTGTAAACCTGCTGCTTGATGTCATAATGTCACAGATTTCATTAACAAGAATACCCAATTACATTAAGAAAAACTTCTTTTTAAAGGGACAGCCAATCATGACACCAGGCCATGTCTCTAAGGAAGGCTTTCTGTAATTGTTCACTGTGGGTGTCTGGTTACCTGTAGGAGACACATTATGGACTGTTTGACTGTCTTCTGGTGTGAAAGCCTCTGTGGACAACCAGTAGTAGCTTTCATCCTGACCACAACTGCTACATCCTGTGGTGAATAAAGTTTATTCCTGCAAATTTCAAAATAAGCTGCTAATTACTCAGAATGAAACGTTGCCTGTTGAATGCACATTACACACACTTGTTGTAAGTGCTAATAGGTGGCTAGGTGCATATCCTGGGACCAAAACCTGCCTATCAAGGGCTTAGTGGTAGAATTTTTATGACTGATAAAAGCAGCCTTCTGTCCCCAGCCTCACTCTCATGTAACATGGGGCAAATGCCATGGTATCTCACTTTCTAAGTGGGAGCTCAGTGTGCACTTGCTGGCCTCTCTCTTAGTTAAGGTGCTTACATACTGTAACAACCAGAGAGCAGGTTGGTTTCTGAGGCCCAGACTGTTAATAGAATCTATAGGTATAATGCAAAAAAAAAAAATGCAAATGCAAAAGCAGAGTCTTTCATCAAAATCATCAGTTCTTTTTAACTAAAAAATGGTTCCTGCTTTTTGGGTTTTGTGTTCCAAGTGTGTTCATGTAAAGCAAGGTTTTGCAGCGAGTGTTGAATATCCTAATCTTTACTCCTTTGTTTGTCTTTTTCTAGGAGAAGCTCTGCCTACCACATCACATCCTAGAAGAAAAGGGCTTGGTAAAAGTGAGCATAACAGTTCAAGCCTTGCTAGATGTAACCACAGTGAAACAAGCTTTATTCACATGAAACTGCCCTCCCTGCTGTTACCAGCTCCACTGTGCCATCAAAGAATCAAAATACTGCCCATCTTTTCAAACTGCATAAAACCAAACCAAACAAAAAACCCAACAGTGCTCCAAGAGTATTCTTATACTTCTGATTTTAAAGTCATCTTTCAGACTGTGCATCAAACTACAAGCCAGAGACTAACTGGGAACATTTTCTAGAGCTTCACTGCTTTTATAGCTCACTTTGTACAGTACTTACTAAAACAGCCACCTCTCTGCCACTTAAAAATGTGTGGAGTACACAGCTGTCTTGCAGCAAGATACCTTCATACTATTAACCTTAAGAATCATTGTAATCATTTGGGGGGGTGGGGAGGAGGGGGAGAGTAAATCAGACTTCTACCACGTTAGTTTTTTCTGCAGTTGCTTCAGGCCATTGCCTTTTAAAAATATCCAGACATAAGATATTTATATAAATATTATTTATTAGTGAGTTGTTATTCATCCTTTGGATGCAAAATGTAAATTAGGAAACTGTATTTTATTACTGCTTTTTTGTGGTTAAACACTTTATTTTAATATAAATATTTAGTTATTTTTTATTCTACTTGGTGTGCAGTAGCTCTTGATCTCCATAAATTGTATTTTCTAACATGTAAAATAAAAAGCAAACAAAATAGGTGCTTTTATTAAGAGGACAGCTAGCTGGAATGGCATTCTTTAATTCTTGAATTGGTGGAACATTGGTAAAAATTTGTCTGCATTCCATTGAGTTTCCTACATTCCAGTAGCACTTTTCCCCCCACTAGACTAAATTGGCTGCAACTGAGAGCACACCCATTTTATTTGTATATAGATGTTGGGGAAAAAAAAAATAGGAAAGATGTAAACTTGAAAAATAAATGTGAACAACTATTTTTGATTGCTTATTTTACTATGCACAAGACATTTAACTTTTGCCACAACAAAATGAGTGATGTGCATTAGGATCATGTGTCTTGAAATATAATTTTGCACTGTAAATTGATTTCTTTTAAAGACTGCAGCACTATAGAACAAATAATCAAAAAACCAGCACAAGAATATCAGCAAGAATATTTACCAGGCAGCCAAACACTTGTTTTCATCAATGATTCCTTTGACAAGAGAGAAAATGATTAAAATTGCCAAAGGCAGCCTCAAAGACCTGATGATCTTCCAGATACGACCTGCTGGGTACAGTGCTTCTCCTTTGTGTCTCCATCACTTCCCCACAGAATTAAGCACAATGCTCTGTGTGCAGTGAATGTTTGCAGGATCAGACCTCTAATCCCACATCAGCAATGGGAAATAAGGCTCTCTTCCTTACCACTAGTTAACAATTAAAAAAAAAAAAAAAAAGCCAAAAAGCATCATGTATTATTAAAACACCACTTTTTGATCCAAAAAGTTCCAGTGCAGTGATTCTCACAGTACCTGGAACATCCAATTTCTCTTTCAGATGAGAGGTTAGGGATGTAGCTCTGGCAAGCAGGACAGGAAAGCTGCAGGTGGTGAGAAGGCTTGGCTGGGGAGGGGGCCCACCTGGCAGACAAGCAGGGCATTGAAAATGAGAAAAAAAGAGGCAAAGTGTAGTGGGAGGACTAAATATTTAAGCAAGGCAAGGTGGAGAGAACTATATTTGTATAAAGATGTTTTTTGGGAGGAAGATGCATGCTTGTTACTACCACCTCTCTAGGCAGGTACGTGCACGTTCACGTGGCCACTGTGTTTCAAATCACCAGTATTCCAGTAGCAGATTTTTAATGGTTAATTCCTTAATTGAACACAGACAAGACATTTTAACCCCACAAATTGTCAGGGTGCTGGCAGGTATCAACAGCAACATGTTAGGAGTGTTAGGAGGAGGAGAGCAGACAACGAGACATAGGGTATGAATGGAACATCCAGTTACTTCAACCAAAGCAAAAATGTTTATTTTGTAGAGGCAACATCGACTTAAATTGTAATTTTGATTGGCAGCTAGCATATTGTTTCCTATAAAATGTACTGTGCACTTTAACACTAAATTAAAATGTATTTTAATATTTTACCGAGCTGCACAAGTATCTTGTGTCAAAAAGCACGAGTAATGTAAAGAAAATAAGTTTTCAAGTCAGAGTTTATCAAATTTTAAAAGCATTCAAAGAGCAAGTATAAAAATAGGAATATTGATTTCTGCATCTTGAGGGATAAAATGCAGGTTTCCTGAGTATTTTTTTACAATGTATATATGGCAACATGAAGCTTTTAATTATTATTTTGACAAGTCTTGGTTTTTTCATAATTAAAATTTTGGTTTTCTCCTGATAGTGTCTTTCAGTATTTGCTTGAAGTTGGCTGTAAATAAATAGCTCTAAATATTTTGTAATACAGCTTTTTTTTTTTAATGCGGTCTTAACCTGTATGGCTAAAAAGAGACTCTTCATGAATCTTTGTACACTATTTATATGTGCAATAAAACATGCATGGCAAATCTGTAATACCCTAAGCAGTGGACATAATGTACATAGGAAATCTTTACTGTAGTTACAATTAAACTATATTATTTGTAGAAACCCTTTAATGACTTCCCCCGTGACTTGAAAATTTCTTGGTGTTTGAAGACCTTAATGCTGGGAACGATGGAGGGAGAGGGTGGTGATGTGACCCAAACAGAGGAATTTTGCAGCTAAATAGGAATAGGATTCAGTGGATAACTGTGGGTTTGGGGTCAGATCCTGCACGTGAGCTTCCTGCAGCTTTGCTACTCCAGGTGCTCAAGATCTCTCTCAAGCTCTCCTGCCAGCAGCAGCTGAATTAACTCCTGGGCCAAGCAGCTCTGCCTTTCTGTCTCAGCACTGCTTAGATTGACAGGAAGCTGAACATGAGCCAGCAGTGTGCCCAGGTGGCCAAGAAGGCCAATGGCATCCTGGCCTGTATCAGGAACAGTGTGGCCAGCAGGTCCAAGGAAGTGATTCTGCTCCTGTACTCAGCGCTGGTGAGGCCACACCTGGAGTCCTGTGTCCAGTTCTGGGCCCCTCAGTTCAGGAAGGATATCGAGGCCCTGGAGCAGGTCCAAAGGAGGGCAACCAGGCTGGTGAAGGGACTCGAGCACAGATCCTATGAGGAGAGGCTGAGGGAGCTGGGGCTGTTCAGCCTGGAGAAGAGGAGGCTCAGGGGAGACCTCATCACTCTCTACAACTCCCTGAAAGGAGGGGGTAGCCAGGGGGCGGTTGGTCTCTTTTCCCAGGCAACTCTCAGCAAGACAAGAGGGCATGGTCTCAAGTTGTGCCAGGGGAGGTTTAGGTTGGACATTAGAAAGAATTTCTTTCCAGAGAGGGTGATCAGACATTGGAATGGGCTGCCCAGGGAAGTGGTGGATTCTCCATCCCTGGAGATATTTAAAAAGAGACTGGATGTGGCACTCAGTGCCATGGGCTGGGAACTGCAGCGGGAGTGGATCAAGGGTTGGACTTGATGATCTCTGAGGTCCCTTCCAACCCAGCCAATTCTATGATTCTGTGATTGTAGCAGAGAGCCCAGGCAGGTCTCTGAAGTGAATTCTCTAATGAACAATCTTTACTCAGATGATTTTATGTATTTGTTCACTTTTAGTAGTTCACTTGGGAAGATGTTTCTTTCTGCAGTAAGCTGGAGAGACCCTGCTTCTGATCAAGGAAGCTGAGAGCCTTCTTGTGGCTGTGGCAATACAACACCCAGGCCCCTGTGTTAAAATTATTGTAATTTAAGCAGGAAAAAGCCCTGCAGTGATTTAACACCGAGCAGCTGAGGGTCCTGTCCAGCTGACACCAGAGCTCCATTCTTCAGAGGGAGAAGAGACACTTGGGTGCCTGTAGCCATCTGCACCAGTTGATTCAGGCACCTCAAGGCTTCTCAGTAGTCACCCTGTGTCCCGGACAGGGGCTGGGTCCTTGTCAGCTCCTGAGCACCAGTTTTGTAAGAGCTGATGGCAGTTTCTATAAAGCCCTGAGGTTCCTGACTTCCAAAGCAAGGCCTGAGGGACTCACAAGAGGCACTTACCTGAAGGTGCTCTGGCTCACAAGCAAGAGGCACTGGAAGTCCCTCTCAAGAGGGATGGCAGCTCTGCACCTAAATGCCAAGTTTTATCAAGAAAGCAAAGTGTGGGAGGCCAGTCAGCTACCAGGAGTGCTGAGTGGAAAATATGAGAAGTATTTTCAGCTCCAGAATTGTAGCTGGGCAGTTGTTTGGGAAAACTGATACGTTAAATGATCTCCCACTGGGTTGTAAATTAAGGATAACAGGAAATAAAACTCCCCACAACCATCCACAGTATAATGGGAAATGTAAATTATTCCATAGAAATTTAACAAATATGAAAGGGGGCTTTTTTTTCCCCTCACCCTACACTGGGCAAGCTGTTTCCTGCCATTAACCTGGCAGCTTTAAAATGGTTGTATAAAAGCACAGTAAATTTTAAGGTCTGATTTTAAGGTCTTCTCCAATATAACATGTTTTTCATGAGAAGTACCTGCATCAGGCTGATCACCCTGGCTCTACTGCTGCTGTTCATAGTACCAGGCAGAAGGTTGCAGGATGAGCCCACCACACCTCCTCCTCCTCATTTTACACAGCACTGTAATTAATTTGCTGGCTCTGGAGGAGCAGGTGCCTGGTTGCTGGTGGGGAGGAACAACCAAAAGAGGCTGCCACACAGTAAAAGAGCCTTTGAGATGATTTTGCTGTTGTGAGAGTGGAAAAAAATCTAAATATTTAGCACTATTGGCTTACAATTTCTCTGTCAGTGCCCTGCTTTAGAAGAAAGGTGGAGGTAGTGTCTGTTGTACACCTACATAGTGTGGAAAACCTGTGTGCAGATTCCAGGGAACTCCTGAAATATGCAGTCCTATCTGCCCAGCCTTCTAAGCTTACTTCAGAGGTAGGGAGATGCAACTGATGAAAGTCAGTACCTCATTTAAGCCAGCGACCACCAAGAAACCTCAGTTCCAGCATCAGACCCTGCCTCCAATCTAGCAGAGGCCAGAGAAACAGGGGGGCATTCAGCATGGCTTACAAAAGCAAACTGCTCCTAAATATACCCCAGTATTTCCTCTGGCAAGAGAGAGTCAGGTTTGAGCAATGATGCAGCTGAACCAGGGGAATGTAGTTTACAAGTGCTGGCTTGAACACAAGAGAAAGAACTCACTGGAACCCTCTGTGTTCTTGCCCTCACAAGGCAGCTCACAGGAAGACTTCAGATGATTTGTTTGATGTCACTAACAGGACTGGAAACCACCCTGCATAGCAAGCTCCCCTCTGCATCCTCCACCAGACTTTGGCTTTGGAATGTATTCAGCCAGGCCAAGATAAAATACACCAACCACTTCAGGTCAAGTAGCCTGAGCAGTTGTGCCTCTAACAACTTCCTTCTGCACTAAGTGATGAAGTGACCCTGGTATTTAATTAGCTGAAGCTGCACTCTGTTATTCACAGTACTGCATGGCTGTGCTGGACACCATCCTGAGGTCCCCACCACACATCCATAGTTGTGGTCTGGAAAGAACTCATTTGCTGATTTTCCTTTTGACCTAGAATGCAGCATGTGTCACAGGGTCAAGAGAGTTGTCAAAGCATGCAAGAATACACAAAATACTTACTCTAAAGCACACACAACAAATTAAGTGGGACCTTTATTTTTCTTAGTACAATCAGAAGAGCTCCATTGTAAGAAAACTACTTCACCAAATTATCTGTGTTGAGTTTGCCTTTCTCTCTTGATTCGTATTGGGCAGACAACTCTCTCCCATCCAGATGGTTCAAGCATTGAGGTATTTTGCATGGTGTCTGATGTGGTCATTAATAAATGTAGAAATGAAAAAATAACTGTGATCATAACCCTAGAAAAGAACAGCAACAAGGAAATCAGCAAATGCATCCTGTTAATTATAAAGCCATCATGCTGAACTCTTTTCTAGGAAAGTTAATGACTCTTCTGGTTTGATCTGCTTTAAGAAGAGAAAAATTATCTGTACTATATATATATAAAGAGTGAAGTATACCTGAATGAACAGGTTAAGTATATATGAATACTAGGAAGCCACACAAAATCTAATCTGGGCATGTTTAGTGATGGAAAACAGCAGTCAGCTGTTTCCATCCCCAGTGTCAGCTGGGGAGCAGGATGCAATCTGAGAGAACAATTCCTGGTAAAACACAGGTAATAAGGAGAAGACAGCCCAGGTCTGAATTACTGCTCCAGCACTATGATAAAATGAGAAGGAAACCCCTCAACTGCTCCATTTTGTCAGCACCAACTATACCTTTTGGCACAGGGCTTATGATAAATGAGAGGAAAATCCCTCATTCTCCACAGCTGGGTCCCTCACTGGGTCTGGAGTGAAGCTGTCACTTACAAAGACTCCAAAGCTCTCAGGACTCTGCTGCTCTGGGTCACTGCACTACAGGGAAAAGCAATCTTTCCACCTGGGTGTTTGAATGAAGTGAGGATTTCAAGTGAACCTGATTTCAATCTCACCTGATTTACACAAACACATAGGAACTACATCCCAAAATTTGATGCTGAACACACTAATGACAGTACAGATACAGCATCCAGCACATTGAATCATTTAGGTTGGACAAGAACTTTTAAGATCATTGATCCAATCACAAACCTAACACTGCCAAGCCCACCACTAAGCCATGTCCCTGAGGACCACTTCTACACACCTTTTAAATACCTCCAGGGATGGTGACTCTACCACTTTCCTGGGCAGTCTGTTGCAGTGCCTGACAACACTTTTGGTGGAGAAATTCTTCCTAATATCCAATCTAAACCTCCCCTAGCACAACTTGAGCCCATTTCCTCTCATCCTATCATTTACTACAGGGTGAAGAGACCAAACCCCATCTTGCTAAAACATCCTTTCAGGTAAAAAGTGATGAGTTCTCTCCCCAGCCTCCTTTTCTCCAAGCTAAACAATTCCAGTTCCCTCAGACACTCCTCATAAGACTTGTGCTCCAGACCCTTCACCAGCTTCCCTGTGTTTCTCTGAACACTCTCCAGAACCCCAATATTCTTCTTGTAGTGAGGGGCCCTAAACTGAACACAGTACTCAAGGTGTGGCCTCACCAGTATTGTGGCACAACCACTTCCCCTCTCCTGCTGGCCACGCTGTTCCTGATACAAGCCAGGATCCTGCTGGCCTCCTTGGCCACTGAACACACTGCTGGCTCCTATTCAGACACCTGCGACCAACACCTCCAGGTGCTTTTCCAACATCTGTCACTGCTTGTACACAGTGTCTGTGATACTAAAAACCACTGATGCTGCTGCTGCTTCAGCTGACCGACCAGCAACAATCTGCTTGTTGAAACTACAGTCACCACCCCACCTAGTGGTAGCTGAATCTGACAGATCCAATATACTCTGATGGCTGATGGTAAGGAAAATGTCACTTCTCATCCTCTTTTCTCACTTGGCCAGGGACAGACTCAGGCCTAGTGAAGAGACAGCCTTTTTTGCTACCTGTCACATAAACCCAAGTATCCCAAAGCAACAGCCCAACTATCTTGGAGTGCAGAAGCAACTTGCCTGCTGCAGCCTGAAGACTACGGGGATTTTCCGCTCTGTGCAGGCAGCAATGAAGTTATCAGGCAGCAGCTGTCCTGCTGAGAGAAACTGATCATCTTTGCCTTGATCAATCAGGATGTCCAGGTGAGAGCCTGGGTAGGACTTCACAAGTTGGGTAGCATCGTATGCCTGCAGGAATCAAAGAGCAGCAACATTTTTGTTAGGCTGAGGCAAAGTGCTGCCTGCAAGCTAAGAATGGTGTGTAGAGCACTGGCTGATACTGACCAGGATGCAAAAGTGCACTTTGGAAGAGTGAAAAACTGGGGAAATTCCAGACAACTGAAAAGTAATAGCTATGTTTTAAAAAGGGCAAATAGGATGACCTAAGTTATTAAGCATTAATAACTCAGTATTTAATAACTTAAGCATTTTTTTATAATAGCCACTTATATACAACTATTTATATTTCAAAGTTAAGGTCCTGGAGCTAAAACTTCACTTTGTCTGGCTTCATCCCATTTTACAGATACCACTTTCCCAGTATCCAATGGGCTCCTCTGCTAGCTGCCTCCAACAGGCTGTCCCTGGAGATGCCATGAGGCTCAGCAGCCTCTGCACAGTTGGTTGCAGTCTCTCTTGCCAGGCTACTACAGAAAGAAGCTGGGTTTTGTATTGAGAACTGAGTTCCTTACTCTCTTTTAAAAAAGTCCTCACTGCTTTCATGCATTGCAGGAAGTCTCAGGCTGCTCACAGTTCTTCTCAGGCCGGATTTTAAGGTCTTCATAAAACAGGGAGGAATTCAGTCAGTTTTATGAGAGCCTTGTCTCTCATCAAATTTGTTCTAACCACTGTCAGGCAACAGCAAGTCATACCCCTCAAAAACATACAAAGTTATCCATGCTTAGGAGTGTAGGAGAACACCAGAACCAGCTCAGGGGCACCCTGGAGTTTTGTTCCAGTCTTGCTATGATACACCTACAGATCACTCATTTCTGAGGGATTAAAGGGCTGAGCTGCAACACATACCTCCCATTTGCTTACATCTGATCCCAGATAACCACCAAGGGCTTTCTTCCCCCACTGACACTGAATAGGGTTGCAGATTGGAGCAAATGCTGATACAGACTGTTGAGAAAGAAAGCATGGGAAAAAAAAAAAAAAAACAAACCACCAAAACTGAGTTAAGAGAAGTTATTTCTACTAAGAAGCAAACTAGAAGCCTTTTCAAAAATAGTTTTGAAGTTAGTGCCAGAACCCAACTCACCCACCAACCCTCTGAGCTATGTGCCCAAACTATTACCCTACTTCCCTCCTATTTGTTCCTTCCAGCTCCATAGATTTGTTTTCCTTTTTGCATGTCAGCCAAGCTTCAAAGGCAAGGCTAGAGGCCCCATTCCTTCCCTTGTCAGGAGATGTTGGCTTGAATCCCCTCAGGCAGCAGAGAAGAATCTCAAATCCACTGTTTGATCAACATGGTCAGAGTGTGGGGCCATTTCACCCCCATTTGATTTTGGCAGAGCATAAGAAAAGCCTGAGGCATGAGGCTGCTCAGCCAGTCTCACAAATTTAGGTACCTCCAGGATCAAGGGTCAAGAAAACTGCATTTCAGACCACAGCTCCAGGTACTGGTGGCAGAAGTTCAGGCCCTACATTCTTCTTACATTCTTCTTTTGGATTTGGCCATTATCACCCTTCTTGCAAGAAAGAGCAAGAAAATATCTGACCCACAGCCAGTTCTCCTGGATTTTGGTGTTTTCCAAATATAAAAGTTTGATTCTTTGAAATAATACTATTAACAAATATTAGCAAATACCAATGAACAAAACTTCAGGTACCTCAAATACCCCAAAAATCAATTTTTAAGGAAAGCTGACATGCAAAGTTGAGAGAAAATGGAGAGAGTGGGAAATATCCTCCAGATACTATTCTGTGTGAAGTTCATGTTCTTAGAGTTACACTTGCTACCATTTGGAGTTAATAGACTGTAGTAAATTCTTAGGAAACCCAAATGTAATAGGTAACATTACAGAACATCTGCTGGTAATAAAGGCTCCAAACTGAACAGGACAAGATTTGAAAAGATCCAGGGAATCACCCAACTCCAGAGCTAAAAGGACCTTGTTAACATTTAAATAAAACAATTGTTTTGCAAGAGCTGTAGCATCATTCAAAAGAAACTGAGCTTTTCTTAACTTTAGAAATTTGCAGACTGGTTTTCATTTCACAGACACTCAACATTCCACAGTGATGTTTCTGGCAGTTTTTTATATTCTAATATGAGGTATTGATGCATTGCTAAAATTATTTATATATAATTTCATGTTATATAAAAACTTGGTATTACATTTTCTTCCTTCCCTTCTACAGAAACCTGAGTAAACCTTAGTGTACCTCATAGAAACCTCATAAGATCTTACTTTATACTTTCCTGGATTCCTCAAAGCCAGAATAAGAGCTCCATGTCCTCCCATGGAATGCCCAAAAACAGACATCCGTTCAGGGTCAGTTGGAAAATTGGCATTTATTAGTTTAGGCAGCTGTAAAGGAACAACAATGGCATCAAAACATTAAATCAACTCGAGCATGTTTGGACAGAGAGGTACACAAATAACTACTGCGTTGTAATGCCAGGAAGCCACTGAAATCAGAGGCACATCTTTGGTTCTGGCCTGACATTTGAAATCATGGCCTGAAAGGAATCTAAACAGGACTAGAAAAGCAGAAGGAAACAATCCACCTGGTGATAAGTAACTCCCAGTATCTCCCAGTATCTCTGTAGGAATCTATCGTAACACAAGACGTGGCAATTTCCTAATAAACATTGTTTCATTTTAACAGATACATAAAAAAACAGCTTTACCTCTAGGTGACATGAAACATAGAATCATAGAGTTGGCTGGGTTGGAAGGGACCTCAGAGATCATCAAGTCCAACCCTCGATCCACTCCCGCTGCAGTTCCCAGCCCATGGCACTGAGTGCCACATCCAGTCTCTTTTTAAATATCTCCAGGGATGGAGAATCCACCACTTCCCTGGGCAGCCCATTCCAATGCCTGATCACCCTCTCAGTAAAGAAATTCTTTCTAATGTCCAACCTAAACCTCCCCTGGCACAACTTGAGACCGTGCCCTCTTGTCTTGCTGAGAGTTGCCTGGGAAAAGAGACCAACCCCCCCCTGGCTACCCCCTCCTTTCAGGGAGTTGTAGAGAGTGATGAGGTCTCCAAGGAGTGGCTGATTGAACACTTAACCTTCCTAATATCTACTTCTAGGATTTTCTTTTACATCCAATTAAAGCAAAAATCAACCAAACCACCAAAACCACCAGCCCACTCTCCCAAGTCATGGTCAAAAGTCTAAGTGAGCAATACAAGTGATGAAGTGGTGTAGTGAAATGTGGTGGATGTGCTCCAGAAGCAGCAGAGCAGAGATCTTCTAAGAGCAGAGACTGAACAACCAACAAATCAAGACTTGAAGCACAGGCCAACCCTGTGGCATCTCCAGCAGGAAAGCAGAGTCAAGGAGCTCTGCTCACACCCAGCCAGATGTCACTACCTCTGTGCTGAAGCTCTCTCCTTCCTCAGTTCTACCATGGTAAGGGTAGAGGAAGGGCCTAACAACTGGGGAAATCCAAACACTGAAATAAACAAAGGTTAAAAATGAAATAATAAATCATTTGTATAAGAGAGGAGAGCAAGAACACAACCACACATCCATAGACTAGAAAGCAAGCTTTAGTGCTAGGAACAAAGAGCATGACTGAACTGTACCACTTCCAGGAGAATCCAGCAGCAGTTACCTCATCCCTTATGTAGGAATACATCCTGTAGTTTGTTTTCCAAGGCTCTTCAGTGGCATCCACATAAAAACCAGCACCAGTACCAAAGTCCCAGCTTTCATCTTCTCCTTCAATGTTACAGCCACCTAAGAAGAAAATTCTTTCCATAGTTACTCTTTCCTTTAGTGAATATTCAGAACTGGAAAACCCACTTTACAAATCAGAGACTCTGGACACAAGTTTCTCAATTAACACATCTCTAGCCTTCCAATTAAAAGGCAATTAAAACTTCCATTCATTAGTACAGTGCTTTCAAGTGTTACTTCAACAAAACTTTCAAAATGCCCTAAGTTGCTTCAGTATCCCTTCATAAACATAACAAACAAATTCCTCTTAAATAAATACTGTAAAGCTTTGTCCAGTTTGCCCAGGGACTTACACAAAAGCTGGCACTGGCTAATAGGTGCTGTCAGCTTACTGCAGTTATTAGATCTCATCCTATCAAGCACAAGAAACAATGAGAGAAACAGAATCTGTAGGAAATTTCCTTTAGCCCAGCAGGCCAGAACCATCTATCACCAAATGGTTTGTCCAGACCACTTTATCTGCTTCAAACACTGTCTGCTACACCTCCCTTTTTAACATTCAACAGCACAGTAACTTACTGTCCCTACCACTTTTAAGTATAATAGCCCTACCTTTTCTGCAATTCATTTCACTGCTCCCACCTGTAACTCCCCATAAAATTTACTTCTTCAAATAACTGCAGGGCTGTATCCTCTGTTCCAAGGCTACACTTTCAAACTAATCTTGAAGAGGTCTCCTTGAAACTCAATCCATCCCATCCAGTCCTTGCTGTCTCCCTTTGATTAGCCTATGATTTACCAGCTTGCAGAATAGAACAGAATATTTCAAGGTCTATGTGACAGGAAATAATGGCCTCTTTTTCTCCCAAATGTTCCCAGTTTCTGCAATCTGAAATTCCATGGGCTGTCACCCCTGTCAGGTTACCCTGCAAACCCACGTGTAATTTGACAGTCCCTGACAATGTGTGCAGACACCTGTCACCCTGTCACAACATGAAATCAGATTTTCACAAGGATCAAAGCTGAGTTTGCTCCAGTGCTGTGCCCTTCAACACTGAGCAATTTTATAACTGAACAGTCCAGCAGTCACAGGGACTGGAGGTGCTTACACAACATGCTGGGATATAAAAGGCTGCTATCTTCTGTGCCTCACAGAAAAAAAAAAATCCCCCCAGAAAGTCCTGCCAAGAAATGAAGGCATTACTGATTCTACTAAAAGAAACTTACTGGAAACCCTGAAAAAACAAATTTTAAAAGAAACCTGCAAAATACTGCTCAGCACACCTCTGGAAAAACTACTTAACTGTAGCACATATTAATGTTTTCTCTAAATATATTCTGATCTCTTAATTTGTGATTATATTTGAACTGCTCTTTACTCGTTTCTTCAGACAGCTCAGAGATTTAAGAACATTTGGGGTGTCTGAGCTAAAATCTAAGAGGAGAATATGCAATGAACTAAAACTGACCTAGTGGAGCAGTCCTTCTCAGTTAATACACTAAAAGGCAAGAGAGAAGCTGCAAAGAAGGTTTTATAAGAAAATGGACAAAGCAACAAACTATGCAAATGCCATTTCACATTGACACAGACAACTTGCACAGACAACACTAAAAAAAAATCCCAATGTAACATCCCAAGAGTAATTCTAATTCTAATTCTAATTCTAATTCTAATTCTAATTCTAATTCTAATTCTAATTCTAATTCTAATTCTAATCCTAATCCTAATCCTAATCCTAATCCTAATCCTAATCCTGACATAGTATGAACACAAAGGCTGGTTACTTATCTAGTCTATAGCTGATAGCAACAATGATGTGTTAAGTTCATTAATACACAGATTTTCCTCTTCTATCCCCTTCTTCTTCCTTAGAAAGACCAACTGATCTGCCACAACTTCAGACCTTACATGTAAAAATATATTCTGGAAAGAACATAATTCTTCTCTTAGCTTTGTTCAAACCTGACCCACTAAAGCTTGGGAACTCTTTAAAAGACTGCCACTTTTGCATACAGCACTCATGAGGCTTTAGCAAAATCCAGCAAATATTAAACATATTGCACTGAATCCCCAAGAGACTGGATTTGCAGCAACTACAATTTCACCATTTTTAGGTTTCCAACACTACAAATAAAGCTCAGCCTTATACAAATAACAGCACATCATTTTAAGAAGTCATTCATCAGCTGTCTACTGCAGCTGCAGGGCAGAAGGGGTCCTGGTTTGCTTTTCTAAGTTTTGGAATCCTCTAGAGATGTGTAATTCATAGGCTTTAGAAGGCAGAATACAATATGGAGCAAACATTACATCTTTGTAAAACTGATATCATAAAATTCAGTTGCTGAAAGAACACTCTTAAAACTTGTTTTGAACTTTTAGAAGGCAGGCATTCTCTATTGCAGTGCTGGATGCCTGAGAGAGAGTTCTGAAAGTCATGCATAACATGAGTGACAACAGACATGAGGTGTGCATAAACCTCATTGTAATAAACATCAGATTTCCTAGAACTAATTCTAATATTTATCCAGTTTCCAGGAAATACTTGCATTCTCATTTGGTTGGGAGGGGTGAAGGGACTTCCATGGTCTTCTCCCTTCTGCAACACATGCATGATGTTGGGCAGGAAGTCTGAGCCAATTCCAGTCTTAGCTCATCTTAGCCAATTTCCATTTAGAAGGCCTGGACACAGCTTATATGGGCCCAAATCAGCATCCTATTGTTTGGTGTCAGAAAAGTCTCCAGGGCAAGTAGGACTGGGCTACTGTTATCTCAATCTACAGGATGCTGGCTGACTGGTTTGTGGTTAGTCATTTACCCAAGAGGACAAAGCAGAGTTTTACTTCAATACCTTTTTACAATAAAATAACCTAGTACATTAAATTTAATAAAGAATGTTTTTTAGCCATCACATCTTTGTGTGACAACCCAGTTTTGCAGGTTTTTAAAAGTCTCAGCAAGCCATAAAGTGCAGGCAGGCAGCCAACACATGCCTCTTGTTTTCTTTTTCTTCCCTCTCCTCCTTTGAGTGCTGTAATCAGTGGCCCCTTTGTTCTAGTTTTAGCACGATGACAACTGAAGAGCTTCAACCCTCAAGCCTTCAGGACCACAATATTAAGGATATGGACAATATAACCTAATGAACAATGCAAGATTTAGAGGTGAGGTCGTTTTTTGACTCAGGTGAGCAACACACTCTATAGCAAACTGCATGCAGCACTCCATTCTTTGAGGATACAGACAGGGTACTTCAGTGTAACAACTGTTACCATATCTCTTCTTAAAACTTACGTGGGCTTGTGTCTGGTGCAACTACAATAAGGCCATGTTCAGCTGCAGCTTGATGAAAACCAGCTTTTGTTATAAAATTCTGTTCTGTGCAAGTTAACCCTAGAGAAATAAAAACATCACTGGTTAAACATTGCTCACAGCACACCAGTCTCAGAAACCTTTTTGGCAGAAAAGGATTTGAAAAATCAGAGTGACTCCTATCTCCATGAACATGGAAACATCTCACCAGGTTCAGCAGCCCTTAACACCCCACAGAAACTGTCACAGTTGCACTGTCACATCAAGTTCCACTGACACTTGATGACAACCAGCTCAATGAATACTCAGTATTCCCTTGAGCAGTTACTCCTGATGTCACACACAGCTTCCCCAAGTACTCTGTATTTAAATCCACTGATTACAGACTCTGTTGTTAACACAGGTAACTTCTGACATCTAACCCTCCAACTACACTTTTCCCTCTGTGGCCCACATAAGCACTCTGGCACCACAACCCACAGCAATCCAAGTCTTTTGTACAGCAGCAGGCACAACTCAAGTCCAATTATAAATAAATAATGCTGTACACCACTATTTCTAGTCTTCTTTATTAGGCCATTTGAGAGGGATTAAGGATTCTGGTTTTCTCAGACAGCAAGCTGCCCCCTAATCTGACTGATGCTAGCCAAGACAGCATGGGTCAGATTAAAAAACCAAATGTGCTGCATGACTTCTTCTGCCTATTCTGACTCTTCTGACTATTTGGATGCTTCCAGCTTCAAGGGTAAGCATTTTTGCCCAGTCCATTTTCATTCTACAAATCAGACCTGCTAGCTATTTGTTAACTGGACACATACAAGAACTACAGCCTCCACACTACCAGCCAATTGTCCAACTTTCTGAACAGTGTCAATAAAGCAACCCCTAAAACCACAGAACAGACAAGAGCTTCTGCTTTTCATTTTAAGTAACAAATAATAATTAAAAAAAAATTAATCCTGGAGCCATAACCAACATAAATCTGAGCATTTCGAAAGCAATGCCTAAAAAAATTATTTTTGCACTTTTGTTGCAACACCCAGCTCTGAGGGAGATGACAGGAAGAGGGCAGAGGAACAAAGCTGGGATAAATGGGAGCCCAGGTTTGTCCATACACTGTCATTCCAGCTTGCCTTTCATTCAGCAAGACAGCAGCTGGATGGGACACTCACTGCAGCAGCTGGAGAAATGAAAAAGAAATGAAAAAGAAATAAAAAGCTGGATGAGACAACTTCAATCCTGCCACACAACCCTCCTCATCCCCTGGCCCTTTCTGATCCCAGAGGGTTACCTCACTCTAGATGTGCTTGAGCCCAGAAGGTAATTGCACCTCTCTTTCCCAGTTTATCAGCAAAATAGCACTCAGCACAAGGTGGAGTCCAGAGGACAAATCTGCTGCCTCCCATGGGCTAGATTTTGTCCCCTGTCCAGTTTGCTGAAGCAGCCTGTCACAAAGGGAAGCAGGAGGTATCCCAGCAGGAGGGCCTTTCCAGAAACCTTTAAATATATATGGTTTAGAACAAAAAGTATGTACATTTTAGAACAAAAAGACAGAACATTTTGAATGCTGAGCATTTTAGAACACAATTTGGTGTGCTGAGGCCAGCTGCATCCAACTTAATCACAAAGCACTGCAAGTGAATGCCTGTTTCAGCAGAGGGTCTTTTGGTGAGTCTAAGAGCTGCTACTAAGTACCTCTGCATCAGGTTTTCAGTAACTGAAACACAGTAGCTTAAACACACAGAAAATTATCTTTTTTAAAGTTACTATAACACGTTTTATTTACCTGAGAGCCAATATAGAACAGGACACTTTCCAGTTTCTGCTTTTGGAGGCAAGTAGATTCCAAATTTCATTTTGCATTTTAGTTCTGCACTGCAATAACAAAATAGTCCTTGTTATCACTATTATTTAAGTAACAAGGTGGCTAACACTACAAAGAGAATGCTGACTCAATGCATTTCATTCAAACAGCAATTTAGTCAGTGAATTTTAACTACTAAGAAGTTAAATAAAGTGAAAAGCTATTTAAAAACTCAGCCTTAGCCTCTTGAATTGATACATGCTAACCTTCCTACCTTATTATGAATATATTTAAAACAAAGACAAAGAACAGGCTTAGAAATAAGCCACATTTTTGCAGTGTTACCAACAGACAATACTTTGAATTTTGAACCAACCCCAGCAATATTTAACTAGAGCCCTGCTTATTAAATTGGAAAGCAATTTTTACAGGAAAACACATCCATGTGGCTTGCAGAATGTACACTTCACAGCATACCCCACCACGACAGAAGTGTTTTCAGTCTGCTAGATCTACAGACCAACTTTGCCCAACTTACACTAAAGCCTAAAATTGTCCATAAAAGCTTATCTAAGCATAACTAATTTTTTTTTCCTTTGGCATGCTTTTCTATTCACCTTCATTAAATAACAAGAATCTACTACATTGGTTAGCTGACAGCAATTTTTTAAGAGTATTACTTTAACCCAAACTAATGAAGCACCATCTTACAATGTAAAATACTGGCTTTCTGCCTACCAGACACGTTAAACATTAACAAAGAAATACAAGAACACAGCCAAAACAGTATCTGACAGCATTCTTTATCCAAATCCAGATATTACTGGACAACACACTGTTTTCTTGCAGATTGAAACTACTGGCAGTAATGATAGTATGGATTCTCTAAACCTGCTTTTGTAGTGTTACCTGTCATGTTCAAACACCTTCTGGAAACCCTCAAAGCATTTGTTGCTGGAAACCTGTTTCAGTGCCATGGCTTTAACTGTAAAGAAAAAAAGCAAGTTCGATTTGAAAGCCTGGACTTAACTTACAGTGAGTTATGAGAACATAAAAGTTGAATAAGCATCTTTAACACTGCAGTTTTTCAGGAGAATCTCCTGCAGTCACTTCATGGTCTTTCATTAATTTTCTGTTTCTCCACATAAATGGGAGGAGGGGGAGCTGAACTCTAGCTGACAAACCCTTCCTGCTTTTGTACAGACCCCCATCTCCATCAGCTTTACCTCTGCAGTAACCATACCTCCTTGTCTAACAATTCTCCTACCAGGCAAGAAATCGCCAGCCTCGGGCTGCGTGTGTAGCTGCCACCTCCATGATGAGCATGTAGGAGACACCTCTCCAAACTTACCTTAGGCCAGCACCCAGCCACTAATCACCTTGGATGGAAATTAATTCCCTTGTTCCAAAAGCCTGGAGGCCAGCAGGCCTCACAGAGAACCACAAGCCCTATTCCCATGGGAAGCGGGACGAAAAATACAAAGACTCTCGGTGTCTCCTACCAAAAAACCCCAGGGGCTGGAGGCGAGGAGCAGCCACACCGCAGGGTCTCACCCTCACCCCAGCGGCAGCACCAAACCTGGGGCTGTGGGAACAGCACGTAGGGCCCACCGGACACCCGCCCACCCGGAACCAGACCCAGACCCAGACCCAGACCCAGACCCAGACCCGATCCCGATCCCGATCCCAACTGGGTGCGCGGCTCCCCTTTCCGTTCCTACACTGAATTCCCACAAGCCCAGCAGCCCTGCCCGCCACACTCCTGCGCCTCCATTTTCACCCGCCCCCGCCTCTACACGGAGGCAGCGATCCCGCCCCCGCTGCCTCCCGCTGACGAGGCCCGAGGGCCCGCAGGGCCGCCGCCTCCCCGCTCTCCTCGCAGCGAGGCCCCGGCCCAGCGGCGGATCCCCCCCGGTGTCCCTCTCCCCGCTCTCTTACCGCGAAGGAGCGGCGGGGCCCAGCGGCGGTCGGCGCGGCCGAGGGGGCGGCCCCTGTGCGGGCGCGGCCTCCCAGCACTCCGGGCCGCCCCCGACTGGGGCCGTGGGGAGGCCGCCTCCCGCTCGCCATGGGGTGCGGGGCTGCGGCCGAGCGGGGCTGCGCGTCCCCTGAAGTGAGGGGGGAGGTGAGAGGAGAAATGAGGGGAGAGGTGAGGGGGAAGCGAAGTGAGGGGGGAAGCGAGGGCTCTGCTAAATCTGTGGGGGCCGCAGGTGCTGCTCTCTTCTTCCTCAGGCGCTCCTCCCCCCGGGGCCGGAGGGGAGCGGCTTTCAATTGTAATTTTTTGTTTTACCCATAACATTTTGCACTCTAATCTTCTGTTACTTTGCGGATGTGACAATAGTTCGTTTAAATTTTTAAACCCTAGTTCTAGTGAGGTACAGTAGCGACAACTTTGTCCCCCTGTTACTGTTGCCCAGCAGGTCAGGACCTGTGCTACCCATCCTGCCCTCCGGAGCAGCTTTGCTGTCCTGTCTCTCTGCCAGGATATAAGTAATACAAATACTCTGAGCTGTGTAAAGTGGCTTCTCTCAGATCTTTTGGAACGTTTAGTTTGCCATTAAGGAAATTGAAGTGTGTTTTTTCACTAGTGTTTCTCAGACAAGTTGTTCCTTTCACCTCGACCTGTGTGCGTTTTGTAGCTCTCTTAATGTCCTACTCTCACTAGCAAGATATTGCCCAGTTAGTTGCTTGATCCTATACTTCAGCCAGTCTCTTTGTATATATAGTCAGCTGTCATTACCCACATCTCATTTTCCATTAGCTATTTATTTTTTGTCAGTATAAAACAGCCTATCTCAGCTGTGATGCTAGTAAGATTTTTATGTTTTCCTGTGCTTCCTGTCCAAACCCCTAAGATAATCTGTCAAATTTTCTCACATTTCAGAGTGATACATTCAGGATCTGCTGTCAGTCTGCTGACCTGGCCTCCTGACATCTCTGACATCAAGATACAAACATTATTTTATACATCTTTTCAGTCAAAAATAACAGAAATAAAGGTGTAGGTAAATAATGTGAGAGCCATGTCACAGTCCAGGGGGACTGTTCTCATGACACACAGCAGTGTGTTGAATGAAAGAATGTATAAAGTGGAAAAGAAGTCAGGACAGTGTGAGGAGAGTGTAAGGCAGAGGGAGCCAAGCTGGTGCAGCCTCTTCTGGGCGGATCTTTACAGTATCTTTGGTTGCAAACATTTGTTTAACCTTAAAGATATTTCTGTATTCTTTGAGGCAGTGTCTGCAGCTGTCACTGGTCAATTCACTTTGGTATCATTCTGCATATCATTTCACATTATCTATGGAAAAAAAAAAACAAACAGATGTGAAAAGGGCTTCCTGTCTATCATTAAATGACTTCTCCTCATATGGTGCAGCATGGCAAGCATTTGAAACAAGGATATTAAACAGATAATGACAGACAGCCACTTCAGAAAATCTCATGGCTTATGGACTCTTGCCTTACATATTACTTTATCATTGTATCCCAAGTACAACACATCCTTCTCCAGAGGGCTTTCTGTATGTTCCCCTTTCACAGACAGTACTTTCAACCATTTTATCACTGATTTTATCCAGTGGTGAGGTACAATTTCCCTATTCAAAATTTCTTCTCACACCTGTAAGCTTGGCTTTGTGTTCTGTCACAAGGGTTTTTGCATTTTCACCCCATCTTCAACATCTTTTATGCACTTAGGAAAACCTGTCATCAGCTTCATCACATTTGCATAAAAGTTCCAGCAAACATACCAAAGTTCCAGGTATGTCCTCATTTAATTTGATTCAGGCTGAGTAACTGAAATCACAGAAAGAATAATTCTTGAAGGGAACAAGTTTATACTCACTAATATGTGGGATTATTTAGTTATAATTAGGGTCTTTTTAGAGCAAAATAGATGAAGTCAACCCCTTGTGCCTCAGCCATACAAATAGCAATTATTGGCAGGATCCCATGGGACTCTACCCTTGTCAGAAGAGAACCCAGGGCAGCTGGTTGAGCTCCTCAAAACACAAGAAGGGTCCATTTGTTTTGCAGTAAATCCAGAACAGTTTAGCATGGATGAAGAAAAGATTCCTGACTGCCAGATGCATAAAGAAGCCTGACCAATGTGGAAGCAGGGATGGGCTACTTGGGAAGAATGCAGAAACATCTCCAAAGCAAGGATGGGGTTAAGAGAGCCAAAGCTCAGCTAGGACTGAAACTAGAAGTGGTGTGAAAGGCAACAAGAAGTGTTTCTTTAGGTATATTGACAGCAAAAGGGAGGGTAAGGAGAATGTGGGCCTACTGCTCAACGGGGCAGGGGAGCTTCTGGCAAGGAATGAGAAAACAAAGTACTCAGTGGCTTTTTTTCCTCCCAGGTTTCACTAATAAAGTTGACCTATCAGCTAAGTATTAACCAGAACAGAGGACAACGTTGGGAGAGTTAAACTCATGTGTATATGCACAAATCTATGGGATCAGATGGAATATATTAAAAGGTTTTGACAGAACTGGTCAGTGTCATTGCAAGCTCTTTTTCCATCAGGTTTCCATCCAAAAGGTCAGGACAATTCAGGAAGTCTTATTAATGTCTGGGAAAAGGTAAATATGACAACCCCTTTCAAAGAGGACATGAAGGGGGATCAAGCACACCTTACCACCAGCCTTGGGAATGTTATGGAACAAATCCTAGAATCCATTTCCAGGTATGCAAAGAATAAGAAGGTGACTGGGAATAGCCAGCATGGATTTACCAAGTGCATGGCATGGCTGGGCAGTCTCATTGCCTTCTGATGAGAAGTCTGCCCCAATGGATAAAAAGAGAGCAGTGCAATTTGTATGCCTCACCTGTACCAAGGACTTTGGAACAACTTCTCCTACTCTCCTTTTAGCCACACTGGCAAAATATGAGCTTGATTTGTGGCCAGTAAGGTGAGAAGAAGATTGGCTGGCTTGCCAATTGCTGTCTGGGTTGCTCAGAGGGTATTGATCAGCAGTACAGGGTCCAGCTGGCAAAGTGACACCTTTCAGGGATCAATAGAAGGGACAAGACTGTTTAGTGTCTTTTTTGATGACCTAGATGATGAGCTGGAGTGCATTTTGAGATATATAGCTAAGAATAAAACAGAATCTTGTATTCCCTGCAGTAGCAGAGATAAAGAGAGAAAAATAATACATCCTTGGGAAAAGAAGCAGCTTCAGGTCGGAAGCATATTTAAGTACTTAGGGAAAAAAAAAATAAGTTTCAGTAGAGAAGGGAGATGCTATTCTTAACTATTGATAATATAGGTCATCAAAAAAGAAGGAAAGAGCACTTTATCATTGACAGTCATCAGGCCCACAGTGCAGAGGATGGTACAAAAAACTTATTGAAGCAAACCTTCTGACTTGAAGAGTTCACACTCTGTAAGACAAAAAGGAGGAAAAAAAAGGTATTTTCTACACTTCACTTGTGGATAACAGCAATACAAATTTCCTGAGTCTAATAATGATGAGCCATTGCTCATGTGGGAACTCCACTAGTGACTTTATGCAACAATTCAAAATACTCTAGTGGAGTATCTGTTGGACAATTCAGCTTCTAAATCCTGAGATTTTCCACCTTTGTTTGACCCCACATAGTTCCCTCTCTCCCAGAAGTGGATTTCTGAAGCATCCGGAGCATTTTCAGATCCCTGTGTGCTGCTTCCCAAATGGCTGACATTTCTTTCCCATGGGACGTACCAAAGAGGAACTTTGGTGTAATCTGTCTGGTTTTGGATTATTCAAAGTCTCATGACTAATCTAATTCAGCTCAAAAGGTGGCTTAATAAACTGCTTTCTATTTTTAGTGAATCCTGAAATCTGAAAGTAAGTAGGCCTGATTAATTTCAAACACACGAACCTCAACTGCATTTTTAGGAACTTTTTTTTCCTGTGTCAGTAAGAATTGCGCTTTCCCTGATGTCCTCTAGAAATCTCTGTTCCCTCAGCACTGGGAAGTAGAGGCTTAGAGAGAGGGGACTCTCACCCATGGATTTTAATTTCTGGGTTCTGCTCTCTGAGCGTCTTCTTTTGGTGATTTTTATCTTGCTGTACTTCCATCAGCAAATAGGTCCCAGCAGAAGCTACGTTTTCCTTCAAAGTACTGGGAAGATACATATATTTTATTGTAGCCTCCCAGTGAATTCAGTAATCTGTTAAAAAGGCTTCTCTTTTTCCATTTCTTCCTTAGATTTAGGTCTGTCAGGTGAAACCTCACTTTAAATGTCACAGTGGGTTTTTTTGTCAACTGCTTCCTTCTCAGGCAGATCAGAAGAGGGCACAGTTCAATCTTTTCATCTTCTCCCAGGTGATTGTTGCTCAAAAGAACCCCTTCAGCAAACATTCTCTCTTGTTCCTCAAGGACCCCAAATGTGACTGTTAGTAATCCTTTACAGTGGGAAATTCAGCTTGTGTGCCCCATCTCCAACCTTAGCCCCACCAGCCCCAAATATTTAGTCTTGAAAAGCAGTGTTATGTGGCTATGTTATAACTGCTGTTAGTCATGAAACAAACTATTTTATTCTTGTGGGATTTTCTTCAGTAGGCCATTCCAAAAGGTGACTCTTCCAACTTGCCTTAAATATTCATCTCATGCTTCTTCTCTTTCCTTGTTTCCTTTAGGAGCTGAGTCAACTCATTTAGACCTGGACACTTAACCAGCACACCCCAAGCAGTTCCAGCCTAAAGAACTGACTCAGTGAAAAACAAGTTTTTCAATTCACATCCCTTTTGCTTTTTCTGCAAAGAGACAGGAATTGCCCAAACATCTTTGTCACTTCAAATTATTGAACAGCAGAGACTTTACAGAACAAGCAGGTTATAAATCTGCTTGGAAACTCAGCAACCACAATTTTAACTACTGGTTGTTTTGCTTCCATTTCCTGTGGCATTTGTGTGATTGCATGAACATGATTTTTATTACTGGATTCCTGAGAGCACTGAAGAAGTGTTTTAGAGATTTTCAGACTACCACTTTTTTTTTATTGCTACAGAACACTTTCATGTAACAGGAAGAGTTATAGTGAACTAACAAAATGCTAGTATTTATTTTTTCAGTGATTTGTGACCCAAGAATTTACAAATTAATTCCTTGAGATTTTTTAGGTCAATTTCAAATGTACTTATTCAAGCACTTATGGAAGATCAGGAACAGAAGGATAAGTATTTGCTTAATGAAGTTGATATACAGATCACTTTTATCAGTGTGAAATCTAACAGAAGAGCAGCTGTTGTGCTGACCAAAAGTCCCTTCAGCCCAACACCCTGTTTTGAAGATGAGCTGTAGCACAAACTGGTAGCAGAATGAGCACAAGCATTTGGCAAGCAGCTCCAGAGAGCACCCACTAACACCCTAGCAGTCTGAGATCCCTACATTTCTCAGGGTAGGAATGTTTATCATCTCTGTGCTAAAAATCTCTCTCTGGGTTCATGACTTTGTCCTATCTTTTAAGAGTCCTAATCTATTTATGTATTTGCCTGTATGGAAGCCATCCTGTAACTGTGATTGTCCTTGTTCTCTGTACCCTTTACAGTCATCCTCAGATTATTTTAGAACACTGCTGATCATTTTTTTCACAGTACCATGACACAAAGATCTCATTCCCACCTAGTAAATCAGTTTAATCCACATTATTCTGTATGTAGAGTTGATTTTTCCCCCCCCCAAAATCCATCAGCTTATTTTTCCTCCATTGAATTTCACTTGCCATTTCCAGAGCCATCGCAGAGTATCATGAGGTCTTGGCAATCAGTTATTCACTGTGTACACTGTTACTTTTGATATATTTTTTTCTAGTGGCCTCTGTGGGACTCACTGGTGCCCTGCCTATCTCCCAGGGGTTCTTTCACCTTGTGAGAACCTTCTTTCTTAACTTCTGGTTTGTTTCTCTTGAGCCTTTGATGAGGGACCATGCTGATGCACATACTTGCTGACTCCCTCCTGAGAATACATCCAGAAGTTGCTTTATGTCCTTTGCATAATCTCTCTACAGCTTTCTCTTTTGCTTCACTATCTTTTTACTGACAATCTCATTAGAGGCAAATCTTCTGACACATGACTGCAAGGTAGTCTGCTCACATAGGTTCCTTCCCAAGCATCTCCACTGTGAACACATTTTTTAAAAACCAAACCAAACCAAACCAAACCAAACCAAACCAAACCAAACCATTCTGCTTATATTTTTCAATCTCATAAGGAAAGATCCAAGGTTTGAGTCTCTGAACTCTCTCCTCATGCCCAGAGTGCCAAAACAGTCATATTTAAAATACATCAACTTGCACATTTTAGGTAAAACACAAACAAGTCCACCCTGGCCACGATGAACTGTAATTTTTCTCCACAACCACCTAAAAATTTTATTTGCATAAGTTTTTAATTTTCCATTCTGATTAGAAATTGGTAGCTAAAATACTAACACAACTACAACCATCATCTCTCTTGCCTGGCTTTGTATAACCCAAGCAGTTTAGATGCAGTTACTCCCAATTGATATCCTGCAATCACTAAGAATATCTACAACTTTGCACATGTAGAATTGTAAACACTGCACACACCACATTTGAATAAAACTATTGGCTTTGTCATCTTTTCTTTACCTTAAAAGGAAAACTTGAATCTGAGTGAAAAGTACTACTTTTGTGTAGTCAAATCACTTTGGACATAATAAATTATGGTTTGCAGAACTATTGTTTGAGCTAATTTTAGGGTCAGGAAATGTGATACGTTTGTGATTAAATTACATTGGGCAGAATAAGATTCAATCAAGGAGCCTATTGAACTGGTGTGCCTATTTGCCATACATTAAAATTGCAGGTATACCAAAAACTTCACTGCATTATCTAAAATTCCCAAAGACCCTTTGCCATATTTCAAGGAGTGTCCTCAGAAGATTATACTATAAATTTGAAAAGCTTCTTCTCCAATTGTCTTTGCTTTTATGGCTTGAAGTGCCAGATGGATAAGCTAAACATATTATCTTTCCGTGGTCAGTGCAAAGTATGGCAAAACAGGTAAATCTGAAAGGAGTTTTCCAAAGAAAGTTAAAAATTACCATATCCTAGAGCCTGTGTACAATAGTCTGGTACTACAGAGGTAAAACTGAGTGAGTTTTTAGTTCAAGGATCTCATGTGGCACATTTCACCCCATGATGCCTCACAGGTTTGTAGCTAAAACAATCTATTTCCCTTTATTTGATAACTTCTGAAAAATATGACTTTGTATGCTTTCCTACACACATCATAAAGCTTGATGTTATAACCAACTTTCCAATATGTGAAGGGGGCCTAGAAGAAAGCTGGGGCTGGGCTTTTTACATGGGTGTGTAGTGAGAGGACAAGGGAAAATGGTTTCAAACTTGAAGAGGGGAGATTTAGGTTGGACATTAGGAAGAAATCCTTTCTTGTGAGGGTGATGAGACACTGGCCCAGGGAAGCTGTGGCTGTCCCCTCCCTGGAAGCGTTCAAGGCCAGGTTGGATGGGACCTTGAGCAACCTGGTCTGGTGGGAGGTGTCCCTGCCCGTGCAGGGGGGTTGGAACCAGGTGATCTTTAAGGTCCCTTCCAACCCAAAAGGCATTCTATGATTCTATGAAACCTTAGCACTACAGCAAAGTTTGAGAGGACTTTTTACGAACAGCTATCCTAGTTTGATATGCACTGTAATTGTAACAAGATCTTGTATGCTCTATGATGAATTGGAAGAATAAATCTGCATTGGTTTTAATAAAGAAAAAAAGTAACAAAATCCACTTGACCAATAGATGGCACTGTGGTTCCGTGACTCAGGTGTTATTTATGTCTATAATGCTATTTATTTATGCTGCCTATTAATTTTAATCTTGTCGTGCAAGTTCTAATTAAATTAATTTAAATGACTTAGTACTACTGCAAGTAAGTTCTTCGTCAGACTGAAATGTTTTAAACTCTATGTACTTCCCCAAAGAATAAGAATTTTTCAGTAGAATGGCTGTCCTTAGAAAAAAAGAATGATTGCAATGTCTCATTTTGAACCAGTTTACTGAGACAGTGAAATTCTGCAACAAGGTCTTTCTCTTTGTCCAGAAAGATATTTAAAATTATTTTATCCTTCAAGAGACATTGTACTGTGGACATCTATGGGAGATTTAACCAAACCAAAATAACTAAAGACAAACCTCCAGTTTATAAAACAGCCGAGGGCATTTAAATAGTTTAATCTGCTTTACTAGCAGTGGGATCTGACAAAACAATAAAGCATTGGAACACCATTTTACATTAACATTTACAAAATACAACAAATGTTTTTCTGGATGTATTTACATAAGCAAACAGATAGGTATTCAAAATAGAATGCATCTCACTGTTTGGCAATAATTACATAAGTACAGTGCATGATTGGTTGGATGGGATAGATACATAGGATTTTTTACCCTGAAGTGTATAAAGTATGCACACCAGCTTAGGAGATACATGGTGAGCTTTATGTCTTTGGACATTTTTCAGATGCAGTCTTAACAGTAATAAAACATTGATCTACTTGAAAAATTGTTGATTGAACCATTTTATTTTTTTTTCAGACAAAGCAGGTTTTTTGGATGCAGATACAACAGACTGAGTCAGCATGCTTCTTCTGTTAGGTAAGGGAAGGCCCTAGCCTCTGAGCTGATCTGTGTGAATGTCTTCTCTTTTTCTTGCCTGGAAAATTGCAAAAGTTTCCATTCCAGTCTGATGCATAATGAAAACACTCATTTTTTATTTTTTTTTTCAAGATGGAAGTTTTGCTCTGAAGCTGCTCATACTAAACTGTTGTGTTCATCCCAAGTGTGGGCCCAATGCCATAAATTCTGGTTTTAAACAGCTGAACTTTGTCATCTGCCTGCAGTATAATGACTCTTTTAACTGCTATCTAGTGATAAATGACTTCTTGCAGATCTGGCATGGAGGGTAGAACAAATTCAGACACTGACTCTGTCATCCTCACTAAGGCAAACCACACAAAAATCTATTAACATTTTGGTGCAAGGTGGCAGAATCAGGCCTTACCAAACTGTGAAAGATGTCTATAAAGAGCTGGAGATACTGGTCTTTATCTGCTGTGCATTCTTGGCTTTGAGAGGCTTCTTAGGCAAAAGCTGCTGATCACTCAATAAAAGCTCCTATCTGAGTGCTCACAGTATTAAAATGTCAGGCATCAGATATCCCTGCTTCTAAGCAAAAAAAAAAAAAAAAGTGTTATTTTACCTCCAGCTGTCAATTAAATAAAAGCTGTCATCTCTTAGCTCCAAAACATAGATTTTACTTTAAGAAGCTGGAAAAAAATTACTGGTCAGAGTCATCTTTTAATGAAACATCAAGCAAGTAATTGAAACCCTTTCTGTTTGTAGTGAAAAATTCCCTGTCAGTATTTGCAACCTGAGCAATATGACACTGTGAAAGAGGAACAGAAGGTGAAATGGAAGAGGAACAGGGGAGACTGATTTGCTCTGCCACGTGGGCAAAATGCAGACAGTAAGCAGAAAGCATAAGCAGTGACTGTTAAATGCACAGTCGCAGTTTATCAAGTGCAAGCTGGTGAAGGAGATGGTGCAGCCCAGCAACCAGACCCTCAGGAATTTTGGGAGAAACTGAGCTTTGAAGAATTGCAGGGTGCCAGATACATCATACAGTATGCTGGCAGGCTTTGTTCTCTGGCACAAACAGGCAATAGGACCCAAGTTGTCCATACCATCTGTGTCTTTTTTTATTTTATTTTTTTGCAAGGCCAGAGATGCTTGCATCAAGGTGGACACAAATTTCACACAACATGGAAATTCTCTCCACTGGTGGGAGCATCCGTGGTTTTTTTCCCCCAGCAGATGATGTTGAGACCTTTGATCCTGTGTCAGTATTCATCATATAAAGGCAATCTAGTTTGATGACAGATCCTGAGCCTGAGATCTCTTATTCACAAAATACCTTTGGTTTTATTACTGTCTGTTTCTTTCCTGTCTTGCCTGTTCCTAAGGGTGAATCCTCAAAACCATCACTCCAGTTGTGGAGTGGAGACATCTGGATACCAGGAGTTACTTCAGTACCTTGTTTCATGAGATGCCCCGAATCACTTGTGCTCCAGCAGTGCTCCATCCCTTACCTGTCTGGCCTATGTGATACAAACTGAGCAGCCTGTTCCAATGTTTGACAACTCTTTCAATAAAGAAATTTTTCCTCATATTGAATCTAATCCTCCCCTGGCGCAACTTGAGGTCATTTCTTCTTGTTCTATCACTTCTTACTTGGGAGAAGGGATCAACACCCACCTGGCTACAACCACATTTTAGGTAGTTTTAGAGACCAAGAAGGTCTCCCCTCAGCCTTCTTATCTTCAGAGTGAACAATCCCAGTTCCCTCAGCTGCTCCTCTTAAGATTTGTTCTCCAGATCCTTGGTTTATCAGTTGATCCTAAATTCAGTTTTGGGAGGAAAACATTAGTGGCCACAAGCCAGTGGCATCACTGCCATGAGGCTACAGCACAGCACTTTGACCAAGGGTTATGGAATTAGTGTCACCATGTGCACACAGAGCTCCTGTGTGACCTGTGCACAATGGCTCTGACCTATCCCACACAGGAGGAACTGTCCCATAACACTGGAAAATTTAGTTATCATACTAGCAAGAGCTTTGAAGTCCTCTTCTACCACAGGTCAGTATTTTAAGCTAAAAGTCTGCTTCTTCCAACCCTCTCTGCCTCCCTCACTCCCTCTAGTTAGTAGCCTAGAATCAGATTCAGTTTCTCTTTGTCTCTTTCCTTGCCTTAGTGGAAAACGAATTGGTCTATGGAAACTGAAAAGCTTCAAGAGATGGATGGATGAAGGAATTGCTGTTTGGCTTCTGGGTAGATGATGTCTTTTTTTTTTTTTTTAAAGTGGACAGGATCTGAAATTGGAATACATCCTCCTTTTGATGATTATGGCTGCAAAATTCATGGAACGAATCAAATGTTTCAATTTAGGTTTTGCAGGTGGATGCAAAATTTCTTTTTCTGCTCTCCAGCAGAGTCCTACTGGCTTCAGAGAAATTCTTTGTGGTGCCCAAAAGGAAACAGTTTCATGACTAGGTGTTTCTGTCAAGCAACATATTTGATGTTTTTTATGTGATGTATCCTGCCCTTGGAGGTATGTGGGTAAAATACAGTGCCACTTTTAAGTCCTGTTGTTTTTCAGGTGGGCTTCATTTGCCCATACATATTTCATTAAGGCTGAGTCCTAATAGTGCAAGCTACCTACTGTTCCTGAGCAATCTACCATAATAGCAAAACAGCAAAACCAGGAAAAACAATTCTGGGCAAGTACAAGTTTTCTAATAATTCTGGCTCTCCGAGCACTAAAACAAACTCAGAAATATATCTTTATAATGCCCTTTTTAACCAAAGGCCCTGCTGCAACCTTTTACTAAAAGATTTACTCATGAAAAATTTTCACTGACATTATTTAAATCACGCTGTGTTTGAGTTGAACAGAGGCCTGGATATGGAATGGTTCTTGAAATTATCTAGCAATATTGTACTTGATTTTCCACTTTTCTCTCACTTCACTTCTCTGTTAATACCAGTGGGAAGAAGTAGGGAATCAAGTCCAGTAATTCTGAAAAAATTGCTTTCAAGTTTTCAGCTGAACAGATGGAAATTTTGAATGGAAATAAAGTACAAGACATGAAATAAAGATTAAGAACAATGGTAGAAACAAAGGATCATTCAAGTATAATTTACCTCTGAAGACTGCTAAATTGAACTACAGAAAGAATGGCAGAAAAGCCCAGTAGCATTTCAGAATGGTCACTCAGAAGAAAAAAATAGGCATAAAAACAGTTACCAAAATGTCCATATAATTAATCTTTACAGGTTTTAATAGATTTTTCTTTAATACTCTAAAATTTATGTTAAATATATATTATCAAATTAACCATCATTTTATTTAAAATTCTGTAAAGTGCTCATTCAGTTAATGATAACAAAATTCCTTTGTAGCAAGACAAACTAGCCAGAGCCTACTCTGTGAGGACATCAAAGGACAGCTTAGGTTTCATTTGCAAAGAGAAAAGAAATGTGCAGGTTTCTTCACAGCCCATGTTATAATACCAGAAATTGCATTTATTTTTTCTTCTTTAAGAAATATATCCTTTAGAATATTAAAAAAATAAGTTTAATAAAGCCTGTGCTTAAAACAGCCAAAGTACTGTATGAAAAAAAATTGCACATTTGATACCATTTCAACCCTGCTTTTCATCCGGAGGATAATATGAGGTGTAAGTGATGTTGCTGGAGGATGGGTCTCTTGAACAGGGCTGATTTTCCTAAGCTATCAGAGCTCCTGACAGCCAGGTGAAATTTCCAGCATCCACACGGGTGGTTGTCATGGCAGCTGCCGACCATCAGACACCGCTGACCTTTTCGTTCCCTGGGCTGATACTTCCCTTGGAGGTCCCATCCAAATGATGTATTCCTATTGTGACCATTGAATAATCCTTTGCCATAATTTTTGCTTCTTTTTTCAAGCTCTTCATTTGTGCCAGCTGGAGCTGGCTGGAATTGTATGCAAGTGCTGGGATCGTGTTCACTAAAATCAGCTGGAAAGGTTTCTTCTCCTCCTTGTAGCGACACTGAATGTAACGAGAGAAAGCTGAGCGGTAAGTTTTGTTGAACAGGGTGTATACCAGGGGGTTGACAGCTGAAGACAGGTATCCAATCCAAACAAAGACATTAAGTAGTCCTCCAATGACCTCTTGGTTGCACGACTCCTTGCAAATTACGGCCATCACATTGGTGATGAAAAAGGGGCACCACATCACAACAAACAGAAAGAAGACTATGCCAAGAACCTTGGAAGCCTTCTGCTCATTGCTGATGGATTGCATGGTTCTCCTCCCCGAAGTCCCCACCTCTCTGTTCAAAGAGCGCTGAAAGAGTTTGTCTGAGGACAGGGAACTCTGAGGGAGGAAGCTGAATGAAGCAAACTTGGTCTTTGGGCCAGTGTCGTTCACACATAGCATAGCTTCCTTTTGCAGAGACTTGATAGTTAAAAAGTAGGTGACCACCATGATGGTCAGAGGGATGAAGAATGACACAAAAGAGCCTACTAGGACAAAATTGTCATCTACAAGTAAGCAGCTGCCTTTCTTAAACACTTTGGAGTCATCTTGTAGTCCAAAGACAGGTATAGGCATGGAGATACCTGAAGGTGGAGTAGAGGAAGAAGAGGTTAAACACAATAATAGAAAACATTGTTTCCATCCTTCAAGAAAAAAAAGAAACAACACTCATAGCTATACACAGATATTTCTCAAGCATCTGTGGCACTAAACAGATAGAGCTGTGATTGACAGCATCCCAAAGCAAACTGAATTTACACAGGGGAAGGAAAAATCCCACATCTCATGTTCCAGCAGCAGCACGATGCTGACCCTGTTGTGACATTTAACTGGGGCCACACTAAGAAAGGATGCTGTGTGAAACATTGGTCCTGCAGAAGCTGAGTTTCATGAACTAAGCTTTGGTCTGCCAGGCTCTGGGGTTTGTGCTGCCACCACTTTACAGGCTTGCCACAAAGAATGGAGGGGAAGACCAGCACTGATGTTACCTGCAATTTTTGCAGCTGCTCTAATCTGAATTCCCTCTCTACTTTCAAAAACCTCAGCCACAGGTAGCACACATTTGCTTCCACCCAATTGTCCCACAAGACCTGGTAGCAATAAAAGAATAATCCTTTTTGTTCTTGGATCTTGGGCGTAGTGATCTCCAGCAGGTTCCTGCCACCTTAGAGGCTTTTATCAGCTGTGATAAAGATGAAATGTCTGCCTTTTCTAGGGTGCTCAAGAGTGGTATGGGGCTGATTTTTTGTAAGAGGATTAAAAGTGTTCTGGGTACAGGTATGTGACTAGGTTGTGAAATACTGATCTTAGGAGGAAAGATAACTTTTTGTCTTAGGACTGAGAATCTTTTCTCCCTGCAGTCTCCACACAGTCTAAATGCTAAAAAAACTTTCCATGGCAACAGCTGAAGGAACGGTGGGAGCAAACTTAACACTGAGAGATGCCAATATGAGGCAGCCTCAGATGTGGTTCACCCTGCAGGACTGTGAATGTCCCCTTAGGGTATTGCCCTCTGAAAACACAACCCTGAAGGCAATGGGAGCTGTGAAAACTTTGTCTTCCCCAGGAGCATGTGCTATGTCCTTGACCTGTCATGAACAGCAAGGCCAGGTGATGAACTCCATTCTCCTTGGGCTGCTCCATCTGATTCAAGCCCACTCTACCTTTTCCTCAAGAACTTATGCAAATGCTGCTAGTGCCTTATAAAATTCAAACAGTCTGTGTTTCTTTGGTTGCTGGTGGCTTTTTTTCAATATTTTTCTCTTTCCCTCCCCCCCAAATGGATGCTGTCATGTTGTCTCTCAAAGAGAGGCAACGTTCAGACAGCAAAAGCAATGATGTGCTGTGAAGGCAGCAGAATGTGGAGTTGTGAAGCAGGGAGTGATAACTCAGCCCTGTTTGGATAAAAGCAGTTAGGAGTCTGACTCCTGTGGAAAGTTAACATAACTTAGGAGCTTCAGACCCCTTTGCATCTTTGAGCAGAGATCCCAGGCTCTGTATTTGGCTTCTGAGGAAGAAAAAAATAATTAGAGAAGAATTTCTTATGGTGCTGGATGATTCTGTGCCCTACCTTGCGGCCTGTGTGCCTATTATCCTTACTGGTTCAGAGTAAGGCTTCAGAATGAGTCATGAAACTCATCCTTTCAACATCAGCACTTAAATGGTACTGCTACATCCATTCCTTTCCCTTCTTCCCACTCTGGTGCTTAAACTGAAGCCCTTTCAAACCAGAGGCTATCTCTTCATTTCACACATTTCCACTACCTGGCATAACAGCCCCAGTCCTAGAGGGAGGCTGTGGAGTCCAGGCACAGTACAAAAGAATAATAATAATAACAGTAATAATATTAGACTCTTCAAATGCTCTATTCTTTTGGTGCTTCTGGAACTCCTACAGAGCTTTTTATTTTTCTAACACTATCTTATTTTATCTGCATAGTTTTGAGCTGAGTCATGGCAATGCCTTGGGCCACTTTACAAGACCACCATTCTTATCTGCCCAGGGCAGAAGCTGGTGGAGAGCCTGTGGTATCACCCTTTCTCTTTCTGTTCCAGGACTGCACAAGTTCTGGATGCTTGAACTTTGGCTACGAGATGCCAATGGGTGAGGTGCAAACTCATGGGGTTTGTGGCAGCTCCTGGGTTGACTTCATTGGCAACCTCCAGTGACTCCAGGAAAGCTGCTGCCTGAAAAGAAAAGTTGTCACTCCAACTGATGGTGTGAGGGAAGAGGTTGGCTGCAGGAGCTGCTTTGCCTACCCAGGGCTGGGTAATCTGGGGTGCCCAACACCTCCAGAAAAATGGGGAATGCTTTGACATTCCTTTTCTTTTTAGGACGAGTTGAAGGGATACCAAAGGTACCTAGCATTATATTTCAGCTGCATGAAGATGTAGCACCAGTCAGAGCAATACCACAAGTTTCCTGTTCAGTTCTGCCCTGTACTGATAACAGCAGGGCTGTTTTTTCATTTCATTCAGGGACCAAGTGTGAGCTGCAGAGATAAAATGAGCAATGCTATAGACAGAGTAAAAAGATGCCTTTCATTACTACAGACCTTATGATTCAGCTGCATCAGAAGGCAGAGGGAGGAGAGTCAGCAGCACCAGAAAGAGGAAAATTTTAGTGAAATTGCCAGCTTTTATTTTCAAGTAAAAGGATAAATCAGTTACAACTCCTCACCCAAAATACAAGAGCAGTGATTCCCACCTGCTTTGTTTGGGGGACTGGCATCTAAATCTAGATTTCTGGCTTTAAAAAATGGAAATGAGCTTCAGCTTGTAGCTAGAGTTTTTACATTTCCTTGTCATTCCTTTGGCAAGGACCTAGCAGAGCTGTAACAGGTCCTGCTAGTCATGGAAGTTTTTCTAAATTACTATTTAAGGCATGTTTCTCCTACAACCACAAGTAACTTGCCTGCATACAGTTTGAAAATACCAGAAGTACCATGACCATGCCAGAAAACACTGACAGCTGAATCCTGCGTTTTGTGTACACCCCAGTTCAGCTGATGTAGGGGATCCCACAAATGATACTGTGGCATTCCTGCATGGAATTAACTCCCAGCCCAACTCTCTCTTTTCTCTACAGGGAGTAAATTTGTTGCTGCCATCCTCAAAGGAGCAGAGTTTGTCCCTCTTCAACAGGTAGCTTCTGGCTTCTGTAGCATGAGGACAGCAAATCCCCATGAGGACACAGAGACCAAATTCAAAGGCAGACATGTTTAAAATGCAATTAAAGGAACTTTCATGTGCATCTCACACCAACTGTTTGATTTTTAAGAAGCATCACACAGAGCCAAGGATGTCACCCATGTGCCTCTCAGGTTTGGTCAAGATCAAGCTTGTACAGAAGATGCAGGACAAAAGGTCCCAGTCTGAGCTGTATTAGCATTACCTCAGCTGAATTAATGAATTTTTTAAAAAATTGAAGCTGACCGATCTATTTGGTCCTGATGATTCAGATGTGTAATTTCTTGCTGGTTTTATTGTCCTTGCTTTCCAGCTCCCTGGTCTTGGTGACCATGAACGTGTAAGAAGGCACAGGCTGTGCCTGTGTATTCAGATTTCAGGAGGAGAAAATCAGCTTCACAAGGAAGGATTGCACAGTGCTGCCAGGTAGAGACAAGTGGGTATTTGGGAAATGGACCATGTACAAGCAGTACATCTGGGGAAAACAACTTGTTTAGGATAGTGCAGAACAGCTATTCCATGTCACTGACTCCCACTGGCTCAAGATTAGTCTGTAAATAGTCTTGATAACCCCTGACTGCTTTTGTATGGTGTATTTTACTTCCAAATCAAAATAAGATGAGACAAATGAAGCACTTGGTGCAGAATGAGAGCATCTGTTCAAGCACTGGATGTACATCAGCCACTGCATTTCCAGTTGATGTTCATGCTTATATCAGAACATTTTCCCTTGTGAACAAACCCTAAATATTATGTTCCTCTGGTAGAGGGTAGTTTATTTATATAGTTTGATTTGTACACAGGTGGCTGTTTCAAACTCTATGGACTTTAATAAACTGCAAAACAGAACCCAAACAATAAAGATGAGTACTAAATCCTGCATTAAATCTCAACCATTTGGGCTCAACTTCAAAATGACAAAAAGCTCTTGAAAACACCAAAGGTTAGGAAGTAAAGCAATAGAATCCTTCCTGTTATTCCCTCAAAAAGTCTAGTAAAACTGACACAGGCTGATTTAGTGGTGTACATTGCTGGCTTGCAAATCTTCAGAGATATACAGCAGCCATAAAACCACTTTAACTGGACTGGTAAAAAGGGTTTGCAGATACCTTGAGCTGCTGAGACTGTCACTGAATCAAAGCCAGAATTTACAATATGCCCTGCAGGATGACACACTTGGGCTACTTAAGATGAAAAAAAAGAGGGGGGAGTGAACTCATAAGGCCAAGTTTCTTTTCAAGAATTTCTTTTCTTTCAGACAGAATCTGTCAGTGGTATTATTTCACTTCACATATATCTATTTCAATTTATTTGAATACAAATAAGCATTAAGATGTGCCTTAACAGATGTCCAAGAGATAGGAAATACCTTTTAGAAATGTCGTTACAGTTTCTCGGCAAAATTTGGTACCTCTTTTCACCTTCAGATGAAAAAGAAAAAAACCAAACTTCCCAACTCATGTTTTAGCAGTCATGGTGATTCAGACATACTCAGGTTATGGGCTGAATCCTGGGCCACAGCACAGAGATGTTCTCTGGCACTGGGGATCTCTGAAAGGATTGCTGCCAGGAGAAGGCCAATGCCTCCTTCAAGCAGTTCAATGTGGCCATGTTGTCTGGTTTCTTCAGAAAAGTCTATGCCTGGTATCTGTACTCAAAAAATGTCCTCTGGTGAATCTACACATTCAAATAACAAAAAGCTGTCTATGGACCATGCTACATCCCAAAGCATCCCCTGCATACCCTCTTTTTTTCAAGTTGTATAAAAATTGTGTGGTGCAACATGGCCATCACATTGTTTTCATTATTTTGGACTGAAATAACCACAAAAAAAAAAAAAAAAAAAGAAAAAAAATTATTCCTTTGGGCTATCATGGTGCCCTGTGTGGATATTTGCTTGTTCTAGGAACACAGAACACTGTGAGCCAATTGTGAGAGGGGTGGACAGTGGAGCATGGACCATGTCCTTCTCAGAGTCTCAAGGATGCAAATATGTCTGGACATCATATCAGGAGGTGGAGTTTGATGACACTACTTATGAGTTTTCACTTAAACATCCATGGAAGAGCCATTCTGTCTGGCTCCATGTGTCTGCCTTGTGTGTGGCAGTCACTGTTATGGCAGTCACTCTTTCCCCAGACCTGCAAACACTTAGCTGATTTCTGCATGCACCTGAAAATGTTATTTCCCAACTGACTCATTTCCAGTCATGACAAACCTTTCAGGTTTCAATGGTGCTGCCACCCAAATAGAGCCAGCCACATTGCCAACAGCAAGGTTGTGCAGTTTGGTAATGGGTGACAGTGCAGAAGCAGAAAAATTCCAGCAGGGGAGAGGGAATGTTGAAAAGATTTGTGTGGTTTGGGAATCACTATTTGACTCTGTATCCAGTTAGCATGAATATTAAAGAACTTTTTCCTTTCCTAATCAGCTTGGCAGTGTCCTCAAAGTCTTGGGCTTGAATTTCTCCTCACATGTGGAGTAAGCACAGAGCTTACTTACCACAGAGCTGCTGGCAGGTACCCCCAGGCTGGTGGCAGCAGGAGGGAAGAGCTTTCTCTCACAAATCCCCACACAATGTTTGCTTTCAGATGGGTTTCCTCGAGAGCTAAATGAGTCACAGTGCTGGTGGAGCATCATCTCCTTTCTGCATCCCAAGAGGCCATCCTCAAAGGCATCAGAGCAGGCCCAGGCATCTTTCTTATCACTCTCACTATGCCAAATCTGTATTTTTATTCAAGGACACACAGAGAGCTGGTTTTCTGTAGCTTTCTCTACACTTTATATAGTCATATGTGTTTAATTTAGTACAACTGAAAGGAAGACTACTTTGTATTTGACTTCACATAATGGGTATCAGGGAATGCCTGGATTATTCTATAAATTTTGAAGTGGTTTTGTTCTTGGCAGCTCAGAAAATGTCTAAGGAAACATATTTTTTAGCCTAGCAGGAGATACAATCTGTTGTTTTTATGTGAGAAAATTATTGTAAATGATCATTTATAATCATATAGTGCTGGAAATGATCTATTTCACTTTAGAAAAACAAAAGCAGAAAAGTCTCATTTTCATCCTGATATGTTTCTCGTGTGTTTTCCTGAATCCTATTTCTTACAAGTAGAGAGACACGTCTGTCCAAATTAATTTGTAGGAATGTGAGAATAAATTAAATAGAAACAGAATGAAGGGGAGCATTACAGTGAGAACAGAGCAAAAAATGAAGGCCAGTTATCCCTTTTTGACCAAACTGATGAGAAACCCAGGGCTCCAGGGTGGGATGATCTATGAGAGGAAGGTGCTGGTGCTGCTTTCATGTAATCCTATTCCCTTTCAAACTGGGGTTGCATCTTTATTTCCTCGAGGATGCAAGGATCCAACAGCAGGAAAGAGTTTCTTTACTCTCAGATCAAAGTCTGATTTCTGCCTATATACAGCTCAAATCCCCTTTCTTAGTCCCTGTGGGACTTATACTCCTCAGGGTCTAAGAGGAAGGCATGATGTTTTTCAGAGCAATCTTCAGTGGAGCCTCTCCACCAAAAGAATCTTTAATTTTCAGCCTGTGACATTACCTTTGGTTTGGGCAGAGGCTTCTGCCAAGGTGCTTACTGGCTTCTCACAGCTGTGTCAAATCAAGAAAAGTTGTTATCCCTCCGTGTAATATGATTACCCAGCCACTAAAGGGACTAACAGAGGGATAGAGAAGTCTGCATTTATCCAATAGCCAGAAGGAAAAGAAAGATTTATAAATGTCCCGCAGAATTTTATTTTGGAAAAGGATTTAGGGACTGAGGATTTCAGACTATGCCATTCATGTCTGCAGCAAGGAGCAATGGTGAATGAACTGTCCCCAGCTGGTTTCAATCAAACAGGATGAAATAAAAGTCTTGCTATTGCAACCAAAGCCTCTGGGTTTAATACTGGCACACATTTCCCTGCTTTTTCACAAGGAGGGAGGTAACTGAGGCTGAGGGAGCTGGGGCTGTTCAGCCTGGAGAAGAGGAGGCTCAGAGGAGACCTCATCACTCTCTACAACTCCCTGAAAGGAGGGGGTAGCCAGGGGGGGTTGGTCTCTTTTCCCAGGCAACTCTCAGCAAGACAAGAGGGCACGGTCTCAAGTTGTGCCAGGGGAGGTTTAGGTTGGATATTAGAAAGAATTTCTTTTCAGAGAGGGTGATCAGACATTGGAATGGGCTGCCCAGGGAAGTGGTGGATTCTCCATCCCTGAAGATATTTAAAAAGAGACTGGATGTGGCACTCAGTGCCATGGGCTGGGAACTGCAGCGGTAGTGGATCAAGGGTTGGACTTGATGATCTCTGAGGTCCCTTCCAACCCAGCCAATTCTATGATTCTATGAACTGCACTTCCCAATGCTAGGCTTGGTACCATTTGAATATTGCATTTTTCCAGTTATTTCCTGATGTGCTTGTAGTTATTCCCAGGTAATCCCCTTTTTATCCTTTGGCTGCAAGTTGCCTCATTTCTCATTTTATCTGGAGCTCTGAAGTGCTTCTATCTTTCCAGAGTAAAAGTTTCTGCTTGGAGTCAGCACACTGGTGACTTGCAGCACATGACACCTGTGGGCAAAACTTTCACCTCAAGGGCCAGCAAATAGAAAAAGTGTGTTCTTGATCAGTGGAAAGCTCAGAAAATTAAAATACTTTACCAGTTTATACAGAAAAAATTATTTTTAGATGACACACTTGAATTCCTGCTGGCAATTTACTGTAAAAAATTTATCTACTGAGGCACAAGTCTTCTCCTAAGTAAGAAAAAAATACCAGACTGCCCAGTAAATAAATTTTTGCACAATATGGCTAGAGAAAAAATAATGTGTACCACATGACAGATTCTTCACCAGGTCTCCCATGAGGTTGATGAATCTCCCTTTTTACTGTGTTTGGTTAGATCTCAGTCTGATTCTGAATATTTTGGTGATTTTAAGAAGAAAGATGTGAAAAGACCCCAACCCTTGACTAGGTAAGTGTGTAAACTTTTTAGACAAAAAAGAAATTTCTTGCTTTGTGTAGATTATGGTGCACATATGTCCTGGTTTGGGGCAGGATAGAACTAATTTTGTCTTGTAATTTCGCTTTCAGCTAAGTCTCTTGTAAGTGGCTGTACTTGCTGAAATTAACAGCAAGTTTCTGAGTCAGTGTCTGCTTCTGAGGCTGATAATGGTTATAGCTGTGGCAAGAGAATGGTCTGCAGAACCAAGGCCACTGCTCGGTTCTGAGGAACATCTTATGCTCTGGAAAGAGAAAGGGAGTAAAGGAGTCACACCTGCACCCTCCTTTGTGGAGGGGCAGACAAGACAGATGATCAGAGTTGACCAACAGAGTATTCCATCCCATACATGCCATACTTTGTATAAATTTGAGGGATCATGAGGGTCAAGCACCTTTTCTTCTTCGCCTCTTCCTTCCTTCTTCAGCATCCTGGGAGGATTCTGTCCGTTCCTCTGCCTGTGGTCATGATCCATGCCACCCTGAATCTGTGTGTTCCTGCCTCCAGCTCCCAACTGCTGCTGACTCCAGGAGTCCAGCCTGGACTTTCCCAGGGCTGCCCTGCAGCCTCGGTGGGGACGAGAGAGTTACTGGGGGGACCAGGGAGGAACGTGGTATCACTTTTCTGTGTATTTGTATGTATTTATTAGTTTTTCCTTTTTTATCATTACTGTCCCATTAAAGCTGTGTAGTTTAGTTTCCAACTCATAAGTCTCTCTCCCATATTCTCTCTCCTTTCTCTGTCAAGGAGGGGGATTAATAGAGAGCATCTCTCATTTGGTTAATTGCCAGCCCAGTGTTAAACTGTGACAACTGTAAATGAATCTACACAAAGAAGAGGAAGACAAGAAGACATCTGGGATTGTTTTTGCAACAGAAGGCAGGACAGAGAGGTTTAGCTTCAGGATGTCCAGGAGGTTAAAAACCAACAGTAGAGACAACCTAAAAATCCTTTTTCTCTTCCCTGATCCAAAAGAACCCATTCAACCTGACATCCAGTAAGGATCCCATTGTGCCACACAGAGCAAATTCGTGCACCTGAGAAAGCACCATCCTGATGTTCTTCAGGTGAAAACTTAGCCTGTCCTTAGAGATGGGACAAAGCAACGTTTATGGGGGTGATTCAGCAGTGTTTTGGCACCACAGTGCCACATCCAAGATGAAATTCCTTCTCCTTTGCCCTGCTCAGTCCCGTGGTTCCCAAATGATGCTGAGGACACATGGACAATTGGTATCCAAATGACAATGCTGAAGCAGCACTTAGCAGAGGGCAAACCCCACTCCATACAGGCCCTCTGTAGAGGTGTCATAACTTTCTTCTGCTGGGAGCTGAGTTAGGTTAAATTTGCATCTGGCAAGAGGCTTTTCTTCCTCATTAGCCCTCCCTCAGGCCAGCTATTCCTGCTACATTGTCACAGGCAAGTGCCTAAAGAAAGGACACTCCTGATGGGAGATCTGCCTGCAACCTCAGGTGCATTTTAAAATCTGAGAGCATGAAATTTGACAAGGAGTGGAAAGGCCCAGGGTTCTCTATATCCATCCTGGCTCAGAGGTGTGTGGATACCACAACAGCTCATGTTAAAAGAAACAGGGCTGAAAATAAGCATTAATTTCACATGGACTTATACCCATCTGCAGATGCCCAACTGAAAATGCCAGCTTTTCTAAGTGACTGAGTTACAAGCTATGTTTTCATGATCTGAAGTCATCACCAAGGTTTTTACTACTTATGCCAGCTTTGTTTTGATTAACTGAGTGTGGGAGTTGTTCCAAACATTGACAATTCCCTGAAGACCGACAAGACCAGGACTGTGAAACTTTCAGTCTGCTGTTCCAGATCAGTGCTGCTCTAAGGAGATGTCCTGCCAGCTCTCAACTGAACAGGAGGAAGGACACAGGGTAGCAGTGGAGATTTCTGCAATTTTCATAGCTTTGTAGATTGTCAGTAGTGTTCATTTGTTCAAGTGGGTCTGGCTAAGGCTGCTGGGAGGCTTCATCTTCCTGCATATTGTCTGGGTCTCTATCCCAGTAATTCCAGCTGGGACAGTAGTGCTGTATTGCAGGGGAGGGTGACAGGGCACATGGCCCTGTGTCCTGACCCTTCTACATGGACTTCAGCTTGCTCTGCACATCTGCCTGCACTTTAATCCCTGCCTCCCACCAAGGAAGACTTTTCAGGAGGGAGAGAGGATGGAGCGTCACCCTGCTCAGTGCCTAGAGGAAATCCAGCTGCAAAATTCAGAGGGCTTAGGGGTAGGTTACTAATGTGACAAAAAAGGGCTTTTAAGACCTTCCACCCTGTAATTTAATTACATTATTATTTACAGTACCAGTTTATTTGAAGTCTGGTCTGTGATGAGACTGGGACCAGTCCCCATCCCCATCTACTCTGGAAAGAGTAGAAAGTCAGTCAGTGTCTGTCAAAGTGAGGACAGGAGGCCAAGGAATTGGCTTGCCTGGGGGGTGCTGGCTCAGCTGAGCCAAAGTCCCAAACAGCCAGATGGCAGCTACAGTCCTGCTGTCAGATGGGAGCTGGGAACAAGCTGAGCTTCATGTTCTCAAGAGGACATAAGTACAACCATCTCATCCACATGATTAGAAGCCCTTAGAAATTACTGACCTTATGATAAAGAGCTGAAAATTCAGTTTGAAAAGCTGCAAGAGGTGCCAATGGTCTGCAGCCTGGCTCTGCACAGAGGGACAAGGTGCTACTTATTTAAAGCTTCTGGATGGAGAAACCTGAAACTTCTGTGGCTCAGCAATATGCAGCAGAGGAGGTCAAACAACCTTTTTCTTTTCTGTGTACTCAGTTACTGTTGTTGAAATTCCACTTTTTTAATTAATTCCACTTTTTAAAAAAATTTTTAATTTTAATTAAATTTTTTTTTTTAAATTTAATTCCACTTTTTTAATTTTTAATTCCACTTTTTTTTTTTGCTTTTAAGTTTCCTGTAGCAAAAATTTCAGTTCTATTTGAATGAAGGTACAAATTCACCTCTGTCGCTGGTTTAGGAAAATTCTCTAATTTTAAAAGGAAAATAGCCTTTAAGTGGGATCAACTCCAGCCACTTGTGATACCACTCTTGCTTAGCAGAGGACCTTTTTGTCTTTCATATCAGGTGGCTTCACAGTGTTCACTGTTCAGGCCTCTAAGAGAATAGATTTGGGGTAATTGTGCTATAGGAAAGAAATTCCATGTATTTGTACCAGGGTGATCCCAAATCAAAAGTTATCAGCCTGCCTTTTTAGCTATGATGGTCTTGAAGGCTCGTCAAGGCTAATTTATTATATGCAATACATGGTATATACAGAGTAATGTTTAAAAAATAATATAGCAGCAATAAACTAGAAATTATGGAGAGATCTTAGATATTCCAGTATCATATGCAACCAATTTGATGGCTCCCAGAGCAGTCTAGATGACAAGATATTCTATAATACTTTGTATGATTTGTTGAATGTTGGTAATTTATTTAACTCTGCCTTAATCCCCCACTGAACTGAGCAAAGATTTCTGTTGTTATCTCTCTAAGATTTCTCCAGTGGTGTTCTGTAGTTTAACAGGAGAAAGAATGTAACTGTCAGGTATATTGTTTAATGTGGATTTTTTTTTTTTTTTAACAACCATTTTGCACTAAGCCTCAGTGGCCCAGACTGTAGTTCATATGGATTTTCTAGAGCTGAGACCAAGTCCCACTTTAATCCAGATCTTGGTCTTGTCTCTCCATGTCTCCTATGTGGTTGTTGCAGAGGCTGCTGGCTAAACAAATGGTCAGCTTCCTACTGAAGAAAATGTACAGGAAGACTTCACCAGTCTGGACAGCTATTGGGATAGATATTCTGGTGTAATGGATAATCTGAAAGGAGAAACAGGATGAGAAGCAGCTCGGAGATCTGCACTGGTCTGAACAGCATGGTTTGGGGTCCTGCTTCTTTCTGCTTCATTGCCCAGGCAGTGGGTAATGCCCCTCACACTGAGCTGCTCTTTTATCAGATCAGTCAGTGCCTGGGTCACATTTAGAAGATGGCAAAGTTGAAAAGCAGATAAAAAAAAATATCTGCCTATATTTCCCACCCATAGGTGTCTATGTAGGTGCTGTAGCATCATTCCCAGGCTTATTTTTCTGCTAAATGTCACAAACCACCTTGAAAATGAAAAATAAATATATGACCTGCCCTTGCAAGAAGAAATGGATGCTTGAGGGACCTCCTCATGCCCTGCAGAGTTATGCAAGGCAGGGCTTGTTTTATCCAGGGAACATTCAGCATTAAACTTATGAGCACATACTTGTAAGGAGAAAGTCACAGAGCTCATTTAGAGCACTTGAGAACCAAAACCACAGAGTTTTTTGGGATACTCACAGTTCACCTCAGCCTATGGTCCCATCAATAGTGATCAGTTTGATGTGTTAAAGCTCAGGTCAAGTATGAAATCATAGTGAGGGTTATGTTCTGTGAAGAAGACGACTTCCCAGTGGGTGTGATTTACTTGCAACATAAATGCAGGGCTGAATACTGTGAAATACACAGCTCTGATGCTGATCAGACAGAAAAGAGCCTCTATTGCCATGCCTCATCCTGCTTTCAGGACATCATAGGAGTTTGACAAGCTGTTTCCTGTCAGTTCCTCTGGAGGACATCATAGCAAAAATCAGCTGACAGGTATTTCTAAATTTGTTCTAGGTAAGTAGGAATATGTTGTCTCAGCTCTGACAAAAAGCTCTGGCTTTTATGAGCTGGGCTTCTGCTTAGAAATGGTGCCAATAGCATGGGCCAAGATGTGCATGGGGAAAGTTAATTGCAGCCTGAGTGTGTGACAGTCTGCAACATCCCTGCTAATTGGGGTAAGGATTAATCAGGGTGAGGATTTCATTTTGAAGGGGAATTCTGTGATTCATTTCTCTTTCTTAACATTATAAAACACAAAACCCAGCTTAAATCAATTCTGTTTCTTTAGAATACATAAAAGAAGCTGTGAACTTGCCTTGTATAAATTTAAAATGCCTGAAAATGTTTTTGCTCTTGACATTTTCTTCCATGCAATAGCATGTTATTTTTAATTTAGAAGGTGATTAAATGCAATCACAGTGTACAGATGACAGTTTATAAATCCCAACATGATTCTTTGTGCACTTCTTTTCTGCTCATTTATATTGCATGTGGATTCTGCTATGCAGAAATTCCAGTTCCTCTGTTTAGAGATGCTCAAGCTATTTCTTGGTCCACATAGGATCCCCTTTTAAGTAATGAAGTGTTGTAGAGAGCTACTGGGAAAAGATGAGAGTAGGCATGAGAACATGGCCTTTTTTCATTTTGCAACACTCCACATGGCAGTTTCTGCAGAAAAGGGTGTCCTGGGGTGGGACCTAGATTTATCCTTCCCATTCTGGATGGTGAATCCATTTTGAGTTCTTCCATATATTGCACCCAACTGGCTAAAAAATGCAGCCTTTCAGAGAAGAAGTAACTTATAATAGGCACTATACTGTTACTGCTTTTTTTCTTAAATCATTGCATTGGCTCTAAAGTACCCTACAAAGAGAGAGCAGGAACCAGTTACTTATTCATTCAAAGAAATCTTACCAGCCTGGTCCAATTGAATGTAATGCTATTTTGCTGGTAGATTCAAGGGGAAGAACAATATGGTTCTCATGGGTTTCAAAGTGAAGACAAGTTTTGGTTTGTTTTTTTGTTTGGTTGTTTGTTGGTTTTGTTTGTTTGTTTGTTTGTTTGTTTGTTTTTGTTGTTGTTGTTTTTAAAGATAATAAACAAATTCTGTCATCAGTACCTTGACTAGCTATGTTCTTTCCAGAGAGCTCCAATATCAAAAATACAGCTCTATCCTTTAAGATTTGTCCTTTAAAATTAAACCAAAGCAGAAAGAAATCTATACATCACTTCTGAGTCCTTTTTTCTCTTGTAAAGCAGAATGTTTCTTGCAAAAGAGGAGCTCATGGAATGGGTCTGTGCTTGTTTCATGCACAAAAACCTTCATCTCCTCCTGATAATCAGGTAACGACACAAAGAAAATGGTAAATGTATGCATACTAATTTTTCTTCATATGACAGGACATATCTGCTGGTATAATGCACTCTTTTCCATCCAGCAGTATGTCAGGTTGTTCAATGTCTCTGGTTTGGAAATGTAGCTCTATAGATTTTTATGTTGTTTCTTTATCTCTGCATTTCCAAATCTGGAGAATTTAGAAACACATTCAATCATTCCCTTCCTTGGAGCATTTTTTCATAAAAAATATAAGGTTAGTGACACCTCCTTGGCAGATAAGATTAAAAAAAAAAAACCCAACATAGTTCTAAATGTAACATTTTATAACCTTCACAGTTCCTGGAGTGAGATATGTGTGGTAAGCTGCTGGTCTGCTGGATGGGAAGTGTTCACTCTTCTGGGACAAACAAATCAAGTGAAAGATTCTGTTATGTGGGAAATATGGGGATAATTTACATCAGAGAGGGAAGGAAATATGATATTTATGTCTCTGAAGTCATGCCTCAGAACCAGAATACATATGCCAGCCAAGTCAGAAATGTGCATCACAACACTGGCTGGTAACTTCCCTTTGACAGCCTGTGCATGAAGTCCTCATTTCCTCATTAGCTGTCACAGAATCATAGAATTGGCTGGGTTGGAAGGGACCTCAGAGATCATCAAGTCCAACCCTTGATCCACTCCCGCTGCAGTTCCCAGCCCATGGCACTGAGTGCCACATCCAGTCTCTTTTTAAGTATCTCCAGGGATGGAGAATCCACCACTTCCCTGGGCAGCCCATTCCAATGTCTGATCACCCTCTCAGTAAAGAAATTCTTTCTAATGTCCAACCTAAACCTCCCCCGGCACAACTTGAGACCGTGCCCTCTTGTCTTGCTGAGAGTTGCCTGGGAAAAGAGACCAACCCCCCCCTGGCTACCCCCTCCTTTCAGGGAGTTGTAGAGAGTGATGAGGTCTCCCCTGAGCCTCCTCTTCTCCAGTCTGAACACCCCCAGCTCCCTCAGCCTCTCCTCATAGGATCTGTGCTCAAGTCCCTTCACCAGCCTGGTTGCCCTCCTTTGGACCTGCTCCAGGACCTCAATCTCCTTCCTAAGCTGAGGGGCCCAGAACTGGACACAGGACTCAAGGTGTGGCCTCACCAGGGCTGAGTACAGGGGCAACTCTCACTTCTGCTGGGGTCATGAGGGTGATGATGAACTTTCTCCTGGCATAGCTATTGCTGACTACAGAGCCTCATAAATTGCATCTCCATAAAAAGAATACAATGAAGATCCCATTTCAATGAGATGGTTATAAAACTCTAATATTTCATTCATGAAATTATGCACCCTGGGCCTTCATTATAGTTAATGCAAATTTCTCTATATGTTGTGTTAAAATTTTTGAAAACATCTTTATAGCATTTTATTTTTATGGGGCCATCTACATCCATAAATGGGAAACATCTCAGGCAATTGCCCAAATGTAGAGCCATAGTGTTTGCCCATGAGAATCTCCAGCTGGGGAGAGCAAACAATATGTTAATTATCTGGGAGATTATTTCATGACCTTGAGGAAAAAAAAAAAAAAAAAGGAGTTAACTAAAGAAATTATTATAAATACTGCTAAGAATGCAAACTTTTCAGAAGAAGAAATGGAATCGAAGTGAATAACTACCATTAAGTGAAGTGAATAACTAAATGATAAGGAGGAAAGTGTAGCAGATATTTCAAGTTTAGCTCCAGAACTGCCACATTTAGGTGCCCAACTTTAAATATATATTGTTGGAGTACACTGCTATGCATCATTATATGCAATTTTATGTATTTTGGCAGTATATTCCATAATATAACAGTGGTCTTTTCCCATGCCAAGCCATCCCTAAATCAGAGTTGAATTAACTGGAAAATTCTAAGTATGTCATCTGGGAGAAATGGAGGATGGATCCCAAACAGGGATTCTCAACCTGCATCCCCTTGGCTATTCGTGATTTTTGAAAACAGTAAAGAGACTTCCAAATGGAAGAGGTGTGAGCTGAAGGAAGCCAAAGCTGTCAACAAACCACAACCCAAAGCCAGTGGTAGTTGTACTCCTCAAATCTTGGCTGCTTAGATGGCCCTTCATGGACCTTCATGGTCAAGAAGCCATGCAGTGAACTGGAAGGCTGCCTGAGAAGGGGGTGGAAGCTTCTGTGTCATAATAAATCTTTCCACTGCCAAATTATCAGAGGGCTCAGTTTCTCTGGACTTGTTTCATTCACCTTGCACTTTGGAAACTGATGCTTCACATGCTACATGATTTCTGTAGTTTGAAGTCTTGAAAGCAATGGCAAAATTTTAAGAGTTATGCATTGGGAGTTATTTCACCAGATTCATCCAGCTCCACTGTAGACAATTTGGACTTTTTTTTTTCTTTTTTTTTTTTTTTTCCCTGCATGAAAAGTACTGAATAAATCTATGTTGTTAGTGACTGGGGAAAGCAGAGGCTGCCTGAAGGAAGTGAACAGATGTGTAGGCTGAGTGAGAAAAGATAAGAAAAAACTCAGCTAAGAGGATTTGGGCTGCATCAAACTTCACATTACTTAGGCCACCAACAGATGAACAGAGAGAAATAAGAACTGAGGGATGATATGTATAGGGGCTTAACAGTCATGACTGTAATTCTTTTATGTGGCCCTTTCAAGGATTTTTAAAGGAGAGAATGCCACATTGTTGGCCTCTGGCAGAACAATATGCTTCTTACACCCACTTTGGGCTCAAAAGTGCTTTACCTATGTTTTTCAGCATAGTCTTTATTTACAATTTTACAGATTCCAGTTAAACTCTATTAAAAATTCAGCTCTGTTTTTGGTTAGGAAGGAGAAATGCTTGGGCTTTTTACACCTGTTCTCAGTAATGACCTCTGTGCTTTAAAACAAATGGAATAATTTTCAAGGTTTAATGGGCTTTTGCCTTCAACAGCTACAAATAATCTAATTATCTAGCCACTCTGGGTACTGAATGATTTAAGAATTAAAGACAAAATTAGAATCTGTTACAGTACTTAGAATTCATTTTAAACCAATTGCCTGTGGCATTACATGGTCTAGTGAAAAAAGGCTCCTGGCTAAATGCTCTTCTTCTACTAAATGCAAAACCAAATGTTAGTACAACTATTTTTTTCATATAAGAAAGTCAAGATTTCAGAAGTCAAATAAATCAAGTTATCTGTCCCTTTTTATGCTATTTTGAAAAAAAGTCCTTCATGTATCCATGGAATGGGAGGAAGGCCATGGATTGACTGCTCTTTGGATCAAATTCATGAATAAATTTGCGAATTCAGTGAACAAAAGGAAAATTACAAATTTGGTGAGTGAAAGTGTTTTTACTGAAGTAAGGTGGAAGTCATCATGAAGGAGACAGGGGTATATCAGGATGCATTAGGAGAACTTCTGCATGCCCCAGAAGTCAGCCAGAAGCCATGCCCAACAAATCAGTGAGAAGGATTTGCAGAGTCAGTGAGCAGGTGGATAAGGGTGATCCAGCTGATATAATGTGGCCCTTTCCAGAATGCTCTGGCAACATCATTTTGCCCAGGTAGCCAAGAAGGCCAATGGCATCCTGGCCTGTATCAGGAACAGTGTGGCCAGCAGGTCCAGGGAAGTGATTCTGCCCCTGTACTCAGTGCTGGTGAGGCCACACCTCGAGTCCTGTGTCCAGTTCTGGGCCCCTCAGTTCAGGAAGGAAATTGAGGTGCTGGAACAGGTCCAAAGGAGGGCAACCAGGCTGGTGAAGGGACTCGAGCACAGATCCTATGAGGAGAGGCTGAGGGAGCTGGGGCTGTTCAGCCTGGAGAAGAGGAGGCTCAGGGGAGACCTCATCACTCTCTACAACTCCCTGAAAGGAGGGGGTAGCCAGGGGGGGGTTGGTCTCTTTTCCCAGGCAACTCTCAGCAAGACAAGAGGGCACGGTCTCAAGTTGTGCCAGGGGAGGTTTAGGTTGGACATTAGAAAGAATTTCTTTACTGAGAGGGTGATCAGACATTGGAATGGGCTGCCCAGGGAAGTGGTGGATTCTCCATCCCTGGAGATATTTAAAAAGAGACTGGATGTGGCACTCAGTGCCATGGGCTGGGAACTGCAGCGGTAGTGGATCAAGGGTTGGACTTGATGATCTCTGAGGTCCCTTCCAACCCAGCCAATGCTATGATTCTATGAAAGACTTTTAAAGAAATTAAACTCTAATGGCAGAAAGAAGAAAGGTCCTCTTGTAGAAAAAGGGTGGTTTGAAAGAAAAAAAAAAAAGGGGTAGGATTAAATAGTCTTTTTCCACAGTGAGGGAAGTAGAAGGTAATGTCCAACAGCACCCCATGCTCATCAGTGCTGGTTGCCCCAGCCATGATCTGTCTGTGGGAAAACTGGAACTCAGTGAACATGCAGGTGACAAGGAGCCCCTGGCTGTAGAAATTGCAGAAGGTCTTCATAAATCTCAGCAAATGGGAAGAAAAATAGCAGATTAAATATTGTGCTAAGGAATAAAGAGTTGCACATGACTTGAGAGGGAAGCCTATCTAGACAGCAGATCTGTCATTGCTCAGGAAAGAGAGGAGGGCCATGAAAATGGTTGCTGGAACATCTCTCCTATGAAGATAGACTAAAAGAGTTGGGGCTTAACCTGGAGAAGAAAAGGCTCCAGAGAGCCCTTATTACATCCATTCAAAGTATGAGAAAGACTTGTGAGAAAGATAAATACCTTCTACCAAGTCCTGTAGTGAAATAAAATGGGGAGAATGGTTTTAAACTGAAAGACAGTAGATTAGGCTGGACATAAAGAAGACTTTTTTTTTTTTTTTTTTTTTTTACAATGAGTGTGGTGAGACATTGAAATACATTTCTGAGAGAAGTTGTAGACACTCTATAGCTGGAAGTGTTCAAGGTCAGGCTGGATGGGGCTTTGAGCAGTCTGATCAAGTGACAGGTGTCTCTAGACTAAAGGATCTTTAAAAGTTCCTTCCAATCCAATCCAATCCAATCCAATCCAATCCAATCCAATCCATTCTGTGATTCCATGATTTTGGAGCCACTGAACACCATGTGCAATGGTGTTCTTAAAGGCAGAACTTATTAAGGTGGAAATAGAGAACAAGGCAGAAAACATTACTACACCACAGGAATTCATGCTGTGTCCATGTCTTAAATATTGTGGTCTGGTCACCTATGTCTCCAGGAGGAAGGAGATGCACCAAAAAAGATTCAGAGGATGGTACAAACATGACCTGGGCATGGGATACTGCCACACAAACAGAGCATAAATAGACTGGGAGTCAGCCTAGTAAAGCAATCATTGAAGGGGTCTGTGTGGGAGGATGGATTAAGGATTTTGGCAGTGAAGGGACTATTGAGGGTCTCTGATCATCAGGTTCCCTTCTCTTCTCACAATAAAATGAGTGTCTACACAGGACAACATGATACCTTCCATTTCTTTCTCTTGCTTTTTAACCTCTGCCTCATACATCTTGAAAATTCACAGGGCAGCAGTTCAGCTGCAAACTGCAGGAGCAAGGGGAAGCCAAAGGATGAGGCTGGAGGGCAAAACCTGGAGAAACTCTCGCCTCTCTGAATTTGTCAGTGAGATGGGAGCCACACCAGAGAGTGTGCTGTGCCCAACACCAGCTCTGCCTCTGTGTGAAAGCTCTAAGAGTTAAATAATTTATAGCTCTGTCACTCTCAATATCACTGAGAAGCTGTAGACTGGTAAATGATACATGGAGAATATCTGTTCAGAAACCATTTCCATTACTAAATGGTATAGAAAGCGTGTTCATCAGAAACCATTTCCTATCACTTCTGAGTTGGACTGTGGTGGCTGAGGACAGGGTCAGTGATGGGCTGAGAGCAAGCTGTGTGGGTGATATGGGTTCTAGCAAGGTTTTTAATAGTCCTGGCATTTTCCTTTATTCTATTAGTGTAGCAACATGCTGTAGTGCAAACTCAGTCCAGGCTGGCAGTGACTAGATCAGCAGCTTTTTTATAGCTTGCTGTGTGTTTGCTTACCTGTCTGTCCTCAGGAGCACATCTCATTTGCCAGAGCTCATTCACAACACAGTCATCAGACTGGGACACAAACTCTTTTCCTTCAGCTCATCTCCCCATGGCCCTTGAGGAAGCCAGGACTGGCAAACCAGCTCAGCACCACTTCATTTCTGCACACCCAGTGTTGTCTGCATTCATTTCTCTCTGTTTAATCTTCTCAGTGTTGTGATGACAAACGATGGGTGAGTGAGGATGAGTTTACCCCATCAGCCCACCTGTTTTCCTAACATTCACCATTCCCTTACATGTGTCTTTATCCAGCTGCAGTAAAGCAGGACTCTGTCCTTTCATGCTTTCCAAGAAAATATGGGATTGTATTTTTCAGTTATATAACTAGGGATTTTGTTGCTATCACTTGCAATGATAATAACAAATAACATTTCTGTCTCATCTGATAATGGTTAAAAATGAATTCTCTAGAGAGCAGAAAAGGTATTTTTACAATGTGTAAGTTGTCAGTTATTACTGCAAAGAATAGTCCTAAATTTTGAAATTAAATGTCAAGGCATCAAGAACTAACCCTTCCTATTAGAAGACATAAACCACATTCAAACTAATAGAGCTCAAATATTTTTGTCTTAATTCCTTTTAAGAGTGAGGCACTGTCTGAGGAAAGATGCTGAGCAGCATGGAAGATCATTTTGTGAATTTACCAGTGTTTAAAAAGTAAAGCACAGTAATTTCAGGCACTAAGCCCAGCCACGACACACAAACACAGTACATACAAACATAGGGAAATCTTGACTTAGGTTATGTGGAGAATGCAATGAAAATGCTGGCACTTAGCATCCAAGAGTGGGAAAACTGAACAGATTAAATAATGTTTTGTACTGGACTGATCCAAAAAGTGACTGTAGAGAGGTACGAGTCAGCTAATCTGTATAAAGACCTGAGTTGTTGTAGGCTTCCTTTATAGCTGGGTGGAATTCACCTGTCCTGTGCTAGACATCTACATCTTATGGCTGAGCTGAACCTTGACAGGTCTTGGAGGCTGCAGATCTGTCCTGTTGAGAGATGGCTCCCACTATTTCTTGCTGCCCTATAGAAGATGCAGCTAATTCAGGTCATAGATATCCTATAGTGTGTTTTCCCAAATTCTGGGCCAAGATGGAGGGGGACTCCAAGAGGCAATTCAGAGCAACAAGCAGGCAGGCAGCAGTGTTAGACATCATCTTTTTTCCTTCTCCTTGGTAGAACAGTAACAGATTGTAGTTACCACTTGCAACAATTTATGTTAGCCAGGGAAGCGGCTAATTACCTTTGATTGCTGGCAGCATTCATCTCTTTCAGGGCACAAGAGTGAATTTTTTTTTCTCCCGAATAAATGAGCTGCCAGTGCTTGGGGGGGGGGGGGGGGGGGTTCGAAAATCAGATGAGCTGAAAGGGAACTGTGCTTTCAACACATTTGAGAAACATTGCCCCAGGTGTGTCAGAAAAGCCCTGGTGGCATCAGGCACCAAACCCTTTCCACCTTCCTCGCCATCAAACTGCTCTGGACTGAGGAAGCTGCCACCAGGGGAATGGAAATGTGACTCCCCTGTGCCTAGTTTCAAGCCTCTGGGTTTTGCCAGCTGAAAGAGAGATTCAGCTCAGGGAATCATTCAGGGCACCTATTTTAGGTTATAACTCTGAACTGTCCTGTGGGGAGACTTCTTTCATTTGCAATATACAGAGCATCTAATTCCTGCCAGATAGGATGCATAAATACCCCACATCTGTGCACTGAGAAAGGCAGACACAATCTGCCCACAGCAAATATCCTGATAAGGGGTTGGGGAACACTAACATAAAACAGAGAAATCTGTTTTTCTGTGGAGATATTTTTCTTCTGTTCAGATGTTAAGGTAATGATGCATAATCAATAGGGGAAATAAACACATCTTTAAAACAAACTTGAACCCAGCAGTCTTATTGCTGATGTCTATTCTTTCAGTGGCAGTGCTGCTCAGTTCTCCATTCCCCATTGCTGTTATTGATTTCCATTGCACAATTACTACATCACAGCACTTCTTTAGACTGTGGCAAGCAAAATATTGCGGGCGAAGAATAGCATTTTAAACTGCAATATATCTGTCAAATCCTCTCAAAGGCCAGCAATCTGCAATTACATGCTGAAATATTGCCTCACTTACCAACTGATATGGTCCAAACAGCAATTATTTTTGCAAAAGCCTTTGTTCTTGAGTTAAACCTGCTGTGATGGATGGGGTTTCGAATGGCAATGTAGCGATCCAGGGAGATGGCACAGAGGTGCATGATGGAGGCAGTGGAGAAAAGCACATCCAGGTAGATCCAAACTGCACAGAGCTTTGTAGGCAGAGGCCATGTGTACCCTGCACAAGAGAAAGTTGACATCAGCTAAGAACATGGCAAACATCTTTTGTGTGACACGTTTGTCTCACTCCACATATCCGTCTAGGAGGAGCTGGTGGTTAAATCGTGCTCAACAGAAGCTGCACGACACTGTCTTAAAAATTTTTAAAACCTACTTGCAACATTCTAATTCTGTAGCTTTTGGGATAAATTCTACTTCTTTCCCAGGCTACAGGTAGTGTATTTTTTTTCCTTTGAAATTCTATTTGCATAATGCTAATGCTTGCTATTATAACTAACCATTTCTGGCAGCAGATCTGTGGAAACAGGAGGCATTTCATTGTTGTAAACCTGCAAGTTCTCAGTTTTGTGTTGGGATTTTTACACCACGTAATTATTACTTTATTAACACCTGTTGATATGCAAAGCCAGCTAAATTCTGAAACTGAAACTTTAGCTTTAGTAACAGATGAAGAAAGAAACTGATTTTATTGCCTGCCAGTGATCTTTATCTCACCTGTGTTTAGGCTCTTCCTACAGATTTAAATAAGGATATTCTCTTTATCAATTAATACCAGTAGGCTCTTCCAGAGAGACCAATCCAAAGCAAATACATTAGTGTTTACCTACATCATCTTTGCTACAAATTACACTTTCCCTTTTTCCTTGGTTTGCTCACCAACCATAAAGAATAATTGAATGCTGTCCTTTCTGGAAGCTATTGGAAGATGACTATCATATCTTACCTAGTTTTTTACTTTTTCTCATTGAGTCTAAGCAAAGGCAATTCCTTTATCTTTTACTTACAGATGGTGCTTTAAAACCTTTGTTCTTCTTGTTCCTCTGCCCTGGAATCTATATAATTTATCCACGTCTTGCTTATTGTTCAATGGCCAAAACAAAACTTAGGACTTCCACAAAGGCCTTGTGACTGCTCAGTGAAATACAGGATTGCTTCATGGGTTTTGCAGGGAATATCCTTACTTACATAACCTGGAATGATGAGTGCCTTTTGTATAAATATATCTTACTAGTGACACGTGCTTAGCTTATGATCCATTTTGACAGCCAGATCTTGTTCATCGTTCCTGAAACCTGGACAAATTTCCTCAATGGTAGCTGGTTTGCTGTATTTTTTCCAAGTTCATACCTTTGCATTTATCTGCCCTGAATGTTATTTATTCTATTCAGACCTTCTCTTTGGGGCTCCATATGATTGCTGAGGATTCTGAACCTGTCCCTCTGAGTGCTTGTAACTTCTCCCAGCTCAGTGCTTTTAGAAAGCTGTGTAAGCTCATACTCTATGGACTTGATGAGCAGACCCAAACTAAGCAGAGCTTTGCAGGACCCCCACTCAAAGGCCCTCCTAGTCCTGCAGGGAACAACTAATAATGCTTCTTGGAGCAAGTTTTTGCAGTTATCCCTGTCCTTACCTTACAGAGGTTTAATTTAGTGCTGCCCATGGCAGTGTGGCATGGGGCAATGCCAAAGTTGCAATAGTGACAACACACCAGAGTATTTTGGGGTGTTTGTCTCCTTTGGAGATACAGTACAAGATTTCCAAGAGCAGGAAGAGAATGAGAGGCAGAGGAGCTTGTTCTGTTCCTAATTAAATTTAATCTTGGTAAGCACTGAGAAGACCTATTTCTTTGTGCTCTTGGGCTGCTGTGGTATGACCTGACCCTGACAAGTCATACAAAGCATTTATGGATGTGTTTTATCTTGTTTTCTGGTCTTTCAATGGAAAATCTGGTCTCTGGAGCATGTTTCATGAGGGCTGGCTATCAGGTCCATGTCTTTCCAGCAGCATCTCTCTGTCAGGCCAGCACAGTTTACACAGGAAAAAATGGTAAGGTATATTTACACTTGAAAATATTTGCCTGTTCTCTTGATTCAATGGCATTTGGGAATTCATTTTCCATATCCTTCTTGACCTCTTGTCCTTGCTCTAAAGATAGATGGGGCAGGGATAAAACAGCATCTGTCAGATAAACTACCTTGGAAAATACAGGGCCAAGAAAAAGACATGATAGGATCCAACTGTGGATACAATAATAGTTAGAAAGGGTGTAGATAACATCTTTCAGACAGACCTTGGGGTACTTTATGTGACACATGTCACATTTGTCTTGTGCTGTGCCCTGGCCACTTATTGAAAGGGAAACAATAGAAAAAAAAACCCATGGCTGCAATTTTCATGCATTTCCTGGGTAGGCAGAAAAAGTTTTTGAAAGTCCAAGATTTCATGTGGTCCATGAGAGCTCATATGGGAGGTCCAGGAGCTTCTATGAGGGAGTCACATCCAAGAGACAAGCAAGTGATGTTTGTGTACTTGTACATTTTCAGGTTGAGAGGCTGAGAGGAAGGGCAGGTAGCCTCTAGCCTGATATATTTTCTTCCCCGTGTAGCCAGGTGGTAGCATCCAGGAAAGGACAAATATTTTCTCATCAGGCTTTTCAGATGAGGAGGTAAACAAGCCAAGCTGGGAGGATGGCTGGGCTGCTGGTTGTTGGTAAAAGGAGGTATGGAAAAACCACTTCAAGTGAAAGGCTAAGAAAGTGATTTCAGGAAAGAGGAGAGTCTGTAGGCATGGGCAGGTATTAAAGAGGCCCTGTGCATCATCCTGCCTTCTAGAAAGCACAGCAGCCAAGGCCAGGTCAGCACCAGGCTAGAAAGGATCCCTCTGAAATGCCTGGTCCTTCCACTGCAGCTGGGAACTACACAGCATCTACCAATAATCCCAGCAGCTGCTCCATGCGGTCACTGTCACTCCACACTGCTACTGTCATCACCAGATGACATGGGACAAGTCTTCAAGACAGGAGCAACAGGCATCCAGCACCTGATGTGGTTTTGGGTGGGAACACACGCTGTTGTTCACCTCTGTGAGTTTTCTGTTCTGTGACCATGTCCACCTTGGTGGAACTTGTTGGTGCTGGTGGGTGGATGAAGAAGACTGCCCAGTCCAAAGGGTGCAGGCTGGGGCAGGTGTGGCTGGGCACTTGAATGGGAATTGCCTGCAGTAGCTGTAAAGCTCTCAAGGAGAAAATTATCTCTCTTTTGAGCAAAGCAGTCAAAATTGTCCTTCAGGGGGTTGTGGGATGGGTGATGGAGCACCCTGGATCCACAGCTTTGAAGGCACTCTGAAAGAGCGAGACAGGTGTAGAGGTCCCTGGTTTGGGCACAGGACCCTCAAACATAGATGATGTAGCTGATGCTGGTTGCATCCTGCCCTTTCTCTGGGCTTCTGAGACCAAACAAATGCTCCTGCATCAGGGGAGGTTACCCTCTGCACCATCACTGCTTCTCCTGGAGGTTGATGGTGCATCACACTGTGACGGCTCTTCTGATTCACCTGTGTGCATCACCAGATGACTTATCACCCCCATGCAAAAGTTTCCCCCTTCTTGATCTTGCAAGGGAAAAAGCAGAGAGAAAGGATACAGAGGCAGCACCCTCCCTCTCCTATGGCTTTAGGTGATGGCAAGGGAGGATGATGCAGCCTTCCCCCCATGATTAACATCTAGGCTTTGCTGTGTGCAGGAAATCCCATGTCCCGACTGCCAAATCACTCCTGAACCACAGATTTTGGGTGCCTCTTTCCTCAGCAGCATAGTCTGGCCAGCAGGAGTCCCTGTTGCTTGTCTCAGGGAATCTCACAGGATTTAAAGGGTTTTGCTAATCTCACACATCGGAGTCGATTCCTGCTCCCGTGGCTCTCGCTTACACTGTATCTCCCACCGAAGGTAATTGCATCACTAATACAATAAAATCTCAACGTTACACCACTGCTGATGCCAAACACAGTTTGCAAATGCTACCAAGGGCAAGCTGTGCAGAAATACTGAAACTGGGAAATAAACTTCCAGTTTGCTGGATGAAATCTCTCTTAAGTCACAGGCTCACGCTTGGACGTTTAGTCCCAGAATAGTGAAGCAACAGAAATCTTTGTAAACAGCCTCACTTTCCTCTTGAGATTGTCTGGATTTTCCTTGAACTGTAACAATTCGGTTGTGGCACTGGAGAACTAATTCCTCAAAGTTTAGGGGTTGTAAATCCTGACAATCTTGGTACTGAACACATAGGCTGCTGTTTTTTTTCTCTGAGAGCTGTGCTGCAAATTATTTTGGTGACAATGAGAAGAAAGGTCTAATGTTAATCACCTACCAGGGTATGAATTGAGTCATTATTCACTTAATTCTCAATTTGCTTATCTTATGAAATTACAGCTTTTCATAGTAAGTGTTACTAAAAAAAAATCAGCAGAAATAATTCCCATGCTTGTTTTAACTTCCACAGTATTTATTCCAGCATTTGGTGGTAAGTAGATGTTTAAGCAGGGTATTAGTGTTAAGAGAATTATTTACATTTGTATTACTTCATTAAAAAATAATGGAAGGAGTTGCCTACTTTGAATCTAAAGGTTGTCATAAGTGCTTCTGAACATATTTGCAGAGACCCTGGCAGGACCCTGTGTTCTCATTAGGAGTATTGAAAATTATGAGCCAGGGAAAAAATACCTGAAAGAAGAGTGAGAAAGCATCTTCATATACATTTTGAGATGATTCCTCTAGCAACTGAGTAATAAACTAATGTTCCAGCCTGTGTTTAAAATGCCTGCAACTACAAATATGAAGCAGGAAAAGGTTCAAGTTCTTCACCTATTCTGACATCCATGAACCCATTACATATATTTCAATTTATATGGAGTGATTACAGTTTTTTTCTAGAAAAGCATGAAATAATAACAACAGCATGTCCATGCATGTGTTTCAAGCTCCTCAATACATGCAGTAGGTTACACAGCTAATACTTACCATACAGTATGGTTAACATTGACACAGGCATGACAAGGAAACCCAGCAGCATATCAGCTATTGCAAGTGACATTAGAAAATAGTTAGTGGCATTCTGTAGTTTTTTCTCCAGTGATACAGCCATGATGACAAGTATGTTTCCAGCAATGGTTAAAACAATCACTATCACTGTCAGCAAAGCTGGCCAGTTTTTCTGGGAAAGCTGAAACAGGGAAGAGTAGCACGGTGGACCCATGTTACCTTCACATGAAAGATTGGTTAGGTTTTCAGAGTCCTCAGTCACATTAAAGAGATGTGATATGTTGATCTCTCCAGCTCCATAAACATTTCGGTAGAGTCTTCTTTCGTGATTTATTTGCATTAAGGAGTTTGCAGTTGGGTTCACAGAGCTCACCTCATCGGAAAGAATATCCATTGCTAAGTCCAGAACCAGAGAAATAAACAGTGAGAAATAGGGAATTATCACCCTTTGTCACCATCAGGCTTTATATTCCTTAGCTGTCCATGCCAGAAGTTGAAGGAGCAAAATCTCTTGTCGACTCTATTTTTGCCACTAGCTTGATGCCAAAAACCATACCAGAATTACTCCCAATGCTGAAATGTTTTGTTCTCAGTTCCATAGGAAGTCCAGTGTTGGCACATATTGACAATCCAGCTGAAAAGCAAAACCAAACTGTAGGATAGAGGATGTGGACTTGAGGCTTCAGAGAGCAAAAAATGTTGGAGAAATAAAAGAGAAAAAAAACTTTTGCAACCAGTAGGACTCCCCTCTGGAGCTACATCTTTTTGCTGTTGGTAACTGTAATCACACAATTTTAAACACAGCAGTATTAAAATAGCTTTCCATACCAAACAGCATAGTTCTTGCTTCCCTATTAAGAAAGTTGATTAAAGATTCCAGCCAGCATCTTTCCCTTGAAATAATTAGATATGCTCTTATTTATAGTTCATCTTCCATAACACAGATGATAGTCTCTGACTTCTGCTGTGTTTCAGTATCATTTTCAATCTCTTATTAGAGCTTACACATTCTGCTCCATTCTGATATTTATAGTTAATTTTTATAGTTAATTGTACCTTTTGGTCCAGCCTGGCTTCAGAATGGAAATTAAACAACTAGATACTATGATTTTAAAAAAAATACAATTTAAGGAAGACTTACTTTGTACTTCAGAGCCCACTCTCAAACTTCAGATCAGTTCACTTTGCACCTTGATTTACCATATTCTTCACTGTGTTCGGCCAGTTTTGTGTCCTTTTTCTTCAGCCTCCTTCAAAATGGTGGTATTTGGAAGAGTTTTTCGACTTCTAAACTGCACACTTGAGTGAAGCCAGTTCCTGTGCTGTGAGGCTTGCTCGTTTCTTCTGAGAGATAGGCTGCTCGCTGACTCTTTCCTTGTGCATTTCCCCGCCCCAGGGCAAGCTATATTTAAAATAGTAGTAATAGCAGAGCCCTTCTGGAAGTGACACAAAAGCAAGAGCACAGGCACAGACACACATGAAAAAGCAGCCTGCACGGAGGAATTACTGATTTCAGCAGGGATGGAATTTCTTGCTCTCTGCCTTCTTCGCTTTGTCAGACCTCCCACTATCCGGATGTCAGAAACTGCAAGGTAGCAACAGCAGAGGAGGGCAGGGGAGGGCAGACCAAGGAAGGTTTTTCTGCAGCTTTTGCAGTGTGTGTGTTTCCGAGGTCCTCTGCTTGGGTGCTTTTTCACTGCACGCTTTTCCCTTTGCAGAGGATGGCTTGCAAACAGCTGTGTGCAATTACAGTGTTTTACAGGATGCAGCCTTAGAAGAGACAAAAACTGAGGCTCACAATGGTAAATAGTAGTGAAAAACACCAGTGTGAAGCTTTTCCCATGTAGAGGGGAAATAATGACAGCTTTAAAAGGAAGCAGTGATGTTCAGTCCCTTTCATTTTTAACCCCAGGATTGTGCTGACATGTTAATCAAACTGGCTGTAGATATTTATTAAAAAATGGAACTCTCTCTGATGTCACACTCCTTTTTCAGGAGCTGGGTGTAACAGTTAACCCTGACAGCCTGTACCAGGCAAGAGTCCCAAATAAAGCAGTTCAGCAAAGCAGAACTTTATAGCAGCTGAAGGGGAAACAAATCAGCCTTCTGCTGTTTCTCCTCATCCCTCTACTGCCAGGAACAGCTAACTTTGGTAGCCAACTTTTCAATTTCTTACCTAACACAAAACCTATCCCCAGATTTTATGAGACTTACGGTTGTCCAAATTTCCCAAGAGTGGGTCTGCTGCTCTCCTGCCCCTCCTGAAATCTCTTGCAGATTTCCCTCAGCTGGAGGGCAATGGCTGTTATGTAGGCAGGCTCAGGCATTTTGTAAGGAGAGCTCAGAGAGGTTCCAGTGTCAACAGGCATCCTCATGGGAGCTGCAGTGTGATCCTGTAGCTCAGTTCCACACCCAGCATCACAAACCCCACCGTGGATCCCAGGGAGCTGAAAACGTGTGGAGAGTTACCACATCTCAGCTGGCTTGTGCTAATTTCTTCAGAGGTCAAAACTATCTCAAAGTGGGTCCCAGAGCACCTGCCAAAACCCATCTGAATCTACGAGGCTCTGTTACTGAAAGTCTTTCGCCATAATGTTCCTTTGGGGCTGGTTTTGCTCCCATCTGAGAGCAGACCAACAGATGCCACAGTGGGATGGAGGACCCAGGCTTTAGCTCTTACTGATGCCCACCTGGGAGGCAAGGTCCTTTTTCGGTCCTATAAGTGAGGCCAAAAGACTGTCAGGCAAAACAAACCCTTAATAAAGGCTGATGATGCTAATTTCAGCAAGAAATGTTTTAGCCCTGACAGTCCCAAGATCCAGAAGAGGCTTCCCTCCCTCTTTTAAAACAGCAACAGGGTGAGGTACCATGTTCACCAAATGAATTCAGCACCCGTGCTTCTATTTTCTTAGGTGGCTTCCTCTGGCCTCTAATGACTCCTTATTGTAATGGTCATGGGTGTGAGGGACCTTTTTCAGCTGAGTTCTAAAATGTCAGTGGCTGTAGCTACCAGCAAATCCCAGTTTCACCAAGCAGAGCTGTGCCCCTTTCTCCCACTCCAAGGACAGAAGGAGGTTTAGGACCTGCTCTTCTACTTTTCCAAATGAATACACTAAGAAATTGTCCGTGGATCTAAGGCTTGTGAATCTTGATTTCACATCTGCAGCTCCCTGTAAAACTGAAGCAGATGCCTAAAGGACTTTCCTGCTCCTTACAGAGTAGCTTCATTGCCCTCTTCACTGCAGTGCCACGACTTTCACTCAGATACTTCATCCTTTTTCTGCTCTAATGACTCACTTAAGACTGTGACTCTACTCTGGACGTCAGAAACATAAAGGTAAGTGCAAACAGGCTGAATGTTGCCTTCTCTAAGACCTTAGCAGTTATAGTTCTAAGCTTTTCAGTCAGACACTACACCATTTCTTTTGGTCTGACAGTAAACACATTACCACAAGCTCTGAGTGCCTTCTGAGCACTGCTCTGTTCACTCTCCCTCCACCCTTCCCTCCCATGAAAACTATTTGACATCTGTGAAACTGAGGCACAGGGAGATTAGTTGTCTTTTTTAGGTTTGGACATGACACGTAGATGAATCAGAAACCACTTTTGTGTCACACAGTATGTCAGAAAGAAATCTCTAGCAAAATACTTTTTCTAGCAAAGTATGTTGGGTATGCTACTGAGCACAAGTGTTTTGCCTTGTTTATCTCAAAATTCTCTTGACTGCAAAAGCCACCCCTCTTGCCTTCTTAAAAGAAGCCTGAAGATGGCTTCCCTTCCCTATGGTATCTTTAGAGGGTTCCAGCAACAAAAAAGTATCCAACCTTCCCTTGCTGAACCCAGTGAAGGGAAGGTACCAGGGCTTCCACAGGGGCTCTCATCTCCTTGCAGATGTTCTCTGCTTTGAGAGAACAGTGAGGAACAACTCCTTGGTGTCTGGTCATGTCTAAAGTTAGCCTTGACCATTGTTTTCCTGAAGGTGAGTAGCTCTGGAAAACTATATATGTCCCATGATCTTCCATTTTTAAACAGCCAAGCTTGCACTCTGATAGCAGCAGAGCCTCACACTCAGCAACCTGCAGTCCAAGGCAGAGGCTCGGCAGCTGCAGTCTGTCCCAGTCTATGTAAATTAAGTGAAGTTTTAGCTTAAAATGGCAATAATGTGGTCTGTGTTAGACATAAAGCATTCTTTAGAAACACAGCTGGCACTGGAACAGTCTACGTATTGCTTTTTGATTTCTGGAATGCACCAGCTTCTCAGATTCATGAGAGTTCATCCTCTGTACCCTGGTGCTGCTTGGAAATGTAGGACATTAATCTGTCCTCTTGGGCAGGGTTTGTATGCTTGGCATGGGGCACAAAACTGCTTCCTAGAAATTATGCTTTTCAGCAATTTCATCTGAAAGAGGAGAAGTAAGAAAAAAAAAAACCAAAATAAATCCAACCCAGTTTACCACCAAATTTGGTGTTCTCAGGGTTATTTCAGGTATAAATATCCCTGGTTTCTGAGTTTGCCCTCCTTGATGTTTTGAGTGGATTGTATAACTGGCAAATGTATAAACTGCAGAGGTTAATTGTTCACTCTGACATCTAACAGTAAGGCAAGGGGAATGTGAATAGTCTGTGTTGTGGTCTGCTGAGACTACCACTGTTTGGTATCTCTGTTTACATTTATCAGGGGTTGGAGCAGTTAATACTGTGGTGCCTCAAGACTTGGCTCAGGGACTATTTATTGCAAATCAGAACAAATACCTAACCAGCACTGCTCTCTTTGCCACACAGGCTCCTCAGTGGAGCTCATCCTGGATCTTTCGACCTTCTTGATCCAAGCCCTTGCAGTGAGGTGTGACCAGGCTGACATAACCTTCCTGAAATCCGTGCAGGAGCAGCATCCTTCATCCTTGCTGTCCACAGGAGATGATCCTCAGCAAGCTGGGTGCTGCAATACCAGCACCCTGTGTCCTCCCTTGGCCATGGGTCCTGCTGACTGGAAACCTGTGGTAAGTAACTGGTGTGTTGTTGTGAGGGTCTGTCTTGTGAAACTGGCTGTATTGGTTTGGTCTCATTTTGAATCAGAAGTGAATATTAGAAGTTGAGGCTGAAGCAGAAGCTGGAATAGCTCAGTTTAACTATAATTTCTAAGTGTAGCATATACTAAGCAATCTGTAATAAGCATATACACATATCATATATATTTATAAAAGCAACTGAGACTCTTTAAACTTTCATGCCTATCCCACATGCAAATCCTAGTTTTCAGTCTCTGTTCAATCCCAGGTAAAGCTGTGGTTCATGTCTTATTTTTAAACCCTGATTGTCTCATTCATCCATTAGTTTTGGAAAGTTGTGTAGTATTCCTGGTCATTTGTAGGATGTCCTCCTTTCTAACCAGGAATCTGCAGGTTCCTTCACATAATTACAGTCCCAGCAAGGACATAAACATGAGAGAGAACCTGGAGCACCTCAAGGCACATCTTCTCTCTCTGCACTAACCCTCTGTGAACTGAGAACAGTATAATTGCACTTTTGACCCCTTCTAAGTTGATCCATATTGAGCATGACCCCAGTGGAACTCAAAGGAATTGCTGTGGCACAAAACTGATGCAACAATTAGTTGCTTGGAAATTTGAGTTGGATTTTTTTCCCCCCTCATGAGCCATTTTTACTATTTAAACATTTGTTTTCCCATATCAGTTTTTTTTTTTTAATGGGAAGAAAAGTTCTGAAGAACTTCAATTTGGAAGTATCCAAATATTTTGCTTCAGCCTTTTTGATCTAAATGTAACATTTTAATAGTGCTGAATTAAAAGTTTTCTCATGAGCCAGATAACTGGCTGAGATGAAAATTGTCTTATTCCCTTATTCTTTCTGAACAATTTATATCCACCATAACAGTAAGCCCAGAGGCAGTTTCAAGTTGAACTGAGTTGAAATAAAATATTCTTGCTCAGTTAAAAATTAAACTGAAACATTTGATTTGGGTGAAACCCATGTAGTGAAGGAAATATTTTGTTTTGATTTTCCCAAAGGAAACCTGAATGCTTTGGGCAAAATTAATTTTTTCTTGCATAAAAAGTTGATTCTATGGAAACTTGATTTCCCACTAGAGGCGACATTGCTTGGAAGCATCCATTAAGCTTTTGTGCTGAAGCTATAAATGGCCTCTGAGGCTTTAAGGAGGAACTCTGCAGCCTTATTTAAAGAAACCTCTAAGAATCTATGCTTTATTTTGGTGAAACCTGAAGGGACATGTTCTTTCCCATGTCTTTCTCTCAGCTGTAAATATTAAATATGGATATACCTGACAACAGCTTTTGTATCATCAGAGAAATCTGCAGATGTTTGATTTACCAAAACTCATTTGGCTTTAGATATTTTCATTTCATCTTTGCTAGGAAGAAGCTGGCAAGCTGGCTTGATCTGAGACAATATTATGCTGCGTTCTAATCATCTGAGTTACAAATTGCACAGATCCTCTGTAGGTACAATTTTATTTCATCCATACACACATCAGTGCAAAATCCCATGACATGAAGCTCTATATTCCAGCATAAGTACCAGCATCTCTTCCACTGATTTCTTCCTTAATTTAAATTGCCAGGCAGCAGTGAGCATTTGCCACTTGCTTTGCTTCAGTTTACTGCTTAAAAATGCACTTGCTGCCACTGTTAACACTGCTCAGCATCCAAAGTCTTTATCACCTCAGCTGTTGCCCAGTGAAATAAAGACTTTTTAATGGGGTCATCAAAACCATACACAATCTTGTGAAGGTGGAATTGGGGGAGCTTTCTGCCAAAGCAGCATCATCTGTGGGGAGTCTTACATGTCTGTTAAAAGCTGTTTTATCCTTTCATCAGGCGACAGCCACTGAAGGAGAAGGTGGGTGCACATCATCCTTCCTTCTCTTTTCTCCAATAATTTCCATAGCTTTGTAAAAATTACAACTTTTTTTTTTTTTTTTTTTTTTCCCTGTATTCACTGCTGATAGTGGCCTCTAATTTTAGATCCTGCAGTATTCAAATGAGAACTTGTCCCTCCCAAGGACAGTACAATACTACAAAAGGAAAACAAAAGGTGTTTCAATTTTTTGTGTTCCAGACACAGGTTGGTCAGTATTTCTCTGGGATTTTTTTTCATGTTTCTCTGGTAGCACATAAGCAGAAAAGCAAGAGTAAGCTGAGTCCATGAGGACCTTGAAACATTTCTAGTTGGACAGTGATGGATGGAGAAGCATTTAAAACCAAAAAAACTTAATCAATATTGAATCCAAAGACATAGGTCACCTCTACTGGTTTAGCATCATTACACAGTGACAGGGATTAATCTAAATGTATTTGTACTTCCCATATTCCCAGAAGATCATGGGTTCACTAGCTTGTGGTGGACAATACCAGAAACCTGGGGAATAGGTGGGGAAAAGCCAGGTCAGCAAGAGATAAGCGTACAAATATTTTTTCACTGCATGCCTTTCTTGCTCCTTAAATATCACAGAACTAAATAGTGATGAACTTCAAAAAATAAATGTAGCTGGCATTTGTTGCAGTTCTCTGCTAAAACTGGCAGGTGACTACTGTTATGTTTTCCCTCTCTTATATCAGATTGCACATTTTCCAAATTGTTAACTTACAATATGTAATTTATAACCATCAAAGAGGAAAACATTATGTAGCACAGGAATTAGCATCAGAATGAATGCTATTGAATATGTGCTCTATTCCTAGAAAAATGCATTTATTGGCAAACATAAGATTTTTGCTACCAGTTTTATTTTTAATTATATTTGTCTGAATAGAGCAGCTTTACTGGATGCATACAAATGTTCTGTAAAGGATAGTTTCCAGAAGGTCTAATTTTGTGTGAAATTAGGCAAAGTTGTTTTCTTTTTGCAACAACAGTCCAGCAGTAACTCGAGGTTGTTTGACCAATGTGGGCTGGCAAGAAGGTGCAGATTTGTGTTGAGACACACTGGCTGACTAAATAATAGTAAAGATATTGTGACTGTGGCTTTAGTTAGCAGCCTAAGACAGATATCTACCTAATGCCTAGGTCATAGAAAAACAGTTGCCTTAGTGAAAAGGAGAATGAGTCTCTCCATTCATAGTTAATGGAAAAGCTGACACTGAGCCTGTATCAGCAAATGTAGGAGCACTCATTCACTGGATTGCTGAGCTGGATCTGCACCTTACAGGGGTGTGTAGGGGTATGACAAGGGGTAATGGTTTTGAGCTGAAAGGAGGTAGATTTAGGTTAGACATTAAGAAGAAATTCTTTAATTTGAGGGTGGTGAGACACTGGCACAGGTTGCCCAGGGAAGTTGTGGTTGCCCCCTCCCTTGGAGTGTTCAAGGCCAGGTTGGATGGGGCCTTGAGCAACCTGGTCTGGTGGGAGGTGTCCCTGGCCATGGCAGGGGGGTTGGAATGAGGTGGTCTTTAAGGTCCCTTCCAGCCCAAACCATTCTTTAATTCTATGATTCTGTATTACCCTATAATTATTTCATGTTATACAGGGATTTGCATATCAAGGTGCAAATGGTATTGTCATAGCATCTGGTTCTCATAACACTGAAAACTGTTCTGAAAAATGTATTAAAAGAAATGTTTTACTCCCAGGTATGTAAATAGTTTTTACCTCTGGATGTGTCACTGTCTGAAGTAGTTGACTCAGCTCAACTGCTGTGCTGAGACTTTGCTGCTTGCTTCCCATGTTTTAAATATTGTATTTCTTGTGGAATAATTTTACCATAATTTAAGGTATTCCAGAAGAAATATAACATCCTTTTGGCTTAAAGGTGCAACCAGTTCCTACCTTCTTTTTCAGACACAGTTTGAGAACAGGTGCTCTTTACAGAGCCCTTAGAATTCTTCTGTGAAAGTCCTGGAGAGATCACAAAGACTTACAACTTGATTTGTAAAACTGCTGTTATTTTTTGCTTAGCTTACTAGATTCTGCTTTATTTGTTCTGTAGTTCCTGAATATCACTGGAATCCAAATATTTTTCTTTAGAGCACTTAAGTCACTCACAGCTATTTATTTAAAACACTGAAACACTTAAGGAAACAAGTGGAATACTACTGAAAGATAAAATATTTTTTCAGCAGGATCTGACATCTCTGTAAACATTTTCACTTTTGTTTTTTTCCAACTCCTTTCTGAGCCTGCCAAGAATTAAGATATCAAGTTTTCCACCAGAGATGCTAGTACTGTAAGTTGGAGTACTAGTGGAGAACCTGATCACTTTTAAGTAAATCTATTTATGCCCTCCCACACTAATATATGGCTGTCCAACACTGTGTTGTGGAGGCCAATAGAAGATTGATTTATTATGTTATATTCTTTTATGAAAATCCACACTCACTGGGCATCTCCATATCTCACAGATCTGTGTAGAGCAAATATGGACTTCAGCTGAGCATCAGAGCCAAGGAAGGCATGCACAGGAATTCATGAAGGCACTTCTGATCTGAATATTAAATTAGCTTTATTGAAGTATTCTTAAATGAACTGAGAGTGATGACTTTCTTGTGCTGGAACACACCTTCTTAATGATGCTTCCTTAAAACCTGTTGATGAGAGGCAGGAATGAAGGAACAGTCATTACAATTAAGAATATTAGTGTTGAATGGTAGAAGCTACTGCCTTTCTCTCAGCCATTTGTTTTTATAATTATTATTAATAACTATTAACATGATGTAGAACACTGAAGCTTGCTGTAGTATGCACAGGGTCACTGAACTAATGCATAGGTCACCCTCTTGAACACCAATAAATCCCAGTTAGAAGCTGTTTTTTTCTGGTCTTCTATGATAAAGCCCCCAAGAGAAATGCTGACACTACAAGGAGGATGAGTGCATAAAAGAGTCCTAGGACTTGGGCAGATTGTAGAACTTCCCACAGCATCCATATCCCTCATGGGGGCAGCTGCTGGAATATCACGTAGCCTTTGGCAGTTATCCTGTGTGTGTCCTGGTGAGATATCATCAAGGAAAGACATAATTTCCTGTGAGGGTGGTGAGCTGCTGGAACGGGTTGCCCAAGGAAGTTGTGGCTGCTCCCTCCCTGGAAGTGTTCAAGGCCAGGTTGGATGGGGCTTGGAGCAGCCTGGTTTGCTGGGAGATGCCCCTGCCCATGCAGGGAGGTGGAAACTAGATGATCTTTAAGATCCCTTCCAACCCTAGACATTCCATGATTCTATGGTTCTATGATCATGAAGATTTCCAGTGCTACTGCATCAGGGGCAGGGAAGATGCAGGGCTGCTCATGGGATGGGTGGGAGGCATCCAGGAGATCCCTCTGGGTTGGTGGCATTCCCTGGGATGTGCTGGCAGACACAGGGAGATGACAGCTCCAGCTCTGTAGTCACTAACTGGGCCCAGTACCACAGCTCTCACACGGTGAGCAGAGGTGGTGGCAAGAAGGAGGGAATCTTCAATGCAGGTGTGAAAGCAGATGTTCAGGGTGATGAGGATGAGAGACACCAGGAAGCAGGGGCTGCTGCAAAATGGCAGGACCTGCAGGATAGAAAGTGAGGGGTCTATGGGGGGATGGAGAAGGATTTAAAGTTTGATGGGGAGGGAAGATTTCTCTCTCAGTTATGGTAGGCAGCTTTGTAAGAAGTGAGGAAAAAACCTTTCCATCTCCTGTGGCCACATAGATTGCTTTGTAAGCCTAAGAATGACCCTTTCCCACATCCATGGTTTGAAGTTTGTTACTTCAAACACAAAAACTTGCAAAGTGAAAAAAAATCTCTGTCCAAAAGGGTCTTCAGGGTCCTGGAAGGCTCTTTCTAAAGTTTCAATCCTTTTGTGGCTTTCGCACACTGTCAAGTCTTTATTTTAATGCCCTTTTAATCCTTCAGTATTTCTTAGACTGCTTTATCTCCATGTGTTTGTCAGACATGCTTTACAAGGAAAAAAAATGCCAAGTAACTTAGACCCATGCCCCTGTTTGGACTAAGAAATGGAATGCTTGGCAGGGGAGTACAATATATTTCAAACCACTGGCAAATCGATGTAAATAGAAAATCTTCTGTTCACTCCAGCATGTTTCCAGGTGATGGGAGGGAAAGAGCTTATCTGGCTGTTTGGAAGAAATTCTTTACTGTGAGGGTGGTGAGACACTGGCACAGGTTGCCCAAGGAAGCTGTGGTTGCTCCCTCCCTTGGAGTGTTCAAGGCCAGGTTGGATGGGGCTCTGAGCAACCTGGTTTAGCAGGAATTGTCCCTGCCCATAGCAGGATGTCTGGAACTAGATGATCTTTAAGGTCTCTTCCAACCCAAACCATTCTTTGATTATATCAAGCTATGAACAGAGCTTTGTGATCCTTTGCTTGCAGAGGCAGGCTCATGGTGCTATTTGGTGTCCTACCATGGAGTGCTTGGCAGAGGTTAGAGGCTTAAGTGTTTATTTGTGTCTGGTTTTATTTATAGGGAGGTTTTGGATTACACAGTTCATGGGAGATAGGGCAGTGAGAAAATTACATCTTTTCTGATTGCCTTGTGGGAAGATTTACCATGAACACAACTCACTTACCAGCAATGTATTGTTTATTATAGTCAGGAATTTCATGCAGGGTAGTTTGGAAGCGAAAAGAACATAAGTGGCTCCAGCATGTTGACTTTGGAGAGATAATTCTCCTATAAAGAGATAATTTCTGACATTTTTGCTTTACACCTTGTCCCCAGGAAACACACTGGGAGGTCAACAGAAATCAAACTCTTTTGTGGTGCTGGCAAATTTCAAGGCTAGAAGGCATACCTGGCACATGCTATGGAATCAATAAATTTCACAGGAGAGCTGCAAGCATTTCCCCAGATGGCTTCTTCGATGCACTGTGTGTCGTGTTTAATGTAATGTGTGGCATTAAAATGCAAGATTCAAGCCAGAAGTTTGCCTCTGAAAGTAAATCAGACATTCACTCAAATTCCTGAGAGGAGATGAGTTTTGTATTGTTTTCTAATGGCCAAAACCCCTGGGCCCTGTTAGCCTGGCAGGGTCAGAGTCCTGAGTCAAGGGCTGCCAGGCAAATGCCTTTTTCCTGTAAATATGTGCTTAAATACCAGGCTGCTGAAATGGTGCATCTGGTTTAAACTATCCTGTGCTGGTGATAGGTGAACAAAGAAAACAGCAGGATCCAAGACAAATAAAGGAAGATGTCGTAAAAGCAAGAAGTTCTTTTTTCTAACAGTGAATTCTCTGAAACCAACAGTGTCCCCTCCCATGGAAACTGCACGGAGAATCAGGCTCCCACAAAAACGTAAGCTGGAGAATATGGGGCAAAAGTTCCTGCAGCAAAATATATGAATGATCTCAGTGCCTCTAAGTACTGAAAGAAGTGATCCAGGCTTATTTTTACAGGCTGCAGTCTGCAAAATACTTTCTGGTGTGGGGACACAATACTTACTGGGACTTGTAGGTAGTTTTCCAGAATGAACAAATGAGTGCTACCCACCTCACTGTCGATATTATAGAAAATACATTTTTATAGCAAGAAGTAGAAACTAGATCACAGCATATCGCTTTAGGAAAGCCATCCCAGGGGGCCCTGAGCTCTAAGAAAATACAAATGTGAAGTGCATCCCCCTTGTCTGCAGCTGTTTGAGAAGGGGCTCCCCACTTCCCCATTCTGCTGCTGCTGTTTAGATCTTTAAATACCTTGTTCCAAACCTCTGTCATGTCTCCAGTGTCCGTGTGTGATGGCAAGTAAGAACAATTAGTTCTTTAATGTCCAAACCAGTTAGCAAATAACCTCCTGAAGTCTGCTTTCTGTGTTTTGTGTCCTCCCCAACTCCCCCTGCAGCTTCTGGGATGAGACACCGGTCTGGATTCACATGCACTGGGTAGCCACTGACTTTTATGAGATAAGCAGCCCAGTGTTTGCACCCCGTGACTCTGTCTCACAAATGCTCCCTAGTAAAGACCAAGAATAAGCTATTAGATTCAAAATTTGAAAATGTGAAAAGGTCTTAAGTGTTTCATCAGCTGGAGAAAAAATCCCATCATTACACTGCTACTACAGCATCCACCTTATTTGTGGCTCCAGCTCGAGCGCATGAAACTTAATTACGCAGTAGTACAACTCCAAGACAGATTTAACATATTGCAATAAGAAAAGCTTTAAAAAACCCCACTCCTTCATTAATAATTGAAGTGGTGCTTGTGCTGGCAGCAGAGGAAAGCAAAATGATGCCAGCCTGTGGAAAGAAGCAATCTTAAACTGTTTCAATAAACTCATATAAATCTTGGGTTTGTGCACATTTAATCCAGAACATGGAGTCAACAGATGGAAAAAGCCATTAGGTTATCTACTGTGTGTTCCTGGCAGTGCAGGACTGCTTTCTGCAAGCAGTGTTCTTCTGTTGAATCAGTCCAGTTGTCCACACCCCAAACAATGGGTCACTCACTTCCTAGAATATCTGCCTTTGTAAAGACTTTTATTTTTGGGGATTTTTTCCCTTCCACACTGGGCAGTTTAATTTCACCTTGAGATTTCATCCACTGTTCCTAATTGCATCCTTTCTGCAGAAGGAGGTAGCTCCTCTTGGAGTTCAGGCCCTTCAAATATTGCTAAGAAAATTGCTGCCTCTCTTTTCTTTTGCAAATGTTTTTAAGCCCAGTCCTATGCATATTTATCCTTTTAAATCTTTCTTCCATCAGCCCCCGCATCCTTTTTGCTGGTCTTTTTTTTTCCTGTCTCACTGTGCATACATCTTAACATGTCTGCTGGTTCTGCTGGTAATACAGCAGTCAGGACAGGTTTGGCAAACCATTACATCCAAAGTGGAAGATAATTAATCCTATTGTTCTTCCATTTTACAATTGAAGATAGGCAGTTTGTTTTTGCTTTTGCTTGGACTCTCTTCTCACTGCCTTCTGGGCTGGAACAGATTGTCCCCTCCAGTGCAATTTCAGCCACATTCAGTCCTTGAAATTGTGCTCGCAGTTTTTTCCCTGAAAAATATGGGGGGAAAAAAGACAGTGAATTAGGAGCTTTTGAAGTTCCCATTTCGTATCTGTTTCATTCCATCATTAACCCTGTCAGTGTCAAAAGGGTTTGGGAAAAATCAGATATGGGGAAAAGCTGGTGGGATAAAGAAAGGGAAAGGGCTTTGCAGGACTGATGTGAATCAGTAGGAAAAAGGCACTTCTGAGCAGGAGAGGTGGAGAGGACATAGTGAGGATTATATTGGGAGGTTGAACTTGGGAGGCCAAGTAGGCAGGAGGTAAAGATGTGGCATTGATGGGACAGAAGGACAGAGGAGGAGAGGAAAGGGGTCTGGTACCATTGTCCACTAAATTTATTGCTTGCTGGATGTGTCTGGCGGGAAAAGCAGACTTCATGTTGCAGCAGAGAACATGGTAAAGCTGGATTTGTAACCTTTCTAGGAAAACCTTCTGAATTGAGAGCTGGTCAGGAGAGAGGATGATGTGGTATGGTGATGTGCAGCAGAGTTAACAGGCATTAAGATGAAGGAGTCTTCAGCCATCATGTGTTTAACATAGCAGGACACTGTCACAAAGAAGACTGGCAGAGGGAAGAGCTTTAATGATAAAAATCCCCCCTGGCAAGCAGGAGGACTCCAAACCCTAAGGGAAAGATCTGTTCAAGTTTTTCTTTTAGTTTCTATCACTAGAAGGGGAATATTCTGTAATGGGGTTGTAGCTACAATATTTGAATAAATATCCATCAGTTGGTTTTGGGTTTAGCTCCATGATGCTTAATGGCCACAGGAATTTCTCAGGGGCTGACAGCCAGAGAAGCACCAAGCAACTTACTGAGGTTTGCAAGCAACCCACTGGAACAGATTAGCATGTAAAAATAATGGTTGTTTTGTCTTGATTTTTTTTGTTTTGTTTATCAGCAACTTTTACACACTTTTTCAGCAACCCTGTTACTCATAAGATTTTAGCCACATTTCTGTTTTTCTTCTTCTTTAAATATGCAATCCAGATTTTCCTTCTGGAAAACAGGAAACATCCAGCAAGCAAGTATTTACGTGTAAATCAAGCTTGACCCTTCCTATTTTAAGTCTTTGGCACTGTCACACCCATAAGCATTCAGGGCAAAAAAAAAAATCAAGTATAATTTCTCATAGTAATAATGATAGAATTTACCTAACAGTAAAGAAGTTTAATGTCGAAAGCTCCTTTTTTTTTTTTTTTTTTTTTTTTAATATTACTCACTGTCCTGAAATCATTAGTCATAGTGATGTCACCCTCCCCTGTTTCCCTTGCTCTAGCTGCATGTTTTTGGGCAGGCTTTCAGAAAGTGCAAGCCACCTCATTTTGCAAGATGCTTTTTGTCCACAGTGAAGCTCGAGGTTCCATGGTATCCAGTGGTGAATTTTCACCAGTCAAAGTCGAGGGTCTGTGAGCTATTGACACTGGAACAAGTTGCCCAGGGTGGCTGTGGATGCCTCATCCCTGGAAGTGTTTAAGGCCAGGCTGGATGGTGTTTTGAGCAGCCTGGTCTAGTGGGAGGTGTCCAGATGATCCTTAAGGTCTCTACTAACTGGAACCATTCTATGATTCCATGATTGCTGTAAACCAGCAATCCTCCGTCCTGTCCCAGGCAGGAAAATATTTGTAGGTGTTTACCCTGTCCTAGACACACAAATAAATGAGGAAAAGAAAAAGCAGGACTGGCCCTGCATGGGATTCTGATATTTTGCTTGTACCACAGCACCTCAGGAGGTGTGGAATTGTGCTTGCTTCTTTGGAAGAAAAATGAATCCATGCTTGGGCAGACTTACAGGGCAGATTTTGTCCAAAGGGGTCCCTGCCAGTGGCACGTTCTTATCATAACTTGATGCACCTTCTGATCTCAGCCCTATCAGTATGTTTTAAAAGCTGCTGAATGTCTTTTCCTTGCAGAAGACTCTGCATTTGGCCACCCTAACTTTGACTCCTTCATTCCTTCACTTGCCATGCTGGTTTTCTGGCCTTACATGCTCCTTGCCACGCAAGGGTCTTGAGAAATTGCTTCTGGAAAGTGATCTGAAATTGCAGGGAGTCCCACATCCTTGCTTCCCAGATTTCTTTGTAAAATATTCTATTGGATCATAGAATAGTTTGGCTTAGAGGGGACCCATAAGGATCAAAGAGCCTGACTCCCTGCTCCCAGCAGGAGTAGAAGGAACTTTATGCAGAAAGTCATTCCCTGGTGTTATCAGGGCTCTGTAGCTCAACCAGTTGCCACACAGACAGAATTACCTTAAATGAGAAAGGTGGGTTTTTTCTCAAATAAAAAAGAAGTTTTAAAATTTTATTTAAGGTAAAGCTTAAACTACGGAGCTGTTCCGGTGTGGCTTGTAAAATATAGCACTAGATCCAGCAGAAGGATCATTAAAAAAAAAATCCTGCCAAACTGGAGGCTGCAGCTTAAAGGAAAGGGGTGAATGGAGCCAAGTTTATCCCCAGGGTGGCAGGCAAACCCCTGGAAGCCATGTAAGGATGACAGTGCTGCTGCTGAAGAAGAACTGAGGACACAAGTCATTGAGAAACAGCACCAAACATGCCCTGGGGGAGAACATGTTTAGTGGATGCAATCCAAAGAGGACTTACTCTGGGAAGAGAGGTACTGACTGGCTCATCCTTGCTGGATTTTGATGCAAAGGCTCAGTGAGGCATTTTTTACCCAACAGATCCAGCATGGACTGGTTGGGAATGAAACACCTAGCCAGGACTGCTTGAATTTTTGGCTGTGTAAAAGACAGGTCCACCAAAGCCTTTTCTTGTTGGAAATGAAAACAGGATGGGAACTGTATATAGATTTGAGGGCTGGTAGAGTTTTTTCACCCTGGATTGGTTGAAAATGGTTGAAATTTCAGAGTAACTTAAGTACTGTGTGCAGTTTGGGGCACTGCAGTATAGAAAAGACATCAAGCTGCTGGGAAGCATCCAAAGGAGAACAACAAGGATGCTAAAGGGTCTGGAAGGCATGACTTATGAGGAGTAGCTGAGGTCACTTGGATTGTTTAGTTTGGAGCAAAGGAGGCTGAGGGGTGACCTCATTGCAGTCTGTGGGTACCTCAGGAGGGGAAGAGATGGGACTGGCACTGATTTCTTCATCCCTGTGACTCAAGACAGGACTCAGGGAAATGGCAGGAAGCTGAATCAAAGGAATCTTAAGTTAGGTATTAGGAAAAGGTTTTTCACCAAGGGAGCAGCTGAGCAGTGGAACAGGCTGCCCAGGGAAGTGGTCACAGCACCAAGCCTGTCTGAGTTCAAGAAGCATTTGGATGATGCTCTCTGGCACATGGTGTGAGCCTGAGCATACCCTACACAGGGGCAGGAGGTGGACTTGATGATCCTGATGTGTCCCTTCCAACTCAGCAGACCCTATGACTCTCTGATTCTCTGATTCTAAATAGCTGGGATTCTGTGTTTGGTTTCCATTCCTACCTTGTGAAGCAGTGTAGAGTGAAGACAGGGTACCCCCTGCAGATATATAAAAGCCAACAGGAGAGATTCCATTTAGCTGATTATTAGTGTAGGTATGCAGGAAGGGATGATAGACACAGGAAGTATTTCTAGAATTCTACACAGAAGAAATGGAAGTAGCAAAGTCTAAAAAAGGGATAGGAAGGGAAGGAACAGAAACAGGTTGAAGTTAAGAAGTGATTTTTCTTCCACCATTTTGTCCCCTTCCCTTTCTTGAAATTCCCATGGGAAACCTTGTGAACTAGAATTTTAGGAAATACATAGGTGACAGGACTTTTGAATTGGATTAGACTCAATGTCTATAGAGGATTCTTTGTCATCTCTAGTGACAGGCTAGAAAAATGAGACCCTGAATCTCGCTGTAATTTTTACTTGTACAGTTCCAGTGCAAGTTGTTCAGTACAATACTGTCCTGAAGAAGTACAGAAAATACCAATTTCTGTCATTTCTTCTTCTGTCAAGATCAGATGAAGTACTGAATTCAAAATAAAGGTAATAATTGCAATACTAAAGTATGATTTCTAAAACCTACAGTACGTCTAGTGTAATGTCATATTGGTTTGGTAATGGACATCTCTAAATCACCTGTATTTTGCACAAATCCTTACCCTCTTTTTCTGATTAAGTTCTTCACAGTTTGTAGCATACCCAGCTAAAATATCATCCCCTTGTTTATAAGATTATACTAACCTTCATCTCATGGCAACAGCTGTAATTGGCATCCTAACACTGCTTTTGCCCGATGATTTTATGATGTTAAACATTCATATTAAGTTAAAATAGCAGCAGGAGCCATAAACTGAAGTTACAGTGTGAAACTCTTTGATTGAAACCATTTTTTATTTAGCCACAGTGGGCAGCTCATAAGCTTTGCACATGGGAAACATGAAGAGGAATTTAGGACTGAAAAAGGGATACACTGATGACCATCCCCTCATCCAGCACATTATGGCATTGCCACTGGAGAATTCAGACCTGATCTGAATGGGGAAGGAGATGTATAAGACTCAGTGGAATAATAAGACTCAGGAATCATTGTGGGCTCACTTGCAGATATGGACAGAAAGAGGACAGTGTGATGTAGTGGTACAGACTTCACACTATCTTGGAAAATTTGCTGCCTGGCCATAACTCTTCAGATGTCAGGAGAACAGGCCCAAATGACACAAGATCATATCTTGACCTGAAATGATAATCAATTGCATTATTGGTCATTGGTATGGAAATGGAAAAGTTTCTTTAGAAAAATATGGAAATTTTGTTGGGAAGAGGTATTTTTTATTAAGATGAAAAAAGGTTTTTCCCCAGGATCTGAAAGTGTTTAGGAGAGAGCAAAGCTTTCTGCAGAATGGTTTTAATAAACCCCCTAATATTCCCATTGCTGCAAAGTGTAAATAGAAAACATTAGATGAGTTCCAGTGCTTGGAACTGGATGATCTTATCACCCTTCTGGAGAAGCAGAACCATGAGCTCCCTCTCCCTTGCTCAGGAACAGGAGATGAGAACATCACAGCTGGGGGTTTCAGATGCAAAGCATACACATAATTCCACCCACCAGAGAAGAGATTATTTACCAACATAAATGTGATTTTATGTGTGTGGCTTAAACCAATATCTACTTATTTTTTCTTTTTTCCTTTCTCCCTTTTCTGGAGCCATTTCTTTTGTCCACATTCACACCTAGACTGCTTTTTGGTTTAGAGGGAAGACTTTACCACTCTAATCCACAGGGGCTCAGGACCTCACAGTAGGTATTAAAAACTTTTTTTTTGACCCTTTTAATATTATACCAAGTGCTGCTGAGCAATTAAGTGCAATAAATCTGTGTAAACTGAATGTATAATTCCTCTTAGGAATACAAATTTGAGAAAAATTAAGTGGCAAGAAATTAAGTGGCAAGAATTGTGTCCTTTTCTGCTATTCCACTGTGCCTAATGCTATCAGGGGGCAATGACCTCAGCCCCAGACTCAGCTTATATATGATATATAAACACAGACACTGACAACCCATGCTGCCCGCTCCTGTCTGCCCATTATTGGGGAAGAAAGAGAGAAAGCAGGAGTGCTGTGTGCCTTAAGGTACCATCTAGAAGCTCCTACTATTTGGAGCTGAGACCGTGAGAGCTATGAGCTTCCTAATGACCAAGAATTCACTGCAACTAAAAAAAAGACACAAAAAAATACTTCCCTTGGCGTATCTTGTAAAGAGAGTGATGATTCCAACTCAATACACAACAGTTTTAGGTTGAAAAGTTGTTATTGAGGGTTTTTGATTTGTTTCTGTCCTGGTTTAACTAGCTAGTCCTGCCAGAATACAGGAGAAACCTCCTGCTATTTTAGTGTAGACCAGTCTGGTCGTTCTTCACTCTTTTACTGAGTTTGCTTTCCTAAACACAGCAAAGGGAATGACAACATTTTTGTGGACTTCAGTTCTGTCTCATCTATCAGCCTGTCTCATCGCAGGTGGACCAAGTGCCACATTGCATGATGAAGAAGGATGGTTCCTCACCAAACTCTGACTCTTGTTTCCTTTCACTGATTTGTTTTTCTTGACCGAGTTGGTGTCAGTTTGATTAATATTTCCATGATCCAAAAATGTGTTAAGAAGGGGAGAGTTTGATTTTAACATTCCATTTTCTTGTATGTTTATGTTACTAAAATGATAAAACTGCAGTGGATGCCACTGTCTCAGACTGACATCCTCAGAGAAATAAACTTGCTTCCAGTGTTAGCTGGAGAAATGCAAGGAGAAATGGCATCTGTGATGCCAAGCCAACAACCCCTCTTTCTTGAGTTTCAGAAAAGCTGGTTCACTCCAATCCCATTAAAATAATAACTCAGTGAACTATTTAAATTTCCCCTCAACTAAAACAGAGGCTTAAATAGTTTGTTGCCTTCAACAGAAAAGCAAAATAAATTTCACTGGGTAAAGGGTAAACTGAAACAGAGTTTCTGCCTTTGAGGTAAACTGGGACCTGAGTGCTCAGCTCAGATTAAATTATAAACTTGACTGGTTCCATGTAGCTCCTTAACAGGTTCATCTGTGTTTGCATTATTACCTCAGCCATCACCTACAGGGACAAACTGCTTCTAGGCAGATGGGAATTGATAATCATCTTGCATACTTGGAGACATTCTGTTTCCAGGAGACTTTCTGCTGGCCACACACCAAGTGCCCCCCATCCAGCTGTGCACTGCTGGGGTTGGGTTCACCTGGGCTTAGGGCCAAACATCCCCCAGCCACTCACTTGCTCCTGAAGAGGACAGGGAGACAAAATGTGTGAAAAAGCTTGTGACTCAGGACAAAGACAGGGAAACCTGCTTGCCACTTACCATCATGGGCAAAACAGACACCCCTTGGGGAAAATCATGTTAATTGCTTTCTAATTAAAAATGAAACGAGGTGGTAATAGACAAACACTCTCTCTTTCCTCTCTTTCTTCTCAGGTTCAGCTTCACTCCTTTATTCCCAACTCTTCTATCTCCTGCTCCTCCAGGTGGGCAAGGGAGATGGGGAATTGGGGGAGTGGCTTATAGTGAGTACACAACAGCTTCTCTATGATGCTCATATCTGCTCAGACTTCCCCAGTGTGGTCTCTTCACCACCTGCAGCTTCCTTTAGTGCACATTTACTTGATCTATCTGGTGTGGGGTCCTCCATGGGCTGCAGGTTGGATGTCTCCTCTGGCATGTCATCCTCCATGAGCTGCAGTGTGGATATCTGCTCTGGTGTGGTCCTCTCTTGTCCCTGGGGTACCTCCTCCCCTCTTTCTTCTGACCTTGGTTTCCCACATTTTTTTTTTTTTTTTTCTCCACCTCTCTCTTTCTGGCTTTTTTGCCCTTTCTTAAATTTGCTTTCCTCAATGCTCTGCTACCTTGGCTTCTGGGCTCAGCTGTGCCCTGTGGTGCTGAGCTGGATCTGGCTAGAACTGGGGCAGCCCTGGCTGCTCTTCACAGAGTCCACCCTGCAACCCATCCCCTGCCAAAGAGAGGGCACAGACACTCTGTACAAAAGCTCAGGGAAAACCTGCAACTCCAGCAATTCCCCTAACAATATTCCTGACTTCACGTTATTCATTGGATGCCTCCCCAGGTTGATGGGCAAAGCCCAAGTTAGGTTAGTATCACATTTTCCTCACTCATAGAACAAATCCCCCTTCCCTTACAGAGTCCCATGAAACTGGAGACACCCAAGTTCTGGATTTCTCCTCACTGAGGTGTATGGTTTCTCTTCAGAGATGATGAAGAGTTCTGGGTTTGCTGCTGGCATTTCTTCCTCCAAGGCATAAGGTGTCCCATGAAGGCTGCCAACAAGAAGGCACTAGAAAAATTTCATGTGGGGATAAAAGAGGTGTCCTCTTACAGTTTTAATATTTTTCTACTAGAAACAAGCAAAGATTTCATAAGCAGACTTCTAAAATGTCTGGCAAGAGCTGATATTTAATAGAGGCACTCCCGTGCAACAGTGGTTTTCTCTGTTCAAAGAACCACAAAGAACACAACTTAGAGCTTCAAGTATTAGTGAAAACAAAAATAATTCTTACCTACCTTCTACTGATTCACACTTTGCATAATGCTGGGCAGTTGCAATGCCCTTAAGAGCACAGTTACTCTGCAATCTCATCTTTCCATTCTTTTGCAACATTAACTTTTACCAGTTGTTTACACACCAACTGGGCTGTTATAAATATGCTATGAATCATGACTGTGGTACTGATGTTTTGCTAGTGAAACCAAAGAATACAAGGGGAGTGGGGTTGTCTGGGTTTTGAGGTGTTTGTTTTTTAAAAACAAAAGCCTCCTTGTTTAATTTTTTTTTTTTTTTTTTACAAAATAAGCTGCATAGGTATGTAGGATGTCGCTGAGAATAATATCTGAGAGCAGAAGGTTTTGGTGAAGCTGGGAAAATGCAGTGGCAACAAAAAAATGGTCCCTTATCTAATCACAATGTATCTTTTGAGAAAAGAGGAAAAAAGAAAAAAGATAACTGAAGTCTGACAAAAAAGCTGGACTAGAAATTTAATTCATGAGTAAGTCAAACCTCTTCAAACATTGAATTTTATGAAGTATTGCAAATTTAAATTGATATTTGCTAGGTGTATATCAAATTAGTACCCTGATAATATTATTACTACATCCTATGTACAGTGCTATGTATCTATTATATATTGCATATTTGTGCATAGTTCATATATATGTGAAAAATATTTCTCAGCAGTTAACTTTGGAACTGTTGGCTCTGGGGAGGTTTTACCCTATCTTTGTAAAGAATTTATTCCTTTTTCTGTGAAATTAAGTTCATCTTCTTTATTAAGAGATATTACTCTGAAAATATAATACCCTGATGTACATTCTACAAAGAACTTAATTTAGGAATCCATGCAGATTACAGAAAACTACCAGACATGCAGTATGCAGACATTGGTCAATATCAAGACACTTAGGAAGATGATATTTAATCTATTTCAATGATTGAAGTCTTTTTATGGAGCTCAGCTGAAAAATGACTCTACCAGCTCATGCACCTGCTACTGTAAGGTAGTTAAGGTGCATACAGTTCTGTAAGAACTGGGCAGTTCTGTCTCATAAATAAATAAAAGTTGTTCCCTGGGTCATCGAGTCACAGGTCCAGTTGAGAATGAAAGCTGTGCTGGAGGCAGCTTGGAAGAGCTGGATGTTATTTGCAGCCAGTCCTCAGCCTGGCTGTCACCAGGTCCCAAAGGATCTCTGGCTTCCCTGATGCTGCCCCACTCCCAGGAAATGCAACAGTAATGCCTGATTCAGGACATGGATATTCCCTCCTGACCTGCTCAGCCTTAGACCCCAAATCCCAAGTCCTGGTTCTAATTTTGCATCCTAGCATCTGGAAACAGACAGTATTTATTGGGACAGAAGTTACTCCTTCTGGTGGTCTAAGGTAGTTTGTTAGAAAAAGGCTTAAGAGACTAATAGGGTTGAAAATAAAAATAAATCCAAAGCTCACTATGCAGACAAGCTACCAGCTTTTGGAAACCACAGCCAGATTGACTGGAGAACAGAAACTCAAAAACTCTTCTTATTAACTCATCCCAACAAGTGATCACAGCAGCTCATGGGAGGTGTAGGTGGTTGCTCTTTGCTTTCTCTGCTAGAAAAGCTTTCTTAATATAAGAAGAAATACATTTCTGACTATATCTTTGGTGCCAGGAGGTAAATAGCTGAAATCCTATTGTACCTAGGACAGCAAAAGTTCTTGGAGTGATGTTGTCTTCTCCTGGGACAAATTACTGTCCCTTATGTGTTAAGCAGAAACATTTACCTTACATTTTCACTGTAAAAATTTTAGTCTAAGAAGGTTTGGTACAATATTTTTTAAAAAAGGAAAACCTCTCAGCTTCCAAAATAATTTTTTTTCAGTTCTGTTTTCTGTCACAGCTAAAGAAATAACATTATTTTTCTAATTTTTTCCCCCCCACAACTAAGAAGACAGACAGAAACTAAGATCTCATTTTTCAGCAAGGTCAAACCAATTCATGACCCTTTTTACGTTTAGCACTGAAGTCATTTACTGTGACAAAGTCCTCTGTTTGTGTAGGCAGAAATGAAGCCATCACCATGCAATTTGCTGACACTGGCTAACAGAACATATGTCTGGGTTTGGGCTGGGACATGGCAGATGTCATCCTGTGGGATGCCCAGGGGAAAAGTGAAGAGATGACCTCAAACTGTACTTCTGCCTCCAGCCAAGCAGTACAAACCCTCTGTCACCCACCCCACTGTGTGTTGTACCCTAACAACAGCATTACCCAGCACTAAAGCTGCTGCAGTCAATGGGGAACATAAACAGCCAGGGTTCATTGTTTAGTGGTTTTATGCTCCAGGTCTTCATCATGTGCTTGTCTGGTATTTGAGTAGGTGGTAGAGGCACAGGCTTCATAGAGAAAAGGATGGCAAGGACTGCATGTGGCCCTGTTGACAAGCCATTCCCTGCTTTGTGAGGTGGCCACAGGCAGGTGGCTGCCTTAGCCACCCATCCTGAAATCAGAGGGGTTAAATTTCCTCCCTGCTCTCCTGAAGATGAACTCTTTGTTGACCCTTGCTCTTCCATGGCTTTGGAAGCTGTTCCAGTGCCACCACCAAATGAACAGCAAATCCAGTCTCACACACAGGTGGATTTTCTGATTCAGCAGAGCAGGTGCCATTTCTGGGTCTGTAGAGAAGACAAATACCCCTCTGAAATGCAGAGGCAAAGTCTCCGGGGAGATGTGTCTTGCTGCAAAGAGCTGAGGGCAAAATGAGTTTGAGAAGAGACACAGGCAGACTGTAAAAGCTGCATGAATATGTAAGGCAGGGGGATTTCTGCAGAAGACATTACTGCAGACTCAGCTGTAATTAAATTGCCCATAGCTGCTGTTTCTCTGTCCCTTTTGAGAGTGGAAGATGCTCTAACCAGCAGCAAAGTAGAAGGAAAACTTTAGATGTAACCTCGGATTGCAAGTTACTCACTGTGACCTAAGAGAAAACCATTTTATTTTGCCTTGTCACCTCACAGGAATCCATGATCAGTAATGAATAAATTGCTTTACATTGGGAAGACTTAAGAGTGCATTGTCTTGAAAAGGTGGGAAAAAACCTTAATTTCAGGTATGCATCTTGGTGGTTTAATCCCTTTCCCAGTGGGAAGAGAGAGGGAAGATTAAAAAGTAAGGGAAAATTTCAGGAATTTTCAGAGTTTCTTCTTCTTTCTTGTTTTCTATCTAAAGAGTGTGCTTGTGAGAGAAACAGAGGGAGAGGATGCAAACAGGATGAGAGTGCAGGAGAAAAAATTGTGAAATTCTCCCATTCTTCCCATTCTTTTCCCCCTATTTCTTTCTGGTAAAAGGAAAGAGAGAGAGAAAAAAAACAAGGGGAGGACGGTGATGTCAAGGAATCAAAACACAGCAGTTTTTTCTTTTAACAGGGCAACTTTATTTGCCTTTAAAATTCTGGCCAACATTTCCAATGTGATGAGAACTTTTAAAACCAGCTCTGCTTGTTACCCCTTGTTGTTTGCATGTATGGAACTCTGTGTGTCTGCAAGAAGACAAAATCATTCTGAAGCATTTGCTTCTGTGCTGATGGATTTGGCAAGAAGTTTGCTTCAAGATATGTCAGTAGAAATGGATGCTACTCTTGCTGACACCAGATAGGTCTCTCTTCAAGGTAAGAAGGCAGAGCACTGTAATGCTGCAAAAACTATTTGGGAATATACAGTGAAGTGAAAGTGAGGTTACCTCAGGGAAGCTCAAATTGAATTTGCAAAGTAGCACTCAGAAAGTATATCTGAGGAACAGAGCATGTCTGCATATGTGAAGAAAGGAAAAAGGAATGTGGGTTTGCAGGCAGGAAATAAAAAGCAAATTGATAACTGTGCCATAAAGGCTGGGGACAAGGACAAGCCTAGAAAAGAAGGAAAAAAAGCACAGAGTATGAGAGAGCATTATGTTTAAAGGCAAGAACTGCTGAGTGGGAGAAGAACCTGGCTTTTGTGTCTTTTAGGAAAGCATTAAATATAGGGAGATGAACTATAAGGTGAGGGAGAATGGGGTCCCCAGGTTGCAGGCAAAATTTCATACCAGCCATACCAGTAAGCCCAGTTGCAAACCAGTAAGCGTATAATTCAGATGCAAACTCCCAATGTATTCTATGACAAATGACACCAGTATAAAATACATTTGTGGTAAGAATATTTCTCAAAGTGAGTCACAAGAACACACAGCTAAATTGCCACTCTCCTCTTGTAAATGTCTTCCATTTGTCTGACCTAATTCTTTCCCATGAACTTCCAAATGGGACAACTGGTATTTTCCTTATTAGAGTTATCAGGTCTGAACATGATGCTTGTAGGTTATTAACTTTATATCAGACTATCCTTCAAATGCTATACTTTAGTTCTTGAGGGATCCTGAAGCAAAGTGAGATACTTTGCTCTTCTTAATCAAAGGCTCTAAGGCATCAGAGTTAAAGCTAATTAGGATTTATGAGACTTTAAAGGGACTATAATTTGTGTGGGAACACAATAGGTGACAAGGGATTTCCGATTATGACTACAGATCTCAGCTGTGCTTGGGTACCACACTTTGACAGTGTAAATCATTAGCAGTACATCACACATCATTCATCTATTTCATCTTATTTTCACTCTAAGGCAGGGAAAATACTGTGCACGTGACACATTTTTGTGGCCCACCTTTTATTAAAATCTAGGCTGAAGCAGCAATTAACACCTCCTGCTTAAAAAGCACTCCTTTTTGGTAGAGTCACAGCAGCTCAGACATCACTTCCCCATTCAGATGTCCATCCTGCTTTCCTCTGAAAATCTGGATCACATCAGGAGCTGGCATGCAGTTGCTGAGTGCTTGCTGGGAACTCTGTCAGAGGAAAACAAACCTGCTCCAGGGATTTTAGAGTAAGTGCTCTTGAGACCTCTTTGAACCATCCCACTAAATCCAAGACAGATGTTCCACTGTAAAAAACAGCTTAACATATTGTTTATAGTGATCATATATTTATATTGCATACAGTATAAAAAAATTAAAACATTTTTGAATTCGATGAAGACAGCAAATTGCTATAAGCAGAGATGGAGAGAGGACAGTGATTTTATATAATCTGTATTAGACAAGCAGGAAATGTTTCCAGTAAAAGAAGAGAGATCATGATAGGGAAAACTTCACTACTAGGATGGCTTTCTACTTGGCACCTAATACCAACAGATACCTCATGAATGAGATTTCTTTAGGAGCCTGTGATGATGACAGGAACTTATTTTGCACTGGGTATGCTGTTGCTGTGTTGGGACATCTTGGTGGGAGACTAAAAGGTGACAGGGAAAGATTTCTCTTTTGTACACATATGAGTTTAGGAATTATCAGAATCAGGTATAATTAATTGTGGAAGGGACTTGAAGAAGTCCTTTTAGTCACCCCCCTTCCCTGTGGATGGATAAGTGTATGTCCTAGCCAGACCCTGTAGCCTTGCTAAAAGTGCCAATTATTCCTAAGATCCCTGTTTCTGCATATCACCTTTGTATATTTTTTTTTATACTTGGTTTATTATACCTTGTGGCAAAGAACTTTCTGTTCCACATCTGGTGTAAAATGAAAACATTGATTGAACCTTCTGTATGAAAACTCTGTATTGGAAAACACCTGGTGGGCATGGAAAACTTTTGAACTCTGTTTCTCTTTTAGTAGTATTTTCATTAATGTGAGGTTTACTGTCATGTCCTTCTTCAAGTATCTCTATTCTAAATGGAAGAAGGAAAATTTTTTACAACAATTTCTCATCAGCTTTTGCTTTTTTCGTTGTTGTTTTTTCGTTTTTTGTTTTTTGGTTTTTTTTTTGTTTTGTTGTTGGTTTTTGTTTTTTTTTTTTGCTTGGTTTGGTTTTCTCTAAGGATCTAAGAAATAGTTCTCTTTTGGGATTTTCCCATTGTATTTTTCATTTTTATACTCAAGACAGGCCTTCAAAAGATCTGTGTGGGACAGAAATATTGCATTCTTTGCCACTTATGAAACTGCTGTTTGTACATGCCACAATTGTATTCAAATTTCTTTCAGCATCCTGTTCTTGACTCATATTCAGACTCTAATCTACTATAACCTCCAGATTATATTTTTGCTGCTCTGTAATAACTTTTAAAAATATAAGGCTCACCAAGTCTCCTAATCATACTTCTCAGAGAAGATAACAAGTTATATTTAGGATACATATGGTCAAAAGTGGCAGTGATGGTTTTGGAGACTGGATTTTTGAGTTGTTAACAGCATCTCAATCATCTGTAAATTTCCAGAGAAATCCAAGTAATCACTTCAATAGTAGTAGGTAGTGGCAGTGTTCTTGGATTGTTTCTGCACTATTTTGGGATACATATGAGGAAGAGGGGATGTCACATACGAAGTTAATACTCCATCTCCCATATGGAGCTCTATATAGTTCTCCCTGATGATCTTGCATGAACCTCAAATTGACTCCAGAAAATTACAACTGCAACTCATCAGTTAAACTCAGTTTCCTGCCATGACAAGGAACTGAACTGTCATAACCAAAGGAAGAAAATTTTGAGTTATTTTGAGACTAGAACAGGACAATGTGGCTTTTTTCATGAGAAAGACATCTTCCAGTGAAGGAAACAGACTTGTGACAGAGCTATGCAACTCTTGTTTCTTCTACAGAGACTTTCAGGCTGCATTTCTGTTTAATTGGCATCAAGCCTTGCATCAGACCCAGTTTCAGGGTTATGCTTTCCTCTGAGCTTTAATTTGCACTTAAAGCTACACTTCACTGACAGAACACTGTCCTACTACTACTATTTTCTCACCTACAGCTTTTCATTTTAGAAAGAACCTCTGCCCTCATGAAGATGTTGTTCTCCTGGTCCCCCACAATTTTTTCTCTTCTTCACTGCCACCAGTAGTGTAGCAGAAGGGGTAAACCCAGAAAGCAAAGAGTTGGTATTGAAGGTTAAGTTGGTACAAATCTAATGAACAAGCTTACTGGGAACAAAAAAAAAATTGTATAAAGCTACGCAGTGATATTTAGTCTAATTAATGCCACCTGACCACTCGTTTATCCAGGGAGTCAGGGGCACGTGGGGTACAGAGTATGGGGAGTAGGTATCTCTGATCCAGATATCACAGGTCCTTCATTCTGATGACTTTTATGATTTTCCCAGTTCTTCCTATTAGGCTGGTAGTGCTTTCCTCAGCAGCTGCTTTGCCTCCATCAGCTTTCAAGTTCCTTTTTTTCTCTTCTTCTCTCTTGTTTAGGGAATGTCTGTTGTCCTTTGTTTTACCTCTTAATTGCTCTTCGACTAAGCAGCATTTCCTAGGTTGTCCTGAAGTATGTTTGGAGTAAAACTAGAGAGGATCTTTTTAAAGGAAACAACTGTTTCAGTTCAAATGAATGTCAGTAGGTTTACAGAGACAACTACATGCATCCCAAGATCTGTGAGGTATTGATTTTCCAAACCATGGCTGCACAAGAAAATGAGTGTTAAACAAAACCTGGCCTTAACTTGAAGTCACAGACCTGCTGCTGCCTCTCTGGGTACCTGAGTAAGTCCAAGAGACAGTTACAGTCAGTTTTGGGGAATCAATTTCAAATTTTTCAATCCCGTCTCTCTGTATTTTGCAGGTGTGTATTTGACCCAGGTGCAGAACCTTACACTTGGCCTTACTGAAATTCATGCAGTTTGCATGAGCCCACCTTGAAAACCTGTCAGGGTCCCTCTAACTACTACTTCTGGAGGCAAGATATTTGCTAATACCCTCACATGAACTGAAATTTGAAATCCAAGGCCAGGTCCTTTTAAAATTTTTCTTCCTGAGAAGTACATACATGCATCTTTATGTGTATATACAAGGAATATGCTCGTTTTTGTTAGGGGAAAAAGGAGGAGGGAAAGAGGATAGGGGAGATAATGAGAATTTTCCTCTTTGTTGTTTTTTTACACTACTTTCAACAGCAGAAGCTGCTCCTTTCTCCTCACTGCAGCTGTGTGGCCATTGCAGTGTCTGCAGTAATAATATGACAGTGGTACTGGCAAATGCAAAGCTCAGTTGCTATAACCAATGATTAAAAGATAGTTGCACAGAAGCAGGTGATTTTGTCCACAGCTATTTCAAATGAAGGTACATTTTTCCCAGCCATGTGCTGGTAAAGTAAATGCATGTGTTTAGAAGCCATTTTCCAGTAACATTTGTTTGCTTTTATGCCTGAGCATTTCACACTCCATTACCTGTCAGTCCCCTCTATGAAATCTGTCAGCATACAAAATCCTCTTTCTCCCTGTCTGCAATGAAAAGCTGCTGAGGACGTGTAACACAGAGAAAAAAATAAGCAGCTTCTCTTAAATAAGTTGCTAGTTGGAAAAATAATTTCCAGTGGAGACACTGACATCTTAGTGAAAAAGTTACTGATGAGAATAATAAAAAACAGAGTAGGGTAGACAGCTTTGTGAAAGGTATGGAAATATCCTCTATATAACAAATACAGATCAACAAGTTGAGATACAAACAAACCTAAGTAATGGGGTTTGGAGGTTAGGGGTTTATTCAGGATAGCACAGGGGAGTACACTTCTATTTTTTAACCATCTTTGGCCTTGCTGCTTTTGCAGGAAGCTTCAAATCAGCCATTATGTTCTTTATTATTATATACCACGCCCTGTGGGTATGAGGGCAGGTGTAATAGATAAACTCTGTTTTTCTTCTCTCTGTCCTTTCAGTGAAAATTATGCAGGGCACCAGCATATGCTAAATACCATCTTTGAGGGAAAGAAGGAGCAACAGCACGGAAAAGAAGGGTATTTTATTGTTTGAAGAAACTTCCTGGAAATACAATTTCCCTTCAGCAAGTGATGTATTTTTCACTCAGGTGTATATTTTTATTATTTTTAAATATCCAAATAAATTGTGAAAGACTTAATTTATTATTAAAAGGGTGCAAAATTAACAGTTTTAGTGTGTTTCAATAATTCTTTGCTTTCTGAGATGAACTTATTAAGGTCTTCATATGAACAATAGGAATTAGCTTTAATTTGAAGCTCTGTCAGAAGAGTATCAATATATAGCAGGATTCTGCAATCTGTCCAGACTTTTTTTCATAAAGACAATACTATTTTGAGGATTGAATGTGAATTGAGACTGGACATAATAAAGCGTTTCTTAACCCAAACAATTTAATGAACTGAAATAAGCAAGATTTTAAGGTAAAATATTACCTATTTTCTAGTATAAAACAGCAGAATTTTGTGTAAAAAGTTTATCAAATTTTTCTGTACACAATATTTTATACATATCTATAATATGATCTAGCATTTAACCAGGTTTCAACCTTTCACTTATTCTTATGATTTTCTAAACAAGTTAAATTTTTAAAAAGAAAATGGAGGTAGATCTTGTAAAGACCTTGTTGCTCTGCAATGCAAACATACATTTATGAATTTTATGTCTTTGAGTAATTTCCCACTTCCACTTTTACTTGGTTTGTCATGTTAAGCTTCTAAATAAGAATGGTGTCCTTGACCAACAAACCTGTTGTTTCTGTTGCATTTTATTTTTCATTGGAGTCGTAAAATCGAGCACATATGGAGCTGTTGTTGTTTAGCAGGTTTACAGCTCTAAGGAAAAGGACTTGAAGGTGTTGGTTGATGAGAAGCTCAATGTGAGCTGGCAATGTGCACTTGCAGCCCAAAAAGCCAGCCATACCCAGGGCTTCATCAAAAGAAACCTGGCCAGCAGGCTGAGGGAGGTGATGTTCCTGGTCTCCTCCCCTCTCATGAGAACTCACTTGAAGTACTGAGTCCAGTTCTGGAGCCCCCAACATACAAAGGAGATGGAGCTGTTGGAGTGAGTCCAGAGAAGGGTCACAAAGATGATCAGAGGGTTGGAGCACCTCTTCTAGAGGACAAGCTGAGAGGGTTGGGGTTGTTTATCCTGGAGAAGAGAAAGCTCTAGGGAGACCTTAGTGCAGCCTCCCAGTACCTGAAAGGGCCTACAGAAAAGCTGGGGAGGGACTTTTCACAAGGCCATGTAGTTACAGGACAAGGGTTAGTGGTTTTAAACTGAAAGAGTGTAGGTTTAGGTTAGATATTAGGAAGAAATTCTTCACTAAGGCTGTGCTGAGATGCTGGAAGAGGTTGCCCAGGGAGGTTATGGAAGCCTCATCCTTGGAAGTGTTCAAGGTTATACTGGAGGGGCTTTGAGCAACCTCGTCTAGTCAGCATTGTCTCTGCCCATGACAGGGACATTTGAAATAGATGAATTAGTTCAAAGGTAGGGTGGGAAGACACTGGCACAGGTTGCCCAGAGAGGTGGTGGAAGCCCCATCCCTGGAAGTTTTTAAGGCCAGGCTGGACAGGGCTCTGAGCAACGTGATCTAGTGGGAGGTGTCCCTGGCCATGGCAGGGGGGTTGGAACTGGATGATCTTAAAGGTCTCTTCCCACCCTGAAAATTCTATGACCTTTAAGGTCTCTTCCTACTGAAACCATTCTATCCTTCCATCATTCTAACCCCAGCAGGCAATTAAGCCCCACACAGCTTCTCTGCTCACTCCCTGGAGCAGAATATTAGAAGGGTAAAAGCATGAAAACTCATGGATTGGGATAAGGTCACTTTAATAGATAAAGCAAAATCCACAAAGAAGCAAAACAAACAAAGGAATTAATTCCCATTGGCAGGCAGGTGTCCAGCCATCTCCAGGGAAGCCAGGTTGAGCATGACTTCTGTGGTCTGGAATATACCATGGGTCAGTTTGAACACATTGCTCTGGCTATGATGTTCCCTCCCAGCTTCTTTTGTACCTGCACACCAGCAAAACATGGGAAGTCGAAAAGTTCTTGATTTCTTGGCAACAACTAAGAACATCAGTGTATTATCATCATTCTTTTCATACCAGATCCCATAATAAAACTCAAACACAGTTCTATTCTAGCTGCTAAGACGGAAATGAGTTCTACCCCAGCTGAAACCAGGACATGAGTATTCTAATTTTGAAAGGGTTATAAAAAGTCTTCAGCTTTTGAGAGAAATAAAAGTCACACAAAGTATGTCTCCACTTCCCAACATTTATCATTTTTTAAGAACTTTCACTTTTCAGTGGTGCTCAACCATTCTGTAGGAGCTTCTTGCAATAGGAAACCGTTTTAAGATTCTTTCAATCAAAAGACATAGAAAGAAAAATGGTGCAGGATACCTACCCCACTGATTCAGACGGACAGAATTTAGGCTCTTCAGTAGTTTTGAAACCTGGAAGGTACAGAAAATTATTGCTATACGTACTCCAGGTTATCTTTTCATCTATCTCCAGCACCTTACTGTATTGTATAAAGACAATTAGCAAGAAGCAGTTATGCATTAGTCTGCTCCATTTATCTGTGGGCAGAAAGGTGTGTCCCAAAGTCAGCATTAGCATTAGGGTGATATGTTGTCACAGATGATGCATTGCCAAGCTCAAGCTAATTGACTGCAGTACACACTTGACATTTGCAAGCAGTTCTTAACAGTTTTATTGTTGTCTTGAAAATAATGGATTGTTCCCCTTTAGACCATGGAGTCACAGACAGTTATCAAAAACATTTTTGTGTCTCCATGATTTGCCTCATCAATGGTGTCACAAAAATAAGCTCATTATTTTTCTACATGGACTTTAACATCTTTCTCAACTGAAAGACTAATCAATATTTTCAAATGATGCCTAATGCTGTTGTCTTAAGAGGAAAAATGATTTTAGCACTTAGAAATCTTGGAATAGCACCATTCATTTGGCTGTTAAATGATCTGCATTAAAAAAGTGTGTGTACTGTATGATAGAGTGCTGTATCAACCTTTTTCTTTTCCAAGCTTCCAAGGTTTTCTTTTGTCTCATATTAGAAATTATGATGATCATTTATGTGCTCACAAGCAACCGAGAAAATGTCTCTGTAAAGTACAGTGAATCTTATGGGAACTATCATTTTCTCTGCTGAACTGTGGAAATAATTTCTGTACTTATTCCAAGAATGCTCATTCCTCTGTTTCCTACTAAGGGCTGTGTCTTGATGTGTTAATAAAATGTTATTATCACAATCTCTACTGTGTCACCATCTACATGGAGAAACATTGTAATCAACTGCTTCTAAATCAATAATGTGCAGATTCACATTTGGATGTGATCAATCAATCCAGCCTGAAACCACAAAGTGTTGGGCTGATAAACACTATATATGAAACAGCCAATACTTAGCTCTACTTTTGATAAACATTCCAGATAAAATCCTATTCATATATGAAAATGTCCCAAGAGTAGTATAACCCTAGCTGCAGTTCTTTGCATTTTGCATCGTCATGGCAGGTGGAATAATTTTTTGCAATTTATGAGGAAATTTTATGTTGTTTGATTATAGGTCTACTCTGTAGATGTAAGCTGATGTCTGTGATCTTCTCCACAGTCCCTCCCTTCTGATACATGTGGCCTGGGGGACTGAGAGCCATCTTCAGGAGAAAATAGTTTCACTTCAGTTGTACAAGGTCCTCGGGTCACAATACTTCCCGCAGCTCTTCCCTTTGGTGGGTTTCTTGATTTGCCAGCAAGATCACAAGTTTTCCAACCCTTTTCTTCTGTGTGGCATCTTCCACCCCAGCTGTCTCTGCAAGTCTTTGCTTTGAGGCTGGATGTGAAGGGAATCCATCTCTTCTCCTGGCTCCAGGCTCCACATGAACCAAGGGCAAGCTGGCACTCACCAAACAGAGCCTGGTGGGGCTGGAGACCTTCTGTCTTCACAAACTCAAAAATTTAATGAAAATATCTGATGATTTCTGGTAAGACATCTGCCAAGGACCTCTAGCTTCAATGCAAGTCCTTTCTTTTTTTCTTTTTTTTTTTTTTTTCTTTTTTTTTTTTTCTTCCAAGGTCCAAAGCCCTGCTTTTCACACGCCACATACTAAATCTTTACAGTAAAATCAGCTAAAATGGATGTCTGGTAACTGTTGCTCTTTATATAAGTTTTCATTTACTTTCTTAGTTGTTTCTCACTTGTGGGCAATGCACCTGAACAGTGAGTGAAGGGATACTATATATATAAATACCAAAAAAATTTCTAAATGTCCTCAAACAAAAAGTCTTGTCTGTGATTTTTTTTTTTAATTTTAAGTTTGCACTTCAAAGCAGTATTGAAACAATATATTAATTTCTATTTGGGAGGCTTTGTGGTTATTTTCATTAAAAATCTACATTCTATGAGGTTGAATTCTGTTCTGAAAACAGTATTAGATTGATAGCTAAGTGACTTAGTGCTGATCTGTCCAGGTTTCCTTGATGATTGATTCAATCTTCCTTTCACTCATACAAGAAAGGAAATGAAAAAAATGGCCTAAAGTGAGGGCTCACTAACCACCTCACAATTGCCTGTAACAATCTTCTATCTGTCTTTACATTTTTAACAGTTGTAGCAGATTGCAGTGATATTCAGCTGTAGATTAATTCAGATTTTTGTATGTTCTGAAGCTAAATTATGCAGCTCAGGTTAACTGTTCATTAGAAAGCAGCTGTGTCTCAGACCCTGTGACACCACTGTCATAATGCCTGATGCTTGGGAGAAAATATTAGGGCAGCTAAAGATTTTTACCTTGTGTATATGGTGGTTAGTTGAAAACTTGACTGCCTGCAAGTATTTGAATATTATAAGAAGTGAAGCTGGTAGGGGTGTTTAAAAAATACCTACCTAGGGAAGAGAGGCTTGGAATTAAAAGCAAGAAATATGATAGGTAATTTTATTTTTTATTTTTTAATTTGAAAAGAAATTATTTTTGTTGGGCAAAAATTTCAATGAGTAAATCTGAGAGAGCCATGTAAGCTCACAAAATAAAATCTCTTAGCTCATCCCTTAAAATAGCTTCAAGAATGCTATATCTACCAATAGAGACAAAAATATAGTAATAATAACACTTTTATAATGATAAACTGACCGATACAAATGAAGTTCATAGAATAAGTAAAACAAAATAACCCTGTAGCATCATCACAAACAGGGAGTGAGGAAAACAAAGTCAGAAAGTAAAAAATAATGTTAAACAAATCCACAGCAGTTTACCAATATTTTGTGCATGTTGTATGCGGGGAAAAAGCCTAAACAGCATATTAAGGCCAGAAAAATGAAGGAAAAAAATCATATGATGGTTGCATGTATAATCACTATTCTCTCCCCTCTGCAAGGAATATCATTAAATGTGTGGGATGAATCGGATCACAATGGGGGGAAAATAGCACAGAGGAGCAGAAGACTGCATCATGATGCAGACAGTGAATTAATCAGAGAACCAGGATTATTCGGGTGGTTATAAATGTAACTTTTCCCTTTAAAGCTTGAAATAAATCTTTGTCTCTATATCCTTAAAAATCTTCTCCTCAGGAGCAAGTTATCACGTGAGACTTACAGCCTTGTTGGGCAAGTGGTTCAGTGCTCCAGTTGCTGTATTTATGAGCTGTTGGCCAGAGAAGATTGTCATCCCAGACAGCAGATGGATGGATGGCATCCAATGCCTTATCTTTAGAGGATGGTTAAAGATGCCTGAGCTTGTTATGCTGAGCAGAATTTGCTTTATGTGCCAGGATCTGATGGAAGTATTTAAAGGTGTAAAGAGAAGCACAGCCAGATCAACCAGACCAGGTTCAGTCATTCCTTACAGCCTTTCAGAACACACTGGTGATGCTTGGCAGTGTGATAAACAAATGTTTAAATCCTCTTCCCTCTTTTTAAACTTGATTTGGCATTTTCCCAGCAATATTTATTCCTGAGGGTTTCAAATTTTAGGAGATGGTGATTTTTAATAATTTATAACTCACCCAAAGTTAAATGGAATTTGATGGGACAAAATATTTCTTTAGCCTGAGGGTTTCCTCCCTCCTGAATTGGAAGGTTTTTCTGCAACTGCAGGGGTGAATTAGAGCAGCCTTAAAAAAAACAAGAGTCTTGCAAGAATGGGATGTGTTAGGCTGTCTTCTGGAGACCACTACTTGCTCCCTTGCAAGGGCACCTGTGGTCATTTTTTAAAGGACCTCCTGTATGTGCAACTTCATACATGGAACCTAAAAAGTAAAAAGAGCACTTAGCAGTGACAGAAAAGCTTGTGTTTCCAACCTCTTATTCACCTCCCTGAAGTTGTGCCACACACCTGAAAAGGATATGAGCTTTATGGCCCACAAGGAAAGCAAGGAAAAGTTGTTCTGGAGTCTGGTAGATCAGGAAAAGAAGTGAGGTGGACTTTTTGCCTCATTTTAGTCAAAGACATCATCTTTATTGCATCAAGTGTTAATACCTGAATAGATTTGTCCTGTCTATATTTTAGCTTCTGTTAAATGTTCAGGGTGAATCATCTCATATTATTACTATGTCTGAAAACTCTGGGTTCTCCTTCCAGTCAATGGAGAAAAATAAGCATTTTTAGGGCAGAGTACATTTCACAGTACATCTGCATACACTATGATGAGCTGAATTACACCACAGGAGTCCTGTTTCTCTATAATTATGAAGGGGGAAGTTTCTCTGAAGTGGTCATCTACAAATTAAACATCAACTGTAGAGCAGAGAACTCACCCCATGGTGTGAACTGCTGTGAATTAAGGAGGTTCTGGGTATGAGCCTCCACTTTAGTCAAGGTATCTTATGATGCCCAGGGCCTGGGGGGCAGCAAATCTGTCTGACCCCCATGGAGGTAGGGAACCTGAGGGCTTCTTGTTGCCACACATCTTTGGCAACATGAAAACTTGGGACCTACCTTCACCCCCCTCTGAAAGTGCTTCAGGGCTTCTTTGGGCTGCCCATCTGCTACCTGCAAGGCTGACTGGGGGCCTAGGAAACACTTTGAAGAGATAGAAATCATTACTAAACTTAAGCATTTCAGAGTGTGCATTTCTTGGGGAATATTTAAAAGTTTCAGTTCCATGCCATTTTGTCACGTCCAGGGTGTTGTGCAGAACAGACATCCTGGCTGTTGGCTTCCTAATTTAAGTGTATTAATTTCAAGGAGGAGACTTTGTAATTACCCTGATTACTTCATTCAGTTCTCAATAAAGTTTCCCATTTCCTTGCTCTCAGGCAAAGGGCTGTCACACTTGTCCAAGGATGAAGCTCAGGGCTCCAAAGGGCAGGTAAACCATGCTGGACAGACATCTCCTTAGGTTGCAGTTGTGTCTACTGAAGTCTGAAGTGCCTGCCTCATTCTCTGTCCCATCACAACCACATATATGCAGAACTGTATGCCAAAAGAGTCTGATATGCAAATAATAAAACATAAAACTTTGCCAAATCTGATGGAATGAGGTGGGAACAGCTCTGCTGGCAGATAGGATGCAGCAGGAGAGGGTTATGAACAGCTGGAGGAAAGATCCTGAGCAGTCTTCATGCTGCTGACACAGCTGTTTGCTGAATGCACATCTGTCTTTGTCTCACTGACAAAGAAATATTGGCAAAATCACATCACTATTGCTCTAAGTCAGAGTAATTTGATTTCAGATTATACAGTTGGGAATTTATGTTTGTGTCTTGTATTTATAAAATTCTTGTATAATGGGTAAAACGTGCCACACACAGAGAGATGTTGGAAGAAAATGCATATGCATATGCATATGCAATTCAAAATGCATAAAGGCCCCATCTCTTCCCTTTGTTGAAGAGGACAAGAGGAGCTGGTCCTTTTAGGAAGCATCTGACCATCTCTGTTTTGTCATACATTGTATATTATGATGGACTGAAGCATCCATGATTCCATAATACTCTATTTTACATAATTTTTTTTTTAATCCACTGCTTCTATTAGCAGTTTAACAATTCCTCCTGCATGGTATTTCTTCCACATAATTATAATATATCTGATAGTGATTAACTGAGGGCCTAAGAATTTCTCATTTTGTTTACTTTGAGGTTATTAATGACACTAGATCTTCAACAGTCAATAAGCTTGTCTGAGATAGTTTTCATTTACCTTTGAATGCCGTTTTCTGAGCAAGTGTGTATGAAAGGATTTTCAGCACTAAGAGAATGCTATAATGTCTCATAATATTTCAAAGATATGGTTAGTAACTTCCTTCTGTGACATTGCAGCTACTTAGGTCAACAGCACTGTGTCCATTCCACATGATTATCTAATCTGGTTGTTCTTTCAATTTAGGATAAAAAAGAGTGACAGGGTGTTATACTTGTAAGCCAAAGTTTCCTCTTAGAGAAATTCCAGGCACTGCTCAGGAGTCTCTCAGTAAGTGATCAATCCCTACCTATCTACCTTCTGTTTTAAGCTCCACAATGAGATAGAATGTTGGAGGGATTGCTTTTAGCTCTTGTTAGCAGGAAGCTATCTAGGAGTATGCCTGAGTCTTTCTCAGCTACATCAGTAGGATGCATTACTTGAGCATGTGAGCTACCTGCCACTACATCTTTCTTCAGGAAAACAGAGTTCAGTGCTAATGTGGAGATTATGATCTGTCTTCCTGTGGTTTACAGGGCTGTAAAGTGTACCTCCTGTATCTGGCCACTAATCTGAACTGAATTCTTTCCTGACCTGGTGAAAAGCATTGAAATCTGATATCTGTTGTCTTTTGATTAAGATTAAAGTACTAAGTACAACACTGACCTCTTCCTGGCTAAAATGAAACCCTCTTGACATGGGTTTCCCAGCTTTCTGTTATTTACAGTGATACTTTCACTACAACATGGTCCTTCACTGTAGATAAGCACTTACTGGAATTAGTTTGCTCCACAATACAGAAAGATCACGAACTTCCATAGCAAATTTTTGCCCTGTGGTCTGAAAAATATGGTATATGCCAAAAGCACAGATGATACCTTAGGATTTGGGAGCAACTTTCTCTGTGTGTTATGTTTTGTAGAATACAGAGATTGAATGTTTTGGATATACTGTTGGTAACAGGATGTTAATTGTCAGGGACCATCTGGTGTGAAATTGATTGACCATGAGTCAGACAAATATCATTTAGAGATTCAGCAACATTTGGGAAATCATGTAGAAGTTTTTCTGGTTTCCCCCCTCTGCTTTCCTTTAACAGTGGTCACATTTTAAACTAAATTATAGGTGGATTTATCTTTAAATTCTTGTTTATGCAAGAAGGAAGGCAGTGCAAAACTGACCTTTTGGTTTCATTATAATATTATAATGGTAACATAATGGTGATATAATAGTCTCTTGTCCCAAATAACAAGCAATAAGACAAGAGAAAATGTCCTCAAGTTGTGCCAGGGGAGGTTTAGATTGGATATTAGGAAAAAATTCTTCACCAAAAGGGTTGTCAAGCACTGGAACTGGCTGCCCAGAGAAGTTATTGTGTCACCATCCCTGGAGGTGTTTAAAAGCTGTGTAGATGTGATGCTTAGAGAAATGGTTTAGTGATGGACTTGGCAATATCATGTTAACAGATGGACTCAATCTTAAAAGTCTTTTCTGACCAAAACAATTCTAAGTATTCAGTCAGTGTAAGATTCCCTTCTGACATAAACAGCTTTAGAGAATCCATTCCAGACTTACAGTGCTGAATTTAATAGTGTATTATTATAAATGCAGGGTTTCTCCTGTTCTTGTGAACTGCAGAGATGTTTGGATGGCCATGATTTTAAAGATGGTTCTGCTCCTTCCTGCCTGTGTGATGCCCTCTGCTCAGCACTGGTGAGACACATCCAGATGTTCTGGGTCCAGTCCTGGGTTCCCCAGTGCAATGACACAAATGGGATTAAGGGTCTGGTGCATCTGATGTAAGAGGAGAAATTGAGGGAGCCTTGAGAAAAGGAGGCTCAGAGGAATCTTATCTGTGTGGGAGGGAATGAAGAAAACAAGCCAGTAACCAGAGAATGAACATGAGGTGACAGGAACATGCTGTTCCTTTAAAAAGTTAAGCCCTGGGTCCCATGGCATCTCTAGTAATTACCCATTGAAAATCTAAATTTCACACGTTTGTGGCTTGGCTTCTCTGCCTTCAGCACAACACCTCTGGCCCTGTAAAACACTTACTTGGAATTTAAAAGTTACAAAGGAAAACTGGAGAGTTTTACCAAATTGTAGGTTAATTTTTGTGGTCATGTCTCAAACGGTTGTGGTTCAGCATTGTGGTGCTTCCTTTAAATCTTTATTTCCTAGTTTTTCAAAATGCAAGAATGATTGGTTATAATTATAACCATAATTATATATAATTACATATATATATATAATTATTACATATAATAATTATATATATAATATAATAACCATAACCATTTAGCCAGGAATAGGTCAATGTTGTACTTTTTACTTTAATCTCAATCAAAAGAAAACAGAAAACCATAATAATAATAATAATAACAATAATAATAATAATAATAATTTAATTCATTATTCATGCTGTCTTATTACAAATGGTTTTACATTTATTTTACCTAGTGAGAGAAGTACAAGGAATTTGGGTCTAATATTAAGGTGAGTACCTATTACACTGTCGGTAAATGGATTTTCTGTTTGGTTTGGTTTTGTGTTTGCGCACCAGGCTGCAGCCTAAACCCTGCCCTGCTTAGCTGTGTTTTAAACACCATTCTGTTAATAGGGAAGAGTGGTACTGTGGTGTGTTGAGCTGAGCAAATACTTTTTCTATGTTATCTTTGGTACTTTCCTCCTTCAAATAATCACTGATGTGAAATATATGAGAATATAATACAACCTGACATGTAGGTTTGAAGCAAAGTAATCAATTAATCTGAATGAAGAGATAACCCAATTTTCTCAGAAGGGTTCAGCAATATTAAATTAATATTTCCTTGAGCTAACACAGCCAGAGCTGAGGGTTAAGCCTGCTTGCACAACCCTGGTTTTGGGACAGGTGATCTGGATGAGTGGAAGTTCTTTGGTTCATAGAAATCATGCTTATAAACCAGAAACCCATGAGCTTGGTTTTCACACAGAGATGAAGGCTCCATTACTGATCAATAGCCATGCAAATCATCCCCAGAAGAGTCACCACAGTGTAAAGACTAGTGCAGTACATGCCTAATGTCCCAGCAGTAGGAATTGTCTGAGACATCCAGGGAAGGAATAATAAAAGTCACAATAAGGATTGGATCTACGTTCCTCTCATCATTCATTTTCCCCTGCTTCATTCAGCCTCTGCAAGGGCTGAAGGAAGAATTCCTTGCTTGGACAGAAGATGCTGTCTCCTGTGTGCCCATAAAGTGGGTTTAAACATCCTCCCCTGACCAGTGATCCTATTCTGACCAGGGAAGAGCAGCTCCTCTTCCTTCATAGGCATAGAATAGGATCCAGCTCAGAGATATGTAGGTGGGCTCATGGAAATTATCATCAGCCATCCAGACTGATCTCAGATAGTCCATGTACTGAGGGCCAGACTGCAGGCCATCATCTAACAAGTGTGTTCAACTTAACTTCCTATGCTAAGATTTATCACAAGGAAATTGTCTGCATCAACTTTCCAGCCCCCACCGTGGTTCCTCTTGTTCAGGAGAGAAAAGGCAACTCCAAATAAAGCCCTAGTACAGCTCCATGTTGATAAGGAGTATTGTGTAGCTGGCTTTAATCTAGGTAGAATGTTTGATATGAACCTGAGAGTCCTTGCAGATAACTTCAAAGCTGAGCCTAATAATCAGCGGAGCTATATGTGTATTGATCATTCTGTGGGTTGTTGGGGTTTTTTTAAACCAAGGATTAAAAAAAAATACAGAAGCCAAATTCAGATCACACAATTTTCAGCTGCATGTATTCCTGCCAGCAAAATTTATATCTGTTGAAATGTGAGCAGGCAGCTAAGTCCAATTTGAATAAAACTGGAAGCTGTAAGATTTCAAAATATCATTTACATTCCCTATCACAGTGGTATGGCAACATCTAAACACAAATACATACCCAAACACTTTAAAGCAGGGCTGAGGTATATGACTGAAATCTCTGTCCAAGCAAGACTGCAGACAGTTACATAATTTGTCTACAAACCCAATTTGTGCACCTGAAGTTTTTGCAAACATTTGTGCTGCTGGCATTTCTGTATGGGCCCCTTAGAACAATTTTCTGCTGCTCTTCCCCAGCAGTTTCCCCTGTGCACAGAGAGAAACTTGACCAGACAATTTTATCTTAGAAGGTTCACCTGAGACCTATGTTTGCCTTTTAGAAACAAACATTTTGTGACTGCCTTGAGAACTGGGGCTGTAGTGATGGTGCCAAACATATATTTCCAAATCTAAGCCCAAGAGACCTATTAAGCTGTTTTTTTCCCAGGGCTGCAGAGCACAGGACTGGAAAGAAGTCAGTGGTTTATGTTGTTGTGTTCAGATCTTTGTTGTGTCCATTGCTTTGTTCCAACCACCATCCTCCCACTGAATGTATAGGGAGGACAGATCCTGGAGAGAAAGAGCTCTGAAGCTTTTTTCCTGGATTAACATGCCAGAATATGTGGTGCCTATAAATTCTGTGCCATGTGAAAGAGGATGAGGGGACAGCCCCTTAAAGAACTGAAGGAGGAGCCACGAGTGTCCTCCTGCGACAGACATCCAAGGTGATGCCTTTCCTCACCTGCAAACATGATGTGACAACACTGCAGAGCTGTTTTGCCCTCCAGAGATGCTGATACTTCAACCAATTCCTGCAGCTGATTTTGTGCTATTTGGGAGTGAAGTGCAGTCAGCTGAAGCCTGGGGAATTCAGATCAACTTTTCATTAGTTTTGGTGACATAATTTGAAGAAACAGCAGCTGAAGGCTCCTGGTGAACGTAAGTCGGGATATTCTTCCTAATTATGGACCCTGCCAGGTGAACTCATTTAGAGCATGAGGAAATATCATTCTCCCTGGCTCACATTGCACTCAAAAGAGGAAAGCCCAGGACATGTCCTGACAGATAGCATTATAGTGCTGTTGGGGTCAGAATGCATGGAAGAATAAATGAAAAGCTGTGCCCATACTGAAGAGTCCATGTATACCTAGACTCCTCTGATCCAAAAAGAACTTGGGAATCAAAGTCAGGTACATGATTACAACCAGGGAAAGAAGCCAGTGTGGGGGGTGAAGAAAAACTGCTCTCTTGTTGGTGGGACACCCAGTTCCAGTGTGTACTTAACAGTAAGGAAATCAGTGCTTTGACATCAGCCCTAGAGGTGTTCAAGTTCTCAGTGTGTTGTGACCCATAATGCTGATGCAGATCTTCAACAAGATGTGGAGATCCAGGAGGACAGGTCCTTCCAGGAAGGGAACAGCACTGCTCCATGTGATGAAATGAGTCACTGGCCTGGTGGCTCAGTCTTTTCCTTTGTGTTTTGAGGTTAGAAGGAGGAGGGAACAAGAGGAGGTCTGAAGGAGACCATTTTCTCAGTTCTACCCCTTTCTCAGTCCTACTCCTAGCAATGCTCTTCCTGCCTTTGCCTGCAAGTGCAGACCCTGTTTTCTGCTTCTTCAGTCTGAAATTCTTTGTTGTCCCCACTCATGTCTCTTTGAGCAGCTACTACTTCTCCTGTCTCTCCTCTTTGCTTCACTTTCCTCTCCTCTGCTGCTGACATCTGTTTTGAAGCTATGAGATTTGGCTGCTTTTTCTCAGAGCTCCTTCCCTTTTCACACAAATTCCCTGCTTCCCTCAGATTACATTTCTTCTTTTTTTTTTTTTTTTTCACCCTCATATCCTAACTTGGGAGGGAGTTCTCCTGTAATGGCTACACCACATCCAATGATCAGGAGACTTGAAGCCACTCTGGAGCTACAGTAGTTGAGCCATATTCTTTAATCTCATGATGGTTTTCTTCTTCCACAGCTGGCATAGTTTTCTGATGTACCTTAGACCTTAAACAAAGTCAAAATTACAATCCTGCTGCTATTGGTAGTAAAAGCTGTAGACCATTCAGGTAAGGACTTTGACAAGGACATGGAAGTCTTATTTTCTAAATATCTTTATTGCAGATTACTGCAGATTATTATTAGTAAAGCAGCTATTCAAGTAATAAGGCAAATATATATAAAGTTATTACTCAATTAGTACCAGAAAATCAAGTTTGTATATATATACATATATATATTTCAATAGTAACACTACTCAATAGTAGCAGCTACTGTATATTTAAATATTACAGTTTATTAGAAAATTATCACTAGAATAGCAGCAAATACAGTTATGATTAATCACATATACACCCCCCTATATGTTATTCAAAATTATACCAGTATAGCACTTACCAAACTCCTCCCAGAAGCGGGACCTCAAAATCAATGACAGAAATATAATTAAAAAATTTTCCACATCACAGAGCCACGTCAGACTGGTATCCCCAGCAATGGTCCAACTTGCCCAGGAGATCTGGTAGAAAAGTTTGTGCAGGGGGAGTTATCAAACAAAAAGATTCTATATTGGATAGAAAGCAAGTCAAATTTATACCACAGGGATAGAAGGGGTATAGGACACTACCACCTGGAGCAGCCAATAGATGCTGCTAATTTCTGTTTTTCACCTAGAGAGCCAATAAACAATGACATTTTCTATTCTTGCAGATCAATTTTTATTTTTGCAGACGGTTCTCCTATTAATTCAGTTAGAACAGCCAATAGCAGCTGCCATTTCTATCAGGACCATTTCCCTCTTTCCCAAACTATTTTTCACCTTTCTAGATGATAAGTCGTTGTTATGGTCTCTTGATTTTGTGCTTCTAAATAGTCTCTCAGGATACCTCTGGATTTTAGGTACCTGGCTGCACTTGAAAAGAGTCAGCTGTGCTTCTCAAGTGTGCTTGCATAGGCCTAGCTCCCAGGCTGGCAAACAATTTCTTTGTCAGGATTTTTCCTCTAATAACAAGGTCGTCTCAATGGCAACCCAAGCACTTTGATCTAGAAAGGCAACAGCACTAGGGACTGGAGAGTTGGGCTGATTCCAACGGGATGAGGTTCAACACGGCCAAGTGCCGGGTCCTGCAGTTTGGCCACAACAACCCCATGGGGAGCTCCAGGCTGGGCACAGAGTGGTTGGAGAGCAGCCAGGCAGAGAGGGACCTGGGAGTCTGGATTGACAGGAAGCTGAACATGAGCCAGCAGTGTGCCCAGGTAGCCAAGAAGGCCAATGGCATCCTGGCCTGTATCAGGAACAGCGTGGCCAGCAGGTCCAGGGAAGGGATTCTGCCCCTGTACTCAGCGCTGGTGAGGCCACACCTCGAGTCCTGTGTCCAGTTCTGGGCCCCTCAGTTTAGGAAGGAGATTGAGGTCCTGGAGCAGGTCCAAAGGAGGGCAACCAGGCTGGTGAAGGGACTCGAGCACAGATCCTATGAGGAGAGGCTGAGGGAGCTGGGGGTGTTCAGCCTGGAGAAGAGGAGGCTCAGGGGAGACCTCATCACTCTCTACAACTCCCTGAAAGGAGGGGGTAGCCAGGGGGGGGTTGGTCTCTTTTCCCAGGCAACTCTCAGCAAGACAAGAGGGCACAGTCTCAAGTTGTGCCAGGGGAGGTTTAGGTTGGACATTAGAAAGAATTTCTTTACTGAGAGGGTGATCAGGCATTGGAATGGGCTGCCCAGGGAAGTGGTGGATTCTCCATCCCTGGAGATATTTAAAAAGAGACTGGATGTGGCACTCAGTGCCATGGGCTGGGAACTGCAGCGGTAGTGGATCAAGGGTTGGACTTGATGATCTCTGAGGTCCCTTCCAACCCAGCCAATTCTATGATTCTATGATTAATGCTCACCTTAAAGAAGATCTACAAAAGGCATCCTAAAGTTTGGCTCCTTTCATATGCTGGACAAAATCAGACGTTACCATGGGCAAAAGTAAATTCTGAGGATCCTTGTCACTGGTGTTTCTGGAAAATCTGTGAACTAATTAATGGACAATCCAGAAGGGGCCAAATACTGACCTGCACTGATCATCAGGGTGTAAACCTGCCAGAGAATCAGTAAATCTGTGGTCCTGAAAACTCACCTGAAGAAGGAGGGTTTGTCACATTTGGGTTTGTCAGTTTCTGTTGAGAGCCTGTAGTTGGGAATCTTCAGCTTGCATTGTGGAGTATTGGCTTCACAGTGAGAAAATTAGCAAGTAAAAAGGGAGCCAAGAGGTTCTAGAATTGGGCTGCTGACTTTTGGTACTTCAACCGTAGTCACATACTTGAAAAAAAAAAAAAAAAAAAAAAAAGAAAAAGAAAAAAAAGCAAAAAGAAAAAAGAAAAAAAAAATTTACAAAAAGCTTGAGAACATTTTTGGCTTCATTATCTGGTCCATAATAACATAATTCAGACAGTATGTGCAGCCATCAACACCCAGAGACTGTCTCATGTAAGTACAGAATAGGTCAAGGAAGAAGCTTTACGTGGGGTCAGAAATACTCAACACAACACAAGGAATATCCATCTCCAGCAGGCAATGGCAGGGTAGTGCCCCAGAGCAGAGCTTTGCAGGTTTTTTTCTTTTTTTCTTTGAGCAATTGCTTGATTTTTCAAACCAAAACCCAATCTACAAAAAGATAGAATGCCTTCCTCCCTCATGAGATGGGGAAATTTAAAGGCAGGTACTGAAAGTATAAAATGGAGAAAAAGCCCTGAGTTCCTGAAATACCACAGCAATGAAGTCTCTGCAAGTATTTAGATTACATCTTTACTGTAAAGAGCTTTTTCCCTGGAGGTTTCTCACTCTCTGTGCTACCTCCAAAATCATAACTCACTGCTGATGAACTGGAACAATGACAATGTACATTTATACAGCCTCAGAGTTGATGGAAGCCATGTTCCCAAGGCTACTCATTAATTAACTCTAATTAAACAGAGTGGAAACCTTTTGACAAGAACATGGCCTTTTTTCTGACGCCACCTCAGGATCTGCAAAAGAATTCTGTAGGAGGGGTATCAGAGAGCAAATGTGCTCCTTGTGTGAGGGGAAGGGAGTTCGACAGTTTGAATAAAACAGTTCCCAGAAATACATAATGTGTCCTGGGGCTGATGCAGGATATTGGGGTGAGGTGTCAAATGCAGCAGGATTTAAATAGAGCCAGTAGAATTGATATGAACAGGGCTTTCTGGTAATTTTTCTTTGCCCTCTGGCCCTGGGTTTTTTAATTGCTTCATTCATACTGCTCTCACACAGTTATTTACAAGGCTGGCTAAGGGATTTCAGAGAGGATTAACAAGATAACTCCTTGGAACATACTGTGGTTGTGTCCAACTCATCGTATTCTGGAAGGGTAGAGGAGAGATACTTAAAGACATCATACAGGCCATCTATTTGCATTGGGGAGGAATCAGATCTTCTGAAGTCTTCTCCAGTAGCTGTTTGGTAGAAATATAGCAAACAAAACAGTGAATTTTTACCATCCCTTAGCAATCTTTTGCATAATCAAAGACCCTACTAAAAACCCCACTCTTCCCTTGTAAAACATGTTTTCTAAGGATCTTATCCCTCTTAAAAGCTCCAATAATTTTACATTTCTTTATTGCCTAAGGATTACAACTGGACCCACTATTGCAGCTGTGGCCAAATATAGCAGAATAATTGCTTCCTGTGTCTCATGTGTAACTCCCCTGTTAATAAGGATCCAGAGTTGTCTTTTTTACCCTGAAGGTTCACGTAGCTGTCTCTTATTTTCTTACTGATCCATTATACCCTGTGGTACTGCTGCCTGCTACATCACTTCCCATTTTGTATTCATTCATTTAATGTCTTCCTTAATGGACCACTTTGCCTTCCTCTTCATAGAATTCTGCCTTTCAGATCTCAGTCTATTTTTTCTTTTTTAGTTTATCAAGATTAATTTTGAACCTGTCCTCCAGAGTGCTTACACATTTTTCTGCTTCATGTCATCAACAAATTTATATGTGCTTTCAATTCATTAACAGTCCATAAAAAATACATGACGACTGGGGTCAAGGTAGCTTTCTGCAGGACTCTATCCTTTTCATTGTGACAAAAAGACTCTGATAACCACACTTGCAACTCAGTTTAAATAAAAATTCTTCCAGCTTGCTGTTGCAGATATCTTCTTTTTATAAGCCCCGGTAATTTTATTTTCCATTCTCATTTAAGATTGCTCTGTCTCATAGGCAAATCTAAGGGGCAGTGGGAAAGGGACTGAATTAATAGTGAAGTTCCAGCACCAGATGGTTTTGCTGAACAAGCAGATCTGCAGCAAGAAGAAAGGAGTTGTACATCCTCACAGAGGCGAAGTCACCACAGCACTGGACAAAGAAAAGATCATCACAGAAGTCTGAAAGGGCAGAGCAGACTGATGGGATCACTGTTCCTTGCTTGAAAGCATTCACATTCATTGAAAGTCTTGTGAGGTTTGGATGGGCAACATTCAATCTGTACTTGAGTAGCTCCTGTTCCATTACAAATATGAGGATGGAAAAAGGAGGTGTTGGCTATTTACAGGATGCTGGTACATTGCACAAAAGCATTCAGATATTATAAAGGGACCTCAGGATGCCATATAACCTTCTCTTCCACTCAAAGCATGAGCTACATCAATGCAGAATTAGCACTTCTGGCTTCATTCCAGCCAAATCCAGAAACCTGCAACAGTGGAGATTTCACAATGATTTCAGTGATCTGTTCCAGTGCTGTGACTCAGAATACCTCAGAATGTCCAGTCCCATTTGCTTGGTCCCATGATGCTGATATCTCCAGACAGTCAGCACGAGGAAACCATGGTGGAAGTGGGTGTTGGTGTCTCTGAACAAAACCAGCATATTCACAGATGGTAAAGGCTTGTAGGGTCAAAGATGTGACAGCAGCTCTTACAGCAAAGGCTCCACAGGACTCTGACATAAAAGTTGGTGATTGAGCACTGCTCCATCCTACCTCACATCTCTGAAGCCTTTGAGCCAACTCATCTAGACCTGCAATCACAGTTATCTTTCACTACAGGATGCTCATGAAGATGATATCTGGTGTTATCTGATGAGTAGAAACACACTAGAGCATCTTATAAGGGATAGATGCAGTGAAAGTGTCTTTAATGCTGCGCTCAGGACAGTGACAGCCTTATCAGCCTGCTGATTTGGGCATATCATTTGAGCATATTTGCCATAGCAAAACTCTCCTTAAAGACAGAGGGCTTAAAAACCAAGTTTGTTTTTTGTATGTCACACATATGTGACATACACATTTTGTATGTGTGACTTCCAGCAGTATTTGACATTTCCCTATCATATCGCATTACATCACAAAGTGGCATCATTGATCTTCATGGTATTCACTGATGTCTTTAGTCTAGAATTCCCACAATCTTTTAGTGCAAGTTCATCCTGAGACTCAGTGGTTAGCAATTGATCAACCTCTTTCACCCTATAAAAAAAAAATTTTAGAAAATGAGCCCCTTCCATCTTCCATTTAACTTTGTTTTTCTAACATAAGGCTAAGAAAAGCAACACTGACATTGAAGTGATATGAATACAGCAATAATTGTAAAATACAAATATTACATTTAAAAAGTTTCATAAAACTACCAAGCGATTCCTGTGGCTTCTAAGTTTTATTCCCATCACACATAGTGAAAGAAAAGGCACAATTTGATCATAGAGGATAAAAAAATACATTTTCAAAACATCTAATATAGATACATATGCAATGTAGGTACCTCTATTTTTCATTTTCTCTGAGAGAAGGAAAAAGTTATAAAGAAAATAGGCCCAAATATTCAAAGGTCCCGGCTTCTTCTTGGCAAGTGTACAATGCCAATGTACTTCCAATGGTATTTGGAAGCAGGTATTCATGGGAATTTTATGCCTTATATGAAATTTGCAGTTTACTTCTCAGTATTTTCCTAGTATTTCCCAGATGGAAAATGACATTTTTTCTGATGAAATCTATAGAGCCTTGTTCAGGTTTGCTTTGAGCTGTTCAAAACATTCCCCAGGAAGAAGGTGAAAGGACAAAATCCAGATTGACCAGAATGTTTTTCCAACAAAAATAATTTCCTATTAAAATTGGTAATTTTTGTATCAAGACCGGTGAATTTAATTCTTGCACGTTTTGGGAGGCAGAAGGAATTATAAAAGGGGTGGGTTAAAGAAGCAAAGAATACAACTTTTCTGGCAAATAGGCTAACACCACTTTTCCTCTGTCACTTGCACTGACAAGACTGTGGGTAGCTCTGTCAGAATCCAGAAAATCACTGTCATACCATGGTGCAGGAGGACAAGGACACAAGGGATCTACTCCTTGATTTTAATTTTAAAATGCTCTTGAAGTGCAGATCTTCTGGTTGTTCACCTCCACTCAAAGAGCTAATGTTAGGAATGAAAATTTAGCCCTCCCCCTGTTTTTCAGAGTACTGTCATTGTAGTTGGCATAAGCATGGTGGGTATTTAAACTCTGCTGATAAATGCACTGGTTCTTGTTCTGTATGCTGTTCCTTGATGCTCAGAAAATGGACAAGATTGTTTCTCAGTAAATGCCAAGAAAAAACATGTATTTGATTTTCCCCCTATAACACACACCTCCCATCCTCGTATTTTTTTCTATAATTCCTCTTCAAATCAAAGCCTAGAACAGGTCACCATATTGAAAACGCCTCCTCAAAAATCAATGAGTGTTTCCTATTCTGGATTGCATTACAGATAAGAATGCTGCAGTAATCCTCTTTATGAGGGAAAAATATAGAGACCTTTATATAGCAGTATAAATGATGTCTCTCCCGAGTGAGCAGCAGCATTTCTCAAATAGCTGCTAATAAGACTAAATATGGTAAAGAATTGCAGTGAATCACAGTGTTGCACTGGGTTATGCAACCCTCTAAGGTCACTTACATAAAGAAGTGAACAAATTAAGGGCTAAAAAGCTTCTCTGTTGATGAATTGGTAAGACATGCAAATGGCCTTGAAAAAGAAAACTTCTGCCTGCTGCAGTGGGACACAGGGCTCTGACAACTGGTGTAATTGTACCATAGAATCATATCATAGAATGGCTTGGGTTGGAAGGGACCTTAAAATTCATCTAGTTCCAAGCTCTCTGAGCTCATCTGAAACAACCACTGGTTTCAGACACTCTTGATGATATTGCTGGTAGAATCCACTCAACCCTTCCTTGGATCCCCACTGACATCAGGCAGAAGGGATATTGCTGCTATGGCTCACATTATTTGGCTGTTGTAAAATCTGGCTTCTGGGGGACAGGAAAAAGGCAGAAGTAAATACTCCAAGAAGCATCATACTGTGGGAAGTGGGAGGAAGAGCTTCTTCAAGTAGGTTTAGACAGTCTTATCCCTTTCTGTTCTTGAATATTCCTGACTGAGTTGCACCTCTAAAAATCATATTGCTACCTATTTGTTCCCATTCAATAATAGATATAACCTGAAAATTGAGATGCAGTAGAAACACAACTGAGCTTATAAAAATGTGAATATCTGTCTATAAAACATGGCATTTTTACCCTTTAAGGAATTTATATGCATAGGAATTTGTATAAACTTTTTCAGATTCTGTGTGAGAGGAACTATATCAGATATCAGCTGATAATTTAACGAGGAGAAGTTTCTTCTTGAATCCATTAGTTACAGCTGAGCTTACAGCAAATTAGCCAGGGAGCTAATTACTGGCATTGTGGATGACGATGCAAATTGAATGCCTGCTTTTCAAGCAACGTGGTACTTCCCCATATGATCAAAAGGGAAGGGAACTGCTACACAGCATTTTCCCAACTTAGTTTCTGTACTGACAGTCTGTCTAGTCACCAATATATTTCAGAGACATAGTAAATGCCCAGAAGGACTGAGAGATTTTATATTATGTCTCAAAGATGAGTGGTTTCAGACCTTCTCTGCCCTGAGAGGTGTTGGGAAAGATGCAGCTCACTGGAGAAGAGCTAGATAAACTTAAATTTTAAATTGTGAATCACTGAAGTGTTTTAAGGGTGGTTAAGAGCCAGGGAAAAGGATTCTTAGGGTTTAGCTCAGCTCTTCAGAAGGATGTGAGCAGCAGCTACTATTGATCCAAGCCATGAGTGAAGGGATAACACAAAATGGCTCATGGGCCATTATCTCATAGACATCCTTAGGATAGAGGCAAAAGGTGTGAGATGGACTTCAGCTGAGCTTTCTCAAAGGATCAAGTTACAGCATGTTCCTTTTGCATTTTCCTTAAATTCCCTCTGTGTTGTCTTTTTCACTTGTTTTGCAGAAAGCTTCAAATGCTTGTGAGTGGGGGGACTCTGCCTGCTAAGGGTGCCCAGAGATAACAGATTTCTTATTCTCAGATGCTGAGAGATGGGACAAGGACCCTCTGGGATGGCTGTGCTGTTTCCAGAAAAGACCCTGGATAATCCTTCCTCAGTCCTTTTTGTTGCTGTCAGCCACAGCAGAATGTTTCAGTGTGATTTATTCACTGACTGCAATTTAGATTCATCAAAATCACAGCGAGCACCCTCATAGCACTGTTCTCTCTCTTTTAACAGTTGTGGCACTTTCATTTTACCTCTGGAAAGAGCTCTCCTTGCTTGGAGATCTCATGGCTTGCTCTTTGGATGGTTGAGGGTCCATCTGATTCTTTCAACAATGTAGAGGTTTCCCTGAGAAAGTTTAGCAGGTTTTCACACATTATTTTCACCAGCACAGGAAAAGCTGAACACTCAGCATTTTGAGGGAAGCAGTAGGACAGCCAAATTTCTAGATTTTTTTTCCTTGATGCCAAATGTGTATGATTTATAATAAATTTTAATTTTGCATAAGAAAACCCAAAAGGATAAGAACAGAGTGTACAGGTTTCATCCCATTCAACAGAATCAGCTACCTGTTTATAAGCTGCGGCTTGTCACATCTGTCTGCTCCATTCAAAGGATGATATTACAAAGAAGTAAGAGAACAGCATTAGTAAGAACAGTCAGATGTTGCTCTGGTACCTAAAGGTGCTGAGACAGGATTTACACCTGAAATATTTAGCTTATAGTATAACTTCTTTCATACATGGGCTATAAACTTTCATGTAAGAGCCTGGCACCACATAACCCTGATCATCATACAGGCCAGAGCTGGAATATAAATTTAAAGAGAGAAAAAACTGCAACAGTAGCATGAGGAAGTCTAAGAATAGGCTGAAAATATGCAACACAGCAACAGACTATGAGAAACTGCTTCTGTCTGTCATAGTTTTTTACTATACAATAATTAACACAATATCATAATGGGATAAGAGATTCTACTTTTCCAGTTTTTCCACCTGCAAAGGTTTGGATACAGGAGGCCTTCTGTGTGTGGCTCTCTAAGGAGGGTACCCCCTCTGGAAATCATCCCAAGCAGTATGATAGAGATGTTGCTGGAGGTACCTTTTTCCAAATTTCTCTTTTTCTAAAGTTTACTTAAAAGTGAGGCTTTATCAGACTACTTTCTTACGAACATTCTGCTGGCTCTTGGCCAGGCCTTGAAATATGGCTGGAGTCATTTATATTCTGGAAGAACTGAAAAAAGGTTATTTAGCAAAGTCATCTCCATGAACAAGCCCAACAGTTTGGGTGATTTGTCTTCTTAAGTTTTAAATATAAAATAATATAGATATGAAGGAGAGGGAGGTAAAGGGAAGAGAAAGCACCTTCAAGAGCAAGAAAAAACAAAAGAAGAGAAGAAATGTAATTAGTTTGCTTAGCTATTTTTCACTTGAGAAAGAGCTTTTGTTTTGATTTTCTGTTGTTTAAAAACACTGCCGAAAGGTGTGAAACAGCATGAATCCATTTTTCACAATTTATGTTGCCTGAGAAAGGTTACAGCAGCAGGTCTGAATGAGGGGTGGAAAGAGAGAAGTAATTGCAAAGAGCAAAAACTGAGCAGGGGGTGATCTAAAGACAAAACTGCCAATGGTTTTGCAGAACAGAAGACAGAAAGGTGAAGAACAGACAAGACACAAGGATATGTCCCTTCCTTCTCCCAGGCACCATGGCCAGAGTGTGAGAAAACATGATTATTACATTTGAATCATCCACTGCCAACCTTAAATCTGTAAAAAATACTTGTAATGAAAGTCACTATTAGGGATATATCAACATTAGCAACCAGAATTCCCTTCATTTTTTAACATTCCCAAAGAATGCTATAACTCAAGTGAGAAAAACTTAGTACTATTCTCAGGCTCTGTGAGAAATACACGAAAAAGTCTACTTTTTCCCTTGGAAAGAAAAGGGAAAACTCTAAGGTCAGATTTACCAGATTCCTGCAAATAATGAATAAAAGATGAAAAAGTACTTGGCAGAGAGTTTGTCTTAATCAGTGTCTTCTTATGTGGGCATATTTCTTTCAGCAAACCTGTAAACTTTGATTTTGTGTAATTGGCAGGTTAAAAGTTCTCCTAATTAACATCCACTTCTATGAGGAATATAGTACCTAGTTTGCAATCATAAAGGTGAGAGGTTTTTTTAAGTGCTGCTAATTATAAAGTAGATTTGCCATTTGAAGCAATATTCATGTGTGGAGACAAATGAAGGCTCAGTTTCACCATTTTTGTCAGTGTAGAATGGGAGGTTGGGTGGCTACACTTTATAAACTTTGTTATGGCTATAGAGACTGTAGAAAGGAAAGGAAGAACAAGTGGTAAAATGTGGTCAAGATTTAACAAATCTTCTAATGATTGGGATCAAAGTTTTTCCTGGTGGGGTGTTAGTTGCTTCTGTTGCCATACAAAGTCATTAGAGAAATTCTTAAATAAATCACCTTAAAATGTAGGGTAATAAAGTGAAATTGCAGTTACTTCTGGAAGAGCCAACTGTATTGCTGAGAAAATGTGTGATTAAAGGTTATTGTCTGAAATACCTCTTCTGACTTGAACCCTGACTCTGGGTTCTAGGGACAGAGAAATAAGTATTTCCCCATGGGACAGCAGAAGGGCAACCTGCTCAATAAATACCAGAGCTTGTGAAGTGCACCAGAAATAGTCTTCAACAGAGATTTACCAGCTTTTATTTCATACATTCAGCACATCACTAGAGAGCTCTATCTTCTGCACATTAAAATTGATCATACTGGGCTTGTTCTCTTTCACACACATCTTCTGTCTGGGGTACAGATGTAGGTGAAGGTATTACACTTATAAATCATAGAATTATAGAATCATAGAATTGGCTGGGTTGGAAGGGACCTCAGAGATCATCAAGTCCAACCCTTGATCCACTCCCGCTGCAGTTCCCAGCCCATGGCACTGAGTGCCACATCCAGTCTCTTTTTAAATATCTCCAGGGATGGAGAATCCACCACTTCCCTGGGCAGCCCATTCCAGTGTCTGATCACCCTCTCAGTAAAGAAATTCTTTCTAATGTCCAACCTAAACCTCCCCCGGCACAACTTGAGACCGGGCCCTCTTGTCTCGCTGAGAGTTGCCTGGGAAAAGAGACCAACCTCCCCCTGGCTACCCCCTCCTTTCAGGGAGTTGTAGAGAGTGATGAGGTCTCCTCTGAGCCTCCTCTTCTCCAGGCTGAACAGCCCCAGCTCCCTCAGCCTCTCCTCATAGGATCTGTGCTCGAGTCCCTTCACCAGCCTGGTTGCCCTCCTTTGGACCTGCTCCAGGACCTCAATCTCCTTCCTGAACTGAGGGGCCCAGAACTGGACACAGGACTCGAGGTGTGGCCTCACCAGGGCTGAGTACAGGGGCAGAATCCCTTCCCTGGACCTGCTGGCCACACTGTTCCTGATACAGGCCAGGATGCCATTGGCCTTCTTGGCCACCTGGGCACACTGCTGGCTCATGTTCAGCTTCAAAACATACAAATTTTCCCTTTTATATACTATATGAACTTCTCTAGAGTCATGCATCACATAGAAGAGCACATAGAAGATCACCAGTAGTGTGGTTTACCTACAGAATTACTCTCAGAGCTGCACAACTGAAATCTGAACACAAAAACATGGACTAAACTCTGCCAATCACTCGCTGTCATGGTTTTGATACTGAGGGATGCAGGGTTAGACAATTCCTATTGATTCTGAAGGATGCAGAGTTAAACAAATCCAGTAGTGTAATTTTTTGTTCAATACCAAGATAGAAGTAATACTGCCAAAGCATATTTTCCATAGGTGTAGAGTTTGGGAGAAAGAACTAGAAGCTGGTGTTACCTTGCAGTCACAGGGTCTTAATGATGAAATTTTTTATGTGCATGTCATTATCTTCATGTAAGTGAAAAAGTAATCTGCCTGTGAACAAATAAATATATATATATATATTTATATATATAAAGTGCCTATCACCATATTGATAAACATTCTTTGGAACCACTCTGACTTATGAATTGACTTATGAAAATGTGGTAAGAGAACACATCCCACATTTCATCTGAGAGCCTGCCTTTTGGATGTGCTTGTATCAAATGTGATCCCAGTAGAGCAGCATATTTAGGTTGATCACAAAACTTTCAGTCCTCAACAGCAACAGTTATATTAATTACAAAAACACATCTTGCCCACAACATGGGCTATCACATTGCCACTGAACTTATTCTCTGTCCTACTATATTTGAAGTCTCACATTCTGACCTTACATGAGTTCAGACCCCTGAGCTGAGGAAGACCTGAACATAAAATGTTCAAAAAACCCAAACAATGTGATCAGTATCTCCACTCTCATGGCTCAGTGGAGGTGCCTAGAGGAACATGTCCTGTCCTGCTGAAGATGTAACAGGTGAGGGAGTGGGTAAAGGATCTCAGGTTGCTGAGATCAAAGTGTGCAGGAAATAAGAGCAGCTACACAGGGCACATTCAAATTATCTCATTCAATTTCAAGTGCAAAGCTCTTTTTTTTTTTTTTTTTTTTTTGTTCTTGTCTTACTAAACTTTTCATTTAATGACAGTTGTCTTTTTGGGCAACATCTGCTCCTATGGTACAAATTGAGAATTGAATTTTTAAAATCACTGAACTTTGCCTTATTCTGTTAAGTGCCATAGTATGACTGAGTAAAGATGGAGAAAGGTAAAATTAACACTGCTTTAGTCTTGGGGAAAAAAATTAAGGACCTAAAATGCTTCAAAGAACATTGGGAATGAGAAGTTTTAGTGAAAGCAAAAAGACATATCACCTTGAGATGGAAGAGTTTCAAGGTACTACAGAGATATGTCAACCAAAGTTTCTAAACCCTGCCTACACAGGTAAGAAGTGTAACTTCTGCCTTAGAGGACTAACTAATCTTGACAATTAACTCAGTATGAGAGTACAAAATTCTAGAGAAAATATAAGAAAATAAAAATCCTCAGTTCCAGGTTATCGTGGAGGAACCAGAAGAATGGGATTGAAAATCAAGACACATTAATTTAGCTGTCAATATCCAGAACACCATAACTCTGATGTTTACACATAAGTCATTAATTTAGCTTTTGTTATAGTCAGTGAAAAACTTTACAATTGCTGAAGCCTGAAGAATGACTTCTCTAACCAGTGACCTGGGAGGACTCAATTACCCAAACTATTGCCACTGGAGATGCCCCAGGGCATCCAAGATAACCCTATGGGGCTGGCAAACATCACACAGGACCTAAGGGAGACCTTTGGGACTGGAAGATGGAGACCAGGCAGGACACACCAGAACATTTGAAGTGGCACTAGACACTCCTGTTGAGACACCCAAATGTGTTCAGGTGTCCCCTGCCTGGTGACCTGAGTCTCCTCCTCATCTCTGCTGGCAGCACTAAACAGAGTTAGATGAACAGAGGCACCTGGTGCCTTTGGGCAGGGCTGGAATGAAGTAGCAGCCTCTGGTGGCTGGTGTGGGAGGGCTGGCTGTCCCCAAGGTCCCTGTGTCATGCCTATGGAGATGTCTCAGCTGCTGCATGTGAAAGGACAGAGGATGTTCAGGCATGGTCAGCCCCATCAGGCTGGGAGCTCTGATGCCTCTCTCATGGGTAGGTCCTTCCCCATCGAGGTGAGCACTGGAGCTCTGTGCTTGCCAGCTGACCCCCTCCCTAGCTGTGACTGCCATGCAGACCTCTGATCAGCTTAACATGAGTAAGCTACAAATTCTATGTGGCAATGTGCTGCACTGTAACAAAAATCTCTCACAGAGTGGTAAACCAGGTTAAGGCTCAGTATTTGCTGAGTCTTGCACAAAACAGACAGAGGCAGCACAGTTTAGTGCTTGCCTGGTAGCTCTAGGTGATGTTTTTGTGGTGATTGAACATTTGAAGGTGGTGTTTTGTCATTCATCACCTCCTTGAAAGACTAGGTTCAATCAAGAAGTTTTATGGGTTCCTGAAATTTGCTTTCATGTGTGCCACTGACAAACTTTGCAATGACATGTGGCACTGGGAAGTTAGTAAAAAGCTGTAGGCACAGAAAAAAATCTATATCTTTCTGACTTAGGAGACAGTATCAAGGAACTAGTAGTTTTTAAACTAAGGAAGTCCTAGCATTGGTATAGATTACCTCCTAATGGGAATTTTAATAGTGGTGCTAGAAACACAAAGATGTTAAATAAATTTTTACATGCTCTGTTCTGAAAGAACATTATAAATTATGAACTCTTTGAATCATGGAGTATGTTACTGAAGTATGTCACATTCCCCTAGTTAATGGATAAGAGATCGTCCTGGTTTGGGCCAAGATAAAGGTGATTTTCTGTCTTGTACTTTTGCTTTCAGCTAAGTCTCTTGTAAGTAGTTGCACTTGCTGAAATTAACAGCAAGTTTCTCAGACAGTGTGTGTTTCTAGGACTGATAACACTTGATGTTTATAGTTACTGCTAGAGACTGGTGTGCAGAGCCAAGGACACTGCTCAGCTCTGAGGAAAACTTTTACCCTCCAGAAGGAAGAAAGAGGTCCCACCTGCATCCCTCCTTTGGGGAGGAACGGACCAGATAGATGCCAGAATTGGCCAAACAGAGTATTCCATCCCATATACATCATACTCAGTATAAATTTGAGGGATCACGAGGGCCAAGCCAGATTTCCTGCTTCCAGCTTCCAGCTGCCTGCCCTTCCTGCCTTTCCTGCTTCCCTTCCTTCACCCCGGCATCCTGGAAGGATCCCATTCGTTCATCTGCCTCTGGTCCTGATCCGTGCCAGCCCATATCTGTGTGTTCCTGCCTCCAGTTCCCAACTGCTGCCGACTCCAGGAGTCCAGCCTGGACTTTCCCAGGGCTGCCCTGCAGCCTCGGTGGTGACGTGAGAGTTATTGGGGGAAGAGGGGGGAGGAATGTGGTATCCATTTTCCAGTATATTTGTATATATTTAGTAATTTTTCCTATTTATCATTAACGTTTCATTAAAGTTGTGCAGTTTAGTTTCCAACCCATAAGTCTCTCTCCCTTATTCTCTCTCCTTTCTTTATCAGGGAGGAGAGAGAGATTAATAGAGAGCATCTGTCACTTGGTTTAATTACCGGGACAGTGTTAAACCCTCACACAGATGACAAATATTTCTCTGTCAGTCCTGCAGTAACTGCAAGCAAGAAATGGTACCTGCATTTCACGTTCATCAGTAGTGCAATTTCCCAATAAAGCCTGAAATATCAGTTGGAATGTGCAAATTCCTGAATCTGCTCCTTCTGTGCCAATATTCAGAAGTGCAGCAACCTGAAGGTTGTACATCTGCTACAGGCACAGTAACAGATCAGCTGACCTGGGAATGCATACACACAAAGATACAGTAATGTCATTAATGACAGTTATTATATCTCAAGGATATAGCTTCATCTTCCTTGCACCCACCCTTTAGATACCTGTGGACATTAACAACGTCTTCCCTCAGCCTTTTTGTCTCCAAGCTAAAGACTCCCAGGTCTCTCAGCCTTTCCTCATAGGAGATGCTCCAATCTGCCAACCAGCAGTATGGTGATTAATAAAGGAGCAATCTACCATATCAGTAAAGTATGCTTTGAGTAGCTTCATACCTGGCTGTCTCTAAGATCTCAAAAAAGCTATTTTCATCAGGGGTCTTTATTAGCCAGTGATACTTCTAGGAGTACTCTACTTCTAGGAGTACTTCTGCGGAGTATGGTGAGAAATTTCATGGTGTTCAACAGTTTCACCTGTTTAGGAAGTCAGTACAAAATGATTAGTGAAATTGTACCAAGAACAGTAGAGAACAACAAGATTGCCAAAACCTCATGGTATGGTAGGCTAGAACTTAGTCAAACCCAATTATCCATTTAAAAGCAAGCAGCACAAGCCATTCTTATAGAAAAGAGTTCTGTACCCTGGAAAGCACTGCTTGAAATAGAATAGCACTGGCTTCTAAAGGAACATGAACACAAGCTCCTGTATGATACAGAGGCAAAATTGCTAATTCAATTCTTGTGAGTATAAACAACAGAACAGTGAGTAGGAGGAAGAAATTGACTTTTCTTTCCATGTGACATTATTAGGACTGAGGTAGAATAATGTATACAGTCCTGATGTCAATATTTTAGAAGGGGTGTTGAAATACTACAGAGGATACTGAAATAAACCACAGATATGTTTTGATGGTTGTAAGGGAAAAAAAGGAGAGAGAACAGGGAGAGCTCCATCTGTTTATCTTATCAGTCAGAGCAAAAGACAGCTTGATTATAGCATGTAAGAACCTTCATGGGGAGTAAATACCAGTTACTGAATGGCTCTTAAATCTAGTAGAGAAAAGCACATCAAGAACTGGTGGCTGGAAGTGAAGTCAGATTCCAATGAGAAATTAGACACAAACTTCTAACAGGGAGGGTGACAAGCCACTGGGTACAAAGGAGCTGATAAATTTTCTGCCACCTCTTTTTTTGTATTCAAGAGTAGATGCACTTCTCAAAGAAAATATTTAATAAGACAAAAATGATCCAGCTTAATATGGAGGTAATAAAGCTATCGGGTCAGAAATCAGATCATGATAGGTGATCAAATGATCTCTTCTAACCTTGATCACTGTGAATTTCAGGACTACATCTTCCAGTACTGAGTACAACCCTACTCTTAATTTTTCTACGATTTCCTCTGGAAAACATGGTGAAGTTCATCTATTAGAAGACCTAGACTTAACATATTCCCCTAGGGAAGCAGCAGAGAGATGATGCGGGAGAAAAGGTGAAAGAACAATTAACAAAGACATTCCTCCAGGGCAAAAAGAAGAGCAAGTAAAGTAGACAGGAAGTGACAGAGGCCTGAAAGTACTTTCCAGTGCTTACCAGTACCCCAGTCACACCACAGAAAAGCCTGTCCCAGGTTATTGGTTAAATGCTGAGCTCAGGACCAAAGGGGAGAGGAAGACTGAGAAGTACTGCAACTCAGGGATGTACAGAAAGGCCCTTTTAACCCCAGAAGGAGGGTTCATTGCCTATTTATTAACAGTCTGCTCATTTTCCTTTACTCCAGGACACAGGTTTTACAAGGCCAAAGTGAGGAATATAAACATATAGATCCAAAAAAAAAATTGCATTCAATATTATATTCATAATATCAACGTGCTATTCATATCGTGATAGTTATCTAGGACTTCATTGCAAGAGAATTCTGGAACTCTTTATATTATCTCATGGCCAATATTAGATACAGGAACTAATTCTAAGTCAGGTTCTGACATTTTTACCAACATTCAGTGTACTTTCCTCTGTACATAATTCAACCAAACAGAAGAGAATATTTGCAAAATGTGCAAGTTATAGCATGCAGTTATAGCAACACCAGGCTTTGAAATCACTGCTTGTGCTGTCTTGGGCTATTTCTGTATCCTGCAAGCATTGAAGAAGATAAAAGGTTTACAAGAAAGCAACTTTTAGAATAAGTTTCATAGTCCTGCTCAACACAGGATTTCTTCTTCTCCACTTAATGGAGTGCTGGAATTCCTCTGGCAGAAGGAGAGGAAGCACAGATGAGTCACAGGTATAGTTTGCCCTCTTGAAAAGGCTAAAGATATCCTTCCTTTGAGAAAGAAAACTCTTGTGAATATGACTATGTGTTACCTCTCCAACACATAATCTCAATCGGGAATGCGTATCTCTGAAAGAGCAAACTGCTCTTTATTTACAATTAAAACCTCCTAAATTAAGATCTGGGAGATGGTACTCTCAAAAATCTTTTATTGAGTCCCCAAGCACCTTGAAAATATTCCTCACAGCAACACAAGTTTTGACACCTTGGTGGATAAAATGCCTACAGCAAGAAGAAAGCAGATATGCCAAGTCAGCTAAAGCTCAGTGGGCAAAGTGAAGGGCAACTGTTGGCAAGTGTGAACATATGATATCTGGTAAATATACCCTCTTAGGATTGGTTTAAGCAAGCTGATACATCCTCAGGACTGCCTTCATCATTAAAAGCCCCCACCAGCATTGCTTCAGACCACAAAATCTCTTTCTGATGCAACACTGAATCTTAATGTGGTGGCTTTGTGGTTTTGACATCTTTGGATCTTTATGAATAATACACAGAGCAAAACCAGATTACTTATGTCAGAGAACATTTAAAAGATTTCTTGTTAATATGATCTGAATCAATACCATAGCACAAATAAGCTTGAATCTCAAAGTGGCAAAAAAAAAAAAAAAAACCCAACCCAAACTCCATGCTTAGAATACTGCAAGGGTGATTTATTAGTGAAGAGAAGCAGGCTAAATTGTGGGGATTTCTTGGGCTCTATACTGAATATTCATGGAATTAAAGAGGCACAAACCCAGTACAACTTTTAGCCATATGCTTAGTTTTCAAGTATTTTACTGGACAAGTGTATCATAGGATTTAAGGATTAAAAGGATCTACTACATTATCATGTTCATACAGTTCCCTTCTTTTTTGGAGTCCCAGGGCAAGGCCCTCATAGTTATTGTCTACATTTTTCCCGTGTTCTGTCTAGGCAATTTCTGTATTACTAACCAATAAAACTCACACTGTGTTCTCTAGGACATCATTCCTCAGCTTAAAGAATGTCACCATTAAAATATTCTCTCTCCACTTGCCCCAGATTCTTTTTTTCTAGTTTAATAGCACCACATGCTGAATGCCAAGAAAGTAATAATGAACACCACGTAAAAAATTAATAAGGATTAACTTGCAATGCTTCTGCAATGCATGTAGTTCCATTTTAACTACCAGTTGTTAGCAGCACTGTTAGAAATTGTGTAATTATATTTCTGCCCACTTAGCTAAAAGTTTCCTCCATTGCTGTCTGGTTGACGTGCTGATTTATTGATAGGTGAAAGACAGAATAACCCAACTAGTTCAGCTTGAAGTTTGCAGAGGGAGGAGGTCAGTAGAACATCTGCTTTGCAATTTGCAGTTGTCTACTTGTTCGTGTGGAGAGTTATGTTGTCCTGGGAATAGTTAAATTATGCATAATATGCAGGGAAAAAACGTGGATTAATTGAGTTCTCAGAAAGTTATTTTTTCTTCAATTAAACTTCAAATTCTATTTTTTCCTCCACAACATGGAAGTAAGTTTGTCATGACAGATTACTGAACAGATTCTTTTCTGCCTAAAGAATTATCTTTTCTGACAGATGAGTGCAGATTTTTTTTTTGTTTCTTTTCTGTTAATTACTCAGATAGCTGACAACTGTGACTCAAGTAGAGGCTATGAATGGGCTCGAATCAAAACCCAGATCAGAGCATTCTTAAATGACAGGAAATCTTGTATGCAGACATGAGCCTAACAAGCAGCATTTTTCCACACAGTAAGGTAATGCAGGAAACAACTGCTCCTCTTCTCCCAGCTCCAGAAGCCTCCAAAACCCTATTTGAACCTGCATTTTCCAGTTCATGTCCCTTTACAACTCTAATAATAGGATCTAGACATCCATTAGATCTGTAGAAATAGAGCTACATAACATTATCTTTGCCAGTTTGAATTAGGCAAATCAGCTATCTCTATCTGGATCTGTCCTTGGCAGTGACAAATATAACATACTTGAGCAAAAAGTGGGGGAAATGAAGAATAGTACATCAGAAGAAAAAAACCAGAACAACTTCTTTGTTAAATGCTTTTTATGCCCCGAATACTGAGAGTTTATTTCCCAAGTTTAGTTCTTCTTTGTAAAAGTAAATTCAAATTGAACTCACAGAATACACCTATACAGAACTGCACACTGATACCTGAGCTCCCAGGTGCACTGCTGGGGACTGAGTGGTGAGAATAACACCCACATGGGCATCATTTGACATGCTCTAGGAGTTATTTCAGATATCTGAGGTATACCCAGGGAGCTGACAGATTATCACATGGGACCTACTGATGACCTTTGGGACTACTGGATGGATGTCCAGCAGGCCACACACAAGAAAATTTTGAATGACACTAGACTGAAGTACTGCATCCATTTCTGGATGATCCAGTTCTTACAAGAAAGATATGGAAGTGCTGAAGTGTGTCCAGAGAAGGGCCAGGAGGATGATCAGAGGGCTGGAGCAACTCTGCTGTGAGGACAGACTGAAAGAGTTGGGGTTATTCAGTCTGGAGAGGAGAAGGCTCTGAGGAGACCTTATTGTAGCCTTCCAGTATCTGAAGGGGGCTACAGGAAAGCTGGGGAGGGACTTTTTAGGGTGTCAGGTAGTGATAGGACTGTGGGGAATGGATTCAAACTAGAGGAGGGGAGATTTAGATTGGAAGTTAGGAAGAAGTTCTTCACCAGAGTGGTGATAGACTGGAAGAGGTTGCCCAGAGAGGTGGTGGAAGCCCCATCCCTGGAAGTTTTTAAGGCCAAGCTGGACAAGGGCTCTGGGCAACCTGATATAGTGGGAGGTGTCCCTGCCCATGGCAGGGAGGTTGGAACTGGATGATCTTAAAGGTCCCTTCCAACCCTGAAAATTCTATGATTCTATGACTCCTGTGCTAGGAAAACAGAGGGATTTCCTTGGCCCTGGTGATGGCACTGAGCAGAAGTGGTGTGCAGTTGCCCAAACAGAGGGTGGCTGAACAGTGGCACAGGTTGCCCAGAGAGGTTGCCCTGACTTCATCTTTGGAGATACTCAAAATCTGAGTGCCCACAGCCCTGAGCAACCTGCTGTAGCTGATCCAGCTCTGTGCTGGATGGTCTCCAGGGGTTTCTGCCAGCCTCAGCAGCCCTGTGATTCTCTAGAGTAGGTGGAGATCTAGGTAACAATTAAATTGCCTATAACCTAGGAGCCCAGAGAGTTTTGACATGCTGTAGGGCTCCCTGCCTGGCCTCCAGTTGCCTGTTTTGAAGGCTGTGTCTTGTCAGAAAGATTTCAGTCATATCTGCCTCAGAGAAGCAGGTCCAGCTAGGTGTCTGAGATATCTGAGAGCATCCCAAGTAGCACTGAAAATGCTTAGGTTTAAGCTAGTGAATTGTGCCAGTAGTGAATGAATTTGAGAAAATTATTTGGCTCAGTCAAAGTAGGACAACTGCATGGAAGTCTTGCTCTTCACTGCCTCTTGGATATCTACCTATCAAAACTACAGATGGATTTCTGTAATGTCTTTAAATGATTACCTAATGAATTAATTACAATTTAAAACCCCAGTGGAATAAGAGACAAACTGCTGCCTCTGTGTCCTGTAGCATCCAGCAAGTTTTGTCCTGTGAAGGAGTTTTGTTCCCTTGAGCATTTCATACTTCTCTCCCTATCCTGTTCACTTCCACAGCCACTGAGCAGCTTCTCTGTGGCTGGAAACTACTGCAGCTCCATTGAGCAAGAAGCACCAGTATGTGCCTTACATAAAGTTACCTTGTTGGGTGCCTGGGCTCCCAGATAAGAGGGAATTCTATAGGGCCCCTCATCCTGTAGGTTTTCTCTGTCTTATGAGATCAGTTTAGGGGACAGGCAGGATTAGGGGATCAGATAACAGAACATCCTGCTGTAAATGGACTCTGATAACTTGCCTAAAAATATATACAGATTTTCATCATTTGGCTCTCTCTGTCATCCTGAACTTGAATTTAATTATAGCTATCTCCTCTGGCTGGCTTCCCATGCATTATTATCTTGTATATCACCCACTATTTGACATTTATTTGTTCAAAATCAAAATGACCTTTGCTCCTGGAAGATAATAAATTCTTTTTAGAATTGTAGTAATTCCCTGTCACTTGTAATAATGTTAACTCAGAAAGACATGTTAGCACCCAAGGCAGGAGAAGTAAAAGCAACAACTGCAGATATGTGAGCAATCAAGATTGATAGATGATGTGCATTGGTGGCTTGCCATTCTGTCTTCTACTGTGCAAATATACTTAATATTTACAATATCTTTTATTAAAATATTAATATTTACTAGATATAAAAGCTCTCCTCATGAATCTTCAAGAGAAAAGTAACACAGGGCTCACAGGTTCATCAGAACAGAGAGTGTTTACTAACTTGAATGACTTTCATGTTAGAGATACTTAGTCTCTTTTTTTTTTTTTCTTCCCAGCAGCTTTATAGCTTGCTTTTTGTAAGTGTGTCTTTGGGCAGGAGATGTGGCCAGGAGGAAGCCCTATTTCACTTAACTACATGATGCATTTACTGTAGGGCTCTTTCACACATTGAACACATTTCAATACTGAATACCAGAGCCAACCTAGATAGTTACAAGAGCTCTATAGAGTTTTTTACCCCCTTGTTTGAGAAGGAAAATTCCCCTAATGCTCCACAGACTTTTCTAATATTAAATATCTGCCCAGTTCCCACTGATGCTCTTTTATAAACTGTGTCACAGCAGACATACATGACCTGCAGACTGTTTGACCAAAAATTAGGGTGTTCTGAGAAGGCTTCCTAAGGCACTCAACCAGCTGCTCTTAACTGCTGCAGATTTACTGCAGAGTAAAGCAGGACAGGGTAAGTGGGACATTTCATTATAATGAACGCTCTTCAAACACGCCTGAGGTGAATAGAAATATAGAAAGTAACCCAAGTCAGAGATGGATTATTAGATACTCTAATTTTCTATTCATCACTAAGTAGAGGCTTGCAGCCTTTAAGACCAGCTTTTCTGCCTCCCTGCCTGGGAATCAGGTTTTTCCCAATGCTCTGCCTGAGCAGTGAAGTACTGGCATCCCACCTGTTAAAATGGCATAATGCCAGCACATAACTTTTTTGTCACCTTGAATGTGAATTCTGCTTTAGAGGAACAACCAGATTTTTTCCTGGATATTTTCCTCACTAAGTGAGGAAACCAAGCCTCAAAAATGTTTGCTTTATCAGAGCACTGAAAAAGGTAGATTGGTCATAAATCCTCTCTTTGACTGCTCTGAGGGCCTCTGTGGTAAATAGTAAATGCTTAAGCCAAGTGGTTCAGCTGTTTCAGAGCCTTTCAGGATCAGGAAGAAAGAGGAAAAACCTGCATATAGAAAATCTTAAAAAATGCAGGCTTAATATTACATGCCAGTAAAAGTATTTAAGCACAGCTTCCAATACACTTACTGCACTACCTATATAAGGTGAATATTTGGAGAGTGTTACTCAAAATATCTCTGTAACAAGGATAGCTTTTTCTTGATGGAGCAAAAGAAAAAAAAATCAGATAGGGCTGACAAAAGAGAATTGAGTGAGAAAGCTCAGCAGCCTGCCAATCTCCAGCTGAAGAGAACAGAGCTGAGGGCAGTTTTTCACCTGTGCACAATTTGGAGAGGAACAAGTTTCAGCAGTAGCATCAGACAGATTTAATTTTCTGTTTCAGCTTTCAGCTTTCAGTTTTACCTGCGTTCAGAGCAGGTAATTTTGACTTATGTACACAAAAAGAGGCTATGGATGGACAGATTATTTTCCTAATGCCATGAAGCAATTATTTTTCTTTTCATCCAGAAGATGTTTCTGACCACTCTCAAGTCACCTTAAAGCTGCTTAAAGCTGCGTGTGAAGGTGTCAAGAGAAGTGGAGTACTCTGACTGAACCTCCCTGGTTCTGAGGAGAAGCACAAAGCTTTTATTCCTCCAAAGTCCCACTTTCGCACTCAGAATAGGATTTGCACAGTGCTGAAGACCTATCTGCAATTAATGCTGTTTTTCCTCTTCTCTATTTCTGTGCCAAGTGGTCTATCCAGCTCTTTTCATTAAGATCAATAAGAGCTTTAACAAAAAGGTAGCAAATGAATGCCATGGCTCCTACAGAAGCAAGAGTGAGGTGCACCAAACTAGAATTTTAGGATGTCAGGCTCCCAGACCCCCAAAGGTCAAATGAGGCTGGACCCAGGGGCTATGAGGCAAACACAGGAGGCTGGAGAAGTACAGAGGAATCAGCAAAGCCTGGGCAAAACCCAGAAGTGTGGTAGTGCTTGGCCAGGTCCCAAGTGCAGCAGAGTAAGGCTGAGAGCCTTCTGTTTTCCCAGCCTGTCAGGAAAACTGGGTTAAGATCACAGATGGACAAATCCTTCTTTCAGAATTGGAGGTGACAGTTCTAGGGAGGCAGCTCTGGAGTAAGTTCTTTCCCAGGCTGAAGGGAATGAGCTGGTATCATTCCAGCCTTGCCTCAAAAACTCCCCAAAGGCACTGGCAAATAAACACCCGACAGAGAACCCTGAGAAGGAAAGGGGGTATTTCTTCAAATGTCTTTATTTAAATTTTATCTGTTTGAAGCAGCTCTGGATGAGAAAAGCTTAAAGGTCTAGCTATGAGAAACCAGGTCTTGCCTGCTAGCAAGGTTCAGCCAGTCCTCTTCTTACCCCACTGTGGCAAAGGATCACCCCTTGTGCCTGTCTCCTCCTCCTCTTTCAGTGTGTTTCTATCAGCTGCATTTTTATTCTTGCTACTACCAATGAAAAGATTCCCAAACACAAGACCCTGGAGAAACTAAACATATAATTAGATAACAGAATTACGTGGATCCATGCAAAGAATTTGTCTGGGAGAAACAACCTTATTCAGGAATAGCATCCATATCACCAAAAGGGAAGTATATACAAATAACATGTATGTTATTTATAACATGTATATAACATATGTATAACATATATAACATGTATAACATGTACGACAGAGTATACATTATTATGTCTGTATTATTTTTTTGCTCATTATGGGTTTTTTTCACATGCCATCTATTTCTGCAAAATCTTTCTAGCAGTCTTTCGAGCCTTTCTGGGAAGTTTTTATTTCCTAAGTCAACAGTATCTTAAAAATCTGACATGAATCTCTTTTTTAAAATTACACTGTAGCCCCATCACTCAAAATATCTAAAAAGCTTCTGATGTGTCAGCATTCTTGGACCAGTCGTGAGAGCTAACCTGAGTTGCTATATGTCTATGAATCACATCTTTAAAAATGAAAACCAAAGCTTTAGGGAGATCAGTATTTTGAGAAAAGAAAATTTCAGTATCTGTTCCACACATTGTCAAACTTTGCCTCCTGGAAAGGCAGACTTGAAGGAAGAATCAGATTAGCAGCATGAATAATGCTAGAATAAGACTTCCAGCTTCATTTTATAAGCATTCTGTCCCAACAAGGAACCCAATTTCCCCCAAATCCTTTGTCAGACCCAGCTTAGTAGATCACATCCTCATCCTTCCAAATTCAGTGTTCACTTGTCACTTTTATTGTTCAAAATTATTTTTACTTTTTATATCTATTTATATCGATTCTATATCTATTCATGTCTATTTCCTGTGTATCAGAAAACACACCTACAAATGCAGAGCAGTGGATTTGCTTTTACTTGTGCAAAGTTCACACTGAAAGGGAAGTCATCCACCTCTTCAATTGGCTTCTCTATCTTAAAAAACTGCGTGGAAATGGAGGAATTATTACAGGGGAGAAGCCATAAACTGTGGATGCAAGTTATATTAATAACTCAGACTCCTGTTAATCATTTTTCATTACACATTCTCCATTAAAGCCTGGGGCAAAGGAAGACTTAAGCATACCCTCCTTTCAAGATCCATAATGCCATGGCTTCACATGAATTAGTCCCAGCAGGTACCTACCCATGTGACTGAAAATCAAGTCTCAAGGCAGCAACTTTATTTCATGTATAATGACAGAAAAGCACAAAAAAAAAAAAAAAATAATAATAAAAAAAAAATTACTTGATAGAAATCTGTGCTAGTCTTCAGAGTCATCCTGGCTTTACTTTGGAAGGGCTGCTTTGTGCCTGAGGGATGAGTCAGGCAGCCAGAAGTGACATTTATGGAAATTGTTTGTGTGTGTCAGGAAGAGAATATCCACCCAGAGGTTGTTAGCTCTGCTCTTCAGAGTGCAGAATTGTGCTTGACAGGGATATGCTTCCTCCTAAATGCATGCCTGGATTTCTCACCTTTGTCATAGGTATTGCAAGAAACATTTCCTTTTCCTCCATTTCTTAAGAAGCCTTAAGAGGAAGCTAACAAGATAGGAAGTAGGACAAGACACAAGACATAAGAGGGAAAATGGCACAGATAAATCTGGTTTATACTACCTGAAGGCCTTGTTTGGAGATGAACAACACCACAAGAGCAAAATTGTAACGTAGCTAAACTAAGGACAAAATCTTTGGTCATGTTGCACAGATTTCAAGGAGTTACTGGACAGTTATATTCAATGCTGCTAAAGCATATTGTATCTGCATCAAAATGTTGATAGTAATAAAATATGTGGTTAGGGAGATAGGAAAAGCTCCCTGGCTACCTCCTCCCCACTCAATTTTTTTCCAAAACATCAAAAACAGAATTATTTCAAGTTTACTGAATGAAAATATGAAGTGTGCTTGCAAAGGATGTGACCCTGCTTACTCCATTGAGGATGAATAAGAGAGGTCTCTTGGAGGAAACAATTATATCCTGCTACTTCTCTTATAACAATTTTAAGGAACATCAGGTACTGCCCATAGCTGTGACAGCATCTGGCTGCCCATTCCCTGCTGGCAATAAAGAGCCAGGAGAGTTTATTGCTGGATTTCCACCTCCCAGGGCTGAGCAGCTGCTGGGATCTCCCATGGATTCCACTCCAAGAAAGCAAAAGGGGCTTCGGGTGGCTGCCTGCAACGCTGCCAGGGGTGGTATTAACCTCACTTATTGTGACTGTGTGGAGATCCATCCTGCCATTTCACTGTAACTGTTTTGTCAGTGGCATTTTGTGGTTTGCTGATGAGTCTGATTTTAAGAAAAAACATTTTTGAGCCTGATTTTAAGAAAAAACATATAAGAGCTATTTGAGACTCCTGCTTGCAATTCATGCAGGAGAGGCCAGAAGCAGTGAATTCAGCAGTGAATTCAGCAGTGATCCTTCCTCCACTGGAGCTGAGCAGGGCTGCATCATGGCTCACCTGGAAGATCCCAGACAGGAGGTGTGGGTGCATCTTCAATTGACTACAAGAGCACCCACAGCATTAACCAAGGGACAAAATATCTGAGTAGCTGTACCCATGTTAAAATCAAATCATGTGCTATGTGAGAGAAAGGCATGGGATTCTTATTTGTATTTTGCTCATGTGCAATATTTTTTAAAATCTTGAACAAACAAAACCTCACAACACACTTTCTGCTCCATTCTCACATGAATTTGGTGTTCCTAGGACTATAATGAATTTTGCCTTCTAATATTCAAAGTAAAGAGTGACTCCACTAGGGCTGCCAAAATTTGTAATACAAATACAAATGGATGGATTTAAAATGGAAATGTATGTGCAAAAGCACTGGAGGAATCAGCAGAGCAAAAGTTAAAAGGAGAGGTATTTCTTAATCAACACAGAGCTCAGTATCTGTGATTTCATTCTAATGAAAAGAAGGAACAAACTGAGCTAAAATAAAAGTTGTCAAGTGGATGAAGAACAGGACCGGAATTTATCAGGCAAGGAAAATAAAAGTTGTGAAATTCAGGACTTTTGCCTAGCAGTTACAAGGGGTGAGTCAAAATCACAAGGCAAGCAATCCCAAACAGCTTCCACTCCTAAAAAGGTATGAAAGGCAAGTCCAAAACCCAAAATACATGGTGAGTCCTGAGTTGCTGATGTTCTTTGTCCTCCACGTTGCACACATAGCATCCAAAACTACTTGGGCACAGGAGTCTTGGCATTCATGTGTATATATAGGTCAGAGGAAAGTGTGCAAATGCAACTTATTAGAGACTGAGAAGCAGTGGGTAAAAGTGCCTCACTTAGAGATTTTTGTATTGTAAAATCACCTTTCTTTTCATAAGATCTCTTGCAGAGTTCTGTGACAGTAATTCCTTGCAAAGCCCATAGAGTAATAAGAGTACAAAAATCTGAAACAAGCTTAAAGACTTTTTGAAGATTAGGATTCCTGGGATGTTCTCACAATTCTGTCACTTTTCTACTGAGCAGGAGAAACTTTTATTAGGCTAAGCAGTATAATTGGGAAAAAATATATGAGGTTTTCTGCAGAGTATGTCTTTTTTTTATGATCAGAAACGGAAAAAAGAATGAAGTTTAAGCTCTTTGCAGGTAAGGAACTACTGATCTGAATTTATCTCAATTATGTTAATTGCTAAGACAACTCCAAGGTAGAGTTCCATGAATTTGCCTGCTGTTAAATTTACTTGCTGTAGGTCCAGCCCCATTCCCTTCCCAGCAGTATTGTGAGAGGGCTGGGCCATAAACTGGATCAGCAAAATGAGCTGGGGTTAAAATCCAACCAGCAAAAAATCAGTCCACATTCTTCCACTTCAATCTTTTTATTTGCCATAACATCTCCAGGGTTTGATTTAGAGCACTCGGGACTCCAAAGAATCAGTGTGGGCAAAAAAGGAAACATGAAAGAGGAATGTGAAGGGGAACAAGAAGGTCTTTGAAGGGCTCATACAACTACCCCACTTTCCTTTGCTGACTGTGAAGCAGAACCATCCTGCACAGCTGTTTGTGCCTTGCTTCTCTTTTCTCCTTGGTTTGTCTTAATAATTTTGGTTACTAAAGAAAGGAGAGGTCAGAAGGCCAGGAACAGCTCATTTGGGGTATGATGCTGGTGGATTTGCTGCCCATGGTCTACCAGGTACAGGTAAGCTCCAAAGACTGAAGGTAGGAATTGCAAACAGCTGAACTGCTTTGGATATCAGGTAGACACAGGCTCAAGAGTGACCTTAAAGCTGTCCTAAGTTGTAGCACGATGGAGCTGTGCTTGCCATGTGGCAAATAACAAACCTGCTGGAGATATGGTCTCCCACATTGGACCTTCTTCACAGGCCTTAATAATCAGTGATTAGACTTTGATGAAAAGGCAGCAAGTGTCATATTCCTTTGGAATGTTGCGCATGTCTTTGAAAATCCTCAGACTGGCAAAGAATCAAAGAGCAGCCTAAGAAACTGCACACCCAGCCACTGGGCAAGAGCAAGAAAAATCAGAGCTGTGCAAGTTCTGCCTGGCTGACAAGTTGTGCTCTTCAATTTGTGTTTGCTTTTGTTTTTGTTTTTTTTTTTTAGGACAACCACAGCTTTTTGCTTGGAGTAATTGATTTTTTAAATGATAGCCTAGTGCTGAGGGACTTAACAGGACTGCAATTATTTGTCTGCACAGTCACTGACAACAACATGAGGACAGTTTAACAGCTGCAAAGTGAAAGCAGACAGGTTGTGAGAAGGGCTGTGTGGCTTGACAAAGGTGTGACTTTTGCTCTCACCATTTTCTAGATGACAGTTAAGTCAAATTTTTCTTTTCTTGTCACTGAAGATCCTCTAAGATTTATTGGTAAGCTAAAAGGTCTGGCCAATCTCATCTCTCTCTTTATGTTTAAGTATTCTTTCTCCTTTTTAAATGGAAAATAGCCTTTGGTTTGTCACACTAAGCATGCCAGACTTATTTAGACTTCAACACAATGCTTTGTTCCCATCTGAAATAAGGTAGATTTAGATTAGATATTAAAAACAAATTCTTTACTGTGAGGGTAGTAAGACAAGGCAAAGGCTGCCCAGAGTGGCTGTCGATGCTCCATCCCTGGAATGGAGCAAGTTGCCAGGTTGGGTGGCACTTGGAGCAACCTGATCTCATGGGAGGTGTCCCTGCCCATGCAGGGGGTTTAGAACCAGACGATCTTTGGTGTCCCCTTCCAATCCAACCCATTCTATGATCCTCTGATTTCTTGCCCTAAGTTTTGCACACTCACTGTGACAATGTGGCAAATAAAATCTCAAGTTTCTGGGTACCTGATGTCTGCCATGACACGACTGACCAGGCTTTTTCTGCAGGTTACAACATCCTGAGGTTTATTTTAAGCAGTACAGTGGGACCAAGGCTCAAGTCCAGCAATCATCCAGCATGAACTATATCTCTCATAAATTCTGCATTCACATGGAAGTCATCATACAGATGATTTAATTGTAAATTACCTTGAGCACTGTCCCAGACTGGCACTTTTCCTCAAAAGTCTGTAAGTGGACAATTTCCAACGTCTTCTCTATTTTTCTTGTCTTTCAATGGATGTTCTGATTACATACAAGATTCAAGAGGAGTTTCACTACTGCCTAAAACTCTTTTTTGACTCATCTCACTTCAATCCAACTTCGTTTTGAAATTGTCTTTTAATGGCTGCTTCACAAAAGGCCTGAGAGTCACCCTGGGGCTGGGCACTGTGCTCAGATCACTGTTATTTCTGGCTGGTTCTTGAGGACCTCCATTGGTAACCCCACCCAGCCAAATTTCCTCTTATAACAACCCTCCCACCATGTCTCATGTAGCTCTTTCCTGTCAATTCATGAATTAATCTGCAGTCTCTAGTACAGATTATCCAATGCTTTGCAGAAGTTCAGATGACTGACATTTATTGCTTGTCATTTTTAAACTGAATTAGGGATTAAGACACCATTTCACAGGAAAAGTTTTCCTTTAGAGTTTCTTTGTTATACCAGCAGCATCAAATGTTTTACTGCTTCAATTTGCAGCTAACCAGTGGTTGCCAAAGATTTACATTGCAAAATTTAGTGTTAATGAATTTTAGAAAACCCAGGTGTCTAAACTTAATGATTCCTGAAAGATGTTAATTTCCACCATGTTTCTTTGCTCACACTTTGCATCAGGCTTATTAACTTTCAGCTCAAATATAGAAATTGCTTCCCTCTGAGCATAACTTCTGTTTTGTTGGAAACATTTTCCTTCCTGTGGCAGCTCTAGCAAACAAATCACAGGATTTTCTGTTATTAGTATACCATTTGCAGAGTTTGCAATCAGGCATGATTTTCTGACTGTCACAGTCCCAGTAGCTGCATGAGCTCATGTAATGCAGGATGAGACTGTGCAAGCAACTAACAAAAAACCACCAGTGTCTTTTCATGGATTCATAGAATGGCTTGGCTTGGAAGGGCCATCAAAATCATCTGGTTCCAGCCCTCCTGTCATGGGCAGGGACACCTCCCACTAAACCAGGATGCTCAAGGCCCCATCCAACCTGGCCTTGAACACTTCCAGAGAGGGGGCAGCCACAGCTTCCCTGGACAACCTGTGCCAGTGTCTCACCACCCTCACAGTAATTTATTCCTTCCTAATATCTCTCTCAGTGTGAAACAGTTAACCTTCATCCCATCACTACATACCCTTGTAAGAAGTCTCTTTCCAGCTATTCAGAGTGTGATCCACTGATACTCCTGCCCATCTTTATAACACTGTGCTTCAGGGGAATAACAGCCTTACATCAGTAAAAACTAGGAGTGCATTGATAAAAAATGACTGTATGGAAGGAGATCTTACCCATAACTCCAGGAGCCCAGAGAAGACTCTCATCTCCATGGAAGTTGAGCCCCTGTGAAGTTCTGAGATCTGTGTTCACAGAGATGTGCAACACCTGTGTCCAGGTGCCTCTCTGCCAGCAGGTTGGCTCCTGGTTTGATTTAGGACCCTCCACTCCCCATCCGGTGCTGGGAGAGCTGATCTCCTTGGAACTGGACCTGCAGCCACCTACAAGTGGAGCAGCTCAAACCTTCCAGCAGCAGGATGGGTGGTGGAGGAGTTACCAGGACCTGGTTGGTGTGCCATGCAGGAGGGATGGATCTAGGTCCTCCTCAGGCTTAAAGACAGCCCTGACTACTGGCTCCTGCATGGGACTGGCAGGCAGAATGATCCTGTCCACTCAACTTGTCCATTCCCCCCAAAAATCGTGGCTGAGCCTTGCACCTTCAGGGTGTGCAACACCACTGGGGTCCTCCTGAAGGCTCGAGCATGGGGAGACCCATGTGAGCCCCCACCCTGGGCATGACTTTTGAAGGGGAAAGTTAAAGACTTGGCATTGGCCACCTAAATTCTTTCAGGTTCTTCTCAATTTCTTTTTAATCAGGGTGATGGTCTCACTGCCTCTGCCCTGCAGTCTAATGAAATTTGCATTTTATAAAATAGAAAATAGTATGGAAACTCAGATGTAAAAAATCACTCTAAGTCCAGACTTGCAGGCTGCAGGATGCCCCTCATCAGTGAGTGACAGACTTCAGCAGTGTATCCTTAACACCAGGGACATAATTCATAAAGAAGAAGCACAGACACAATGCTGTGCTGTGCAGTGGATTTCAGAGCAGTTGGGTACCCCTTTAGGCACTAAAAGTGTGAACAGGAATGGTAACTGCACAGTATATTTTTGTTCAAATATGAGAAATAAGGGAGAGAGCAGGAATCTGGTAACAGGAGAAGTTGCCTTCCCCATCATGCTGCTCACACTCTCTCTGTGTCTTTCTAAGAATAACCCTGTCTCTACATTATGAATTTTGCATGCAGAGAAGAGATTCTGCATGCTTCAAAAGCCACTATGGGGATGGACATTCATGAGAGGTTTCAATAAATATTTTTAAGCTTAATATTTTTGAAAAATATTGTTTGCATAGTCAGCATTGCAGCCCTGCCAAAAAATAGCAGATTGAATTTGTGCAATGTTATTATTATTGTTTACTTGCTGGAACTTTGTTCACTTTACTAACTATTATTATGAAATTTTGGATACTGATAATAATCGTTAAATTACTTATAAAAACACCCTTAGTTCTTAGAAGCAAGCAAACAAAAACCTACCAGAAAAAATACGTTTGATTTCTTTTAAATTTCTTTTGCCTCTTTACTGTAGTATTTGTGAAGTTATGGTTATTATATTTTTCTCATTTAAGATCCTAGATTGTTTTCCAATCACCCTTTTCCTTTTGATCATTTCATAGTTTATTAAGTTCTTGTGTCCTGAGATATGTAGTAAATACTCCCTGTAGGTGGCTTATACAGATTTCAAAGATGGGGAAAATGAGTTTTAAGGAAACAATAACTTTCCTGAAGTCACAAAACAAGGTCAGAGTAAAACAACAGAAAGTGTGATGGTTTGTGTGATGGAGAAGATTGCCACAGTAATTATTTGAAAAATTACTGCTTGTCACAAATGATTGTCCCACAAATTAATCTAAAACAGAAAGAATTAATCAGTGATCTGATTAATCAAAATGTACTCCTTGCAATAGTAAAATCAGTAAAAAATAGCCCAGGAAACACAACATAAAATTAATTACTGGCAATCTGGTGGCAACTTCATGTCAAACTTTCAGCTGAGATGCTGGGAGGAGGAGGGCATGGGACCTGTGGGGTAATTTTGGGAACATAAACCTTCCTCCAGCTGGGAAAAGCAGCTCTGATAGCTCAAAACCCCAAGTTATCCCTTCCTCTGACTGATGGAAGAATATTTATTTATGCTGAACTAGGTCATATAAAAAAAATATTTCTTCCTTGCCTGGTGTGCAGACCTCCTGAGTGTGTGGTGCTGCTGTCAGCCCAACACACTTCTCCCCTGCCATGGGCCTGGGTGCATCCCATTCCCATCTCCAACCGGGATTTATGGCTTTAGGATCCATCTCACCCACCTTGGTGGTGGAGGGAGGAGGATTAGCTGGCCTCTTCTGAGCCCTCTGTGCTGTATCTCATTTCCTTCCTGACACCTCCCCCTCTCAAAGCAGAAGAAAGATAAGTGGCTTTCTTGGAGTAAGAATTAAAAACTTTAAAACTCCCTCATATGTGATAAAGCCGATTTGAGTTATGATTCTTCATCCACTCACTTCTAGAGGAGATAAAAAGGCTGAATGAACAGCTAATTCTCTTTCCCTGAGGAAGCTCACTGTACAGTACGTGAGAGGAGAATCGGAGCTACAAACTCCAGATCCTACTCACCTTTAAGCAAAACCCTGCAAATCTTTGGCAACATTTCCTTCCAGACACCTGTGGGTTTAGCTGAGTAAGGGCTGGTAATTGGCTAGAAGAGCCTGAAAGATCCTTGAGGTCTCCTTCTACCCCAAGCAGCCACACTGGAAGATCCCTTGGGCACACAAATCCTGCTTCTTCATGAAGGGGTCACATTTGCCATGCCTGCATTACCTGGTACCCTGCCATAGGGAGTTTTCCTACCAGGGAGTGCCTTATAGCCTTTTTTGCCAAGGGCAGCAGAGATCTTCAACAAGTCTCTTAGCTTCTTATCTTTGAAACTTACTCATCTCCATCCTGAATTTCCATGTCCTCTTTTTACCTCTTTCTTCTTTGGCCAACAAGATCTTTCTGCTTAGATCCTTTAATCCCACTGGTACTTACAGTGAGTGACCATATAGATTATAAGTTTAAGGGTGTGTGTCATACTCCAGGTTTACTCTTTGATTTACCATTCTCATCTGTCCCTGTCTACTGGAAATATCATTCCTGATACAGCCCACAATTGCATCAACCTTTGGATGGCTGAATCATGTGGATGACTCACAGCCATACAGTGAAGGATTATTTCCAGTCTGGGCTTTCTTTTCTCTTTGCATTATCACAGTTCAGCTCCCAGCTTTCAGTAAATCTTTTTATTAGTCTCTATGTGCCTGCCCTGGCACTTCAGGTTGCTAAATTTAATCTGATTTTTATTACTCAAGATTATCAAGTTCCTCCTATACAATATTCTAACCTTCCCCTCTTTTAATGTTAGCTCCCAGATTTGTGTCATTAACTATTTTTATTTATTATTTTTATATACTGGTGTTATGAACAACTGACATAAAGGTTGATCCTGGACATGTTCCACTTGGATCTGCCTTTTGCTGGTTTCATCTTCCTTCAGTGTTAGCTGTTATTCCCTACCCTGGAGGTAGATCTTTCCCTAAAGCTAATTGTAAAATACCTCTCCCTTGTCTTTGCTGTAAGCATTAATGATTTGTCCTTGGAATGTATGTGAGGCTTCACAGAAGGTCATGTGAGTTGTGTTTATCACATTCCTTTATCTAAACATAGCCCAGCACATCACAGAAAGATACCAAGTTTATCTGTCAAAATCTGTTGCTGTAAGTTCAGGTTATATTGCATCCCATTTTCTGCTTATCTCCAACATGTTAGGCACTCCTTATCTTTAAATTTTTTCCAACACATTGCATGCAATGGAAACCAGGCTAATGGTCCTATAATTGCAATGGGTCATTTTTCAATTTTCAAATGATGACTGTTGTAATTGCTAATTTCAAATGCTTACACAATAGCCACAGATTAACAGAATCACAGAATGCTTTAAATTGGAAGAGAGCTCCAAGGTCATCCAGTCCAACCTTTGACAAACACCATAAGCTAACTACTAAACTATGTCCTTAAGGACCAGGTCCAAATGCCTTTTAAATACCTCCAGGGACGGTCACTCCATCAGTGTGCTGGGCAGGACATTCCAGTGCCTGACAACCCTCTCAGTGAAAAAATATTTCCTAACATCCAGCCTAAACCTCCCCTGGCACAGCTCCCATCCATTCCCTCTGGTCCTATCACAGATCTCTAAGGAGCAGAGGCTGTTTCCCTCCTCACTCCAACCTCCCTTGAGGTAGCTGAAGAGAGCAATAAAGTCTCCCCTCAACCTCCTCTTCTCCAGAGTAGAAAACCAGGTTCATTTAAAAAGGCTTTGCTGCAGGACTTGTGATTTCACATGTTAGTACTTCCTGGCTGAAGATTAACCTGCTCCAGAAATTTCAGCACACCTAGGTATTTTTTTTCATCTTCTTCTGTTTGGCTTTTCCTTTTGGAATATTCATTCCTACTAAGCCTCCTCTCATCTTCCCCACTACTAAGCCCATTTACAAGCTGTTTTAATAAGCCTAGGTGTCTTCTATCTCAAGAATGCACTTTCTACATGGATCATCCCAGTCTTAGTCTATTCCTTTCTCCATAGGCTGAGCTAGCAGTAGATTGTTATTGCTATCATTTTATTTTTATAGCTATAAAAATCTAGATATTTATCTTAGGCTCTAGCAAAATTTTCACGTAGAAATAATGCCCCCCATTTGTATGACCTAGTTGTATTTGATTTCTGTGACAAGAAATCAAAGCAGCAGGAGGGCTGCAGGGGCAGCTTATGTGAGAAGGAGCTTCCCACATGTCAAATAGAGCTGCTGGCAGGACCCACTGCTGGACAAGGCTGAGCCCCTGTGGTAAGATTATTAAGGAGGGAGAAAAATCCCCTGTGGAACTGCAGCTTGCAGAGTGGACTGAGAATGTGGGAGAGAAACAACTCTCCAGACACCAAAGGTGGTGAAGAAGAAAGAGGAGGAGGTGTTTCAAGGGCCAGAGCACATTGCCTTCATCCCGTGGTGAAGACCATGATGAGCCAAGCAGGATGTCCCCCTGCAGCCCATGGAGCTGACATCCACCCACAGCCTGGGGAAGGCTCCACAGTGGATGCCCAGGGGAGGCTGTGATCTGATGGAAAGCCAACAGAGTTGCTGGCAGGACCTGTGACCCCATGGACAGAAGAGTTCATGCTGGAGTAGGTTTGCTGGAAGGACTTGTGACACCACTGCAGGCACCACGCTACTGCCGAAGGACTGCACCCCATGGAAAGGGCCAATGCTATAGCAGCTCATGGAGAACTGCAGTCTGTGGGAAGGACTCTTGTTGGAAAAGTTCATGGAGGACTGCTTCCCATGGGAGGGAGCCCACCTTGGAGCAGGGAAGAGTGGGAGGGGTCCCCCCGAGGAGGAATGAGCAGCAGAGATGTGTGATGAACTGACTGCAACCTGCACTGCTTGGGGCAGGAGGTGGAGAAATCAGGAATGAAGTGGAGCCTGGGAAGAAGGGATGGGTAGGGAGAAGTTTTTTTCAAGATTATGTTTTATTTCTTATTACCCTACTTTGATTTGATTGGCAAGAAATTTAATTAAGTTAATAGTTAAGTCTATTCTGCCTGTGACAATAACTGGTGAGTGATCTCTCCCTGTCTTTACCACCACCCATAAGATTTTTATTATATTTTTTCTCCTCTCTCCAGTTGAGGAGAGTGATAGGGCAGCTTGGTGGGCATCCAGAGCCAGTGCACCACACTAGTCCCAAAGCTTCAGGTGAATATCATAGTATGGTTGATATATCAGGATCTAAGTTAGTAACTCAGATTTAAGTTACTAACATTGGTTTGAATAACAAAGGTCATTATACAGTCAAATGTATCCCTGCATCTGGTCACTATCCCCCTAAGGTAAATCACACTGTGACAGTTTTCATTGGTAGATGTTGTGTATCATCTGGTTAAACTGGAGACCTTTTTTTCTGTATAGAAATGCTTTAAAAATGCCTTGAAATGCTAGTTGGAAAAATTTTCAATGATCAATTTTTGTCAGAAAATTCTGATTTGGCAAAAGCAATGTTGTTAGGAAAAGAAGGTCAATACCTAATAATTTCCCCTTTGAAAGATTTTACGTAATTCCAATGTTAGGTATTTCTAAGATAAGAAGGAAAAAAAGAATCCAGAAAATTAATTTTTATCAGAAGTTCAACTAATTGCAATAATGACATAAGTAATAATTATAAAGTCAATTTTCTCTGAAAATTAATGTCATTAATTCTCAACTTTTTGTCAGTGCTTTTCTTCTTTATTTTGACATATTTTTAATGCCAATTAAAGACAGAGGGAGAAAATGTTTCCAACCCAGTCCTGTTCCCTAAAAAAAATTATAAATCTTCATATTGATGCAAAAAAGCTCCTTAAGTTCTCTCTGATCATCTTTGTACAAGGAATCTGAAGCACTTAGAACAAGCAACATGCAACACTCAGTGTGGATCCTGTGCTGTATCAATGCTGCCTTGTTGCTGACACTGATGCTGTAGTAGCCTGCCATGGAAAATAACCTGGATGTTGTCACCTGTCACTTGTGTGTCTGCCTGACACATGCTGAGCCCCTCCCAAGGGCCATTTTGTAATGAAAGCCATAAGAAATCTGCATTTTGTACTTAACTTTTCTCAGAATTTATTTGGTTTCAACCAGTAATAGCAGGTGGCTTCTTCACAAGAGGTTTTTTTGTGCCACTGCTTTAGTCTTGTTGCTGAAGGGCCAATTAAAGTCATCTTTTGACTGGATCTACTTAGAAAAGGTAAACAAATATGAAGAGTAAATAAGATGCCTAGAGAAAACTTCAAGAAGCTGAAATGAGTTGGATACAGGCACACATGAATACTTTAAGGCATAAAAAACCTGAAGTTTTGGTGAGGATGCTAAAATGATTTTTTTTGTGTATTCCTGTATCAAACATATTTATAGGAAGGAAAATTCTTTCAAGATCACTCCCTCCCCTGGAGCTTGCTGAGTTTTTATTGTCCTTTTCTTTGCCTTTGTTCAGCTCAGTGCCCATCTCTCTAAGCAGGTGATCTATACTATGTGACAGCTGTGAACTGGAGGTTTCTGATAGGTGCCATCACTGGGACATACCATGCAGCCTCATGACATACACCAGAGCTCTGTGGATAACAAGGCATGATGAATATATAATGAAATAATGAAAACATAGTGGCTTTCATCAGGATCTTTATCCCAGATGAGCCCTGATGTGCTGAAGGCAGTCTCATTCCCTTTTCTGAATGAGGAATGCTAAGGTGCACACTAAGATACAAAAAAAAAAAAAAAAAAAAAGCTACTTAGGCTAGGAATTAATGTGATTACTGCATCCCCTTGAAACTGCAGAATGTCTTGACACCAGGCACAGTGTCATTGCTGTGATAAAAAACTACTTGGAGCACTGGAGCTGATTTGGCAAGACAGTCTCAGAGGAGTGGAGATGATGCCAAACACTCAGGATGGGAGCTTCCTGCTTCACTTGAACAAATCTACCTTTAGAACCCCTCGTTTTCCTGATGGCCAACCAATCCAATCCAATCCAGGTTCAGAGGGAAAGATGCATTTTGGTTTTGTCAAGCCTCCCTGCCTCTCTGTTATTGTCTTTGCTCAGCTTGACTGCATTGCTGATGTGGGAAACTGGAGTTGCTCTCATTTTCTTCCATCAGGTCAGATACTGATCCCTCCACCCTCAACTCTCCTCAAAATGCCTGGTCAGAGTAACAAAACAGCAGTTTTGTGTTGTGCCATGTTGGACTCTCAACCTTGAACTGCACTTAGGTCTGTTCTAATGCCCTCATTTTAAGAGAAAGGAGCTTACAGCAGACATTAACTAAACTGGCAGGTAGGTATATGCTAAAGACAGCAAATTCCTAAAGATGGTCAAAAGACATCAAAGAGAGGAGTTCTGGACTGTGTCACATCATCAGTTCAGTTACTGGATTAGTGTTTTTACTGGGTCAGTCAGGTCTCAGTGGCTCCCTCCCAAAAGGAGACCAACAGGAATGGTTTTGTTTAGTTTAGGGTAATGGGGAAATGGAAGCCCAGAGTAGTATGGCAGTAATAATGCAAACAGAATTATTAAAAAACCTGAGTAATTATAGTGCCTACATTTCTGAGAATTGTAGCAGAGGGAGTGTGTAACACTACTCATTACTATTTCCTATTTGGGTGCAAAGTTGTCCCCCAGAGGCTGGCTGATGGCATTGCTTTGGTGGAGAAAGAAAGGGTTTCAGAGCCCAAATGAGTCCTGCTGTAATTTTGCTGAATTCCTCTCAGCATCTTTGTCACACATTGTGCCTCAGCATCAGTTCTTCTCCTTACAACTGAATCCTTAGAGCACTTAATGTAATTAATGGAGGAATGACCTCATTAGTGAAACCACTTGATCTTTTCCAACCCAATTCTCCCTTTCCTTACACTTTGATCTTTGTGCACTGCCTCTGTGTTTGTGTGAGCAACTGAAGGAAGAATGCTGTGACTTACAATTAACTCATTGGGTGAGGTGCCTTCTTGGGCCAACAGCTTGTGCTAAATGAAGGAATTCAAAGTCTAAAGGCAGTTGTGGAGCTGCAGATGAGGTTTGCCATGGCTGCCCAGCTGCTGTGTGCATTTTCTGGCATTCACACTACTGCTCTCAAACTCTGCCTTACCACATGCATAGAGATTCATCTCACTCAGCTTCAGGCATCCAAAAACATCTAAACCACTCATTTAGTCTCCCTCTCCAGGTGGTAAGACAATAGGCACCTGCTGGCAGTGACTCATCCTATTCCTTTCTGGCCACAGTTCTGCTCCTTAGACACAGAGGTTTGGTGCAATTTGAGATTTCCTGGACTACCTCTGACCATCCAGCTGACACTCCAGTAGGATACAGGCCTCATGTGGTGTCTATCAGCCCTATGAGGTGTTGGCTTACTCTGGGGTATCTTGAGTAGCACAGGATGTCTGTGTTCATACACCTGACTCATGGCTCAGAATCCCAGTCTATTGAGGGATAATTCCCACTTCTGAGATGTCTTTCTGCCTTCCCTGGCTGGAGTGCCCATAGGAATGGGATGCACCATGTCCCCACAGGGCTGACCAGTCTGATACTACAGATGATCCACATTCCCCAGAGGTGGCTGTAGGAAGTCATGCAGGATACATTAGGGTATCAAACATAACATTTATGTTTATATGTAGGCAGATGAATCAGGCAACAGATGATTATCTGAACCTAAACTCTGCACTCTGTTAATTGCTTGAACTTTAACAACATAAAGCCAACCCTAAAATTTCCATGCCTCCACAGTGGCTGTTCCTTCCAGCTCAGGTTGGTTGGCCAATGTTTCAAGCCCTATGGTTTCTATCTGCCAAGAACCTAGAATGATTCCTCTGCAATGCCTTGTAGACAGATCACAGTGGCTCTATAGAACCATACTATTGTTTTGGTTCGAAAAGGCCTTTAAGATCACCAAGCCCAACCTTTAATCTAAGACTGCCAATGCCACCACTAAACCATGTCCCTAAGCACCACAACCACACATCTTATAAATACCTCTAGGGATGGTCACTCAACCTGGGCAGCCTGTTCCAGTGTCTGACAACCCTTTCAGTAAAGCTACTTTTCCTAATATCCAATCTAAACCTTCCCTGGTACAACTTGAGACCATCTCCTCTGGTTCTGTCTCTTGTAACTTGGGAGAAGAGACCAAACCCCACCTTGCTACAGCCTCGCCCGCAGGTTGTTGTAGAGAGCACTGAGGTCTCCCCTCAGCCTCCTTTTCTGCAGGCTAAAAAACCTCAGTTCTCTCAGCTGGTCCTCATAAGACTTGTGCTTTAGACCCTTCACCAGCTTCACTGACCTTCTTTGGACACTCTCCAGCACATCAATGTCCTTATTCTGGTGAGGGGCCCAAAACTGAACAAGGTATTCAAGGTGTGGCCTCACCAGTGCTGAGTCCAGGGCTTCTTGTTTCCACTGGTTTGATCTTAACTCACAGTTGCCAGAGGGAAGCTGTGTCTTTAATGTCTTTGTGCTTGCACTGAGCTCTTTGCAGTGGTGCTCAACTGCTACCTGGGCTGGATTGCATGAGCTCAGGTATCTCCATGCTCCAGAGTAATTCTCTGCATCACAGACACACCCACTGGGATTTCCTATTGCATGAGAATGAATGGAAGTGTGCTTGACTGTTGTTAGCAATCATTTTATACAATGCCAGCTTTGTACAGTGACTTGGTTAGAAATGTTTATGACTGATGTGCAGGAACAAAAATAGTAGCTCTGTACATGTTGCTATCAAATACAGTTTGTGCACTCCTGGAAAAAGATGATGGAATGTGGAAATGGGATATTTCCCAGGTGAAGAATGAAGTGCAACATGCTCAAATATCTTTCTCACTCCCTTCCCTCCCACGTTTACTGCCCACATATTCTTTCTCTTCCATTAATTTTGTCTCTTGCCAGTAAATTGTGAGATTGTATTTCTCCCTGGCCTAGTTACAAACTAACAGTCATGTTCAGTGTCTCAACAACTTTTCTTGCTAAATTTTGGCCTAATATATTTATCAGCAAGACTGTAGTCTAGATTAGGCATACTTCTGCACACACAGTATGAACCACATTGCTAGCAGGGAGTGGCATCCTCACTGAAACATGGTAAAAGAGGTTTGAACTTTACTGCAAACATACACTGAACTTCCGTGGAGGCTCCAATTTGTATGCTCAAAGACAAAGGAGAAGTCCCCAAAGATGCAAATTCTCAGAGTACAGAAATCAAAGTTTTGTTTTTTAAACCAAAATAGGGTTTGGGCTGACCAAATGGGAGTCTTACTGGTTTTCTCTGCCCTTTATAGTAATGACAGCTTCTAGGGGGAAGTGTTAGCTTCTCATTACTGGCTATAATTGAGACATTTATTCTCGGAATAAACTCTTGGAAGTCTTTATTCTTGGAATAAATCCTTAGTCAGTTCTTAGGAGAAAAAATTTCTCAAAAATGCCCAGTAATAGTTTAGCTGGAAGAGATTTATGAAACTAAGTACGTTTCAGCCAGGCCTCTTGGTATGTTGTGAGGCTTTTGACTATCAGAAATCTTCCACGCAGAAAGAATCACTACCAATGCTCAAATGAAACCATATGTCAGTTCTTCCATTTCTACATCAGTAGCCCAGTTCTGTGCTGAATCAGGAAAAGATATGGGCCATAAATAAGCTACAAGGCACTCTCAGGACCAGGTGAGTCTTTTAACCACATATCAGGTGTGGGGAACGTTCATGTTTTTCACTTGCTGTGTAGGATAAGACCAACAGTGTGTTCTCCATGGGAAAACAAAGAGGCCAGATATCCTATTGGAAAATATCCATACAATTCATTTTTAGCCCGAATTCTTTGGAAAGCAAGGCAAACACAGCAGCCTTCTCAACCTATACCTGCCTCTTTCTGGGTAACATGTTTTGAAGGGATTGCCTAATTTCAGCCACATGGGAAAGAGGAGTGTTATTCCTGAGATTTTTAAATTTCCCAATATCTCATGGGGAAATGTGAGGGAGTATTTTTAAGGACTTAAGAAAGAGAAAGATTGCTGGGTGAGTTCAGCTTTGATTAGAAACCAGAGCATACACACAGGAATACTTTCCTCAAAATGTAAATCCTCAGTAAGCTCACTTTTAATTTGTTCTGCTGTTCCCAGGACTGTGTGTTTTGCTATGGTTATGCAAACCTTATCTCACTTCCTTCAGCTTCTTCCTTTCTTTACCTATCTACCCTTCCTCTGCAAGGGAGCAGGACCCTGCTCTTTATTTTGCTCAGTCTCCAAGTCAGAAATTCAGCATGTGAATAACAACACCCTGGGGCAAGGCAGTGACAGCACCAGTGATGAGGAAAAGAAAAGTTTCAAGACTCCATAGAATCATAGAATGAAGGGTTTCAGTTGGAAGGAACCTTAAAGATCATCTAGTTCCAGCATTCTTGCAGAAAGCTTTGAGTTTGGGAAGTGCACAGGGACAGACCACATGGAGATGGGATGTGGTTATCATCTCAGGACATGGACAGGCAGCAGCAGGGATCAAAGACATTGATGTACAGTGGGTGGACCATCAGCTGGTACCTAGGGACAATCCAGTGGTAGCAAAAAGGTCCAGATGCAGCATGAAGCAAATGGTACTTTCTATGTATTAATAAAAACCAACAGATCACGTGCAAGCCCAGACAGCAGAGGTGAGCATTTGGAAAAGCAGTTCTGCAAGGCCAGGGGCTGCAGCTCCTGCAGTCCTTGTAGGGCCTTGAATACAAACACCAACACTGCAAAAGATCAACATGCAATACGTTATAAGTTGAATAAGCCTAATGAAGGCATAAATGCAAGGATAAGACATTTCTATCAGGTTGTAGCCGTCCTTTTCCCCAGCCACAGTTTCAGTGGTCACAATGAGCAGACCTGTATTTAAATTGTTGTTACCTGCTGGGGAGGCAGAAGAGATCAACATACTTCAAGAGCTCACTTTCTAAGTCTTTTTCTTCCAATATTCTTTAAAAGTTGCTGCTTTCTCCAAAGGTTAGAAAAGTATGAAGTAATAGTTTAAAAGTTTGTGCTTCTTATTTTTTATGGCCTTAAAACTGTTTTATGTACATGCTCATCAATCACAGAAAAAAGAGTTGTACCAAATTTGTTGCACCTGTAATCTTACCTACTGAGTTTCAAAGACAGAGAACACCTGCCCGCAGGCCCCTATTGATTTGAACACCCTCAACTACCAGTTCACAAAAATGATCAAATAAAAAAAAACCAAACAAGCCTTACAGCTTGTATGGTCTTTCCAAGCATCCAGTTATTTGTACTCTTCATTGGAAGTGTTCTACAGTCAATCTCCAGTGGCTCTCCTGAACAGCAGCCTGACTTTCAGCCTTTCCTGAACTTACCCTTTTCCTGGCAACTTTTGCTGCCATCCTCTCTTTGGGCTTCTTGCTGGGATGAGAAAAAAAAAATTGGTTTGTTCTGCAGATGTTGCAAGGCACCACATGCCTTCAGCTCTTGTGGGATGTGGGTTATCCATGAAACCTGAAAGGTTGCAAGAGCGTGGTGGAAGCCAGAGTTCTCAGAACTATTTCTGGTATTCTTAAGACATCTCTGTGAAACCTTCCCTCCTAGATAAGAAAGTTTGGTCCCAGTATTTTCAAATGGGACTATTCGAAAGTTATGCTTCACTAGTTCTAGAGGAAAATGACCCAAAGTACTTGTACTACTGCCTGCCTTCCATAGATGCTGCTGATTCTTCTTTTATTCCTTGCTCCTTGTAAATAAAGGAGAGCAGGAAGCCTTATGTACACCTGCCTGGGCAGCATTCTTAATCCTGTTCATTGTGCCATTCATTTTTGGAATGCAGAACTTTCCCTGTTAGGTCACTGACACATCCCCAGAAGCCCAACGAATGGCTTGTGCACCAATAAGCAGTTTTACATGAGGTTATATTAAAAAAGTCTATATGGATCCTGAATTTTATGGATATTGAAAGCTAAAAAAAATATGTTCTCCTAAAATGGAATGATGTTGCTGAGGGACAACTTTTGCAGGTTATTTTGAGTTTCTTTCTTTCAGTCTCATGCTTGTCCTGGTGACAGAGGAGTCAGCTGCCACCTCTTCTTTCTCCCATGGTAACCATTAGGCTCTTCTTTCTCTCTTCTATATTCTTTGGGAACTAAAATGAGAGCTGAAAGTCATGTTAATCTTTTCCAAAGTATCCACTGAACTGGAAAAGCCCATTTCGCTCCCAGTTTTTTTTTCTAAAGAAACCAAGGGAAGACAGCTGCAAAATCCATTGAGCCCCTCCTCCCAGGCAGTTCCCAGATGTTCTCTCAGCTGAGCATCCCAGCCATTCCTGCCACCTTCTCCCTCACTCCCAAAACTCTTTGAAGCATAAATAAATGTAGCATCATCCTGCACATCCTGTGGCCTGGGGAGGATTCACAGTGAAGCCTACATGCTTTGCTGCTTAGACTTGAAGTGATTTAGGAGAAAGAAAGTTAAAGGAATGGGGCTTAGGATACAACAACTGGCTTGGGAAGAGGTGGCTAAACAAACTGCAGTTTATTTTGCTAACGCCTGGTCTATTATTTTTAAAATAATGAGAAGAAAGGAAAAATGAAAGTGGGAATACCAACACTAAATGCATTTAGAATTATGGATTTTGCTTAAGCTCTGATAATATTTCTAGTAATGAGGAAAGCAAACTCAGTCATTTTTGCATTTTTCCACACAGAAATGTCCTCAGAGAGAAAGCTTCCCACCTAAAACCTCAGAGCTAGAGACAAGCAAAACAAAACAAAGCAAAAAATCTCAAAATAAAGCACTTCCACATCTTGATACTGATTTCCCATCATGCCAGTCTCCAAATCAGAGCACAGCCCTCAGATTTACCAAAGGGAAACTTCCACTGCAACTTAACCCTTTTAGCTAGAGTTTCTGTAGTGTAGTGAGTGGTTATCACATTCCCCTAACATGCAAAAGGACCCTGGTCTGAAACTGGGTGGAAACTCCATGTTTGGTGCTTGGACCACCCTCACCTCCCAGGACCAGAAGTGGTGCTCCTGCAGTTCATTCTGTAGTGAGGAGTTTTGGGCAGACATGTTTGTAGAAGGCTGGCAGGATCTGTGGAGGGATTTAGGTCAACCCAATCTGAGATAAACCCATGAGATGAACCCATGAGAACGTAAAAATGTCAATTTGCAGTTGCCAAAAAGTGGCCTGATCTCTGATCAAGAACCCAGCACTGGTTCTTGCACCCGTCCCCATCACCAGAAGTGACTTGGTGTAGGGGACTGATCCAGCTGAAAGTATAGAAGGTTTTCTACTTAATGTGAATTTGAGGAAATTAATCTGAACTGATTGCTAAATAGTGGTAATGAATGGTGTGCAAAAATACTACCCAGTAATGGTAGACAAGCACCAAAATGTTTTTCTTGTTAGCTGGGGAAGGAATAGCTTGGTGGTAGGTTTTTTTCCCTTTTCTTTCATGGTTAACAATTTCCTTTTAAACATATTTCCACTAAATCCAGCAGCAAATATTATGAAATAATTTAGTAGGAGTCACTTACTATAATTTGACTATACAGATACACCACCAGGAGTGTGAACTTTACTTCAATTTGTTTCAATTAAAGGGCTGTTCCCTGGACAGTTCCATGACAAATGCTACCATTCAGCTCTCCAAATCCTCTGCTTTTCCCAAAATGCTTCCCTCTGCTCCAGACAAGTCCTTTCGTACAAGGCCATTCTTGTTTCCTGACTCTGAGAAAGCCTAAAATTAAACAAGGAGCAAAGGCACTGAAAGGAGACCCAGATCAGCATCTCTGTTCCCTGTGAGGCAGAGAGCTCCCAAGTCTGGCTTCGATTCTCTGTTTCAGGCTTAGGTCTTAAAAATTTAATGGGTTCATCACTTTCTCCAGCTTGCTTCCACTGGCAGCTGGAGTTGTTAATTTTGCCTTGTAGTCACAAATGGTAATTGATTTAAGAAAAAACAGCAAAGGATGATCACTGCTGCTGCCATGCTGGAGGGGCCTGGCCCTCCACAGCTGCACAAACAAAGGAGCCAGGACTGAAAAGGCAGCATCTCTGGCAGAGCTGGTGGGAAGTGAAGGAACTGGGGACAGACCAAATCTCTCCTGGAGTGGTTCTGTTGTGCCCAGCAGATCTGCATTAGGTAATGCCTGTTTCCTTTCTCCTCCCTCCCATGCCAGACACCTTCCATTACGTAACTGTCCCAGCCAGGCTAAATGCCACCCATGGGGGGACAGCACTTCCCACTTGGCTACTAAGAACTGCTGCCATGGCTGTGGGAGTGAACAGTAAGGATCCTGCAAATGTTCATCAGACCCTTTGTGATCAGGGATGTGGCCACTATTTCATAGAATCATAGAATCATAGAATTGGCTGGGTTGGAAGGGACCTCAGAGATCATCAAGTCCAACCCTTGATCCACTACCGCTGCAGTTCCCAGCCCATGGCACTGAGTGCCACATCCAGTCTCTTTTTAAATGTCTTCAGGGACGGAGAATCCACCACTTCCCTGGGCAGCCCATTCCAATGCTTGATCACCCTCTCCGTGAAAAAATTCTTTCTAATATCCAACCTAAACTTCCCCTGGCACAACTTAAGACCGTGCCCTCTTGTCTTGTTGAAAGTCATCTGGGAAAAGAGACCAACCCCCCCCTGGCTACCCCCTCCTTTCAGGGAGTTGTAGAGAGTGATGAGGTCTCCCCTGAGCCTCCTCTTCTCCAGGCTGAACAGCCCCAGCTCCCTCAGCCTCTCCTCATAGGATCTGTGCTCGAGTCCTTTCACCAGCCTGGTTGCCCTCCTTTGGACCTGCTCCAGGACCTCGATATCCTTCCTGAACTGAGGGGCCCAGAACTGGACACAGGACTCGAAGTACCTTCCTGCAGCAGCATGGCAGCAGCCTTCTGCCCACCTACCTCCCATCTTCTGAGCCAGACCTTCCACAGGGATGGACAGGGGGATACCTGAGAAGCTACCTAAGCCCAATGCCAGGACACATATATGATTACAATAGCTTTTAGACCACCTAGGCTGTGGCAGTAAATTGCATCTTGCCAGTGACCCAATGAATCTCTGAAATCTGGCTACAGGGCAGATTTATTTACACGTTTAAAGCCTGACACTGCAAGACATCCAGAATAGGAGCATTTATATCAGAGGTTGTCACCATAAGCTCCCTCAGTAGGCACCTCTAGGACACATTTTGTGTTATTCAAATGAGATTAGGATAAAATAGGTCAAGTGAATTGTGTCCTTACTTCTCTCCAGTGAGAACAAAGGGAGTCTGGTATAATTAATTCAGACATATCTCTGCCATAGAAATCTATGGATGGAAAAAACAGAATCCCACCCATGGGCTTGATTCTACTGCTCCAACTGGCCAATTAGGTGACTGAACTAACGAAGAAACCCTTGCTTAAGCCCCAAGCATCATATTCTGTTTTGAGCCTTAGGTCTGCAGCCTGATGATCATTTTATTTAAGTCTGCTATCCAACTTCCTTCCTGCAAACCAGAAAGAATCATAGAAGCTTAAAAGAAAAGTTTCTCTTGACAATTTCCAAAGCATCTAAAATGCACATCTATCTCTGAACCTAAGCCTGCTATCCTGACTCCTGCTTTATACTCAGTGGAGTGAAACAGACACATCCAAGGAGGAATTGCAAGGGGAAATAGTAGACAAGTTCAAACTTCTAGATGTGTCAATTAAAGCAGATATTTGCTACATCCTGGCTGTGAGTCCCTAACCTGAACATGAGTGTGTGTTGTCATTTGAGATGCCCTAAAGTACCACCTTTATGACTCTATCTGTTCTGCAGAAAACAAAGCAGAACTGGATATCAGCCAAGTTAATCAGCTCACAAACCTATGAGTAATAAGTTACTGAGGCAGGGTAGGGTACCTAAGACAATGCTAACATTCACTTCTTCTGCCAAGCCCTTGTTGGTCTCTCATCCTTTCATTTACACTTCCTCTTGTCTTCTCAGTCTTCCCTGAACCTGTATCCTCACAGTGCAGAAAATTGTCCTCTCTATCCATCTTAAAATATTCCTTTCAACTCCACTTGTCTCTTTGGACTACTGCCCCTTGCCCTATCCTTTGGCAAGAATGTAACTTCTCCACTTTAATCATATCTGGGTTTGAAGGTGATTTCCATCTTTTACACTCTTCCCTTAAACTCTCACTCACACAAAATCCTTCAGGAACCCCTCACAGAGAGGGTCAGCATCTGTGCTACAGGAATATCCCTCCTGACCTGCTGGCTGCTTCGACACCATTGATCACATCATTCTTTGGAAAACTTTATCTTCCTCTGCTTTCAGTGACTATCTTTACTTGGATCTTCTTCCAGTCCCCAGCAAGACTGTCTGTGTCTCTTCACCAGCCTTTCTCAATTAATATACCCTAAGATCTCAGCCTGTTTCTCTGATGTCTTTAGGGATGTCCAGATATTTCTGTGCTTACCAGAATGTTTTATCACCCCCTTCTTCTTTTGGTATTAGTCACCCATTCCTGGGTCCTTAGCCTGTCATCAACTTCATCTGTAGTTTCACTGTGTTTCCTGTTATCCTGAAGTTCACCCTTAACAGCATTGCATAAATCTCATGCTCACAGTCTGTCCACACAGCTATATCTCTTTTCCAGCACCCATCATCAGATGTTCTTGCTGCAACATATTTTCCTCTGTCTTTGATAAACACATTTTCCCCCTTATCTATTCAGAGTGTTACCACTTACCTCTTATTTTCCATGTCTTTGCATCCTGTTTCTCTATGTCAGTAAATTTAAGTGACATCTCTATTTTCAAAGCCTGTCATGGCCAGTCCCTACTCTGCCTGTCACCTGTAATTCAGTTCTTCAGAGACTACTTCTATTTTTGATTGCTTTACATTTTCCAGTAGCCTGCTTGCTAAATTCCAAACACATTTGTGACCACTACCTTTCATTTTCACATATGTTGAGGAGATAATGTCATAATCATCTTCTACTCTATGTTGCTGTCATTCGGAGTACCCTTAGTTTCTTTCACATAACATCTTAAAAAAAAAATAAAAATAAAAAATGGAAAAGCTTGTCCTTTTTGGCAACCTGCTATTCTTTTCCTCCCATGACAATTAGACCTTGTTTTCTTGAAAATCCCCTCTTCACCTTTCTGGTGTTATTAATATCCTCATGTTTTAAATTTAAATTGTGGCCTTCTGTAGGGCAAGGGAAATCCTTTGTTCTGTGACAACCTCCATATGTCACAGTCACAAAGATAATGGTAATAACAACGAGAATGAGAAGAAATCTGTTCTGAATTCAAACTCAACAGAAAAGATTTAAGGGCTTTAAAAGCAACATTCACCTGTTGCTTTGGCACACATTTTACAGCTTCCTCACTTGCATTGTTTGACGTAGAATGCTGTTTTAAGCCATGTCAGCTGTGATGTATAAGTACATATATAAATGACAACAAAGTATCACCTGTAAAGAAAATTTATTCTTATTTTATCACATCTAGGAGAAAGAAATATGAGGGCAGACTTTAAAAATCCCTTGCAAATTCTCCTCCCATGACACTCTTGGTGAGTGGATGGCATCGCTCTCACACTGCCTGAGCCATCTGCTCTCAGTAAGCTCTGGTCCCACATCCCCTCCTCTTCAGTTGTATTTTCCTGGAAGATAATACCCATCTGTGGTGACTGACTGGGTTCTCTGTTAAATAGAGTCTGGGTTATTCCCAGTATTTTTATCTTCCAAAATACATTTTCAGTTACACACCTACTAGCAGGTGCATTTCATATGTGACAGATGACACTACAACTTGAAGAACTATGAACTGAGAACACTTCTACCTCCAATCCATTTGTTCTCAGCCAGATTTCCTTCCACTAGCTCTTTATGTGAAAATTACCTTTTAACTGCTCCATTGTGTGCCACTTCTCTCTTGTCCAAAGTGGCATACAAGGAGACATCCTCAGATTCTCCAGCCTGCCAGCTCTGATAGCGTGTTGCCATTTTGTGTGTCAGACTGATAAGGAATTTCCATCTGCAGAAAGAAGAAAAACAGGCAGTGTGAGAGCTGCTGACATCCAATTTTCCCAGGCAGACAAATTTTACAAACTGAGTGTATTGAAAGAGGAAGAGCCAAGCAGCTCAAGGAAGGAAGGGGTGGCCTGAGTATGGTTTACCTTACACCAGCCCCTTCCCATCCCTGCTAAGAGAGGGTCTGCCCTGGGATGCACTGGAATTCAGCAGGATCAGAGTACAGGCTCTCACTGAGCTTTAACAAAGAGGTGATTGTGAAACCACCTCATCAGTATTACATCTGTGCTGCTCTAAAATTTGTATTTGGGGTATTTTAACCTCTTTCTCAGAGCTTCAAGGTCAGGAGGATGGAAAAATGGCAGAGTTTTTTACCCCAGGTTGCCTTTTCAAGAACAATCCAGTTGCTATTTTGCTAAGATGTTCAATGTACTGAACAGCACGAGATGGAGACCTCTGAGATAGCAAACCCAGGCACTTGTGCTATCTGATGTGACTTGTTGGGATACAGGGCCACATGCAGCTCCCATTTCCACTTGAGCACTGCAATTACTGTGGGCATGGAGGTGTGAGTAAGGGGGAAAAGAAATAACTCATTATACTAACAAATCATATTCACAAGTACTTAAGTGGCTGATTAAGCTCTCAGTTCATAGTTCTTCAAGTTGTAGTATCATCTTCCACAAATGAAATAGACCTCAGGTGTGTAACTGAGAATGTATTTTGGAAGAAAAAAAATTGGAATAACTCAGGCTCTATTTAACAGAGAACTTTTCTGGTAGTTGGTTCCATTATATTCCAGACAGAATCAAAAAGAAAAATATTTTCAAAACTCCTTGAAAGGGATATTACGATGTCAGATGTCCTTTTGCTAGTCTTCATTTTGTTTGTTTTTCATGGCAAGAAATACAAAGACCATAGGAGGCCATCTGGCTGTCAACCCGTGGCTGGTTTCTGTCCTAATGCATGTAGAGAAAGACACACAGGAATCAGTTCACTGCAATGAATTCTGGTGATGTGTAGAGCTGATTGTGATTTACAAAAATAATCTTTTTTGTTTCTTTGAAAATTCCAATTTGTCAAGATTACACTTTCTGTATGACAAAGGATTGCTTTCAGTATTTTTTTCCCAAGTCTAAAAGATTTTTACCTTTGCTTAATATATTGTTCCAGCATCTTCAAAATTAAACGCTCTGCTTTTTAATTTTAGAAATACTTCCCACCTGAAATATAACTACAGGGAAAAGAAGATTTTTTAATTTAAAGTCCAACAAGTAAGCATTTCCACTACTCAAAGCTGTAGTTGTTAGGGAAGGGAGGTTGTTTGTTTCATTTTTCCCTGTTTGGTAGAGGAATTTAAAAGGTTCCTCAACTAACAAAATGAGAAAATAGCTTCTTGCCCTACCCTAATATGAAGTCAATTTCTGCCCTTAAATATGGTGACACACAAGTGCTGTGTGATGAGCTGCCTCACTTGGTCTCTCTGTAATTCTGCTTGGAACTTGCCCCTGGACAGGTTCGTGTGAAATGTGGTTACGTTACTGGATCTCACTACATCACAAATATTTGATTAATTGACTAAACTGTATTTTTTATTCTTAGAAGCCATCTGTGAGATGGTGGAAAATTTCAGCTTAGAACCCCAGGCCTGAAATTCCCCCAGTTGCAAGTCAATGGGAAGTTCACCAAAGACATACATGAAACTGGTATGTTTTGTAGCTCCAAATATTAATTTTTTAAAAATAATTTCTAAAAATTTCCAATACCAATGGAAATTCCTAAAAAACCTCCAATATTTTTCATGAATACCAGGTTAGATATAATGTGCACGAACAATTTGCCTCATACTAGAGACCACACTTATTAAAAGCACTAAGAGAATTTAATGAACAATCAAGAATGTTTTTAATATGTATTTTTTTCAGTTCATCTACCAATTCACCATAAGTAACACATACAGAATTTAAAAGGCTGGTGTGCTTTAAATGTTAATCCTGTGTGGAATTCTCCTACAGAAGAAGCATACACTACACATATAATTATTAATGACACTTTGACCATAAGAAATTTTTTTTCTTAGATAGTTAAATATTACCAATGTTGAAAAACAGTTTTTGAATCAAATTTGTCTTTTCACAACAGTGCATAAATTGGTAATTCTAAAGTTGAAGAATATATTTGTCTTTAGTCGTATTTGACTACTTAACTGCAACTATTATTCAATTCAACCTCTATCAGTCATTCATTTTCAAGTCATTTTTCTGGCAGAAGAAAGCTCCCCTCAGCCTCTTTGACATTTTCATTGTTGCTACAATTCAGAATTGTAAGAAGCAATTCTTCTTGAGCTACCTCCTGTATTTGAGGTTTTTGATAATATTTTTTATTTTGCTCAAGAATTGCCTTGATATTTGCATATAATACAGTTTGATTTTTATCAATCAGTTTCACATTATCTCCTGTCTGAGGGGCTGGATAATAAGAACTATAATTGAGCAACTTCATTATTCAGTGGATAGCACCAGATCTTTTTGCTTTTTGTTAACAAATTACTTGCATAGATCAGATCCCTGGCTGACAAAGCCCAGATTGATTAAGTGTGCAAATGTGAGCTCGGACTCAGAATTTAGAAGATTTCGGTTTTACCTACATTTGGGCCTTAAGGTCAGTTTTCCATATTTATTTTCTCCAGCTCCTTCTTTCTCTTCTTCCCCACTGCAAAATGGAGTGCTGTGATTTTTGAGGAGTGAGGTATCTTCAGCATTAACCTGTGTCATGTCCTTTGGAGTGAGACTACACAGTCAAACTCCTTTCCCTTTGGGGAAGAGGTAGACATTCATTTTTTTCTCTAGAGTTTCAGAGAGAAAAGTTGTGCACTTTCAACAATGCCAGCATAATTTCTTTCATATTAAACTAGGTGGAACTAAAATTCCTTTATAAGGGGTATTATCTATTATCATCTTAATAATAATATTTTAACTTTGCTACTGTTAAAACTTCTGCTGATATGCATATTAAACTGTTTTGCAGGCAGATTCACTATTCACTTGGATGTCTTTCTGAGAGATGGGTAAGGCACAACTTCTGTTGCATCAATCCAAACAGCAAAAACAATTTCATAAAATGAAATGACTTATTCCTGCAGCCTTACATGTATATATTGTGATGCAGAATAACTCTCTGGTGAATACTGTCCTGCTGTACCGTAACACAAACACACAGAATGTTAAAATTAAGGTTATCTTTGCATTGCATGGTTTTTTATGACAGCAAAACAGTGCCAGAAATTAAGGACAGTATTGTCTATTTTTGGGTTATCTGGTAGGTACACATTCTATCCAGCCTCTCCTGACTCCAAGCAAAACCATACATCCCCAGTTACTGTCTCTGCTTCTGCTGCCTCCTTCCTTTGTCTGCTTCATTAGTCATATTTTGTCCATCTCTTTCCTATGTTTCCTTTTTGCCCTGCATCTTGCCACTCTCCCTTCCTTATCCTTCTGTAAATCATCATCATCTCTCTCTGTCAGGTTCCAAGGAAGTCAAAACATATGACCTTGCTGTTCTGACTGTGGATGACCTCCTCTTGTATTGAGAGTCCCAGGGTGCAACCTGAACATTTTTTCTGTGAGGGAATGCTCGTGTGATCAGGCTCCACTTTTGTCAGGAAAGGTGGGATTCAGCTCAAGATTAATGGACTGAATACAAGTGTCTACTTTAGAGCAATCACAGAACAGGATCATGGGTTAACCCAGATTGGGAAGGACCTCAGGAGGTCTGAAGTTCATCCTCCTGTTCACAGCAGAGCAAGACCTGTGGTCAGAGCAGATTGCTCAGGGCTTTAAGCAGTCAGGGCTTTAAAAGCTTCAAGGCTGAAGATGACACCACCTGGGATATCTGCATCCCAGCTGTATTGTCCTCATTGGGAAAAAAATGAATTGGAAATCAGTGTCACCTTAGCTGTGTCGTGTGGAGGTGCTAGAATTTCTCAATTAAAAATCATTGTAAGACTTGTGATGAGCAAAAGAAAATATTTTTGCCTCGTGTCTCAGACAAAGCTGAAGAGCATTACATAAAGAATAAATGACATGGTCAATCTAAGGTACTCACTTCTTGTGGAAAGTGTTTGTCCAAAACAAACAAGTTTGGCAAACAACTGAAAATAGCAGGAATCACCATCGATGACGTGAAGAGTTTATTTGCATAATAATAAAGAAGTTGTCATGTTGTCAGTGTTTAATAATAATGTTGTCCTTTTATTTTCTCTACCACTCTCGAAACAGCTCTCTATAGAAACCAGTAGGGAAAATTATTTGTACCTCCAGGCTCAAAAATAACTCCATTATAGCATACTGGCAATCCCCCACCCACCCATCCAACTTCAACTATCTGTAATTATTTATGCATTGGCAGCATAATGGCCTCGGTTATTAGTGAGGTTTACTCAGTGGAAAAATCATTCTTCTACTTCTACTTCTACTGCATGCTGAGCAAAGCCAGCAACAAACAGTTGCATAGCTCTTATGTTTTATCATATAGAAATTATGTAAAGTTTGTAATGGATTAATTTAATGGATGGATCACATACATTGTTTGTGTAATTTTTTGGGCTGCTTTTGTGCCAGCCTTAGATTTCTACATAGTTTTTAGTGGCTTTTGTCATTTTGCTCCTTTTGTTTTCTCTTGTTAAGAATCTTTGTTTAGAGGATTTCTCCTGACTGCCTATTACAAGCATAGTTAAAATTCTAAGTTATTCTTTCGCTTTTAAAGCTTGGCCTTTACACAAAGGAGAGGAGATGAAAGGAACTTATTCATTTCATTTACATTAGCCATGGAGCTGAAGAAGCTTCAGCTATTTTAAGGTATTTATCAGACAAAAGAATATGTTGTTGCTGTGTTATTTTGTGAAAATTCTAACAGATGCTTCAACACTAATTGCTCAAAAATTTAAAATTATCAGGCAGCAAGAACTGAGATTTTATGCAGTTACATAGAGTTGGTGCTAGAAAAATTTGTTCCTAAGTAAATTCTTTTCTCAAAAGCCATTTTGAGAAAACTCTTTTCTCTCATTATTTGCATTAATACTCTTGTGCCCACATTTTTGTAAAGCATACCAGGAGCTTCCATTCCCCATTTAAACTATAATGTCATCAAAGTGTTTAAAAATACTGTTTGAATTTTTAATTAATTTTTATTCAATATTTCTGTTTTAAAAGCCAGTATTAGTTGGGAAACACTGCTGAAAATGGGTCTGTTTTGAACACTGATGAAGGTTTGCAATTTCTGAAACAATTTCAGTTATTATTTTCTCGGTATTTCAATTATTTTCTCAGTTCCTCCTGCAATCCAGGTCTGAGGCTGTAGACCTAGAGGAGTTTTGCTCTAAGAGATTTTCTTCAGATTAACATCTTATTGTCTTTTTAATCTCCTTGAACAGGATAAGGATCATTCATATCTACTTCTCTACTGAAAATGCAGTATTCTTTGAAGAGAGGTTTTAGCATGAAGTCTATTTTTTCTGTCAGGTTGTTTTTATAGTCAGGCTGGCAAATAATGGGGTTTCCTGAGAAGTTACTTTTCATAAACTTTTAGCACCTACTACAAACTGAGGAGGTGTCTCTGTAATTGACTTAGTATTAAAAAGAGAGTGGTGAAAAATGGGGAATTCAGCACCTTTGGAACTGTGATTCAACAGAGATGCTGCTACCCAGTACATATTCCCTCCAAAGGACAGATCCTATGAGAAGAGGCTGAGGGAGCTGGGGCTGTTCAGCCTGGAGGAGTGTCAGGGGAGACCTCATCACTCTCTACAACTCCCTGAAAGGAGGGGGTAGCCAGGGGGGGGTTGGGCTCTTTTCCCAGGCAACTCTCAGCAAGACAAGAGGGCACGGTCTCAAGTTGTGCCAGGGGAGGTTTAGGTTGGACATTAGAAAGAATTTCTTTACTGAGAGGATGATCAGACATTGGAATGGGCTGTCCAGGGAAGTGGTGGATTCTCCATCCCTGGAGATATTTAAAAAGAGACTGGATGTGGCACTCAGTGCCATGGGCTGGGAACTGCAGCAGTAGTGGATCAAGGGTTGGACTTGATGATCTCTGAGGTCCCTTCCAACCCAGCCAATTCTATGATTCTATGATTCTATGACAGAGCTTGATATTTGAGTTTACTTCTTTTTCACCCTATCCAGCTACAGGGCACCTGGTGCAAATGCCTTACTGTTGTCTTCAGACCAAATGTTAACATTTCCAGTTTAAGGTTAATTGAACATCAGTCCAAGGCATCCTACGTGACTTTTTTTCTGCTTTTATTTCCTATGGATTAGTGGTGCGGATGGTAGGAACATTAGCCAAGTGTGCTCCCTCTGTTTATATATCTTGCCATTAGTTTAATGAGAAGCTATTGCAGTGACTCATTCCCTCTTTTGCTCTAAGGCTCTTGCCTTTAAAAACTTGGTGGAAAAAAAAAAAAAAAAAAAAAAAAAAAAAAAAAAAAAAAAAAAAAAAGTGAGGATCTAATAAAAGCAAAATTGAACTGTGTCTCTCCTTTCTTTTTCCCTGTGCTCATAATCATGGGGTGAGAACAGGTTCTTTGTGGAATTTCACCCTCTGTTCCTACTGAAGTGCATAAGCCCGGAAGCTTCCCTGAGAGAGGAGTGCCCAAGTATCTCCAAGAAACTGTTCATCCTGAGGAGGGTTTCTCTGGGAGGATGGTTAGTTAGACACAAATAGCCTGTGAGAAGAAATGGTGTGGTAGAAATGGGAAGCCATTCTTTCCTCTCCCTGGAGACCAGCCCACACATGCTGCAGGGTGAAGGAGCCTGCTCTTCTCAGGAAGTCTGAAACCTTCCTGGGGCTGCAGAGCAGCTGAGTGGGGTGCACAGAGATCAGTGCCAGGGCCATGATTGTGGTTTTAGTCCTTTTCATTTTAGCCTGTTTGGCACTTTGAAATTTTTTCAGAGGGAAAACTCACTGCTGATGTGGAGCAGTCACTGTGCAGAGCTCAGCAAACCAGTGCCAGGGACTCAGACGTCTCCTATGTCAGAAAGTTCTGGAGAAGGGAGCGACTTTAGGCTGTCTTGTTTAGATCTGTGCAGTTAAGGAAGAAATATTTCTATTCTGGAAAAATCAGATCCACATGTAGGAATAATTGAGAATATTTAGAGTGCTCTATATTTCAAAGAATCAAAGAAAGGTTGAGGCTGGCAGGGACCTCTGGAGATCATCCAGTCAAACCCCTTGCTCAGAGCTGGGCCAGTTAGACTAGCATACTGGTCAAGTGTGGGTCAAATTGAGATCTGAATATCTCCTAGAATGGGGACCCCACAGCTTCTCTGGGCAACCTATCCTCTATGTGCCACCTCCCCCTCCCCACAACAGTATAAACTTTTTTCCTATGTTTAAATAGAATTGATTGTGGTTTAATTTGTGCCCATTGCCTCTTGGCCTTTCACAGGATACCACTGAGAGGAGTTTGCCTCCACCTTCTTTACTCTCTCATCAGGTATTTATTCACATGAACTTCCTTTCCTCCACTCTGAACAGTCCAAACTTCTTCTCATATGAGAAATCCTCCAGTACGCTCATCACCTTTGTGTCTCTTTGCTGGATTTGCTCCAGTACATCTCTATCATTCTTGCACTGGGAAAACCAAGACTGGACCCAGCTATCCATGCACTGTATGTTGGAGGAAGATTTCTGGGCAGACAACACTTTCACTTGCACTTCCACTTGTATTGAAGTGTGGGTGACTGGGATAACAAAAGCTACTGACTGAAAAAAAATTATCTGAAATGAAGGATTCCAAGCAGTAAAATAAAGCATATAAACAGGGGGGATCCCAAGAGGTCCATATCTCAACGTGCTCCTTGCAGTAACCTGGATATTGCCCCATAGAGCTGCCTCCTTTAGAAATATCATAGCTTACAAGCATGGTGACAACTAAACTCCTCCTTCCTCTCCCAGGTAATAGTTTAGCCAGGATGGGGCTTTTTAATCATAGAATCATAGAACTGGGTGGGTTGGAAGGGACCTCAGAGATCATCAAGTCCAACCCTTGATCCACTACCGCTGCAGTTACCAGCCCATGGCACTGAGTGCTGTAGCAGCGAGCCCTTCTCTCAGGGACACGGCTCTTCTCCGGAGCTCTCTTACCATCTCTCTTCCCAGGCGTCCTCAGGCATCAGCTCTGCTTCTGGGAGCATGCCTTTTATTTTGCCCTTCAGCCCCGCCCATTTCCGGCTGGGGCAGGCCCTAATTATTGGGCACAGCTGGGCCTAAGCTCCCAGTTCATTATCGGCGACACCTGGTGACTTGTGATTCTCACTACAGAGTGCCACATCCAGTCTCTTTTTAAATATCTCCAGGGATGGAGAATCCACTACTTCCCTGGGCAGCCCATTCCAATGTCTGATCACCCTCTCAGTAAAGAAATTCTTTCTAATGTCCAACCTAAACCTCCCCCGGCACAACTTGAGACCGTGCCCTCTTGTCTTGCTGAGAGTTGCCTGGGAAAAGAGACCAACCCCCCCCTGGCTACCCCCTCCTTTCAGGGAGTTGTAGAGAGTGATGAGGTCTCCTCTGAGCCTCCTCTTCTCCAGGCTGAACAGCCCCAGCTCCCTCAGCCTCTCCTCATAGGATCTGTGCTCGAGTCCCTTCACCAGCCTGGTTGCCCTCCTTTGGACCTGCTCCAGGACCTCAATCTCCTTCCTGAACTGAGGGGCCCAGAACTGGACACAGGACTCCAGGTGTGGCCTCACCAGCGCTGAGTACAGGGGCAGAATCACTTCCTTGGACCTGCTGGCCATGCTGTTCCTGATACAGGCCAGGATGCCATTGGCCTTCTTGGCTACCTGAGCACACTGTTGGCTCATGTTCAGCTTCCTGGAAGAAACAAGGAAGTTCCAGGACTATTGAAGTGGCAGTAGCTGCATGAATCCTGTTGTTAGAGATCCCAATAGGAAACATCTCCTGGAATAAGTGTTACCTTCATCTTCCTTAAAATTCTTGAGCAGGGTAGAAATCAGCATTACTGCTCAGCACTTAGAATGCCATTGCTGCACCCTGTGGCAGACAGCCTTGTCACCAGGGACATTTCTGGTTTTAATAAGTGACTTTGTTTGTCAGGCTGCCTGGCACATGCTGCTGAACAGATGGGCATTTAGGTCCAGCCATAATCTCTCCTTCACACAACTGAGACAGCACCAAGCTCAGGTGCTGTTTATTGAAACACAGCTGAAAAACTGGAAATCCAGATAACCTCCTCTCCATCAACACTGCCAGGTAATGGGAAGACCAGTTCAAGTTTAGTGACCCAAAGAGGAATGCACATGAAGGCAAGGTAAACTCACCCAGTCCAGAAGAAGAGTGGCTTGTATCCCCAGTGGAGCAGATGAAAATTATTTCCACAGAACAGGACCTCTATTTAGATTGCAGTCGGCGTTTCAAAGGGGATTTGTGGAAGCAGACTGGCATTTATAAGGATCAGTTGAGGGGGAGGCAGGGGAAATGTGTCCCCATGCTGCTGTCCTATTCACTGTGTGACCACATAAGTGACAGCTCTTGGAAGTTCTGGCATGATGTGGCAGCACCAGCAAGTCAAATCCTAGCCCTGCTTCCAGCTGTTAATGTGTTGCACAGTTCCACAGTGGGGTTTAGGTTTAAATGAATGCATGACATGGGTGAAAACAAGTAAGACTATTTGACAAATAAGATTGAAAATATTCCAGCTGGTATTTTGATTGTCTTCTCACTCTCCTTTTCTTTGTAGCAAAGAATTTTTCTGACAGAAGCATTATCTGAAACAACTACTTTGTCACTGCACCTGGTATCAGCAAAGACTAAATTATTTTCTCTTATTTCCATGTTGTTTCTCTTTTTTACTTTTTTTTTTTTTTTATATATATACTTTTCATTTTTGTCATTGATCTGGTCTTTTATTTTCACTTTCTTTTTCCAAAGCTGCAATCATATATGTGGAGAAGGCCTGGGGAAGAAGAAGCCTCAGGAATTAAGGTGATGAAACACCAGATATCCTTTCAGGGGCTGTTTTCTCAACATCTCCCCAGTGTACTGAAGATACACATCTCTCTCCCTTCAGAGCACATTGGTAGGGAAGCATTTAAAGCAGGCAACAGCCCTCATATCCTTTCATTCTAAAATTAAAAAGTTATTTCATGGGCCACTTAATAAAGAATACTTTTAGTTGATTGGATTTTAATGAAAGAAAAGGACGTTAAGATGTTTGTGCCAAGGGGTGCTATATAGAAATAAATTACTGGTGTGAGCTATATTTCCCTTCTAATTAGTACTCCTGAAGGGTGGGTAGTGCCAAAGCAGTGGGAAATGCAAAGACTTCAGGAGTTCAATATGAATTCAGTATTACTATTCCTGCAAGCACTTGACATAGCACTATGTAATCAAAGCATCTTCCAGCTCTGCAACCTAATGAGCAAGACATGGAAAGGCCTAAATAAGACATGAACATTGCTGACATAGCATTTATACTATTTCTGAAAAGCAGAATTCCTCCTTTTCAGAAATTACTGCAAATATTCTTAAGGATACCCTTGAATGGCTGCAGTTCCCCAGTTCTTGGATGCCCACCAGCCTCCAGCAATACCATATTTTTGATCCTCTACAGTGCACAGGGCCCAGGCAGGAAAGTTCAAGTTTGATTTTCACTGATGGGAAGAAATTGGTGGATGATTGTGAGCAGGAAAGGACAGGATCCCTTTTTGGTGCATCTGGTGTGTGCTCCAGTTGCCTCTGCAGAGTGACCTGGGTCTCCAAGGGCAGTTTTTATATGTGCCAGACCCATCTGAATGTCTTGTACACCCTGGAGTATCTCGAATGACAGCTTCTCTGGGTTTTGGGAACTTCAGTGCTTCTTTTGTGTTGAAATTACTAAACAAAAGTTTGCCTTAAAAAAGTTTGTTTCTCCTTGCTTATGAAATACAATACCTGACAGTATAATCATGCATTTGAATAAATAAGGCTGATGTATTCCTACATCTTCCAAGAAGAAATATTCCTAGAGTCTGTTCTGCTCTTCTTTTAGGTCCTAAGCTAGTGATGGAGTGGAACCACTGCTCACAGCATTCGTGTGAAGGTATTGAAGGCCTGACCTTTGTCTTCCAGCCACTCCAGAAAGAAAAAGGTCCATCACATACAGTAGTGGTAGTTGTATTTTATAGGCCAAATTTTCAGCCTTCCAGGCTGTCACCACACTCTTCATTGTCCTCTGTGTTCCAATGAATAAAATTAATATTTCAAAGTTATCAAAAGCCTTCTTATACTCGTTTTGTAGCCCTTTTCATTGAAGAGCAAAACTGAAGGGAACAATTATTTTGCATTGGTGTTGCCAATGCACTCAGGAGCCCCAAACGAAGCTCAGAACCCTGCTGAATTTGACAGACTAGAAATTGAGCTGGAACATCTTTCTGTAAGATGATATTCTGCTACCAGCTGCTCATCCAGCCACAGAGCATGCCTGTCTTAGGATGCCATTCACTCCTGACTTGGGATCTTAATGTGTCCCCAAAATACAGGGAAGCTTTTTTCCCTTGAAGAAAATATCTACTTTAGCAATTGCCTCTAGGCCAGGTGACCTTGAAGACCATTTTAGACATACATTTGGAGGGCCACAAAAGTGCTCTGTCTGTCTCTGAACAATCCAAACAGCACTGACTGTTGCTTTAAATGTGCTCCACTGAGTAGCTGAATTTTAAAGGCAGGTTAAGTGCTGAAGTTTTGCAGTGATGCTTAAAAATATGCCTGCAAACAGCCCCTGATCACACTGTTACCTAAGAAAAAAGAAAAACAAAAAAAAAACAGTGCAATCCACCTTTCATTAAAGAAGTCTTGGTTTAGTTTCACAGAGGAGAAAATGAGGACCCTGGGTTGAAACACACATTTGAATTGTCAGCAGCTTAGTCAGGGCAAACTGGTTCTCATTTGTGAAGGCAGAAACTGGGAAACAGCTGACATGAGCTGACCACCAGCAGAGACAGCTCAAACCACCTCAGCATCTATAACAGGTTTGGATAAAGGGTCTCAAAGATATGCAGGAGCCAAAAGAAACAGCATCCAGATTTTCTGAATCTTGGCCCTGTATCTTCAAACAGTCTGGATGTCTGTTAAAAAGGACCAGAAATGCTTTTTTATCTTTTTTTTTTTCTGATGCTCATATGCCTGCACACAACAGCACAAAAGCTCAGTATTGGAGCCTGAGCTCACATCTTCCTTTTGCTATTTAAAAATAAAAATATGCTAGAATATTAAATGCAAATTGCACAACAATAAAACTTTCTGTAAGCAGGCTGTAACATTCACACACTCCAATGTGTAGGGGGTAATTGCAGGATACCAGCTGCTACTGTGTTCAGAAGCAGATTTTTTCATTTTTTTCTTTTTAAAACATCTGTTCTGTTTATAGAACCCTTCACTTCAGATATTTTTAATTCCTTTCAAGTGTACAAAATAATTATACCTGTCAGTTTCTATTTGATTTACTTGCAAAATTATGGATACTTTTCCTTTTTATTCAAATACCATTAAGAGTAATCAGTCATTTACAGGGCTATGTAACAAATAATTTTGTCATGTTGTTCACTGCTATGTGATGATGCAGTGTTTCATCCAATTGAACATAACATATCATGTTGGAAATTGTGTGAAAATTATAATGGCCACTCCTGATTTCTTTGGAAACTCTGAATCTGAAAATACCCTGGAGAACAGGACAGGTTCTTTTCTAATCATATGAAGTTGTATCAAAAGCAATTCCTGTGAACAGAAAAGAGATATTGGTATTAACACCAGTGAAAATAAAATTTGGCCAGCTGTCCAACAGGAAGAAAACCTACTGTGTTTCTGCAGTTATTTGTTAGTTTTTATTTACTCTCATTTTTTGCTATGACTACAGTAGCCTGACTTTTCCAGCAAAATCTGCAAAGGCTGTAGGTCTGGATGCAACCCTCTGGTTATCTGTTCTGGTGAGATATTGCACTGGCACAGGAGGGCTGCTGATAGCAGCACAGACACCTAAAATCTAAATTCTCCCCTCTGATGAAAGACATCTAACTGAGGGTATGAGATCCTATACCCAGATCATTGTGCTCATGATGAATTGTAGGCATCTCCAAGAGTAATTCAGATTTTAGGAGGAGATCCATCATTCTGGGAAGGTAACTACAATGTTCCAATGCTTACAGAGAGACTTGAGGAGAAATGTGCTTGATGCAATATTCTATTGCCTGATGCAATAGAACTCAGCCTACATTTTTTTATCTACAGTCACTATTTAAACTAAATAACTTGTGGTATCATTATTTTACGCTGTGCTAAAAAACCATGTAGACTATAAAGAGGGACCCATCACATGGTAGAGGAACTCGTACCATTTCATTTATATAACAAAAAAACCCTATTTCTAATTTTAAGCAGTTGCCCAGGGAAGATTAAGGCAAGGAAAACTCAAGCAAAAAGAACAGCATGAAAGTAGCAATGAGAGAAATCTGTACAGTATCTCTCCACAGCAGTGTCCAATATTTTGGGAACAAAATAATATCTTTCTTTGCACTTCCTGCACATGAAGATCTTAAACAGAGCAACAAAAAAGGTAGAAGGGTTAAGATTCAATGGGTCAGAGTCACTAGATTTGTGGTGCCTGGAAGCAGAGAGACTTGAGGAAGGATTTGAAATGGGAGGATGAAATGTTTCAGACTGCCAAGAAATAGACACACACACACAGACATTTTGCAAACTGTATATACAGACATATATTTGAAAAAAAAATGTAGAGAAATACCAGTCGTCATTAGATTTAGGATACCAGAGTCACAAAAGGAGTTAGAAACATGTAATATACCTAACGTGGTTGTCCAGACCTTCTCAGTCATTTCCAAAGGTCCTGTGGCATTTAGGCACCTCTCTTCAGGCATGGCCAGAATATTCCCCACCATACTAGTCCTAAGCAGCTTTATTATTATATCCCTGATTAAGTCATACCTGTATTCTTACACATATTCCTACTTCAGGATTCAAATCACTTGGTGCCTTCAGAGTGCATCTATGAGGACCTTTCATCTAGAGGAAGAGAGGCTTCCACCTTCTCACCTGCTGCTATCTCACAGTTTCCTGGCCAATACACCCTTATGGGGCTGTGTTGGTCTCACATTCATCTCTTCCCTCCAGCTGAAGACACCTGAAACTGCTTCAAAGATGAAACTGTATTTGGTGGATGCTACTTGGGTCTCCCATATCTGCTCAGAATGATCATCCCTTGTTCCTGGGCTTGAGGAGGAAAGGGAAGAAAAGAAGACTTCTTTAGCCTTGTTTCTAGGGTCACCGTGCCAGATGGCTGATTTTGAGGGATTTCAATTGGGAATTTCAGTACATTAAATAATGGTATTTAGAAACTCACTCTCCTGCTTTGTGGATCTAGGAATTCAGTGTGCAGCAGGAACATCAGCACCCTTGATCCTGAGGGGCTGTAGTGACTTTTCTCAAACAGCATCTTTTGCCAGCTGAGGTGTCCTCTCTACACGGCTTCTGTGAACTGTACAGGCACCCAACAACCTGAATTCAAGAGCGTGGATGCCAAGGAAGGTTTCAGAGTTATGATGCTGAATGTCTTTTAAAGCAATAGCTTTTACTAATAACAAGCTTTTACTTTCCTTTTTATTGCAAGGAATAGACTTCCATTTATTTAACCATCTGAGAGCTGATAATGCAAGTAGCATAGACAAAGCACAGTGAGTTTTGGAGACATCAGAGGAAGACCATAGCGTAATACAATTATATATATAGATTTATTATTGTTTTGTTGTTGTTATTATTTTTAAACACAGCATTTCAGCACTATTCAGTACAGGAATATTAAAATAGGGAAGAGGAAACTAGCTCAGCTACAGAATACATCCCATTCTTTACTGGGGAGCTCAGGAAAAGAAGAAAGATTGTTTCATAGCCTACAGGGCCACCTCTTTTTATTACAACTCTCTACAGATGAGTATGCATTCGATACTTATTTTTTTATTTCCAACCTTTCTATTATCTGTTAGCTACTTGAAATAACAGTGACACTACTCTTGCTCAATTTTCTCACAGTTTTCCTACTTCTTTGCCTGGGCAGGCAGAGGGAATAGGAGCATATAAAGCCAGACACACTGGAGAATCTCCCCACTGCTGAATACTTCTCATGAATTGCTGTACAGAGGAAACTGAATGCAGTATAACACATTTTACTGACCATGAAACTAGCTTATGCATTCTTAAATGTCTATTAAATAGGGTTTTTTTTCCTTTATTCTGATGTTTAGCACTCTAGTAACAAAAAATTTTACACACTGCCAAAGAACATTCAGACCAATTTAATCTCATGGCCACTCACCCTTACTGTTGTTGTCCTGCCTTGTAGATTATATTTATGTTATTCAATACTAATACAATTGTATTCTATTAAAAACAAACCAAACCAAACCATCCCCCCCAAAAAAAGAAAAAAACCAAACAACAAAAAAGCAAACAAAACCAAACAAAATCCCCAACCACAATCAATGCAGTCTATTGCAGTGGTATAATCTGCCTTGCATTATCAGCAGAGTTCTTTAAAACTCCAGGCAGTTGAGTTGGAGATGTCATTTTATTCTATTTTACCCTTTCATAGATTAACCTCTGTTTGAAGCAAGCAGGCTGGGAAGAAAGAAGAGAAACTTCTCAGCAACAGAGGACCAAGAACTCCATACTGTTGCTCATGCCCAGAAGAGTCTGGCCACCCACAGCATCTAGCAAACCCCTGCAAGAGCTTTAGGTTGAAACCAAAATATATGCTTGAGAAAAACATCTCCTTGTCACCTTCTCAATACCCGAAATATTAATTTATCCCAAATGTTCAACCTTGCTGGTCACTGACTGGCAGAGTTATCATGTAACTGGTTGCCAGAATGATGCATTAGGAATAGGTCAGATGGTTCACTCTCTGGAGATGTCTGTCCTTGGCACTGAGAGCCCTTTTGCAATCCCATCTTGATGCAAATGCCAGTCCCAGGTGTGTAGAGTAGCCAAGTGAGATCCAAGTGTCTACCAGCCCAATCCTTTCTATGCTCTGTTTTCCCTGGAAAGAGAACTTAGCTACACATCCTAGTCAAAAGTTGCAGTGTGATGCAACTCTCCCTGCAACCTTGAAGGTTCCATCTCTAGATGACTGAGTGATTTCTGAGTCCACCATCTTCTCTTGCTTTTCCCACTCTGCTTACAAGCTTCTGGGAAGCCCATTCCTTAAAAACAAATCCCATTTTCCTCATGGATGCTACTGGGAAGGTAGCATCTACAGTCAGCTCATGTTGCTGAATGGTTCTGACCTCTTTTGCCTCTGCTAGCAAGCAGACCCTTATTTTCTGATTGAAATTGTCCTGCTGCCTTCACTAAATATATCCCTGAACACTGCTGCTCAAGGCCAAGACAGCACAGGTGGGAAAGGGTTAATGCTGGAGTTTTGGTCAATATTCTTCATACAATAAAATCATCCTAGGTTCAAAACTGAGTTAGAAAAGCTAATAGAGCATTGTCATTTTAAAATACAGAGAAAAAACAATCCCTAGTGTGTTCTCAATTGAATTCTTTAGGGACAGGTGTGGATTGGATTCTGGGGTTTTGGCCAAATACATTCCATTAGCCCCCATCACTCTCGCAAATAAATAGTGTTGTAGGCTTTGTAATGATAGTGATGATTACCATTTTCTTTTAAAGTTCCTACCTAAGCACTATTTCATGATGAAGACAGTAGAATGGTTAACAGAGAGAAGATGGTGAATAAAATTCATTTTCTGCTATTTTAGTACCACAGATGTAGGTAAAATTCACTGAAAGATGAGCAATGATATAGCTCAGACAGAACTATTTCATCAAGAGGGTAGTACTTTGAGGTATATACCCCAGGAAAATGGCTAATCTCTTTCAGACTTTATCATCGCTTTACATACAGCCTGGTGCTTTAGGAATAAATCAGCAGAATTCTCCTGATTTTTACTTCTTCAGGGACCGATTTTTCAAAGAGCCGTTTTGAGTATCAGGCCGAGCTGCAAAGCTGCTCCTGGTACCGGGAGGCAGCTCCTATCCTAGCGCTGTGGAATTCCTGATGCCATAAAACAAGAACCTGACAGTAATAAAAGGCAGAGGTTTTTGACGTCGGAGAAGAAGGGACAAAGACGGACGACGAGAGACAAAGATGAAAAAAAAAAAAAAAAAAAAAAAAGCAAGCTGCAGTTTCCCGGCGCATTTTGGAGGGTGAAATGGCAAAATCTCTGTTCCCCTTTTCCTAAAATTGCTTAAAACTCCTGTTTCTCTCTATTCTCCCCCTTCCTCCCCCCCTCCTTTTTTCTCTTCGGGGCACACTTTGCTAATTAGGTCATTAAGGGCATCCTTACGCTAATTAAGTGGCTGAGGGCACACTTCGTCGCTCATTGAAGTGTTAAGCCGCTAAGGGCAATCAATTCTGCATTGTTTCCATTGTTTCCCTCATTTACCTAATCCCTTGCCCCTCCTTGGAACCCCGCTCCCTCACTGGATGCTTTCCCTTAAATAAACCCTGGGATTCCTTTAACACTGAAGTGAGTGGCTTTGTGGCGTGGATGGGCACTGGCCAAGTTTTCCTCACAAGCAAAATATAAAATAATCAAAACTAAGGACTGTGACAACGATCCCACGTATTCATGATTACAATCTCCGCTACTTCTTGCAACTTGCAAGCTTAAGGCTTAGGTAGATAATTTTCAGAAGGATAAATACGGGTGTATTGTCAGTGAAAGATCTAGAGTCCAAAATTTTTCAAACTCTTTACATTAGTACAACTAGAAAACTCCCCTGTTGGATCCACCCATGTATGGGTTCCTTACTGCCAGGTAAGTCTTTTTTTCTGTATATTCCGAAGGTTGGAAGATGGCAGCAAGCAGCAATTTATTTATTTTTAAATTTTTATATTATTAAAGTGTTTGTTTATCATCAGGGCAATAGATGATGTTGATCTGGTCTTTTTCTTAGTTGAAGATCTTGAGACCACATGTGCTCATCTGTGGGGTTCTAATCAGCACACAACATGTGATGAACCAGGCAGTAAAAGCAGTCCCAGTCCTTAAAACCTACACCGTGAAGGGTTTTGGACTGATAAGCTACAAAAAAGATCTAGAAAAAGATGTTTTCTTCATTCTGAACCCAGACTTCCAGTGGGCTGATTGGGAACCAACATGGATCTGGCCCCAGTTTAGCACTGAGGACACTGAAGATGGAGATTGCAGATCATCTGGAGAATCCTCAGAGTGCATGTCATGCCAGAGCACATTTAGAATATATTTTAGGAAGAATTTCTTTATTAAAAAAGTAGTCAGGCACTGGAAAGGGCTGCCCAGGGAGGCGGTGGTAGAGTCACCATCCCTGGAGGTATTAAAAAACCATGTAGATGTGGCACTTCAGGACACGCTCTAGTGGGCACGTTGGTTTTTTTTCTGGGCTGATGGTTGGAGATCATAGAGTTCTTTTTCAAGAATGATATTTCCATGATTCTGTGATGTTGCCAAATGAAGAGATGAAGAGAAGACAAATGAGACCTCTTGCAAGTGGTCTGGCTGGCTGCTCCCATGCCCTGGCAGCACCAATATGGTCTGTGACAGAGAGACAGGAGAGAGGCAGCAGGCAGCTCAGAGGGAAGCCTGACAACCTCCCTGCTGCCCAGCAGAAATACTGGGGAAATTCCAGCAGGAAACTCTCCCATTGAGAAATGTTTTGCTGCCCTACAGTTGTGAAAGCAAAGTTCATTTTGGCCCCATGAGCTTAAGGGTGTCTGAGCTGAACCCTGAATTAAACGACAACGAAAATCAGAAGGAAAAATAAAAGATTGAGAAATCAGAAACAGCACTTGTCTGTTTGACAGGAAAGAGACATCTAATGAAAGGAGCTGTAATTTAGTAAAGGCAGTTTGTCCAGTTAATAAATAATTTGAAACATCAGCTCTGAAGCAGGCTTCAGCAACACTTTGAAGAACATAAGAGTAATGTTTCCCACTGCTCTGTTTCCCAGGATCTGAGTACAAGTCCTGCCTTTACAGCATCCTTCCTGTGTAACTAAACACACAAAAAAACAGACTGATGGGAATTTATTGTTTTGAAGAAAGTTGTAGCTGAGTGCTACTTCCATCATACACTCAGACTGACTCCTCACAAAGTGTTTTGCTTCACCTCCTGCCTACTTCATAGGGAACAGAGCTTTACCAGAAGTCAGGCACACACAGCACACTTAGAAGATCATAGAATCATAGAATCATAGAATTGGCTGGGTTGGAAGGGACCTCAGAGATCATCAAGTCCAACCCTTGATCCACTACCGCTGCAGTTCCCAGCCCATGGCACTGAGTGCCACATCCAGTCTCTTTTTAAATATCTCCAGGGATGGAGAATCCACCACTTCCCTGGGCAGCCCATTCCAATGTCTGATCACCCTCTCTGTAAAGAAAATCTTTCTAATGTCCAACCTAAACCTCCCCTGGCACAACTTGAGACCGTGCCCTCTTGTCTTGCTGAGAGTTGCCTGGGAAAAGAGCCCAACCCCCCCCTGGCTACCCCCTCCTTTCAGGGAGTTGTAGAGAGTGATGAGGTCTCCCCTGAGCCTCCTCTTCTCCAGGCTGAACACCCCCAGCTCCCTCACCTTCTTCTCATAGGTTCTGAGCAAGATGAGCATTCTCTCCTCTGCTGTTTCCAATGTTCTGTATAATTGCTGTTATTAACATAATTCCCTTGTGCTGCCTGAGAATTATGCTCTCCCTTGCTGCAAATAATAGAGGATAGTGTAAAGAATAGCAGAGCACTTCAGAAGCACTTCAAAAAGCTTTCATTTGGTTAAACATCCATTTTTAAAATCCTCTTTGTTTGACTTTTTGCATCATATTTAGCTGTACAATATAATTTTACAAGGACATTAAATGCACTCAGGCTCCACTTGGACCCTTTGGGATACTGTTAATTTCAACCACTTTTATTTATAAAAAGGAAAACTTTTGCTCTCGGTTTTGCAGCTATCTGACACATTAAGATGCACATTAAAAATGAAGTCTGTTTTCAAGGCTTGCAAAGCTAATAGATCCCCATTTTTATTTCCACGTTTCCTTTATAAAGGAAGCTGTATACTTTGTAGCTATTATTGAAGCCTCCATATTCAATAAAGGATTCAAACATTTCCAGTGTCTCGAACTTTCAAGGGTTTCTTAGAGGTTCAAGTTCTACCTTGCCATGATGAAAGCTATTTTTGTGTCCTGTGTTGCCAATCAATTCTGACAGAAATTAACTTGGAAATTGCAGCTCTGGAAGAAATACCCAAATATCACATATTCCAATTCGGGTACATTTCCTCTGACATTTTGTCAAACATTATGGTGCTTTCAATCTTATTTAGAAGAAAACACTGCATGCAATATTTGCTCCGTTCTTGGCAGAATATGTGCTGCACATCAACCCATCTTGCTGGAAAGGAGAACTTCCATGGATCCACTCCTCTTTATGCTATATTTCTGATATCTTTTGCTAAGGGAGCAAAATATGGAATTGTTGGCAATGCCTACTGTTTAATATAAACTTGCTTTCAAAAGAAAGGAAAACCTCTCATTTGTTGTTTTTTTTTAAAGGGAATATGTAATTTTTGGCAGGTTGGCAAAAGTATTCTGGCAGGGTTCTAGACTTGCAGCTCTGGAGATTACACAGCCACTAGTGTCTAGTTAACTAAATAAATAGCAGCCTATCCAAACTCATTTACAAAAAGCAATAGGTCCTTCTCTAGTGGAAATATGTACACCTCTGTTATCCCCACAAGCCTCAGACTCATCTGTCCTAGAATTATAGAATGGACATTTAAGTTCTACCTGAAAGGACAGAACCTGGGCAAAATCCATGATCTTGGGCAGAGAAAACAGAAGCACTACAGTCAGAGGACAATACTGACTGTTCCTGTCAATTCCCTTGCAATTCGAACTGAGCAGCTGATCATCAAGACACAGAAAATCTTGCATGCCAAGTGACTTAATGTGCCCAAACCATCAAGATATATTTAGAAAAGAAGCTAAGCTCCATTCTTGCACAAGCTTTGTGATGAAGCCTGGGGGCTGGTAGTGAGGTCCCCTGTACCAACCCTGCACAGGTGTGCACACATCAGATGTTAATTCTTTTTTTCTTAAAATACTCTCATTTGATAGCTCTTTCTTTGCCATCATCTCATCATAAGCTAAAACCATTTTAAAGTTACTTGTTAAATGAGCAACATTAATATTTAAAACAACTCTTGTTTAGGATATTTAAAGGGCTGTAATGATCTCAGGACTGAGAAGGTTATTGCAACTTGAACAATGCATAAAAATGTGAGCTTCGGGGCAAGATGCAGATGTAATGAAATTTTTTTCATTAATTTTTGAGTCATTTTCACATGTGTCTGTTATGTAGGTGGCCTAGAAGCTGAGAAAGAACCCAGAACAAAACTTCCTCTTCATTATCTCTTAGCTGTGGAGAGGAGTAGGAGGCACTAGGAAATGGAAGCCTAAGTGTTATTTCAAGTATGGTTTTCATAACAAGGTTTGAGTAGGAGGGATAAAAAGTTCCTACAGAGAACACAAGATGTATATGCATAAAAGGAAAAATAATTTCTGCAGCTTTGTCTAGACTGGTGTTTATGGTTGTCTTATAAAGTAACTTGATATATTGCCAACTAATTCTCCTTAACACTCATCGTGGAAAATTATGATCTAGACATTTTATAAAGCCATGTGTTTAAATCTTAAGACTTTGAATGCACAGAATGCATAGCAGAAATTCTCATAGAGCCTATTCAATCTCCTATTACCCTATCTTAGAAAAAAAATTTCTTCAGTAGTGAACATGTCCAGAGTGTGAATCTGGGAAACCCAAAGTAACCACGATTCTTCTGCTCACACCATTCTAGAGCTCAAAGTCTTTCTGGGGGATTTCTCTGAAGTGCCAGTGGATTTCATGGTGAAATTGAGCATTAAATAAATAAATCAATGAAGGAACAAAATATTTCTGGACTTTTTATTTACTCTAAGGAAGAAACATGGAATCTGATATCATGGAACATTTTATGTGGTGATTCTTACATTTACTGGAAAAAGTTCCATTTGGCCTCAAAATGTTGAGTAAGGATTTGGCTGGTTCTGCCTTTCTCCTACTGCCTTGGCACTGGAGGGTCTCAGGTGAATGATGTGATGCTGCTTGATCCAAAGAACACATTTCCTTTCACTGTTGAGATTCATTCACTGTTCCTCAACTTTAAGAGAGATGCTGTTTTCACACATTGCTCTGTGTTCTCCTGAAAGACTTGAAGGAGAAGCAATCTAAGGCTTTGAGAGAGGAAAATAACATAATTTTATCTCCTGGAGAGTGAGGTTCCTGGAGACAGTGCCCAGCTTAGCCATTAGCTACAGGCCATTGAAAATGACAGTGGGTACTGTTTGACATCCTAGTGACTTTTAACCTTTGTGAAAGTGCTCAGTGTATTAGTAGATGGGATGTTTTCCATGATATTTACACACACAAGGGACACCCTGACCTCTGTCAGCCTGGTGTGCCAATATTTACAAGTTCTGACAAGGGAGCCCTTGAAAATATTTCTTCTTATGACTTGACAGCCTGGAAATCCCACTCCTAACTAAGCCTAGCAACCAAATTATTTTTTGTCATGTTAAGATCGTGTTCAAGTTTGCTCTGACTGTTACCTTATTCCCAGCTGAAAAATCACTGCCTGCCCCAGAGCACAAGCCAACATGACTGGAATCTGCAGTAACACTTGAGCCATCAGGGGAATGCATCCATGCTGCAGTGCCCTGACATCTTGGGAAACCAGAGCAGGTTTGCTCATACATCTCCAGCATCACTGGGCACTTTCATTTTGAAATATTTAGGCTTAATATTCTATAAAACAGACAAGGAAAGTAAAACCCATGAGGGAGTCCATCATGCCCCATCCCTGCCCCCCCTCTCCCCCCCATGAAAAGGGCCTACAGGAAAACTGGGGGAGGGCTTTTTGCAGGGGTGTGTAGTGAGAGGACAAAGGGAAAGAGTTTCAAACTTGAAGAGGGGAGATTTAGGTTGGACATTAGGAAGAAATTCTTTAATTTGAGGGTGGTGAGACACTGGCACAGGTTGCCCAAGGAGGTTGTGGCTGCCCCATCCCAGGAAGTGTTTAAGGCCAGGTTGGATGGGGCTTGGAGAAACCTGGTCCAGTGGGAGGTGTCCCTGCCCATGCAGGGGGGTTGGAACTGGATGATCTTTAAGGTCCCTTCCAACCCAAAGCATTCTATGATTCTATGCTCCTATGTAACCCTTGCAAGTGAAGCATTGGATGACAACTGGTGATGGCAGCAGCCAGCTAGGAAAGGCTCTGGTGTGCAAGTCTTCATGTAACTAAAAAGGTCATGCCTGTAGTTTGAAGTCCTCATGTAAATGTGGATATATTCTAGTCGGTCCAAGCTGCTTTTTAAAGTACTCTTCATAATAGCCTCCAGGAATCTGTACACTGGAAATTATCTAACTGAGAATATATATATATATTTATATGTTAATTCAGGCATAATCAGTGATGTTTCATGCATAATGTATTCCCCCTTCTTTTTTTTTTTTTTTTTATCTAGAGGAGTCAGGGAGGCCACAGAAAAACCTGTGTATGCAACACAGACTTACAGAATAAGGTAGTTTGGAAGGAGCCTCTGAAATCATCCAGTCTGCTCCCTGGCTCAAGGCAGGGCAAATCACAGTAAATCAGCCTGCCCAGGACCATGTCCAGTAATGTTTTAAAAATTACTGAGGATGCAGATTCCCAGTCTCCTTTGATCCCTCTTCCAGTGCTTCATCATTCTCACTAAAGGATTTTGTCCCAGTGCCTGGCTGGAATAAACATTTATTAGTAAGGAAAACAGCACAGGCTTTACCAGAGAGGTGTTAAGTCATACACAGATTCAGTCTCTGAACTGCACCTAAGCAGGGCAATATTCAATTAAAGGGAAAATGCATATTATGTAGCATCAGGCATTGTTTCAGGGCATGTTCTAAGAAAAACTAAACTTGGATTAAAATGTTTTTGATAAAAAAGATGTTTGGGGGGATTTTAGCAATTGTTACATAGATCTGAATGGAAAATGCTTTGGAAACAATACTGAGGAGATAGGAAAAAAATTGATAAAGATTGCCACATATCTTTCTGGAAAAAGTTTTCAGATAACTTTTCTCAAAAGATATTTTGTCTTGTCAGATCAAAATAGGCCAAATCTTAATTTGCTTTATTGTAGTGCCATGGTGGTGCATTGTAGAGGTATGCAGGGAAAAATTTTGCTAGACATTTATCCTATCATTGTGATGCCAAGACTTGATTATGTCTGAGCATAGAGAAGCCATCATGATTTATGTAATAGTTATAGCTCAGAAAGGCAAATGATGCAGTTCAGTCAATTTGTCATATTCCATCACTTACAGTAGCAAAACTGTCCTGAGGAGAAGAGTAGAAATCATACAATATCTAACAACAGAAGGATGACTTGAACTTCTATCCCCTCAATAGTCTGCAACTCTCCAACTCATCTTTGGAAGATGTGGATAAAGTCAAGGAGTCCCTAAATTATTTCAGTGTTTTCATTCTGTAGCAACTTTAGGAGGGCTTGCAGTGCAAGGAGCAACACATTCTTCACTGTTGCAAATCCTCCTGGTCCATTTTTATCTTGTAAAAAAGTGCTGGACAATTACTTTGCATTTAGCCACATACTCTCACTTGAGCTCTGACTCCTCCTTGGCATCCAGGTGGTATGGATGAGAGCCTGGGATGTTCCACAATAAAAATCAGGCTCAGGTGACTTTTAGATATGGTCTTGAGAGTCTGCATTTAAGTTTTGACTTGTGTTTCACCAGCAATGGAAATGTACCTCTGGTGGCCTGAGTTTCAAAACAGTACAACACTTTTGAAAATAAACCTCTCTTAAGGGCCCTGAGGTCAGTTACCTCATGGCATCAGTTAAATTAAAGGCTTAAACAAGTCAAACCAAGTTTTCTACCTGTTCTAATATTCCCTCCTTCCTCCCTGCATGGTTCTGTATGGCAAATACTTGCATTGTGATGGCCTCCCTGTGCCACTGAGTCCCTTCTTGAGTTAGATGGCCAACTCTATGCCAATTCCTCAGTTTTGTAACTTTATATTTTAGCCAGTGGTACACTTATAATTCTGAAATATGCATCAAGACCTGTTTTTTTCCAAACCTTGAACTCTTGAGTTGAAATCTTGCCCCAAGTGTCGGATTGACACACCTTTTATTTCGATTGTTTGCATTCACTTTGATTGTTGGCAGACTGATCACATTGGCAAAGTGCATTATATTCAGGTCATAGCTTTGAATGTATTAAAAAACATCCAGGGGAAAACAGTAACAAAACTCTTACCTTACTGATCTGGAAAACATGCATAACTACAGTTGTTCAGGCTCAATAAAGAACTTTTTCGTGTTGCCTTTTTATTTGTTTTGGTCTTTTAGATACCAGCTACTTAATGAGTTCTCAGTTTTCCCCAAGCTATATGTAACCAGTGTGTATTTATGTGCAGCACATTCAGGCAGTGGTTAATGCCTTTGCCTCCACCATTTCTTTTCAAAGGCTTCAGCAAAGCACTAAGTTGCTGTAAGTAAATGGATAAGCAGAATCTATTCTGATTCCCTGTGCTATTTTCAAGTGGTAAAGTGAAAGGCAATTTCTTGCTTTTTTTCTCTGCTCAAATAACTTCTTCAGGCAAACTGAGGAAGGTAAAGATCTCTGTTTGTACATGACTATGTTTGGACACAATTTGTACTATTTCCAAGCCAAGTAAATTCAAGATGTATTAAACTCATCCTGTGGTTTATGTTCCTGAAACTTTTGTTTCTACCAGGACTAATTAAGCATATTGCAAACAATTTCTGAAATGAAAGGGGAATAATAACATTCTCCCATTCTGAGTATCTCCAAACTAGACCCAACCACAGGCACAAAGTTGTTCATTATGATCAGAAAAGAATCCCTGTTTATAAAGGGCAGACAGCCTCAAACCATGCTCTTCTCTTAGCAACTTCCTTTCAAACCCTCACATGGACTCTGACACTGGCATTCCTGGATAATATGAGATGCCCTGTGTTATTGATGGAAGGCACAAAAAAAATAATTGTGAGCTTTTTTGGTCTCCTATCTGGACAAATCTTCAGCTAATGCATATTTAAATCCCCATTACATTGAGGTTTACTCCCTCCATTGGGCTATAGCATTAGAGACCTTAGCAGTGACTGATGGGTTATGCTGAGAGGCAGCTGTGTACACTGCCCAGACCTTGTCCATCCTCACTGGTGCAGCACAGACCATGCCCAGTGCACCCCAGTGCAGTGGGAAGGGCAGCACAAAGCCTTCTCCTGGAGTTCACAAAGTCCTACTAAATATCCTACTAAAATATCTCATCTCTGATGGCAGGTGGCCTTTCACATCCCTGAGGTAACAGGCGCTGTCCTTTTATCTTTAATCCCCTCACTATCTTGTTCAGAAGTAATTTGCTGGCAACTGATGTTCCCAAATAATTCACCCCAATATCCTAAAACACTTAATAAACAGCACAACAAAAAGTTATAAAGCCAACCACTTGCCAACACTGAAATAGTGAGAACAATTTCTTACCCTTTCACAATCTAATTTATTTTAACATCCCTGGTGCTTGAATTTCAGGAGGAAAAAGCCCCAGATTTTGACAACCACAGCTAACTCCTCAGTTTGCAGTGCTGAGATTTGCTTATTGCTTGCTGGTCAATGATTTACAGTTCATCCTTCATCAGCATTTCTTGTAACATCAGCAGAGTGGGATTAGTAGAGCATAAGGCTGTACTGGGTTCATGTTTGCTCTTCAAACCCTCTGGTTCTTCAAAACCCCTGCTCAGCAGCTCCGAGTGCTGAAACAGTTTAAATTACAGTTGGTTGGCATTTGTAAAACCAACAAACTCTTTATATCAGTTCCCCAGATCACAGGAAAATAAACTTCATGTATTGTATTCCCTTAATATTTAATGATTAGACAAAAGATGGCACAAGCTCAGAATAGAAGCTTGAGAAAGTCTAAGCCTGGAAGACCCTAAACTTTGGTGATTATTGCCCTCTGATGGGATGACAGCTTGATTTGAGACCCTCTTTCCAAATACCACCCAGAGTGGGATTTCTGAACATATCTTGGGAGTGCCATTGCCACCAGACTGCCAGCTACATGTCCATGCCCCTGATTTCTGTGAAACAGTGTTGATGGGGTTTACCTGCAGACTTAGAGGTAGTCCACAGCTGAGAAGCCCAAAAGATGACAAACTCCTGTATTTACAGCAGATACAAGTGACTGGTCGAGGGGTGAGACAAGGTCCTTGTAGCTGGCATGTTTTCCAGGCTATCTTGTAGGCTTCTTACTCACATGGGATGATTTTTTTTGGAGTCCTAGGCAGGGGCATTCAACTCCTTTGCATATGTCATTTATCCTGCAATGAAATGCAAGCAGCAGGAAATGCTCAGTGTGATACCAAGGTTCTTTCATGGGCTGAGCTTGAAGGACCTGATTCAGAGTCAATCTTCCTGGAGAAGAGGAGGCTCAGAGGAGACCTCATCACTCTCTACAACTCCCTGAAAGGAGAGGGTAGCCAGGGGGGGGTTGGTCTCTTTTCCCAGGCAACTCTCAGCAAGACAAGAGGGCACGGTCTCAAGTTGTGCCAGGGGAGGTTTAGGTTGGACATTAGAAAGAATTTCTTTACTGAGAGGGTGATCAGACACTAGAATGGGCTGCCCCAGGAAGTAGTGGATTCTCCATCCCTGGAGATATTTAAAAAGAGACTGGATGTGGCACTCAGTGCCATGGGCTGGGAACTGCAGCGGTAGTGGATCAAGGGTTGGACTTGATGATCTCAGGTCCCTTCCAACCCAGCTAATTCTATGATTCTATGATTTGTCTCTGCAGCAATGGCTGTGTTTTTTCCCTTGACAAACGACAGCTAAATATCCCAGGCGGTACTTCTTTGCCCATGAAAGCCTGTGCCATGTTCAGCTCAACACTGACAAGTCATCTTACTAGCATTGGCTGGGCAATTTGCAGCTCTGGCCACTTGAAACCACATGGCAGAAACCATGCTCGTATTTGAGAAGAAAAGGTCAACTGAGAGTGGTTGTTCTGGAGGGAGAAACTGAGCTATTTGTATATGCCTGTCTCTGGTGCTGGAGCTCACTGGTCCAAATTCCTTCTTACAAGATATAAAGAAATAGAAGGTTCTTAAACTGGGCAGCCAAACTGGTTGTTCTGGCAGCGTTGATGGAGATGAGCAAGAAAAGCACAGCACAATCCAACAGATAAAAGAAAAATATGTGCTTTCAAGGCTTTGGAGAATACCAATTACACACCTGGGACTGAGAGGGATGAAAATAATTGTCTTTCTTCTGACAAGAAGACTTGTTGTTCTCTCTAAGGTGCATTTGAAAAAGTAGCTGCTCCCATTACATAAGCCATCACAGAACAGTGAAGAGCACTTTAATCTTCTCGTATAATGCGAAAGAACTCAAACACACAGCTCTCACTTGTGCTCCAGTCCCTGGACTGCAAATATATTCTCCCATCCATGGATTTTCATGGCCCAATGACTGTCAACTTTTTTCCACCTAAGACAAAATTTTAATAATTGTGCAGAGGCTGCATCTCTATTTGTCTTATATATATTGTGTATTTGATGCCTGAGGTGTTGCAAAGTTTCAATCAAGATCAGCACTGTTCTTTCCTATTACGTCTGAGCAAGCATAGGAGCCCAAAACAACATTTGTCAATTAAATACACTTGGAGGAAATTGCCAGATTTATTTGAGTGCTTCAAAGTGGTGGGCAGGTTTACCTAAAATAATCAAAAAAGTCACACCAGTGGCTTTTTTTAATGTCATAAAAATATAGACAGTAGGGTAGATATAAAGAGGCATGAAGTACAGGAGACATCTGCATTCATTTTCTCACTGTTTTTGAACAAATTTTATTGTCTTAAAGGTTTGTTTAAGAGGTTCATGTTCAACTGAAACATTCCAGCTGGGATGTTCTTGCCCAAAGTGATGGGAAATCCTCTGACTTGATAACCAATGCTGAAAAGGCTGCAACTCTACAGTCAAGGTAGATGAAGGGCCATATCCAGAAAGCATTTAATTCCATTTGCCTTGGTCACAAGCTTTAGAAGGGAATATATTTGGAATGGGAGATTCTTGCCTCTTCACTGTCTGAAGAGTTTGTGGTTGTCTCAGCCTAGATGTGCAAGTTTTAGACACTTGAATTTCACATAATCCCACCCTTAGTTTTAGTAGTAAGGCAGATTCTTCTTCCCCCAAAAGGAAATACTTTCTGATCTTAGGAATCTGTTATCAAGTCAGAGAGTCTCTGCTCCTTCCAAAGCCTCTGTCAGTTCTTCCTTCTGGTCATTCCAGAGTTCCCAGTCCACAAGACAATGCAGGTGAGTGGGGCTGGGATGTGGAAGCACAGATGCCTGCTTCAGTGACAAGAGGATGCTGCCTTCCCCTTGGTCTGCTGTTCCAGGATCACCTCAGGTGTTCACAGCACTTAACCAACAACTTTTTATTAAATAGCTGCCCAAGTAAAAAAGAGAAGTATGAATACAGTAAAAGACAACTTTGAGACTTGGGGTGCACCTACAGTTCCACAGAAATATTTCAACTTGCCCCAAACCCAGCAAAACTTTAATACTGTGGTCAACGCTGGAGCTCTTTATTCCCACTATTCCCATTATTTATTCCCATTATTTATTCCCCTATACTATTTCCCAAACCCAAGCACTGTGCTCCATGGCAGAGTGCAAAGTTGCTGCATTAATAGTACAAGGAACTACATGGTGAAGTTGTATCCAGAGACAGACAACTCACAACAAAAGTTGTACACAGATGACTCCCTAAATGGTCCCTATCCTCCCAAACCCAGGTCCAAATCATCTCCAATGTAATTTCACTCAAGCCTATAGAGACCCTGTTGAAGGCAACGGAGTTACAAAAGAGATAAATTTGTCCCTTGAAACTTTAATAACAGGAAATAACCATCTGGCTTTACATGCCTGCTTTGTTTAATTTGTATAAGACACAGAGTTACAGTTTTTGTAAAAAGACAAATTATTATTGTGCACTATCCAAGCATCTTTTCACAAAACTTGTCTTTATTCTGCAGGAAAAGCACATGCAAGCTAGTTTCATGTACTGATGCTTTTCTTCTTTCATAAATGTGGTTGATGTCAAAAAAAATTTCAGTTCCCAAAATCTTTTCCAAGCAAGTGACACAGTGCTTGAACCCTGCATCTCTATTAAAAATGTATAAGTAAAATAAATAAGTATTCCTTTGAGGACCACATGCCCAGAGCAGTAGATTTAGGTTTTTTGTCTTTCTGCATAATTTCCTTCTCCATTTTGTGAAAATTAAATTTGCCAAGTCTTGACATATGACTGAGGCATATTTGCTCAGAGAAATTTAGCTCTATACATTCACCTCAATATTAATAGACATTGAATAGGCAGATGCCACAGAATACATGGGAAATTTACTTTCCCAGAAATTATGAATTTGTACTAGCAAAATAAAGTGCGAAAGTTATAGTTTTAAGTCTAAAAAAGTGGTTGTATCAAAATAATTTGTATTACTGATGTTCTGTCCCTCCCCAACAGAAAGCAAAATGTGTGCAAAGAGTTTAAAGTAGGCAGTCTTTTATATAGCAATGTTCACAAATTCAAAGGAGCCCCTTTTCATCTCATTCACATCAACAGGCACAAGATTGCAGCAGTCTTTATTGCCCCTATAGAGAAGACCATAGATTGCCACGTTTAGGATCCCACCTTCCTCTTAGATCTCTTCAAAACTATGTAAAACTTGAAACTTTCCCATCCATTGTGAAGATGTCTTGGGAATAAATTTACATACATGTATGGCCAAAAGCAGAAGCTGAAGAGAGCTTAAACTTCTTTAGGAGAAATTACAGAGTCTGTTTCTTAGAGCTAATACAAATGTTCTTGATGGGAAAACTAATGGCAAAACTGGTTTCCTCTGTGTCTTTATATCTAAACCCCATTTGAGACCATGATTCAGTAGGCAAGAAACTGAGCCACTAAAATAAAACCCCTGGAAAGTAGTAACTGCATTAGAAAGGCTAACAATTGCTATTTTCCTCTTAATGGTCTAACTTTGTAACACGATTAGGATGGGATTTACCAGAATTAATTCTATGCATACAGGAAAGAACCCATTCCCCCTTTCACCATCTGCAGCGTCATGCTGGGCTTTTAATAGAATTCTGTGACCATGATATAATTACAAATGTAGTAAGGAGTTTGTGCCTGCAATATTTGTCATAATACAACGTGTTAAGTTTTACCAGTGTCTCTTTGAAAAGCTCGAAGAGTTACAAGCAGCCAGAAGCCAGAAATGTGCTAATTAAGGTCTACAACAAAATATTAATCAAGAGATCTGGAGTAGGAGGAGGGAAAAGAAACAGCTTCAATTAGTCAAACCATTATGTGGCATCCAGCATAGCCTGAAAGATAAAGCAAGCTGAACTGATGAAACAGGCAAGGAAACTGGCCAGGAGACACGCCAGGCACACAGGCTGGGAGTGGGGACCTCATGTTGATTCTGTCCATCCACAGGAGCTTCTGACAAAAAACATTTGTGGAACAAAACCATGAGCACTGAGGCCACTCTGCATGAGCTTTTCCAAGAGCGTTTCACCACGTTTGCTTTTCTAAGGCTCATGTTTGAATAATAATCATTAAGAGGGAAGTTAAACACACCAGACTGAAGAAAGCAATGGTTAATTATTCTGTAAGCCTCCCTTCACCTTGTGTGAAGCAGCATGGCTCCCTCTGGAGGGATCACTACTGCTGGGAAAGGCAGCACTGGAAATGTCCCTGGCTGTGCCAAGCACTGGGGCTCAGTTGCCTCAGTGCATATTTTTGGTCTGAGACTCTCAAATAAACCAATACATTGTTGATCGCCCAGGAAGGTTGTGAATTCCCCCTCCTTGAATCTTGCCAAGATGCACGGATGAAGAAGAAATTGACCTTTGAGATCTCTTAAATTTTTACTGAGTATGACACTTATGGGATAATACTCTGGTATTATCCCATAATACTCCAATAATTTTGGTCACCTACCTTGTCTGCCCCTCCCTAGAGGAGGGTTGCAGGTGTAACCCCTTTATTCCCTTTCTCTTTCCAGAGAATAAGATGTTCCTTAGAACCAAGCAGTTCTGCAGACCATTCTCTTGCCACAGCTATTAAACTGTTATCAGTTCTAGAAGCAGACACTGACTCAAACACTTGCTGTTCATTTCAGCAAGTACAGCCACTTAGAAGAGACTTTGCTGAGAGCAAAATTACAGAAAAGAAAAGTAGGTCTATCCTGGTCCAAGCCAGGACAATTTGCTGCATTCCCAAGGGAAAGATAAGCCAGACTGGAACTTCAAGCTTTGCAAAGAGCAGCATGCACATATCATCAACTTTCCAGTTAATCTGTGAATGACTGTAATAAAAATATTGCAGGGCATGGCTGCTTTTATCTCGTTTCATCTAATCACTTTTTCACAACTATTTTATTTTCTCTGTGCTGGGGTGAGTACAGAAGGTGTGTGCACTAACAGGGGGAAGGCAATGCCATGTAGTTTTCACTCACCTATTCTCCTCTGTACATGCATTAATTCTCCCTGTGCTGCAGAAATGTGGTGATCACCAGGACAACTGAGTTCAGAAGAAGATATTTTACTAAATTTTTTTCCTAGCAGTCACACTACAAGCACTCTGTGTCTTGCATTTTTTTGTTCTGGAAATTCTAATGATAATAACTCTGCTTTGCTTCTGTTCTTTTCTTGTGAATTCTGGAAGCTGACTGCTTTCTGTTCTGGTGTCTGAGAATGGGAGATCAAGCCCCACTCTAGAACATCAGAATTTGCTTACAGTATTGCAGTTCTATCACCAATTTCATGGGACATTGACCTGCTACCTGGTAGCCAGTTTTACTGGATGGCTACTTATCAAAACAAAATCAAGATGAGGTCTTGCAAAATTCTGACCAAAGTATCAAAGGCAGTGATTCTGTTTTATTGGAACAACCCAGGGAACAGGATGCAAGACATTCAGTTTGTATTCATCTTTAGTTTGGTTTTTTTTCCAGGACTTGTATAGTATGGATTTAATAGACAGTCAGAACCTCTGTCACCTCTGCTCTTCAGGACTTTTTTCATCATGCAATTTTTTCAGTGTTCCAGCTACAGCACTGGAGAATGAAATTCCTGTTCCAGCCTCACACTATTTCCCTTACTATAATAATTTCAGACAGTGTACTGAAGGAGGCAAACAGCTTAGAAGTTTTCTTGTCTTTTTGTGTCACAGAAAGATTGTCTCTGAAGAAGTGAACCCAACCACGTGCATGAACTGAAGTGTGTGGGTTTGCAATCATTTCACACCACACTCTGCCCACAGTTCAGCCTAGATAACATGGCATTTTTCTTGGGCTTTTTGATCAGTACAAGTCAACAGTGCACTAACTGCCTCATGGGGACTAACACAACCTCTGCCTCATCATCAAAATCCTATTTTGCTTCTAACTCATGCCTTCTGGAAGCCTTTTTCATCCACATGGTGATGGCGATGTTGATTATTAGAAAGACATGAACTGCAGCCAGAAATCGCAGGACTAGTATCAAGAAAAAAATAAATCTTTAAAAATAGTTTGAAGTCATAATAAAAAAAATCAAATATCAGAGAGGCTCATGATAGAATTATAAAAGTCAGCCAGACCACGATCACATTGCTCTGTGTCTAGTTAGGTCAGATACACTGTTTGACAGCAGCAGAATGACATCTCTATATAGCTGGAGGAGCTGTTGCATACCTGTGTTGCTAGAAAAACAGACTGAAAGTTCTTAAATCCTTAGGAAAGGAAGAGATGACTGATTCCCTGATGTCCTGAACAAAACTAGGTCCTTAAGGGTAAGAGTCCAATTCTTGAGGGTGAGCCTTGTTTGGGAGCATGTTAGCTTTGAGGCCTTCAAGGCTGTGGACGTCAGCAAATAAATGCTGTTCATTTTGAGTAAGATTGACCAAGGCAGATAGTGTAGGGACAGATATTGGCCTTGTCCTTCATTTTCAGAGATGCATGAAACAGGGTTTGACCCAAAAACTGTGTCTAAATGCAGTCTAGGCATGCCTCAAATAAGAGAGAGGAGAGAGGTGCCATCCCCCCACATAGAAGACCTGGAGGAACTGAAGAGAACACCAAGCTTCAAAAGATTTGTGCTCATCACCCACCAAGACTTTGGAAATAATTTCTTGCCATTCTACCTCACTTTTTGTGTTTTCTTTTATAAAAAAAATACTTCATAGTTTTGCCTTTCTAGAAGAATCTTCTCTTTAACCAGCCCATCTGTCATTGCCTTTGTAAGGAACCCAAGCAGCTTCTCTTGCTCAGAACCTCTCATGTCTGGTGTCTGTCATGTGCTCTTTACCTGATCTCTAGCCAATAACTTCATTGCTTTTTACCCTTGCAGAGGTTCTCTAAAGACCTTGTCTGTTGAAGGGGTTTTACCCAATTTAAGTACTGGCTGTTGTTTAGTCCACCTTTACTTCAGAAATGTGAATCAGCAAATGTTTTCAGGGTGGCATAGTCAGTGTCACCTGTCCCCATGAAACATTAAATGACAAATTTATTCAAACATGAGAACCTGATTTGCTTGTAACTTCATTGCTTTAGCATTAGGTTTTACTGAACCTGAAATGGAGCATTTGCAGATGTCCAACTATAATATGAAAAAAAATCCTGTTCTTTACTCTAGCAGATTGATGATTTGGTCAGTACAATTTAATTAAAAAAAAAAAATCTCAGTTTGTGTTCAGTCACCTAGCTCTTGTCCAGTATCTTAAAATATTCATGGATTGGGAAGCTCTACACTCTGTGATTTGATTATTCTAGGGTAGTTGTCCCACCTGGGATTACTAATAGTCACTGATCAGTAACAGGGTCATCAGGCCCAAACCAGTTTAAAAGATTTCAAACAATGAATGAGGGGAAAAAAGTACAGAGAAGAAACAGGCTGGGTTATCCTAAACATGAAGGACATGTAGAGCATTTCATGAGCTGTATGAGAGCACTGGAAGATTAAAAAATCCTGGTCAGACCTTAGAATCATTCTGAGGAAGGATGCTCAAGGATGACCTTCATTAGCAGCTGCCTGGTGTTCTGCTGATGTCCAGAATTACTCTTTACAATCAATATCTCATTGTAGCACATGCTGGATGAACACACTGGAAGACATTGTTCTACTTTCAAAGATCTTAGAGTAGAAAAAGGGAGAAAGCAAAAGCTGACACAGTTTGGCAGATTATTGCCTTGCTTTATTTCTATTATAGAATTGTTTTATTTCTATTGTATTTGAAAGCTTTGTTTTGTTCCTATTATCAAATTAATTGTGCTTTGGGGTTGGGGTTTTTTAGCTTTGTTTTATTCCTGGTATAGAACACCATGATTTTTTGGTGTGGTTTTTTACTAAGGGAATTTCAGACTCTATGTAGGGGTGGGAAAGGGCAACGAAGGACTGTTGTTTTCTTTTATATGAAGAGCAGAAGAAATTAAAGGGTAACAGGAGAAGAGGGAAAAACTGAGAATAGATCTCTTTAAATATAGTGTAGAGCATGAAGAGCATTTATTTTTATAGGCTCAAAGGACACGATTGGTGCTAAATAAAATTTAAGGATTGTGACTGCTTGTATTTCAGAGGAAAAGGGTTGAAAAATGCTGTGTGACAACTCTCTGGTTTTTCTGAAAGGCTACCAGTGGTACAGAAAAAAAAATGGTTTAATCCTTGTTGCATTTTTTAGTGATCTGAACACAAAAATGCTGGATTTGGGGCACCTCTGCAGATAGGGAGAGCTTAGAAGAAAAGTGAATAAGACATTTTCAGAAAATTGGGCCATGGCATCAGGATGTATTATTTCTTTCTGGAAACAAATGATTTGAAGATACCTTTAAAGCATTTTAAAATAAAAGATAGTGGCAATCCAGAGGGTATAGAAGACATAGCTGAAACTGGGTTGCAGGTTTTTTGGAAGCTTTTTCTCACTGTGGTTTTACATTAAGTATACATGGAGTTTCTAACAGGATTATTTTTCAAAGCATCTGCAGCACTTAGGAGAATATTCTACAAATATATGAATAAGTGCAATTTTTTCCAATAAAGTCTATCTTTCTCCATTTTTTCCTTTGTAAAACAAGATAATTTTTTAGTAAGTGGGGTTCACAGATGTTCTAAGGAGTATATGTATTTTGGTGTAGCTTTTAATCTGCCATTGAATCACCAGCCTGGGCTGCAGTGCCCAGTGGGTTGTACCTCAGAGGCATCCTAAGTCCTCTCTGAAGTGGCACATGTCACCCCACCACTAAGATGACATCAACTGGCAAACACTTCATGAATCCTGTAAGCCATAGTTGGTCCCAAGTGCCTTTTGTGATTTTTTTTTTTTTTTTAATTGTCAATTAAAATGGTGCAGAATTGCTCAAGGGCTTACTCTGGGTTTGTTCTTGGCTGTCTCAGCTGCAAATTCAGGAGAGTTCAGGCATCACCATCTGTGCCAAAGTCAGATCTTGGGACATTTCACCCAGCCCCTTCCCCTGGGGAAGCCACAACCTGAGCACAATGGGTGCAAACAAAATTTAGCAACAGAGAAAAAGCACAAGGGACTCCCCCACTTTTCTTCTCCCAGCCCAGAGGCACAGTGAGGCTTTGAGATTGTTTCACTCAATCCAACAGGAGCAGTTCTTTCAACAAACTACAATTAGCTACAGGGAGGGTGGTATTTGGAAGTTTATGTACTGCTACATAGCATCCCCATGGTGAAAATGCTCACCAGAAAGACAAAGATTCTAGTTCATAGCCTGCAAATATTACAACGCACATCTGTGTCACTGAGTTTTAGAACTAAAGGGTGACAAAATTTTAAATCAATGAGATTAAGCACATACAAATACAAAGCATAATTTAAAGGGGAAACACATCCCTACAAATTATTCCAAAGGACAAGACTTGCATGAAATTGAAAACAGAACTACCAGTGTACAAGACAACAGTGACTGAAATTATATAGATCAGGTTTTATGTATAAGCTTTATCAGTATTATTTATCAATCAGGCTGATTGACAGGAAGCTGAACATAAGCCAACAGTGTGCCCAGGTAGCCAAGAAGGCCAATGGCATCCTGGCCTGTATCAGGAACAACGTGGCCAGCAGGTCCAGGGAAGGGATTCTGCCCCTGTACTCAGCCCTGGTGAGGCCACACCTCGAGTCCTGTGTCCAGTTCTGGGCCCCTCAGTTCAGGAAGGAGATTGAGGTCCTGGAGCAGGTCCAAAGGAGGGCAACCAGGCTGGTGAAGGGACTCGAGCACAGATCCTATGAGGAGAGGCTGAGGGAGCTGGGGCTGTTCAGCCTGGAGAAGAGGAGGCTCAGGGGAGACCTCATCACTCTCTACAACTCCCTGAAAGGAGGGGGTAGCCAGGGGGGGGTTGGTCTCTTTTCCCAGGCAACTCTCAGCAAGACAAGAGGGCACGGTCTCAAGTTGTGCCAGGGCAGGTTTAGGTTGGACATTAGAAAGAATTTCTTTATTGAGAGGGTGATCAGGCATTGGAATGGGCTGCCCAGGGAAGTGGTGGATTCTCCATCCCTGGAGATATTTAAAAAGAGACTGGATGTGGCACTCAGTGCCATGGGCTGGTAACTGCAGAGGTAGTGGATCAAGGGTTGGGCTTGATGATCTCTGAGGTCCCTTCCAACCCAGCCAATTCTATGATTCTATGATTCTATGATCTATTTGTATAAATTGTGTATGCATAAAGAGCACAGACTTGAAGAGGACAATTTTCTTATGACTGAACTATTCAGTATTTTTTCTCTGTTCTTCTGAGGCAAGCAGTACCTGGTTCTGTGAAAGTCCTTACGAGAACCAAACCTTTAGTTTGAGTTTAGATAACAAATCCCATTTATCAGCTGCAAATAAGAGTGTGTAGGACTGTATAATGAAAGTCTGGAAGGAAAATTTTGCCTAACATGAAAAGAAATCTAGTGGGTGAATTTTCTTTAAAAATGGGAGACATAAAACCTAAATAGCACTTTTTGATAGAAAATGCTGAAAAAAACCCTCTGTGCTGTTTCCCTGGAGTCAGCAGTCTGCACTGCACAGTAAGAATTCTCTTGTCTGTAACAAGAACACCTTTCAGGCTATAAGGAGAGGTAAATGGACCAACAGAGCAAGATGAAAATTAAGCCAACACCCTTCAAAATCAAAACGGAAAGTTTGTTGTTAAATTGTGCCCACTGGTGCTACTGCTGATGGTGCCAGCTGCAGTATAACTGATCTGCTCACTGTTCAGCCTTTTATGGAGGAAGCATTTGGGAAAAATTTGCTAATTTTCATCTCTCTGATGGCCATGCCATGGTTTACTAGCATGGAAATATTCACCATAAGACATGGACTCGGTTTTAAGCTGCAAGGGTGTTTGGAACTTAGAGGTTTTGCATTGTTAGCTCTTTTAATTATACAAAGTATTTCTCATGTATAAGTACCTTCTCAGAGGTACTTACAACAATAATTCTGGGCAGAGCTAAATTAAATATAGCATAAATCTAAATACATGTAACCTTTTTAGACATTTGCAAGATGATTTCATGGCTGAGCGCGTTTGTGAAGGTAACAGCAATTCCAGGGGGGAAAAAAAAAAGAAAAAAAAAAAAAAAAAAAGCCTAACAAAACAACTTCTGGCAGTTCATTTGTTCTCTTTACTGTTTAAACTTTGTTTTGAAAAGTTTAATTATAAGTGTCTGTCTGTAATAGTGAATTTTCTCCTTTGAAGAAGTCTAATGCTACTATAAGGTCCTTATAACTGCAGGGCATGCAGAGATCACAGGTGCTGCTAGACCATCACTCCTGAAGCCCAGAAGTTTAGTGATTTGTACTGAGTTTCTTGCTGAGCTGAAACTGTTCTGCAAATACTAATTTCAACCTAAACATGGGTAAAGGGGATCATTATAGTGCCGTGCATGGGAAATACTCATGCTCCACACATTTGCTCTGTCTTTACACTAGCTTAGGGTGTTGCTTTGGGTTCAGTAGCACACATTTAGGTTATCATCACAAATTGCTTCCTTAGGTTTCACAGCAGTCTTAAACTGGTTCTCAGTCACACAAACCTATTCCTGCAGCTCAGCAAACTGTGCTGTATTAGTTGCCTGTGCATAGACGTGACAAACAGATGTTGCTCAACCCTCCTCTGCTTCTGGACTCAGCCTTCAGTCTGTTCTTAGAATAGTTGCTTAGTTGCTATGATTAATGCTTCATGTATTCAGTGTTCACATCAATAGCCTGCACACATATTGAACATCATGCTAAATACTTTAAAAATTATCTCACCCGTGACTGAATTCCCTTCTTATTTCTTGGAATGAACCACCACCCTGCAGGGAAAAAACTCCCAGTGCAGCAGAAGTCTTGACACGTGGGGTTATTCCATGAGAGGTGTAGGATCAGGCTCATTCCTTCCTGCTAAGCATCTCAGGGAGGCCCCTAAGCCAGGAAGCTGGGTGTTCTCTGTCCTACAGTGTTTTAAGTGCAAGACATCTCCTCTGCAGGGTGATTCGAGCTCCTCTTTGGTGATGTCCCTCTCTTCCCTCTAACTCTGAGGGGTCCTGAATATTCCTGTTGTCCCAGCAGCTTTGTGCAATGAAGCAGAGCTCCATGCTGACCAAGTTGGTTTTAGCTGTTAGGAACTGGAAATCACCAGTGGTACCCAGGGGCCCTGTGGCATTGGGAACCACACACACAAAAGGAGAGAGGTCCTGACCTACAGAGAAAGTAACTAATGTGGTGAAAGGAGGGCACTTTAAAGAGGTGATGTGGTACCACCAGTAAACTTCTGCAGACTCTAAGTGGCTCAGAAAATGTGTATGTTATGTAAGGGGCATTTAATAAGTGCAGGTCACAGGCTGTGGATGGAGGAGATGAGATTTTCACCACCTCAGTGAAGACTCACTCCTGGACATTGTCACCACCAGGTACAAAAGGGATGTTAAAAGTTAGACCTAGTCTGGAGACAAGGTTGAGCCTTTCTGGTTTCTATATTTGCAAGGTGATTTTGTAGAGCGTTTGCCACAGCTGTATCAGTAATTTGATAAGGACTTTGCCCTGGAGCAGAGCTCTTCTAGGCACACAAGCTCCAGCTGGAGCTCTTCTTTGCAGTTAAAATGAAATCTGGCTACTTTGTGTTTAAAATCTAATTGTTGGGCAAGATCTATCCTGGGTTTTAAGGAGCTACAATGTATATAAATTTTACTGTTAAGAATGTTTTCTTGCTGTTAAATTATACTGTATATGCATCCTCCAATGCCATACTTGCTTTTTCTTTATTTACCCACTGTTTTCAACAATTAGAGTGTTCAGCAAAGTTCTTTTAAACTCAGATTTTTTTTAATATTTAAGAGGTTTGGGGAACTGGTTCCTTGAACAACTTCGTCCCAGTTGACAATACTCAATATGGTATATGCTGGTACATCAATTGCTTTCACAGACCCAAGTAGTATAGAGAAATTTCTTCCAGTGAAGATATCACTACAGAAAAAAAAAAAAAAAAAAAAAAAAAAAAAAAAAAAAAAAAAGGAAAAAAGAAAGAAAAAGGGGAAAAAAGAAAAAGAAAAAGAAAAAAGAAGAAAAAAGAAAAAAGGAAAGAAAAGAGAAAAAAGAAAAAAGGGAAAAAAGGAAAAGAAAAAGAAAAAAGAAGAAAAAAGAAAAAAGGAAAAAAGAGAAAAAAGAAAAAAGGGAAAAAAGAAAAAGAAAAAGAAAAAAGAAGAAAAAAGAAAAAAAGAGAAAAAAGAAAAAAGGGGAAAAAAGGGGAAAAAAAGAAAAGAAAGAAAAAGGGAAAAAGATAAAAAGAGGAAAAAAGGAAAAATAAAAAGAAAAAAAAAGAAAAAAAGAGGAAAAAAAAGAAAAAGGGAGGCAAAAGTAGTGTTATTTGAGTAAAAAGATTTCACAGCAGCCTAGGAAACTTCACATCAAATAAACAAAGATCAATTCTCCTAGTCCTTGAATCTGTGGAAGGCTATCAAATATCACTACAAAAAGACTGAAGTCTGGAGACTGGTCCTTTCCAGGTCAGTGTCTGAAGCACTTTCTGACTAGTGCCTGCTGACCTTTATGAACTCTGGGAACCTTCAACTACTATTAGTATTAAAGGTAGCAGAAACATACTCATAGATGATACACTTCTAAATGTCTCACTTTTCATGTGTTCTGCTCACTGAAGGCCACACACAATACAGACTTGCACTGCATATTTTTTGCACAGATGGAAATTGAAAAGATAGTTACATGAAAATGCCCTTTTGCCCTTGCAGATTTTCCAAAAGCTCCCTTTCATTTCCACTTGGGTTTTCTTGCCAAAAGAGATAGTAAACCATCTTCCCTGTCAGGTTCTGAAGCTGGAAGGAGTTGAGAAGTATGATGCCTTTATCAGATTTTTTTAATTAGATCCAGTCCTCACTTTTCTGAACAACAGATTCCAGTTCCACATTCACAGCTGGTTGCTCCATCAAGCATCTTTGCATAGCATAAACTCTGTGGGAACCCACCTTTTTGAAGACTAATGAGCTTTTCCATCTGCTTTTCATGTACTCATTCATTCTTCACAGGGAAGTCCCACTCTGAAGCTCTCAAGCCACACAATTTTAGGTGATTGCTCTGAATTTTTATATGGTTAAACCCATTTCTAATGGCAACCCAATCTGTTCTTTACAGCAAACAGCCCATACCAGCCAAGTAGGTGGTAAATGCTAGTAACCTATGACCAGCCTCCCAAAATAACAAGAAGAATTGCCCCCACCATGTGATTTTGTATTTTCTGGGCAAAACAGAAAAAGATATAAGCAGCTGAGGAAAGCATATTTGGAAAGAAAATGACAGGGATTAAATTTGGGGCAATTCCAAGTTCAGATACAGGGTGGTGGAGAATAGAATCATAGAATCGTAGAATCATAGAATTGGCTGGGTTGGAAGGGACCTCAGAGATCATCAAGTCCAACCCTTGATCCACTACTGCTGCAGTTACCAGCCCATGGCACTGAGTGCCACATCCAGTCTCTTTTTAAATATCTCCAGGGATGGAGAATCCACCACTTCCCTGGGCAGCCCATTCCAATGTCTGATCACCCTCTCAGTAAAGAAATTCTTTCTAATATCCAACCTAAACCTCCCCTGGCACAACTTAAGACCGTGCCCCCATAGATTGAGAAAAGCCTTAAAGAGAAGGACTTGGGCATATTGGCTGATGAGAAGCTCAACATGAGCATGCAGTGTGCACTTGGAGCCCTGAAAGCCAAATGTGTCTTGGGCTGCATCAAAAGTTTGGCCAGGAGGTCAAGGGAGGGGATGTTTCCCCTCTATCCCACTCCCAGGAGGCATGCAGTGCTAGGGCAAGGGTGAATGGTTTAAAGGTGGAAGAGGGTAGATTTAGATGGATATTAGGAAGAAATTCTTTAATTTGAGGGTGGTGAGACAGTGGCACAGGTTGCCCAGGAAAGCTGCAGCTGCCCCATCCCTGAAGTGTCCAAGGCCAGGTTGGGTGGGACTTTGAGCATCCTGGTCTAGCAGGAGGTGTCCCCACACATAGCAGGGGAGCTGGAACTACATGATCTTGAATATCCCTTTCGCCCTAAACCATTCTATGATTCTATGAAACAGTCTGGGAAAAAAATGAAACCACCAAAGTAAGGTGAGACATTACCAGGCTTGGAGAACTAAAATCTGGAAATGATGCATGAAAAGCCTGGCAGTGCTGGGCACATCATGGCTGAGGGTGCAGACAGCTCTGGAGGCCATGGGCTCCTGTGTCCATGGGGACACTATGGCAGATCCACTAAGGTGGGGGACCACTTGTCACTGCTGAACACCACTGTGTTCTTATCTAGTGCAGCCCATCTATTAGAGGACATCCTTTCTTTCCTCAGTCAGGGCTGGTCAGTGTCCCACTGCCTACTGGCAACTGTGAAGATGGCAAAAAGGATTTTATTCCTAGATAAGAATCTCTTGGGTGTCTTGTGTGGTGACGTCCCATGAATTCATTAGTTCTGCACAGTCAGTGTTTCAGACTGGCTCAAGCTCATCAGACTGAATTCTCAAATATAACATTTAAAATACCAACTTCTAAATAAAACATGATGTTCTGCAAAGGAGAGATGGTCAAAGGTCTCCATTGCCTGGCAGAAACTGCAGGACGGTCCCTTATTCTGCAGCACAGAAACCCTAAATGCTCATGCTAGGGCAGTGATGGTCTACAAAAAGGGCACAGGAGACTTTGGGTATCCCAGACCTCCCTATAAAGATTCAGTTGGTGTGAGGGGGGTTCTGGGAATACTGACAGCCTGACTGAGAAACTGGAGAATGACCTGGCAAATCTGGTGGCATAAAAATAGCTGTCTAGTACTAATTCTGGTGAGTCTGGAGGAAAAAATGCTCCAAGATATTTTAAGGCATGGATATTTCAAACCCCAAAATTCAAGATGTTCCTCTCAAGAGAGCAATAAGGTCTCTGTGAGTCTGGAATGAAGGGTAAAGAACTGGTGGAAAAATCAGAATAATTCTTATTTACAAGTTTTTTTACAAATGACAGTATTTTAACCCTCCACATTATTTTAAATTCTGATTTATTTTGAGACATTTTTTTTCCTGAAGGCAACAAACAAGATTTATAACTGTCTTTGAATCTGGTTTATGTCATGCAACCTACCCTTTGCACTAAAACTTTTTTGCTCTAAAACTAAACATGCACGTTTGTTGCATTCATGTCAAAGCAAGAAAACAAACAGCAAGAACATACATACAAAGCACACAAAGTATTTCAGTTTTACTGTGCTGTAGTTTTACTGAGTTTGGTCTATGCCTTTGCCTCGGGTTATTCTGACAAAATATCAACTATTTGGTTACATCTGATGAAGAAGAAAGTGAATTGCATGAGAGAAAAGTGAACTGAGGGGCATAAGGATTTGGAAATGTCATTTCAACAAAATCTTAACTCCGTTTCATTCAATTGTATCTGAGAAGAAAAACCCAGTGCTGTCCCTGGTGAAAAGCCTTTAACAGTTTTTATAACCAATTCAGTATCAGATGAGGGAGAAAAATGAATCTGTATTTCTCATAAGATGGGCAAGATACTGGCTGCTGGATGACAGAGCTTGCTAAGCAATCCTTCTCTCTGAGCAATATGGGAAAGGAGGAGGATTGTTGGCCTTTGTCAGGGTTTAACACTGGCCCGGCAATTAAACCGAGTGACAGACGCTCTCTATTAATCTCTCTCTCCTCCCTGATAAGAAAGGAGAGAGAATAAGGGAGAGAGACTTAAACTACACAACTTTAATGAAACAGTAATGATAAATAGGAAAAATTACTAAATATATACAAATATACAAGAAAAGGGATACCACATTCCTCTCCCCTTTCCCCCAATAGCTCTCACGTCACCACCAAGGCTGCAGGGCAGCCCTGGGAAAGTCCAGGCTGGACTCCTGGAGTCGGCAGCAGTCGGGAACTGGAGGCAGGAACACACAGATAAGGGCTGGCACGGATCAGGAGCACAGGCAGGCAAACGGACGGGATCCTTCCAGGATGCCGGGTGAAGGAAGGGAAGCAGGAAAGGCAGGAAGGGCAGGCAGCCGGAAGCTGGAAGCAGGAAATCTGGCTTGGCCCTCGTGATCCCTCAAATTTATACTGAGGATGACGTATATGGGATGGAATACTCTGTTTGGTCAATTCTGGCATCTATCTTGTCCGTTCCTCCCCAAAGGAGGGATGCAGGTGGGACCTCTTTATGTTTTCCTCAGAGCTGAGCAGTGTTCTTGGCTCTGCACACCAGTCTCTAGCAGTAACTATAAACATGGAGTGTTATCAGTCCTAGAAGCAGACACTGTCTGAGAAACTTGCTGTTAATTTCAGCAAGTGCAACTACTTAAAGGAGACTTAGCTGAAAGCAAAAGCACAAGACAGAAAATCACCCTTATCCTGGCCCAAACCAGGACAGCCTTTTAAAAATTATTTTTTGTGCCAAGCAGAACAGCTAATGAGATGGGCAGAATGGACAAATTTATTTCCTCCTGAGAAGAACCAATAAACCAGCGGGTTTGAAAAGTGAAGTACACCTTCATTTGCTACTCATGCAAGTGCAGCAGACTTCAGCTACCTTTATCTACAGTCTCAGAGATTCCATAACCATTAAGCTGTTATCTTTGTAGCATGACCTGTCCTCTATCTTTCTCTGCTTTTTGGGAAGACCTTGTGAAAGATGTTAATTTCCTCCTACAACAGAAAAGGAGCATCTTTGACATCTTGAATGTGCATATGGAATGGGAAACCCAGCTGTTCTCAGGTCAGCTCTGCACATCCATTAACCCAAGAAAAGAAGAGCTGTATCTTTGTCAGGCCCAAAGACAGATCTTTAAAAATATGACCAGTGAACCCCAAATTCACCTTTCAGGTGTGTGGCTGCTCTTGAGAAAGCCAAAGACTTCTAATGAGCTTTTGTTCTAAATTTCTTTAGTATCCAAATTTCTTTAGTATCCAATCAAGTGTTTCTAGACCTGAACCAATGTCTAATGAAATCAATATCTTCAATGGACACTGAGTCCTTTTGTGTCTGACTAACATACAGTGAAATGTCTGAATTTGTCTTATTCTCTTTCCTTATTCTACCCTTCTGCTCAGCATCTCCTATATCCTAAAATCTCTTGATTTTCCTTCATCTATTAATTTGCATTTTCCACACAAGTGTTAACATTTACATTCCAGATATTCAGTAGCTGAAAAATGAATGTGAACAAGCAAACAAATAAATTTCACAGAAACTGCAAGCGGTCGATAACATGTCCAAGCCTGGTTATTTTTAAATTAATTTTCATAGGATCTCAAAATAATTATGCCACTTCTCATAACTGAAAAAATGCAAGGGAATATTGACATTTGACAAATATTAAAACCGTATTATTTTTCCCACATATATAAACCTAAATAGTTCTCTTAATGTATGATAAATTCTTAAAGACCCAAAATTACAATACACTAAAAGCTCATGAATGTCAAGGATTTCTAATTAAATCTTTAACTGAAAGCCTATCCCATGTGTTAGCACTATTATTTTATAGATAAAAGTAATCAGCTGGACTACAATACCTTTTCTATCTTTTGCAGCTGAAACATTGCTCCCGTTTCAGCAGTTTGTTAGAAACCAAGTCAGATTTGGGCTGAAAGGACTGGCACTGGGAGGCTGTGCTGGAGAAGAGAGAGAGCTTTCTGACAGTATGTTGGGGACAGAAGGAATGTACACAACCTGCAGCTTCAGAAGATGATGGAGGAAACTATATTTCTTCAGGGAAGACCCTTCTCAGTGAGTCCCCCTCCTTCTCTGCACACACTCATAAGGGACCAAATAGTCTTGCAGCACATCCACTGATATTCTGGTTCCTTCAGCTGAGGGGAGGGGCCTGAAAGAAGGAAAAGAAATAGGAAAGATATTTTTGATCCAACCATCCATTACCCAGTAATATAAATTAATTAGGGTTATTCACTCTCTGAGTCCAGTACAGTGTCTTCTACTTCTGCTTTTCTGTGTTCTTTGTGACACATTTTTCTATGCCCCATGCACCTTCTTATTCACTGAAGAATCATTATTTTATTCCCAAAACTTTAATAAGAACACTATCTGTATTGATTCCCTCATGAGGCTTGTCATCAGTTCCTGTAGTTTAGAACATGAACTAATGGTGTCTTCTTATTTATAAGATATTGCACAGAACTTCAAGTCAGGCTGATCATCCTCTTCTGTTGTTATCCTCACCAATTTAATAAAAAATGCTTTCTGCCTTTAAAAACAATGTAAATGAAATCTTGCCCATTTTCTTGTCACTTCTTATCATAATTCAAATGATGATATGTTTTCTAATCTAACAGGCACTGCCAAACACCTCACAAAGTGTCACTTGCACCATATGAGGATAAACTGCTTGATGAGACATTTATTAAAGACACGAAATAAAGGCAAGAGCTCAGTGAAAAAGGAGCAGCATTTGCCTGTTGTGTTCTTGAGAGAAGTAGGGGCTTCAGTTCTCCACCAGTATAAATGCCCCTGATCCCTACTACCTGAGGATCCATTCTTGAGCTGGAAACTGAAGCCCTTCCCCAGGTGTGAACAAATTTGTTCATCAAGACCCCTCTACAGAGCTGTCAACTGGAATTACCCATGGAAAACATACCTTCATCCCACCAAACTCCTACTGCCTTCTTTCCTTTCCAGACTTAACCCACACAAAAGGTTCCCTCTGCAGGTCAGCTCTTGGTAATTTTTCCTTTCAGGTAAAGTTTGGCAGAGAAATCCTTGTTTTTGCAATATTTTTTCTCTGTTATTTTGCTTTGGTTATTGAAATATATCTGTTACAAACTCTTTCACAGTTTTTTGGGAACCACAGGTTCAAGTCCATCAGCCTTGTATGTGCCACAGAGATTCTTTCTGCTTTCCAGAAAACCCTTTGGCACTTGTGACCCCAAACCTGAAGCAAGCTGAGGCAATTTCCAGGGGTACACACTCCCTCAGACTTTGCAGGCTGTGATACTGATGGTGCCTCCTCTGCATTCTGTGCCTTGCAAAAGAAAAGGCCCCACTGCTCTGCCATGGCTGCCTATTGCTTTCCTAGTTCCCTACACATAAGGCCTCATTTCTTGAACCTCATGCAGTGGATGGGATTGATCTTGCCTCACCTCATCACTGATTTCTGCAGCATTAGTCATCCAGACTTCTTTTATCAATTGGGTAAAACAATCTCTTATAAGGAGAAAGTCATGTTAGCAAAATATGCAATATAAAACCTTTTAAAAAGTCATGTTAGCAAAATATGAAAACCAAAACCTTTTAACTATATAACTATATAAAGTTATATAATTTTGTTACCTGTTGCCATGTGAACATGACATAATGTGATGCCATGGATGGTGAATGTGGAAAATATAAGTAAGATCAGTGGTTACACTGTTCTTCTCACACATGAAGTCCTTTTTGGGGGACTTCAGAGTATTTAACAGAAGCTAACAAATACCTGAAAAGCTGCCTGTGTTCATTTCATTCCTCAGCTTTCATCCTATGTAATTGCTTTTTTTATCTGGGTTTCATGTTCCTCCTGCTCTGCTTTCTTTCAAACCTGTTTTTCAGGTAGCAGCGTTGTTCTTCCTCTCTTTTCCTCCCTTCTTGGCTTCTGTACATTTTGTACATTTCAATTTCCACTCAATCCCCTCCAAGCTATTTCCCATCCCTCAGGCTCTCTCATTATCTTCCCTTCCTCGCACTCTTCCCTGTGCTGTTTTCTCTCTAATACTCACCCCTTTCTCTAGTAGTAGTAGGGTTGGGTTTTTTTCTTTTACCACAACTTTTTCTTCCTCAAATACTTTCCTCCCATCTCGTCCCATTTGCACAGACTGGCATGCCAACATTTTTCACCCCAGACCCATGCCCTTTGTACCACACACCCTAGCATAGGCAGAGAGCATGGAGAATGACAGAGAGATGTTGTGTTGGCAGATGAGGATGTTGAGGACCTCAGAAGACAGACAGGGAGAGAAGCAGGAAGGAAATCCCTTTACCAAGCAGGAATTCCCTTCACAAAACTGCAGCCACACTGCACCCCACTGCACCCCACTCTAGTCATTCTGAACTCCTCAGCCTGCTTTTCTCCATTGGATTTCACTCACAGAACCATAGAACGGTTTGGGTTGGAAGTGACCTTAAAAATTATCTAGTTCCAGCACCCCTGCCATGGGTAGGAACACCTCCTACCAGATCAGGTTGCTCCAAGCCCCATCCAAGCTGGCCTTGAACACTGCCAGGGAAGGGACATCCACAGCTTCCCTGGGCAACCTGTGCCAGTGTCTCATCACCCTCACAGGAAAGAATTTCTTCCTATTGCCTAATCCAAATCTACCCTCTTCCAGCTTAAAACCATTACCCCTCATAATAAGCCTCCCACCATCTTTCCTGCAGGCCCCTTTCATGTACTGGAAGGACTCTCTATGAGGTCTCCTCAGAGCCTTCTCCAGGCTGAACAACCCCAGCTCTCTCAGCCTGTCTACACAGGAGAGGTGCTCCAGCCCTTTGATTATCCTCATGGCCCTCCTCTGGACTCACTCCTACAGCTCCATGTCCCTCCTGTGTTGAGGGCTCCAGAACGGGACACAGTACTCCAGGTGGGGTCTCACAAGAGGAGAGGAGAGGAGAGGAGAGGAGAGGAGAGGAGAGGAGAGGAGAGGAGAGGAGAGGAGAGGAGAGGAGAGGAGAGGAGAGGAGAGGAGAGGAGAGGAGAGGAGAGGAGAGGAGAGGAGAGGAGAGGAGAGGAGAGGAGAGGAGAGGAGAGGAGATAGGGGGAGAGGGGGACAGAGGGGGACAGAGGGGGACAGAGGGGGAGAATCACCTTCCTGACCTGCTGGCTACAGGCTCACATTGCTGTCTCATTTTGAGCTTCTCATTGACCAACACCACCTGCTTTAGCAGTCCTCTTACTGCCTCCCAGAACAACCTCTCAGGTGAGAAGGAAAACTTAGCAAAATAATGTTTGCCTCTTTTTTTTTCAGTCTTCAGGTCCTATGGTTCTAGTTCCATTGCTGCTCTTGATCGAAGCAGGCAGGGAGATCACTGCCCAGCATTGCTGACAGCCCTTTCACCTCTGACTCACTGTGCTGTAGCTCAGTCAGCTCCTTCTGCATTCAGTCCCAGTGTCCTTGGTCCAGCTTCTCCAGCCACTGCAGAGAGGAACAACCCAGCCTTTTGCAGCACAATCCCTACCCAGCACATCTTCCTCCAAAGGGACTGCACTGGTCAGGGTCTTAGGAAACCAAGACCAGGGCTTTAACAGATGCTCTCAACCTAGAGATCCAGATGCGTCCCCCACAGCTGCAGACAGGTAGGGAGGGAGCTAATGGCAGCCATAGCACCATGATGTTTTCCAGATTCTTGTCTCTGAAGTCTTTCCTAGCAGCAGGCACACTTTCTGTTCCTCTGCTTTCCTCTGTTAATGAGCTTGGCTGATTAGCCCCCTTGCTGCTTCAGTTTCTCCAACTACAGTAACCCAAGCGCTGCCCACACACACTTGCTCAATACCTAAACAATGATTGCCCTTTTCTTTGTCTTGACCTTTCCCTGTCTTCCTTCAGCTGTCTTTTATCAGTAAGGCACAAGAGGATCTGACTGCTTTGATTTCAGAGCATGATAGTTGTTCGTATCCTTCCAATTAATTCACATCCAGAGAACCAACCTGCAGGGTCCTCTCAGCAAACAGCCTAGAAGCCAACAATCCCCAAATCCCCACCTTCAGATAACTTTTAGTGCCGGAAATACACAATGATGGTGCAGAAAACCTTTTAGTATTTTGTGATTTGACCCTCTGGTTAAGCTCGTGTGACCCAGGAATTGAGTTAAAGGCTGTCCAAGGCGTGGGTCTCAACAGATTGCAAACATGCCAGAGCAATTGAAGAGAGTGCACTGGACCTGAGGTAAAATCCTCCCAAACAGCCCAGTCTGAGCAGTGTCACTATGCTTGCTGCTCATGGCAGGCTCGATTTTATTATTTGTGCTTTTTGCAGAGGTGATGAGAGACTTAGTGAAGGCCACAAAAAAGGTCCCTCACATCTTATCATCCTGCCTGACTCATAGCTCAGCATCTCTCTTTGCCCTCAGGCAGTATTCACAGGTCTTAGAAAACAGAAAGAACTTCTTTGAGCTTGTTCTGGGACCCTGATAGGACATAAGTTTCCTTTTCTACCACCATTTCTTTTCTGACTGAATAGCTGTAGTAATATTTTTCCTTGTGCAGATGTTGTCTATTCTTTTGGTTATTTGGCTGTTGTTTCTGTTTGTTTGTCTGTTTGTTAGTTTTGCCAATCTGTTTCTTGTTTGTTTGTTTTAACTTTTGTTAGTTGCCCTTATTCCACATCCTATTTATCCAATATAAACCAGAATATTATGCTGCCTGTTGTTGACTTTGTGACTTACTTAGGAACTAGCATGGTGGTTCTCAGTAGGTCATTGCTGGGAGCAGAAAGTCAGAAAGGTAGAAAGAAGCCCTTTGGCCATAACATTGATGTCTCTGCTGTTTCCACTGTCTTTTCATGCCTGCAAAGCACTGAAGAAAAATTTCTGAGATCATTGTAAGCCCTCATTTTCTAGTACACTGACAGTAAACAAGAGCAATGTGACCAGTTAGAGAAAGGGGAGTTCAGCAGGAGCACTCATTATGAGTCTTACATCTTACAGAACAAGAGGAATTAAACCATCCGTAGAGGCAAGTGGAGAAAAATCAAGAAAGCAACATGATGCAAGCAAAGCCAGAAACTCAGAACTACAAAATGTCTTCCTGAACACAACTGTACTGTAGCTCTAATTTTTCACAGGTCAAAGGTGCAATGAAAGCTTTTTAAAGCAGAAATGTGTGTACCTCCCAAAACCAATAGTGCTATTATACATATTACAAAACACAGGTAGATTTGAAAAGAAAACAGTTTAGACATAAGTCAACTTCTAGCACATTCTCTTTTTTATGGGATTCTTCCTCTCCAGGAACATTTGATTTCTGCTGGCTCTAGTAATTTATGATTTAAAATAATGTCTTGGAAATTGAGCAATATGAGCCAGGCTCACGAAAACCTTAAAAATGTGCTACAGCAAGTTTTGAGCTGTTCCTCAGTATTGACCTGAATGTCCTCAACAAATTATACAAGACTGCATTTGAGGTTGTTATCTGGTATGTCACAGTCATCTAATAAGTCAAACAATTCTTTGGTGCTTGTAGGGACAGATGCGAGATTTATGTGTCATGGGAGACTTTAATAACGCGTAGGATGGGAATTAAAATTTTATAAAGAAGAGATACTGAGATGAGAGACTCAGGACACTGTATGAAGTCATGAATAGGGGCACTTGGCACAGCCAGGATAATACAAAATTATAAATGCATTTATTTAATAGAACTAGATTGCTCTTTGGCATGCAGGGCTGCCTTCTTGCCTCGTGACAAGCAAGCAGAATGGGAATGCAATCTTCCTGGAGAAACTGTGAGACTTTTAATTTGCTGGAATAGTGAGAAGACTGAAGGATGACAATTCAAATTGTACTCGATGTGGCAATTGCAAAGGTTTATTTATTATGTTTAGTCCTGGGTCTGGAGATTGGGTATTGTTGGAAGAGCTGAGGATCCCTCATCGTGTTAATTCAGTCTTTATGCAGGGTGATCTCCCTGAAGTTTGAAAAAGTGCAGCTTTATTTTCAGAACCAACCAAGAACTTGATAAAAGTCATCACACAGGCATCTGTCATAATAGCTTTTCCCATATTCTCCTCATCTGACCTTTGTTACTGTCTGAATCATCCCCTATTGCATCTAAGTGGAACTTCCTTCCTTGTCATTGGGTATTTTTGCATTGCATTAAAAATAATAGCCCCACAAACATATCCTCCAGCTTTATTTGCTCCACTTCACATACCTCACCCTGTCATCATGCTGTTACAATCTCTGCAACTACCATTCTGCCCCTTGTGCTTAGCTATTTGTGTGCTCCATTATTTCATGGCTGGGCTGCCTTTTGTCAGTGGTCTAGTAACGTATTTCTGCAGTCAGTGGGCATTTAATCTCATTTACTGTGATTCTGGGTAATTGCCAATTTTTTTTGAATACCCAATGTGGAAAAATTTGTCTTACAAATAAGAGCATGCATCACCTTACATGTCTGTGTTTATTCCCTTCATCATGTTCCCCTGAGGACATAAGCATAAGTAAGTAAGCATAAGGACATCAGCAGAGGACATATCTCTGTTGAAGTGAGAGCCTTGCCATGGGGTACAGCCTGACCTTCACTTTGATTTTCATTGCTGCAAAATCACCTAACAGCCAAGAATGGCAAAGGTTTGAGTTGCAAAAAGCTGCCTCTTTAATTGAGTGGATGTCATCAGTCCACCAAATGCTCCAGAAGAGCAACAACATGGGCCTAACATTTTGCATTGGCACTAAAATGGTACCTGCAGTGTGAGCTGCCTTTCCAAGGGATGCTCTGGTGCCTCCCTCTCCAGGACAGCAGCTGCCAGAGAAACTTTAAACATGAGAGACTAAACATAGAGAGGTGTGTCAGGTTGAAAAAGTCCTCACCTTCTACAGGCAGCTTCCCCAAGGAAAATGAAGGGGAAGAGGAAGAGCACTGTCTCCCCAAGGGCAGGCCCAGAGAGACAACTCTGTGCCAGGCTGCAGCAAGTGAGGTTGTATCAAAACATTCTGCTGAAAATTACTCCTTAATCATAGAATCATAGAATCATAGAATTGGCTGGGTTGGAAGGGACCTCAGAGATCATCAGGTCCAACCCTTGATCCACTACCCCTGCAGTTACCAGACCATGGCACTGAGTGCCACATCCAGTCTCTTTTTAAATGTCTCCAGGGATGAAGAGTCCACTACCTCCCTGGGCAGCCCATTCCAATGTCTGATCACCCTTTCCGTGAAAAAATTCTTTCTAATATCCAAGCTGAACTTCCCCCAGCACAATTTAAGACCATGCCCTCTTGTCTTACTGAGAGCTGCCTGGGAAAAGAGACCAACCCCCACCTGGCTCCAACCTCCTTTCAGGGAGTTGTAGAGAGCAATGAGGTCTCCCCTGAGCCTCCTCTTCTCCAGGCTGAACAGCCCCAGCTCCCTCAGCCTCTCCTCATAGGATCTGTGTTAGTGGGAGCATGGCCAGGCTCCCACCTGACATCACAGCTGCCAGGCTTGCACTGGATTTATCAGGACTCTGAATGCAAGAGCTGAAGAAGCTTTTAACAGTGGCTCTTTCTGCCTTGCTCAGCTACAGGTAGCACAGCATCTGAGCTTTGCTGGGTGAGACCAAACACTACTGTAAATTGGTGCTCTCTTAATTAACAGAAATGCAAAAGATGCAGCATCTGGAACACATTTGTCCAAGAAAAGAATGCTTCAACACACCTGTTCTTCTCCAAACACTACTTACTACCATCTGCAGGCTTCCTTTGCTATGTGTTAATTCACTAAGTGTTTTGTCCAGACCTGTGGTCATTGAATGAAGTGTTAAAATGCTGTGAAATCCTGAGGGTCACTTCTGCTGAGGCACCATCAGAAAACCCTCTATATTTCCCAACATGCCCTGACAAAGAGAGGTCCCAGGCACAAGAGCCTGCAATTCTAGCTGCCCTTTTTCCTGGGACTGTATTTATACAGCAACTTTCAATCTTGAGAAATATTTTACATATTTTTTTCTACAGCAACACCAAGAAACTTTGCTGTGCTACCAGTGTTCCCAAAAGGTCACTTTTCTTGACCTTTTCAGTAAGGATGAGAAAAGATGAGTGAATTCTTCCACCACCCAGTGTACACATTTATGCTTCCTATATGGGCTCTTGGAGTGGAGATCATCGACAAACAGTAAGAGGTCAGAGAAAGGGGAAAGATACTGAGATAGTCTTCAAAATACTTAGGGAAGTCTGCCAGATATCTAAGTGTTATGAGGCTTGTCTATTTCATTGACCTATTGCACATTATTCAATACTTGCCACCTTTTCCTAAAAAGCCTGGATGCTGTTGAAATCTCTTGCCACATGTATTATGCAGCACAACTCCCTTTGCTACTTTCTCACCAGCACTTTTATCTAGATATTATCTCCTTCTTTGGATTCCTTACTTTTCATTACTGCTGCTGTATTTTATCATGCAAGTCCATTGTCAGTAAGTGAAGATTGTTGCTCTCAGGAGTTTCAGGTTATCAGTTTTGATTGCAGGATTCCCCATGCTGAGTATATACTTCTCAGGTAAGTATTCAGGCAGCATTTCTGCACAGGGCCAAGCTGCACAAGCCCTGGACACCAAGAATTTCAGAGAGCAATTCAGAGCAGCTGACAGATCTGGCTTCACCTCTAGGCAATGTAGGCAGCCCCTGAGGGTGGTGGACAGTTTTTGCTTTGCAAGTTGAAGGTTACTGGTGAGTGAAGTTGGAAAAAAAAACCCAAAAAACAGCTTGTGGAGCTGTATTTTGGAAGGCGTAGTGCTGTTTGCCATCACAGCCAAGGGGTGTTTCTCTCATGGGGGCTGTGTAATACTATGTTAAGACAGCTGTAGCTAAACCCAAATGGTTTGAGATGTTAAAAATTCAACTGCCTGCTCCTCTGTCCTGCTGACAGGAGTTTCCTGCAGCTGCAGAGGGACTGGGGCACTCCTGACCCTCCAAGCTCTGACAGCCACCAGTGAGGATGGAGTCACTGCTCCATGGGCTGAACTCTTTCACAGTCAAGGGAAAGGGAATGAACATAACAGCAGCACACACACCCCTTCATGCTGGCAGCTGAAAAGCTTCCTTTTCACTTGGCTTTGATTGCGCACAGTGCAAAAATCTGTAAAACTGTAAAATTAATGTGGTGACTTTTCTTTCCCCGTGGAAATCTGCAGGCATCGAAATAACCTCTACCTCTGTCAGTCTGCTACTTGCAGCATTGCCTGGGTCCATCTGCAATCCAGCTGAACTGTCAGCATCTTACTGTTGGAATTATAGATTTTGATTCCAATAGAAACATGATGATGAACATCAACTCCTCCTGGTCACCCACTGCATACTCACATCTATCTATGTGACTTTTCTATGGGTTCAGTACCATCAAAATGTCACATCTGGAGATGATGTAAAAGATCACATCTCCACTGACCCACTCAGTTGTCCCCCATCTGTATTTGCTTAAACATTTCTACCTGTATTTTATCTTGCACTCATCCTTGTTAAATTTCATCCTTTTTTTTTTTTTTTTTCCCACAGACAACTTTTCCACTTTGTAAAGTTTATTTTGGAGTCTGAGCCCGTGTCATCGTCTCTCACAACCCATGTTATAGGCTGGCTTAATATCTGTATTCTCTCCTCTACCATCCAAATAACAGGCACATAAACACAACAGAAACAATGCTGAGGTTATCTCAGGCTTCATGGAGGTCTTCAAGGAATCTCTTCTTTTTTGACAACAAAGCATCAGCAATTTTTCTTTTCTAGAGAGGTTGTCCACCAAATGTTCTGCCAATGTATTTTTAGTTCATTCAATACACTGGTTTCAAACAGTTTGCTCCTGACTAATCTACACGGACAGTTACTCAGTGTTTCCTTAGTGGCTCAGGGTTTCATTTTTGTTCCAGATCATTTTGTTCATTTTGTTCCAGAGATTTTCCAGGAATTGAATTAAGCTAACTGTTGTTTTGCAGGTTGTTTTTTGTTTTCTTTGTATTTCTTTTTCAATTTCTTTGCCCTATTTTTTTCAAAATAGGCCCCACGTATGCTCTTTTCTGGTCTCCTGGTGCCTCACCCCAACTCCAGCAGCTTTCTGATAGTGGACTCATTCAGATGCTGTTTCAACCTGCTTCCTAAGACAGCCCAGGGACTTAAGCTCACCAGAAAACATCTTTCTCAGCTAGGTGGACCCAAAACTGTCCCTTCCATAGATGAAGGCTGTTATGAAGACATCAGCTGCTGACTGTGCTATCCACATGCTCCCCCTCCCAAAGTCATCCTCCTCCCAGAGAAGTCATCCTTGTCCCAAAGAGTGGTTGGGAGAGACATGGTTACAGGACATAACAAGGAGATCTGGCTTAGATTAATACAAATGAGTGAAACCCAGCCTTGTGTGATGGGCTTCTGACCACCCTGAAAAGGACAGGTAACTTGGGAAGGGGAGAAAATGAAATTATTTCTCTACCCTGAAAATGCAACAGGGACAAAGGGATAAGGGGGGGCATGGCTACTTGTACACAGTTTCATTCCCAGGGGGCAAGTGGAGAGATGAGAATAATAACAATTTGATGATAAAGATTTTTCAAAAAATTCAAATCCCAAAACCAAAGTAAAACATTACGAGATTTGAATCGTGAAATGGGTTTTACTCTGCAATTATTTTCTCTGGTTTATAAATGAGGGGGAAAAAGAGAAAAGTTGCTGTTTGACAGAGTCTGCAACTCATTTCAACCTCAATTTTTAAGGTTAGGTGAAGAGCTGAAAAAAATCAATCGTTTGCACAGCTCTAGTCCTGGAACCTTGGAAAATTACCCTCTAGAGATAACAATTATGGGAGTTGTGGTGCAGAACACCATCATGGAAGTTTAAATCAGAACAGCCTGAGTTTTATATCATTTAGGAAGATGCTATCAGAGCTGTGTTTTGAAATAGGCCTAAAAGCAGTTTCTGAAGCAGTAATTATTATGGCTTGGCCTTCCCTATGGTTTTTGGTCTGCACTGGTAAGTACAGTTACCTCTAATGCTCTACATGCTGACAGCATCAAATGGCAAGCAGTTTTCTTGCTGTGGATGAGACATCTCAGATGTATTGTTGTGCAACCATGCTGCTGGGAAAGATGAGTTGCTTTTGCCTTCATTCACCTTATTTGCACCCATAGACACCCAGATGTAAAGGCCTCTCCTAGGGAATTCAACTCTTCCTCAGAGTCACAGCAGTTCTGAGTTTGTCCCTCAGGGTTCAGCAAGGGGGCTGCTGCTTTCTTCTGACCTTGCCTAATAAGGAGAGATTATTCAAGTGATGAGTTAAAAGATTTATGAGTGTACCATTTTTTTCCAGTAATATATCATCAGTGAATGGAATTAATTAAGAAACTATTTGGTTTAGAGGTCCTTTTTTATCACTTTGGGTGTGGTCCATGAATACTTACATATACACTGAAAAAACAGATACAACACATAATTCATTAAGAGGAGAGGTTGGTGTGTTCTGTCATGGTTGCTAAAACTGTACTATTTTAATTTCCATTCCCTTTAAATGTTAAGCAGCATGCAATTTTCCCCTTGACCTTCTCCACCTTCATGAAAAGTAAGCCCCTATTTCCACATCTCTTTTGTGCACTCTTCTGAAACCCTTCTGCTAAAGCAATATCTCATTACTGATAGTAGGTAGGTTTGTTTGGGGGTTTTTTTGCTTGTTTTTGTTTGTTTGTTTTTTCCCTTTGAAGGATAAGTCTTTCCTTCTTCTGAGAATACTGGTTTTTGACTGATGTTTATGAGCCACTGCACTGTTGAGTAAGATCAGGTAGGACTCATATTTAAATTTGGACTCGAGGTACCCAGAAGATGATGCAGATGTGTTTACTTTTTCCATTGAAGTAAAAAGAAAACCTTGGGGCAGGCTTGAGCTGGTCTGTTCTGCCACTGGAGGATGTTATAAACTAGGGACAGTATTGGATGCTTTAGGTGGTTTCCAGCTTAGCTTGAAGGAGACACAAAATATGAGGTGTTCAAAACCAAAGAGTGTGAAAATGCCAAATATATGACAAAGAAAGAAGTGTTATGAGGTAGCAGTCAGAGATCTCTGGATCTTCTTTACAGTACACTTGAAGACATCACTGAGGAAACACAAGGTGCAGAAAATGATCCAAACACCAGGGCTGCTGGAATGGGGACAGGAAAGCCATGCAACAGCAGGGATGAGGTATGTGGGATAGCACCAGGTGGAGCAAACTAAAAGAAGCTCAGACTCTGGAGAAAATCAGATGAAAGCAGCTCCCACAGCCTGGGGATCAGCCCTGGCCATGGCTCCCCACAGTGCATTTGGAAACTTTCCCCAAAGCCAGTATTAGAAATCACAGAATCACAGAATATTAGGGGTTCTGGGCTGTCTCTGAGCACCTGCTGCAGGAGCAGGGATGCTCAGCACCCTGTCACTGAACAGGATTTACTCTGCAATCCATAATCTGGGAACCAGGAGAGAGCAGCATTAGCACACATGGCTCACTCAGCTGCACTAAAAACTGGGGCAGTTCCCCCAAAATGTGCTGCTGCAAACGCTGGTGCTGATTACCAGGACTGACTTCAGCAGTCACTCAGTGGGGCAGTGTTGTTGGTGAGTTTTTATGAGACATATCAAGAATTTATGGCTGCCCATCACTGACTCCAGGCCAACCAGTGGGCTGCTGCCCCTGGTTCACCTGGTGCTGGGCCAGGGCTTGGGAAGGGAGAGATGGATGTTTTATTCCAGTCACAGCAATCACAGGAGATTTTGTAGTTGTGACTGTGGGGTCTCTGTGAAGGGAAGGTGAAAGCTTCAGAGAGGTGCTCTGGGAAGCCCTCCCTTTGCCTTTTTCCACTAATGGATGAACTAATCTGTGAATACCATTCCTGATCATGTAGTTCACCCACTTTATTAGTAAAATAAGGCTTGGAGACTGGGAGGAACCTTCTTAGGCTATGAACTTCAGGCATCTCTTCAGGGTGTGAAGGACCTAAGTATGTGTCCTTCCTTTGATATAAACTGGGACAGGAACCAAGGGCTCCTGCACTCCAGAGAGCTATCTGGTTCCTGTCCTCAGCATTCTCTAAGGAGCTTTTTCAGTCTCTGGGTTTGGGGCTTTTTAATTTGTGAACAAGTCTTAATCAGTCACAGAAGCAGACTTGAAGGCATCAGTCACAGAGTTTACTCTCGTTAGGGCCCCTTCATAATCAGTGGGCTGCCTGGAGCTGGAGCAGATATCTTGTTTCATTTTGAGTTCATTTTCAGAAGTGAGAGGTGCTGTCAAGATGACCCCCACACAAGGTCCCTGCTTTTGAAATCCATTCCCTTTGACCTAGAAATCTGCCAGTTTTAGTATTACACAAAGTCTGATTCACCCCAACTGCTTTCCCTCAGCTTTGCTCAAAGGTGCACTGAACATCCATATTATTAATATAAGTCAAAGCTTGTTGGGATTCTAGGTGCTTTAATGTTTCTTGTAAATCACATAAAACTTAAAAAAACTGCTAATTGTAATGCCCTAAGATCTGATTTACTGTATACAGACAGAGGAAAAAAATGTTCTGAAAACTACTGCTTGGAGTATTGTTTCTTCCATACTCAGAAATAAATAATCCAAGGTTATTAATAGCTGATATTTGTGGGTACCCAGCACTTTTCCTTAGCAAGCACCCTGAGTAGTCAGGAACATGTCTTTTTAGGATTTATCAGACAACTGCTGTTGAGGGACAGATTCTTAATGGAGAAAGATCCTTCTGGGTTTTGCTTCTATTAATTTTGCATAAGGCATTTTTGTTAGCCAGAATAAGATAGCACCACTTAGTCATGAATAACCAATAAAGGAATGCATGTGTCAATATGAGACAGTTTCCCAGTCCCTGGTGCTGGGTATTCACAAATCAAGAATGACATCCATGCAGAACAATCAGCCAACAGAGGTATTTCTGTGGTATGCCTGGATTAACTTGGAATGAATTATCTCCCCAGCTGGATGAGTTGCTTTCCCCAAAGTATGATTCTCCCATCCTTCCTCTACAGGGAATAAGGAATTACTATAGCAGAGGAACACCAGTGGCCTCAGTTTTCTTCTGGCCCTTTATTAAATGGTTCTAATGACTGCTCCTGAAAAAAAGAAACATCTGACACATGTTGTGATGGAGAAATACAGAATGGTAATGGTAAAATCCTTTTTTTTACACAAGATTCTTTTTGTGCTTAGCTAGTCCTGCCCGAGGTATGGGCCTTTAGTCATCCTTCTTCAGTGTGGTACTATTCATTCAATTCTAGAAATGGGCACATTGGATAAAGACCTGAACCAAAAGTGAATTACAACACAGTGAAAGAAATATGTGAGATAACCTCATGAAGGCGATTATCTCTACCACCCTGTATATGTATGCATATATATATGCATGTGGCTGTGCATCACCTATCCTTGGATTGACAGTTCCCCACATCTGCACTGTGTTTTCCAGAACAATCTACTTAAAGACACTTAAGTTTCCACTTATTGCTCTTCAGTAACTGTAGTAATGTATGTTAAAAAAAAAAAAAAAAACAGAAACAAAAACGTTAGTTTCCCCTAAGAATAGCTGAAGAAAGAAAAGAAAATACTAAGCTCTACAGCAAGACTAGATTTCCAAGGGTTTTTACTTCTGCCTTTATAAATTTCCCCTTTGTCCTCAAAAAAAAAATTTTAAAAATAAAAAAAAAAAAAAAATAAGGGTAGTTCTGTGTCTTTCCTGTCTCTTACACCTTTGGTTCCTGGCTTAACCCTGCCTGAAATTTCTATAGAAAAAGAGAATCTTCTGGCCCTCTAGGCTCAGCTTTTCTAATCCAGCACATCCAGAATCTTCAGCAAAGGAGGAAAACCAGTGTTTAAGAGTTCTGCTCCAGGAAAATGTGGCTCTGGAAACTGGAGTGTAACACCTAACACTGCTTAGCTTAGTGAGGAGCAGTAATGCCTCTTCCTTTCTTTCAGACTTCAATTGAACCCTAGAATGCCTCCCAGTCCAAACATGCTCACAGTGCATTCCCAAAGCACCCACAACAGCTCCTGAGCAACTTAGAGGTAGTTTCTGATGAACACAAAAGCCTGCTGGGCTTGGGTATGGGATCAGACTTTGCTCTCCCCCTTTTTAGATTTTAGATTCCTTTCAAGGTGAAATTAATTATCTGGTACCAGGCAATGCTATCAGGATCTAAGCAAAACCAAAGTAATAATATCCCTGGTCACATCTGCAGGTGTGCAGAGAGTTCACAGGGAAATCAAGAACACTGAAATATGGGACACTGGGCATGAAAATCCTTCTGAATTTCAGACACACTGTCTAAGAACTTGGGCTTGGATGAGTTCCTTTCCCCAAAGTAAGATTCTCCCATCCTTCCTCTACAGGGAATAAGGAATTACTATAGCCGGGGGGCACGAGTGGCCTCAGTTTTCTTCTACCCCTTTATTAAATGGTTTATTAAATTGGTCCTGCCCAAGCAGGATTTTCTTTCTTTAGCACAAAGAAGCTGGGAAAGACTGGGTCATGCTTTTCACTCTGTCCCCTGCAGTGCCCAACTAACTGGGAAGAACTGCTTGCAGTGGGTTCCTTTACAGAGAGGCAGCAGCTTCTGTGGACTACAACCCCCTCAAAATTTCCACAAGAAAATTTGTTTCTATTGTGTTTGCTGGAGCACACTGCAGCTCCTTTCAGCCATCAGACTGCTCATTTTGTGTGCAAGTGATATATAGCCCATAGCAATGCAGAACCTGGAGAACAAGCTTTTATATCTGACTTGGGTCCATTTTTTTGTAGTATAATACAGAAGGAGAATGCTGACTCATAATTTGCCAGAAGTTTTCCATGACTGGTAAAATATCAGGTGAAATTAGAAAGCAGATTCATATATATATGAATGTCTATATAGATAGATAGATAGATACACATATATATAAATGTGTATATATATATATATATATATATATAAATTCAGAGTATATGTTTGAGCTCTGGAATGCACCCAGCTGAAATCAGTGTATGTGGGCAGTAAAACGTGATAGTGATTTGATTTGAATTGACATTTAAATTACAAAGCAACTGTTGGCATGATTAGCAAGTCTGGCTTTAGAGCACATTGTGGTAACTCATAGATACAACCATTTTAAAATATGGGCATGGGCTTCATTGACATTAACAAGATCACTACCAAAATTCATATCCAGAAAAAAACTACTTTCCCTGAAAAGTAAGATGAACTTCATTAACATGACCACTTTGTAGTGTTTTTTTGATAACTATGTGAGTTTTACTACACATCTGTCTACCCTTACTAGATCTTTCATCTCTCACTCAGCATCCATGTAAGAATGTCTGTCCTAGACATTTGCAGATGTCTTTTAGTATTTATGCCATGTGTACTGAGAGCACAGGTAGTCACTTGGAATACATGGAATTTTTCACTGATCCCCTGGACAGACTTGAAATTCACACACATCTGAGAGCAAGCACTGATTGTTCAAATGATTCAATGGGTCTGCTTACGGCAGTGAGTCCTAACCCAAGGAGAGAGGACTGAGGACTAAGAGGGAACACATTTAAAATTTCAATCCAAAATATTAATCTCAGGCCCACTGATCCTTTGGGGAAAGGGGTGAAGAAGACTGCACTATAAAGAAGGCTCAATTCAGACTCAGAAGTTTATACAAACAAAACTGAAATCTCTTCTATCAGAATAAGGAGTAGAAAGTCTAGCTTTTCTGTGTACAGAAGAATAACTTGGAAAATTTTAGGATGCTGTGATTATTTTATTTGCTTAGCAATATTAGCCACTCTATTCTTCTCCTAGAATTGAATTTCAGTATTGCTTTTCTCACTCTGCAACTTTTGAGCTCTTATTCAGATGTATTGTCCTTCCAGAGTGTGAGGCAAGTCTAACAGTGTAGATATATGAGGCAGGCACTAGGGAACCTAGTTTCAGGAAATAATTATTTTTGGTTTTAACAGGTTATATATACTCCAAAACAATCCAAGACCAAAAGCCCTTGTAGTCTAGACCAGAGAATCATAAAATCCAAAATAAATTGTGTTGGGATGGAGTGCTAGAGGTCATTGCTCATAGTAAAATAAACTCTGAAGTTACAAGAGGTTGCCCAGGACCTTCTGCCAATTTTTCAGTACCTCCAAGGATGGAGGTGCTATAGTACCATTAGTGTGTCTCCTGTCTCAGGCTGCTAATATAAAGCTATGCCCCAAATAAACAATTCTCCTTTCATGTGATACAAACCATTGGTCACAATCAAAGAAACAGTCAGAAGAATATTAATTTTCTATCTGAAGCAGATTTCCTAGATTGCTAAGACCAGAAGGAGAGCTGTGATCATGTAGTACAAACTCCTGAATAACATAAACTGGAATGTTGTCTTCAGATAGGCTGGAAAGTAGTGTTCAGGCACCTATGTATCTAGCAGCTCACTGCTGTGAGACTGAGATCACTCATGGAAGCTCTCTTTATATTGTCAATCACAAAGGACACTTTTAGCTGAAATCCTGCAAGGATGCTTCACATGCAGAATCCTCCAGTCATTTGTGGAGACACTTTCATTTCTGTCCAGCAGGCAAAGAAGTATTAAGGGCTCTCTATCCTGAGCAATCATTTCAGGTTAAATTTTATCCCCTGTAAATTTGTTATAGAGTTGTTGTTCAAACTCAGCTTCAGCAAAAGGATTATGTAAGTAAATCCTGAGTAAAGGCTGTGATATTGGCCCCTTTGTCTTGCAACTGTAAATCAGGAGGCAGAAACACTCTGTGCCTGCATTGGAATGAGCTGAAAGCCAGGAGTTTCCACATCTCAGCAGGTGCTGTTATCAGGAAGATTTTCAGAAAAGCTCCAATCCTTTCTAGTTGCTGGGTAGCTGAGGTAAGGAGCCTGTTAATGTCTTATTTTGTCTCCTGCAGTGTTGAAAGATGTAGCTTTCCTCTCAAACAACATTTTTGTCTCTGCATGGGCTGAAACATATCTGCCATCGATCACAGAGTGATGAGGCACCTTCTCCTGCTTCCAGAGTGCTGGTTTGCTGGTAGGCTACATGAGAAGCATGAGATGCTTCGTGACTGTAATGTGTTGTTGCCTCTGTACTGCTCAAGGCATCAGTTCAGTGCCTGCCATGGGGAGCTGTACATGTCTGCCAGATGCACATTTATTCAACTTCACACCACACTGGACCTGCAGAGCTCCTGTGTGTCCTCTGCATCACCTCTGCAGAAGAATTTGGCTGCAAAGAAATGAAGATCAACCCCTGACTCCTCACAGGTTGGGTGTTTTGCTGTCTTTTATACTTGGCTATGTTTGTAGTGTCCAAATGAGGCATTTGGAGTTCTGGACAGTAATGGCTCTGGATTTTCAGTGTAGTCCAAGTTCATATTTCAATGAGTCTGAGATATTTAGCTTCCCCACATACCTCTGCTTTCTGATTTTTGGTTGATGACTCCAGATTCAAAGACAGAAATCCTAAAATTCAGCTGATGCATACGTGTCTTTAACATGCAGAAAGGGTCTTGTTTCTCTGCTACATATGTGTTGGTATAATACATTTCTTCTCAAAATTTCCATTTACACCCCACTCATGCTGCTCAGCTGGCTCTTTGGGCTTTTCCTCAACCTGCCAGGAATGGACTAGGAGGGAAATGCTGGGGCAATGTGCTGCAGCATTGATGCTCATCTCTGCAGTCCTGTACTTCTGGCCCAAGCTAGTGCTGAGCTGCTTGAAGAAAGTGCTGCTTAACAATATCCATATTCATATCTGCTTCTGGTTGGGGATGATCTACCTGATGTATTATCATTGTCTCCTAATGGCCCAATTTGCTTAGAAAGGTTTCTAGTTCAAAGCTAATGAATGCTCCCTCTTCTACTCAGTAAATGTATTTTTTTGCTGTGCTGGATGGAAGTTTGCTGTTGCTGTTAGGATGCTACGTGTTTCCAGCTCATCACACTAACACAGCATTTGCAGTGTGGCCCAAAATAACTGCAAAGGTGAGCAAAGAGACTCTTGGTTGAAGAAGGCCACAAGATGCTGATTTCCTTTGCAACTGTGAACAGGACAGGGGTGGGAACATATTGCATGTTGATCATAGAATCATAGAATTGGCTGGGTTGGAAGGGACCTCAGAGATCATCAGGTCCAACCCTTGATCCACTACCCCTGCAGTTCCCAGCCCATGGCACTGAGTGCCACATCCAGTCTCTTTTTAAATATCTCCAGGGATGGAGAATCCACCACTTCCCTGGGCAGCCCATTCCAATGTCTGATCACCCTCTCTGGAAAGAAATTCTTTCTAATGTCCAACCTAAACCTCCCCTGGCACAACTTGAGACCGTGCCCTCTTGTCTTGCTGAGAGTTGCCTGGGAAAAGAGACCAACCCCCCCCTGGCTACCCCCTCCTTTCAGGGAGTTGTAGAGAGTGATGAGGTCTCCCCTGAGCCTCCTCTTCTCCAGGCTGAACAGCCCCAGCTCCCTCAGCCTCTCCTCATAGGATCTGTGCTCGAGTCCCTTCACCAGCCTGGTTGCCCTCCTTTGGACCTGCTCCAGGACCTCGATCTCCTTCCTGAACTGAGGGGCCCAGAACTGGACACAGGACTCGAGGTGTGATGTGCTGGTTGAGGCTGACCAAGGACAAAACACAGTTGACTGTCATCCCACTCTCCTTTCCTGCCATCAGAATCGGAAGTAAGGTCTGTTTCAAAGGTCAGTGTTAAGCTGCAAAATTTGACCTGGTCTCTTTTTCCCTTCAGGACTCTCTTCCAGTTTACCCTGTGGCTGATGCAGGATGAAACGAAGTTGTCTTTGTGTGTGTTCTGGCAGGCAAGCAGATTTTGCATGAGTCTCCCAAAACTGTCTCAAACTGCCTATGGAAGGTTTTCAACTACAAGGGGGAAAGATTAATAAACTTTCTATCTTGGACAAACATATAATTAGTGACATGCCAGTACCAGATAAATGTTAAACCTTTGTGAGTAGAATATTAAGAAATAAAACCTGATTTGTATTTTTTAAGAATATGAAAATAAAAGGTTAATGTTTCTACTATGTTATAGCTCAATTTGGAAAACTATGATTCACCAGCCTGAACTACATTTTCCCAAGTGCCATCAGTATTGTGGACAATGACAAAGTTGTGGCATTCAGCTTTCCTGGAGCTGCACAGCCAGAATTACTGTAGCATTTACCCAAGTCCCAGGTCTGCAACACTGCAAAAACTCAGCAAAATGATCTTTTACATAACATGGACTGTTGGTGTCCTGGTAAACACAATGTACTTACTAAATTTGCTCTAGACCCTCCATAGAGACAAAAAGTAACAGCTCAGTTATTTAAAGCATTTTATCATCTCTGAGAAGGTTTGTTTGGGGCAAAGGCCTAAAGGGTTGTTATGTGTATACAGAACTTCTCTACCTGCAACTAATGAGCCTTAAAATATTTTCACTGGTTAATCATCACTGCCAACTTCATGGGAAAACTTACTTTTTAAATACAGTAAATAATAACTATATTCACTTGCCTACAGCAAAGCCCTTCTCACTGTTGAACATGACTGTGACTGGAGGCAACATTGCAAGCCCTGTTGCTTAAAAAATTTGCAGATACCTGCCTGATCTTCAGCATGTTTTTCAGTCTGTACATTTTCCCTACACTTTGCTGAACTAGGGCAAAATAGTAACTTAGCACAATACAGCAACTATTGACAAGTTTTGTGTGATACTACCAGACACACAGATAAGATTTATCAGGGTGTGCTGCTGCCCTCCTTTTTTCAGGTATGAGATATCCAGTTCATTGTAGAATTAATTTAGGAATAAGGATGGAGCTGAGCAATTTTAGGGTTTCCTAGGGCAGGACTCAGACAGACAAATTGTCCCAGCTGACTTGTCTGTGGTAGCTTTGCAGGGTTCCATGGACTGTGTAACTCAGAAACAAGCTTCACCTTCATCAGAGTAATAAAATGGTTCATTATTACAAAAGAATGCATGGCTTTCAATGAGATTAGAACATTATAAAGTGTGATAAGCAAAACTTTCAAAATTGGGTAGTTCCTTCTAGACCTCTCAGTAGATTTGGTGCCAATAAAAGTAGTTTCACCTTCAAATATACCTAAAACCCTGTGGAGTTGATGAACATTATATGGTTTCAGAAAAGACAGCTTCTATTTTTAATATACTTTGCTTAGATTTTTTCCTCCCAAGTGAGCTTCAAACTTCTGCATTTTTGTAGAATTTGCATTTTGTAGGGCCAATAGAAACACCGAAATTTTCATCCCATTGGAAATTCAGGTATCTAGGCAGCTGTTTCTAATACCGAGACGTGACATTGAGTTCCACATCATTTGTTTTATATTTCCATTTGTTTTCCTGTGTGAAAACAGCTTAGTAGCCCCCATGCAGTGATTCACAGAACCATAGGCTCACAGAATGGTTTGGGTTGGAAGGGACCTTAAAGATCATCTGGTACCAAACCCCCTGCCACAGGCAGGGACACCTCCCAGCAGACCAGATAAGCACAATTTTCCCTTTGGAGCTACTCATGTAAAACCTGTGGGAGGTCTTATTCATCTAACTTGCCCAGATCCAGCAGTGATTTAGCTGCAGGCACATGCTCTGCCATTGCAATCATCAAGCTCACCTCTTTACTTTGCTTCTGGTGCACAAAGATTTCATCATGCCTACTCACCTTTGGAAAAAAAATTGCTACCTTTATAGTGAAAACCAAAAAACAATAATAACAAAAAATAAATCAGACATTTTAGTCTCCTATTCTTCCTAAGAGTTTCGAGTTGCTGGGGGAAGGAAGCCACAGCCCATCCCAGTTTCATGCAAGTGCCAGCAACAGATACCCAGAGCCCAGAGAAGGATCCACAGATCAGGAGAGGACCTGAATAACATCACAAAGGAATTCTGGCCATTCTAACCAGTAAGTCAGCTTCAACAGGGGGAAAGGTTAAATGCCTCTAGGTAAACACACATAGGATGAGGAAAGGACACTGAGATGGAGTTCTGTGTCAGCAAATTTGCCAAGCTGTGTGGTGTGGCTGACATGCTGGAGGGAAGGGAGGCCATCCAGAGGGACTTTGAGAGCCTTGAGTGGTGGGTTCATGCAAACTGCATGATATTCCACATGGCCAATTGCAAGGACCTGCCTATGGGTTAGGACAGTCCAAAGCACAACATAACTTGGACATGGAGCAGTTAGAGCAAGTCCAGAGTGGGGCCACAATGATGATCAGAGGGCTGGAACACCTCTGCTATGAAGACAGGCTGAGAGTTGGGCTTGTTCAACCTGGAGAAGAGAATCACACACAGAATCACAGAATGTTTAGGTTGGAAGAGACCAACAAGATCATCCAGTCCAACCTCTGACTAACACCACAGTCAACTACTAAACTTCCTTAAGAACCAGGTCCAAATGCCTTTTAAATGCCTCCAGGGATGGTGGCTGAGCAGCCTTACAGTACCTGAGTAGTCCTACAGGAAAGCTGGGGAGGGGCATTTTACAAGTCTATGTTCTTTTATGTAAGAAAAAAGATGAAATTGCACGTGCTCGTGGAAATAACACAAAGAAGAACAGCTGGAGGCAAATTCTCCATAGACAAGTGGGGTTTGGGGAGCATGCCACTTATCTCACCCTAAGAGAGGTAAACCTTGGTTTAAAATAGTTTTTTTTTAATAGTTCAAATGGATCTAGCATGCTCCTTACCCAGTCTTTCTGAAAATTTGTCAGGGTTGATGAAAATTAATACTGAAGACAAGCTGACCCAATTGCTCTATTATCATAGGAAAAGGGCTTCCCAGCTGCAAGATGACCTTAATGTGTCTTTATTATTAGACCCTGGCAACTTGGAGCTGAGTACAGTGGAACAAAGGAACAAAGAACACTCTGTTGGTTGTTACTTTATGAGTTTAAAGGTTGGGGTGGTTTTTTTGAGGAGAAAAGCTTTTAGATGATGCTTCTCTGGCACTGCACTGCAATTAGGAACAGCTTTTAAGCTTTATACATGTCTTTGCAAGAACTTAGTTTTGCATATGAGACCTATGGCTATTGTACTTGCCTTTGTTCCTGAAATGAATGAGAGGTCATCAACGTAAAACTAAAATGCTGTGGAGAATGATGGCATGCTGAGAAACATCAGAGACAGAAGAAAATGGGCAAGAATTACTGAGGAAAATGCCACCCAAATTTAGCCAAAGATGACCTCATCACTCTGTACAACTCCCTGAAAGGAGGGGGTAGCCAGGGGGGGGTTGGTCTCTTTTCCCAGGCAACTCTCAGCAAGACAAGAGGGCACGGTCTCAAGTTGTGCCAGGGAAGGTTTAGGTTGGACATTAGAAAGAATTTCTTTACTGAGAGGGTGATCAAGCATTGGAGTGGGCTGCCCAGGGAAGTGGTGGATTCTCCATCCCTGGAGATATTTAAAAAGAGACTGGATGTGGCACTCAGTGCCATGGGCTGGGAACTGCAGCGGTAGTGGATCAAGGGTTGGACTTGATGATCTCTGAGGTCCCTTCCAACCCAGCCAACTCTATGATTCTATGATTCTATGTTATAAAGCCTGATTTGTGTTACCAAGTGAAAGAATTTGCTTGTGCCTGCATTCACCAAATCTTTCTCCTTGAAAAAAAAAAAAAACAAACAAAAAAAACCAAACAGTATGTGTATTAAGCTGCTGTCTTTCTGCAGAGAATTGAAAGGAGAAGACATGGAAAGAAATATGTTGGTAACTGTGCAAGCTGCACCCTCCCTGGTGAAGGAACCATAGCTTTCCCCTGGTGACAGAATAAACACATAACCAGTGAAAATAAATTGTTAGAGAAAAACAAAAGCTAGGACATGAGACTTAAGGTGGTTTGTACCTGTGTCTGGCAGGGAACTTATGAAGCAAGGGAGCCTGTCTCATCTGTAAGGCAGCAGCTGGAGCTGTGGGAACAGCCACCACTTAGTTCTTAGGACTGAGTCAGACCATTTATCCTCTAGCCTTAAGTATATGTGCATGTTTTCACAGGGGAGCTCCTGTGAATTGGCTGCAAAGAAGAAAAAAAAACTTTTGTTTGCTTTTTTGTCTTGAGACTTGAAGGAAAAAACGAGTTCTTAATACAACAGATGTGATGCTTTGCCAGCATTCACTTTGCTGAGCACAAGCAAAATCTACCAAAAACATACACAGCCTCACAAAACCTGAGAATTTGGACAGCAAGAGACCCTCTGAGACTATAGATGTAATCCCTATGCTTCCTTTCTAGAAAACAGCTGTGACAAGTTTGCAACTACAGTGTTTTGTTCACTTCGTGGAAGGAATTAACCAAAAAACAATGTGCAAAAAATATAACACTGATATCTAGGGTGCAAAAATACCTTGCTCCTTGTGAACATGGTACACAGGGAAAGCCACTGGCTATATGTGGGCTGTTACTTGTGATTATCTTCTAATGAATTTATTACTAAAAATTATGAGTGTCTATGTAGACCTTACAAATATTTACCTGAATTCACTGACCTCTCTTTTTAATGTAACATATGACATTCATATGATAACATTGTTTGGGTTAACTACCTGGAAAACTATGTTTTCTGAAAGAGAGGAATAATGAATGATAATTAAAAAAACATTTTTTTTTTTAGAAAGCCATATAGCTAAACAAAACATGTTTGTACAGCTAGGGATAAACAGTTTCAAATAAAGATTGTATAGCACTTGCAAAAATCACATCTTTGTCTAAGTGAAATTTTACAATGGCTGTTACTCTCAAAGTGGCAATCATAACAAATCTGCAGTTGGAGTTGTATTCTTATATTTGGTTATGCAGATTTGGGAAAGACATGTGCAATCTGAAAATGCTTTTGTTGCTCCTGAATCATCTGCAAAAGCAATAAAAATGCTGAATGCTACCCATGCAGTTAGTGAATGCACTGCTCTGATATCTTTGTTCACACAGATGAACCCAAACAGCACACCAGAACCTTAACTGAGAATCTGGATGGATTTCTTTGACACCAAATTTTCCTATGGCTAGAAGTGCTAAATACTGAAATATGTCTCTTCTGACTTGATTTTAGTCACCATTTCAGATTGGGAAAACAAGTGGAACCCAGATCATGTAGCTGTTCAATTGACATGGAGCAACTTGGCTGACAAAGCCATATGCACATCCTGACACCTGTCAATCATAAGCAGCCCATCTGGGCCCTGTTCTATTTATTTCTATTCAGCAAAGAGACAGAGCACAGGAGGCAGCTGGTGGGCTGCAGGGAATGCTTCCTCCTCCCTTCGCTTTCCCATCTCTGCCTGCAAAAGGCAGGATCTAGCCATAAGGATCCAGTTTTTCTTTTATGTGAGACCAGGAGATAACTGAGGCAGTTCTGGCATAACGGTGCAGAAACTGCAGAAACTGGTGTCCCACACAGCTGCTCGGGGCTGTATTGAAGGGACATGCAGGCAATGTCAACCAGAAGATGAAAATATGTCTTAATTTGTGCCTGTTCTCCAAGAAACTCCACCATGCCATCCCCATAATGAGAGCAGAGAGGAAAGGGATTGTGGAGCCCAGAGGCTCAGCAGGAACAAAAATTTACAGCAGGTACATCCTCTATGATAATATGAATATTATACAGTAGTTTAAATGTAGCCTTTACTCTATGGAAGCACACCAGCTTTACAGAAGGGAAGCACACCTAAACATGTTTCTTTTATTGGACTTAGAGCCACAAATCACATAGTCAAGATGCCATTTGAAGAACAGCATTATTACCTGCAGAAAGATGGCCTGGGCAAGACTCCATGCTGCCAGCTTTTTGCCTTGATTACCATGAGCTGAACCACTTTGCATGTGGGCTTACAAACTGGAACAAAAGAGCCTGGACTATCCAAGGGAGGTGCATAGGAATGATCAAATTGCTCCAGGGCTGCAAAACAAAACAAACCCATAAGAGCCTGGGTCTTGCTACTCAGTGCCCAGCACACTTCACCATGAGAGAGATAGAAGCATGTTCAGAAATGGGACAGGTTGAGCATTTTTTTTATTTTGCCTTGACTCCACCTTCTCTGAACCAGAGGTGATCTCCAAAAGGTGTTTAGAGACTGTGAATTCCACAGGCCAGCACGAGCCTCCAGAGCAATCACAGCCATGAAGTGAAAATCACTATTGAATGACAACTTGCTGCTGTCTTTCCCACTCCTGACACCTCACCCCCCCACACGAGAATATTTGGGTTTCAGCAAATGCTTCGAAGTCATTGTTCCTTTTGTTTTGTTTGGCACAGAAACACTCATTCTGAGAGGGGAAAAAAAAGCAAGAGCTGTGGAAACACACGGCCTGGTGACAGCCATGGCACAGCAGTATGCTGAGAGTCAGTCCCTGAGCAGCTGAGTGAGAAGGTCCCCCTGGCAGCAGCACAGCCAAGTCCCACCAGCCCCATTCAGCAGCCACCAAGCAGCAGGCTGCAAGTCAGAGGGAGTTCTGGTTATTTGTCTCACAACTCATTTAAACTGCAAAAGCACAAACATGCTCAATTTTTATTATTACTTTTGACTTCAGCAGATGTCTTGTGGGCAGTAGCTGTCTCCTTAATCTTCATGTGGAACAGCTTTCTGCTGTTCTGTACTGGGGGAAAAGATAATCACATCAGAAGCAGTCCTCTTCCTTCACAGAATAATTTCCCCACCCTGCATCATGTTTTTATTTCTAATTATGCCATATATTTGGGGTATTTCAGAACTGATAACTCATTAGAATAGCATCCTAGCAACTGGCCATGAAATTCCATCTGGGAAATAAAGGAAGCATAACTTTTAAGCCAGCCAATTAATCAAGCAAAGTTCTAGACCTTTAAATTTATAAAACAAACAAGAAAGAAAAACAAATTGAGTGATGCATTAGCCCAATTTATCCCTTCCTCAGGCTCACAATAAGGCAGTGCAAACTGTTGGCCCTACCACTCAGTCTTACTGGGAAAGGGGAAAAATCATCAAGTGCAAGGAAAGCAGGTCTGCTGGAGAGCCTGGAGGACCTTATTGTCTCTGCCTTCCACCTGTCATCTGTATTTTGGGAGCACAAGGAATATTCTGGACAGATTCAGCTTGTGTACTCTCACCTTGTTACTGTCTGTTGCCCTACAGAAACAATTACAGCAAGGATGATGGTTATTAGCTGCTGGATTTTAAACTTGGACAACCAACTCACAGCTCCCATTCACCACCAGGGGGTGGATTCCAGTCACCATCAGACATGCTGCTCCTGTTGAAACCTGGTATCTGTGGTGTATCAAAATTAATCCATGTATTCAGGTGTTTCATCCACCCTCTTCCACCAAAATCCCTTCTATGTAGAAAGATGAAGGATGGATGTAGTGTTAAGAGAGGCCATGAGAGGTCAAATATTCAATGCTCTGGGGGAATTGTTAGTGGAAATTGGGGAAAATTGTTAGGCATGGCTTTCAATTTAAGAGGATTTAGGCTGCATATGGGTGCTCAGAACCTCATAATCTGAGCTTTTCCCACAGTTTCAAATACCTCACAAGCCTGCAATGTGAGCAAGCCTGCCTGAGAAGGCTGGGGATGATGGAGGCTCCATCTGTTGCTCGTTTGCAGCACATATTGTCAGGAGACAGGGAATGCCACTCTCCCACCTTTTCATACTCTCACACTGCTTTGCATCCACAAGATTTCAGAAGAACATTTGTGATTCTGTTCAGAGAGGAACCTGACAATGTACTTGTCACACTTTCTGCTGACGTGCCTTCTCCACAGACAGCAAACTGGGCTGCTGCTGACTTTATTGCCTGGCAAGATGGAATCCCATGGGACTGTTTTCCCCCAGCTGCTTTAAGGAGTAGCTCTTTCTTTCCCTTGTTTTTTATTCATCAGTACTTAAGCCCCATGTTTTTAATCAGTATTGTGCCTTGACTTTCCTGGGTTAGCCATAATCTGCTCTTCCTTTCCCTTTTTGCTTTATATCATTCCCATTTGTCCCTGCTCCTTTTGGATGTGATCCTGCCAAGCATGGCAGGTGAAGCACTGAGTACTGTGGACTACATCAGATCAAGAGTCCAGAGCCATGTGGGACAAAAAAGTTCAACAATGCTCAAGGATTTTCAACTTTTACATGAGGCAGTTCCTGGCCTCAGCTGATCACGAGTCAACAGGACAAACTCCTTTTTATTGTTTTAAAGCCTTGATTATCCGTCAGGGCATAGGAAGGGGCATCACATACTGCAGAGTGAAGCTGGGTTGTGGACGGGGCACAGTGTGAACACACTTGTAATTCGTGTGCTTCAAAGTGGCTGGGACACTTCAGTTTAATTTGGGATTTGTGGACAGTCTTAAGTTGTGCCAGGGGAGGTTTAGGTTGGACATTAGAAAGAATTTCTTTACTGAGAGGGTGATCAGACATTGGAATGGGCTGCCCAGGGAAGTGGTGGATTCTCCATCCCTGGAGATATTTAAAAAGAGACTGGATGTGGCACTCAGTGCCATGGGCTGGGAACTGCAGTGGTAGTGGATCAAGGGTTGGACTTGATGATCTCTGAGGCCCCTTCCAACCCAGCCAATTCTATGATTCTATGACAAACTGGCATCAGTTCATGGTCCAGAACACCAGAGCCCCTGAGTTAAAGTGGAGTGAGTTGGACTGTTACTTGTTTTTTCCCCTGCTCTGCAGGACATGGTTTTCTGATTTTTTTCCCCAACATCCACGTGCATGACTGGGTGCAGTGATTTAAATGAGAGGAGCAGATTGAGTTTCCCTGTGGCCCTAAGACATGGTGAGAGTAGAAGGCAGCCTGAAACACAATTAAGCCATCATCCAGTACAGTGTTCATCTTCCCATCTCTGAATCTCATCTTTTCTCTACCCTGGTATGTTTGGTACTTAGGGACACAGCTGATGTAAATGAAAAGACTAGAGAAAGGGAATCTAAATCATCAAGAGAGCATCACTGACAAGAATTTTTTTATGGGATTAAGGTAAAAGAGAATTCGAAATATGAAGGACTTTTTAATCCTGAATACCAGAAGCTCAAGAAAACAAAGAAAATATCACAGTTATGTTTAAAAAGCATCTGCAGGAAAAGGAAGCATATTTGTTCTTGAAATGACTGTCAGTAATTGTTAAAGAGAACTAAATTCCCGTTTATCTGATTATCTGTTTTGCATAGATATTCTGGAAGTGCCCTTGGGCATTGTCAATTTATTACAAACTGAAAAATGGCTACTAATAGACAAACTTCTGAGGTTTATTTAAAAGGGCAATGTGACTTTCAGACAGTATGTTATTTGCTTTTGCATTTACAAAACTAACAAGAAACACAATCTTTGCAAGCACTTGCTTTCTTGGCAGAGAAATCCATGGTGATGACATTCTTAATAAATTAATCTCACATTTCTATAATGATGTTTGCCTAGCAATACCTTGGGAATTAGTTAGCTTTAGCATTAATTAATTTGGTGCAAATTTAATGTATTATCAGCATATTTTACATCCTTTGCTGGATCTGTATTATCCCAGGAAAATGAAAATTTTTTCAATGCCTGAATTTTCAAAATGTGTTTCGAATACAACAAAGTATACAACAAAGAAATGCAATATCTCAGGAGCATCAGCATGCAGGATGAAATTTCCAGTTCATGATCTGCACCTGTGTTTCCTGACAAGTGTTGTGAAATCTTAAAAAAAAATTGAATGTCACAACAGCCAGATCCTTGTCTCATGGTTATAGCAAATCATCAAGATGTAGGATTTAAAGTTCATATCCTAGAAAAAGGCTGTCTGAGAGAGGAAATGAAGGTTTTGATCAGCTTTAAATAACTCACAGAGAAACTTCTGACTTTCCTAGTACAATGAACAACTTTTGTAGTTTGGTGCTTTGCATAGCTAACAAGAATACCCTGGGTTTAGCTATGAAAGTGAGAAATCCATTGCTTCAGTCAGACAGGAGGTAAAAGTTAGAAGCTAGGAAAAGAGATTAAGCAATGAAAAATAGAATATAAATGCTGGCAATAAAGAAAGTGACTGTCAAGTCTCTAAATATAAACTGCCAAAATTGGCACCAAAAAACCACAAGTTAGGACAAAATCTCACAAGTAACTTCACTGCTCTGTTTGGCAGCAGGCATGGTTTCTCTCTCTTTTTCTTTTTTTGTAATTTGTCATATTTCAGACCTGAGCTGATAACCATTTAGCCATTCATTGTGTGCTTCATTTACTGATTGCAGTTCCTGGCTCAGGACAGCATTGGCAGAAAGTGGGACAAAGAGGAGTTTCCTGCAGGAAGGGAGGTGCTGTTGTCCATGGTGCAGACCCCATGGAGGAAGGGCTGCAGCTTTCACCATGCTGGGATGCTGAAGTCTGACTGACCCTGTCCTATATGGGACGGAAGAAGGGAAGTTTGGCAGCAGTAGTGTCCACCAAGAGAGTGGAAATAACCCCATGGCAAAAAGATGGCAGAGTCAGTTGTTATTACAGAGTTGTGATTATTAAAAGCAAGCTTCCTTTTCACACTTTTCAACATAAGGGGGAAAAGGAGGAGATGATGAAGCTGAGCAAATATTGGGCTGCACATGCCTATTTGGAAGGTGTTTAATAAAAGCAGTTGCATTTAATAACCAGGGGCATGTGCCCAGCATCACTTCATCTGGATACCACACAGACAAAGACTTGAAATAAAATCTCACCATCCCTTTGTTGCCATGACAGTCTTATGAAAAATATTAGGCTGGAGATAACACAACCATCAAACTCAGGATGTGAAATTCCAATGAAGTCAGGATATTGTCTTATATACTTTCTCAGTAATTCAATAAGAGACACTGTCTTCAAGAATCATACATACCTGGACTAGTGCTGGTGTGAAAGAAACACACATAGGGGAGAGAACTGCCACATGCTCCTCTTCAGCCCTGCTGGAAAACAGTAAGATGAGGGGATTAGCAGTGAGGCTTTTTGTTGTAGTCTTCCTTTTCTTGAGCACAGAAATATTTGGAGTTCATTCTAAACGTGTCATTCTGTCAGCCTAGCTATATTTTTGTCTGATGGCTCACATTTCAACACCCTAGTGCTGAACAGACTCAATCTTCACTCAAAATGACCAGTTATTAAGCACTAATTTTTCAGCACAGGCAAGTAGGTTGAGATGTGCTCAGGATAACAACACAAGGAAAGGTAAACCTGGAGGTCAAACATTTCTCTCTCTACAGAAAATCAGTAGAGACAAGTGGCCTCTTAGGGCCAGAACACAAGAGAACTTTGTACTTGAGGTACTTACATGGAGGCTGAGTATCCAACTGACAGATCTAAGTTCATCTGTCATGTAATTTCCAACCATGTCTTATTTTTAAAGAAGTTCATAGCACCTATAGCTTTAATACACTTTTGGAGTGACCCCAACATGGCTCAGGAACTGAGCCAGAGAAAGATCCCTTCACATGGCACATGTTCCACAAGGCCACCACACTCAAAACCTGCCAGGCAGTGTTCAGCTTCACATTTCTTATGATATGATATGAACTGCTCCTTTCCCTCTATCAAATTCCAGAATGTACTGGGAGTGGTTTGGGTAAATTCTACCTGTTACCTACCCACAATTTAGCATTACAGCACCAAGGAAGCCTTGAAAACCTGAAGTGGTTCAAAGCCGCATCTTGTAGAAGGTTAACTCCTGAATCCATGGGTAGGGGCAGTGAGCACTCTCACATCCTCCCTCTGTGAGGAAATACTGGGACACAGATTGAAGTTCATGGTTCCATCTTTCCAGATTGCTTTCAAACTTCATCTGACATAAAGGACAGGGCTCTCCCTTGACCTTCTAGTGACCACCTCTGGTTAGGATCAGTCTAAGGAAAAGCTCTAAGCAAAAAGCATGTCTTGTCTGTGCAGTGGCCTTTCTTCAGGAGAGGTAGAAGACACTGCTTCCTTGGGCTCTCTTTGAATCCTATAAATCCAAAGCAGAAACTGAACCTGGGATTTTAGCTGTAGGCTAGTAGCCTGATATCTCACAATGTTAGTCAGACAAAGCAGCACCAGCTTGTCTTATTGTCTTGAAGGAAGAACAAGAGCATCACATCTTATAAAAAAGGATATTGTCACATATCAATCAGACTTGTGGCCACCACTTTGACTGAAGTGCTTCCTTGAAGGTTTAGGTTGAATGACCACATTCCAGGGAGCTGTATAATTTCAGGCCAAGTCCTGTCTGAGCATTTCTTAAGCTGTCCTCTAACTCCATCCCAGGCATTCTGCAATGAGGAAATTCCTACTGAACATAATGCTGCTTTGGCTTTTCTCCTGTCACAACTTAGTATTTGTCTACAAAACCCATTAAGAAGGACCAGAGAAGGGTCTTTACTCCATGTATCCCTCTGTAGAGCAGAATAATCACAACCACCTAGCACAGCACTCAGCCAATCTTCATGACCCACCACAATGACAGACAAAATTATTTTTATTTGTATGTGTTTTCAAAGTGCAAAGTATCTGAAATGTTGAAAATTCAGCCCAGCTGAGTGGTGCTGCCATAGCCTTAAGCTAAAGATGTGTGTGGCAGGTCATGGAGTGTGGCAAAAAGAATAATGTGGGTTCTGGGGTGTAAATCTGTTGGAGATGCTTGGAATACTTAGAAGGACTGTACCTCACATCTGCTGCATGCAGAAAGGGATGCTCAGAGCAAATCATGACCAGCAGCAATGTCCCAGCATTGTCTTGAAGAGGGCCCACTGGCACTGTCCTGAACACAACCATGAATTAATATGATATTGACATGCCCTCAGCCTCCTCATGCACAGCACAAAACCAGTGAACACACATTGCTGGATTTCACCCCAGTGATCTGGGACAGTGAAGTTAGACAGCACAGCACCCCCCTACCAGCCAAAGCAATCTTTCACATCCTTTACAGGCCTACAGCCACTCTGATTCCCAGTTGGAGATCACTCAGTAACTTTGAGAAACACAGCACTTTCAGCAGTATACTTTTACAGGTTTATTTTGCAACTGAAGATTTGGCAGCTGCCTTTTACCACTTTGGCCAAAGCCTGTAAATAACTGAGATAAGAGCTATTACTTTTGCAACTGTATGTGCTTCTGGTTGCTGTGAACACCTGAGTTTTAGTTCAGTTCCCATAAATCTGCTAATTATAAGAGACACGGGCTCTTCACTTTGATGTCTACTGGTGCCCATCTAGGAGTGCAACTCTTAAAGGAGAAATTAGAAGACCAGGGAGTGTAAAAAAAAAACATACCAAAGTAAAAGTGTCTATACCAACCCAGCCAAACAAATAAGAACATGAAGGAACATCCTTGTAGATGTTGTCCCTCTGCAGTTCAATGAGACCTGATCCAGGCCCTGATTAACATATTAATTTATTTTACTGTCATAGTTGAAATATGACCCTTTCTATGGTAGAAAACAACAGGAGATCACAATGGTCCTTAATAAAGAGATTGCAAACTAAACCACCTACTGGGATCTGGCCTACATGAGTAACAAATTCAGAGACATAAACAATCCATGCCAAAGAAACCAAGTATGTGCTGCTGGCATTCCCTACAAACAACCATATATTAAAGCATAGTCACAATTTATTTCAAATTTACTGAACATTTCAAAGCCAAAAGAAACCCACTAGGTGATTACATTTCCCAGTCACTAGCACCAGAAAATGAATTTGATCTTCCTAGTTGCCTTCCTCTTCAAATACACACTCTCCCACCTCATTTCTCTCCCATGCTAAACACATGCTGGTTTTGCAGAAGACCTCATATTTTCTAAAGCCAGCCCTGCAGTGAAAACACACAGCTTCAGCACTGAGCCAGTGCCGTGCCAATGGTCTCTGTCAAAGGCAGGCACCAAGCCAGCAGCATGAAACCTTCTCAGCATCAGCTGTCTGCAGGGGGAGGACAAGCCTGAGGTAGCCATTGTCCTTCCAAGAAAGCCACTCTTTTCTGTTCCTAGGGAATGAACTGCAAAGACTGTCTCTTCATCTAGTCCATTCTTCTGTCATATGCCTCCCAGTTTCACTCAGTTATTTTTCTACTGAATCCAATAACTTGGTTATGGCTACTTGTTTTTTCTCCAGCACTAATTTGCAAACACAGATTTAAAATGTGCTGCTTCTAAAGCTAGTTATTTGGGGGCTTTTTTTGCAATGATGAATCACCCTCTTTGTTAAAAGTGTGTATCTTACATCTCTTCTGATTTTTAATTTAAATTCTCAGGTGAATGTTGCTTGTGGTTCTGGTAGCATTAAGTCAATGAATCACCACAGCTCTGATCCACCATGAGATCTCCTATATGTAGCAAAGAAATCCATGGCCTTATGAAAGATATATAATAAATGATATATGAAAGAAAGATATATGGACAAATGCTTCTCATATATCAAATCTACTATACATTAATTCCATCTCACTGCACCAAACTAGCAGCATTCCAGGTGCAGACAAGTATCAGTTAGGACTTTTTAAATCCAGTATCACTATCAAATATTCAAGAAGGCAAATGGAGAGACCAGTGAGCTTCAGAAAAAGAGACAAAGACTATAAAACATAGATGTCTGAGCTTCAGGCTCAAACTATGAGGACAAAATTATAGCATCAACTGCCTCATTATCTTGGATAGTTTGAAAACTGTATTGGAAACTACGCAGTGCTTTTACAGAGCACTAGACTTGAAAACTGCAGCTCTTCTCCCTCATCTGCCTGCTCATCAATTTATTCTGCAAACATCATGGGGATCTAACAGCCTCTCAGCTCTCGACACTGGTTTCTTGGTTAGTTATGCCAAATCCTTTTGTGAAGGCAAAAACTGTCAAAAACGTGTTTTCCCACAAAGCTTTGACTCACAAGGGCTCTGCTGTCTTCACTTTGAGGCCTGCTTACCTGGCTTGGCCTGCAGGAAATCAAGGTCCTGGTGGTTTCCAGCAGTGTGAATGTCAAGAAGAATTGCTGAATTCCACAGAAAATAAACACACACAAAATTGGCATCTGAAATCTCTCAGAACACTGAGTATGGGATTGTAATTAAAAACTTTCCCCACAAAAATGACTTGTATTGCTCCAGCTAAAAGTCACCTTCCCAGTGCTTTGGTTCAGGATGGTTTGAATGTCCTGAAATGTCCTTGCATATTCATTTTGGAACAGTTTACATCTAAGTATCTACTTAAGCCTCACTGAAACCAAATAGCAGTTTGGCATACACTGTGAAAAACAGAACAATACTGCACAAACATCTGTAAACAGTGTTATAAATAGAAATACTACAGTTGGTAAAGCGATAAGCTGAGGCATTTTCATTAATGAGCCTCTTCAGTTCACATATTCAAAGCACAATGCAATTAGCTCTTTTCCAAACGTTGTTGTGTGCAATGCCAGCAAGCAAAACCACCTCCACTCACTTACTGCAGAATTCAGAAATATGCATGTACATTTTTTGATGAATTCCTAATTGGAATTATCAGTGTTCACATATCCCCAGAGCCACATCTGATTAGATAGTAGTACTCACAAGTAACTGTGACTGAATTTCAGGCAATTTCAGGTGCTAACTATGCACATATCTTTTCTCATGTGTTTCTAAGAACCAGGCCCAACAAAATAATACAACCTATCAGCCACAGGATATACCCACAGCAGTAACCAGGAGTTCCTTGATCTTCAACCAGCACTTGCTACACTGAAATCCTCTCTTTGCAGAGCCCATGGTGCCAACAGGAAATCTGTAGAGGTTGGCAGACCTGGTGAGTGTATCTGAGTCACCAAAAGAGCATAAAATGATGTACTTATGTTGCCAGTGCAAAGACTGAGGGAGGGACCAGTGGAACTGCTTTGCCTCAAGACTCCAGACTTCTCCTGCACCACTGGGAAAAGCCTGAGTCCCAGAAACTAATACCTGCCATAAAATGGGATTCAAGCCTAAGTGTTAAGGAAAACATTCATCACAACATTTTGGAGGTGCACACAATAATAATGAGTTTAGGATGATGTTTATGTACTGTTACATATTCCACTTGTGTGCATGTGTTAGGATTTTCCCCTTCGCGGCTCCAGGTAACAATTTGTTCCCATCCAACATACTGCTACTGTTGAAATGTAGCTTAAGTTGAGATGCTTGGAAAAGTTTCCACTTAACAGTGAAGCAAGGACAGTAAATAAATCCTTCTTCACTCCTTAAAACAACTGGAAAAGAAGCTTAATGACAGGCTGACATACATAAAAGGAATCAGGATTTAACTATTTTTCATAACCTGAGTGAAGCTCAGACTGGGATCCACTTGGCTAGAGAGCAGCCTTGTGGAAAGGGACTTGAGGGTCTTGGTAGACAACAGGCTCAACATGAGCAAATAGTGTGCTGCAGCTGCAAAGAAAGCCAACAGGATGCTGTTGGCATCACCAACATCACCTGTATCAACAAGGGCATCACCAGCAGAGATAAAGAAGTCACCCTCCCACTCTGCTCAGCACTTGTCATACCACACCTGGAGCATTGAATCCAGTTTTGGTCCCTGCTGTACAAAAAGGATGCAGATAGGCTGGAGAGGCTCCAGAGAAGAGCCATGAGGATGATCAGAGGACTGGAGCACCTGCCATGCAAGAAGAGGCTGAGAAGGCTGGGTTTGTTCAGCCCTGAGAGGAGAAGGCTTAGGGGAGACTTTAGTACAATATTCCAGTACCTAAAGGGGGGCTACAAAGATGGAGACTCCCTGTTTACAAAGAGTCCCATGGACAAGACAAGGGGCAATGGGAACAAGCTGCTCCAGGGAAGATTCCATTTGAACACAAGAGGTGAATTTTTCACTCTGAGGACAGTCAGACATTAGAACGGTCCCCCAGGGAAAGTGGTGGATTCACCCAGTTTTGGAAGTCTTAAGTCTCAGCTTGATGGGGTGCTGGGACATATCATATGAACAGTAATATCAGAAGGGTTGGACCAGGTGATCCTTGAGGTCCCTTCCAATCTGACATCCTATAAATGGCAAAAATGCTGAACTAACAAAGCAGTAAGTCAGTGCAAGGAAAGGAAGGGCATCTTTTACAGAGATGCATGAGGTTTAGCAACAGTAATTCTCGTGCTCAAGGAGACATTGGACTAAATTTGGAGACTAAAAGCATCTAGAAACTAATATAGAGAAAGTATTGCACTAATTCAAAAACCAATAAAGTTAAACTGCTTGCTTGTAATTCAGGGAAATTTGGGGTATAATTCTTTTGTGACCTCTCAGTCATGTAAAAGTTATATTCAGATATGAGCTGATCAGTCTTGGCTCCCCTCATAGCTAGGGAAGAACCAAGGCACATCTCCTGGCCACTTTAATGCCTCTTAGCTGGTGGCAATCTCTGAATCTTTTATTTTTTAAATAGGTCTTTGTACTTGCACACACACACATAAAATACGCGGAGTTTGAAAAGAATATGGCACAAAAAAAACCCAGTATGCTTTACTAATTATAAAGGTAATTAAGAAGGTAAGAACAGTTGGTTGCTGTACTTTGGAACACAAAAAATTCACTTTTGTCTTGTAACAAAAAATTCACTTTTGTCTTGTAATGTTCGCCTAGACTCCAACATTCAGGTACAAAAAAACTACACAAAAAAAAAAAAAAAAACAAACCAAACAAACAAACAAAAAAACCCAAACCAAACAAAACAAGGCAAAACATAACAAACAAACAAACAAAACCCTCTCACCAAACTACGGAATCTTTTAACCTACTGTTACATTTTACTGTAACAGGTACCTATGTCTTGGAGCAAGCTTGTGCAAAGTTGGAAATTACTCCTTTTAATAAGAGGATAATAATTAGCCTCCCTTTAACAGGAGGTTAATAAGTTTCTAGTGGTTATAGATCCCACCATTCCTCAGAAAAGACCTGTCTGTACCACTCTCAATAGAAGACCAGCATCTCCATCAGTAAGACAAACCACATCCAAATGCCCACCCTCCCTGCATAAGAGACATAGGATGTCTACAGGACTAGTTCAAAATTATATCTAAATTTTATCACCTGAAGGTAAGGTAGGTCCATGACACTAAGATACCCACTCATGAAGGAAGACCTCAACAAAGATATTTTATATTAAGCACAATTTTGGGGTTTTTTTACCCTGCTTAGCTAGAGAATAAAGACCTTTGTAATGGCAGAAAAATATAGTGCAATCTGGTAAGTATGGGGAACAAAGTACCACTGTAGCACCCTGAGTTTTCCACCAGCAGAAAAAAAATTAATTGCTCTTCCTACACTTGACTTGGATGTCTCAAGGTGGCCTGCCAGCTCCCAGCCAGGTACAGTGCACTGGAAACAGAAGAAGCTTGTCTGAAGCTTTCTGGTCTCCAGCCAACAGTAATACCATTGCATCACTGTCAGCAACTTTGATGACTTGTTCACTGTACCATAAGCAGCATTGAAGGTGCATATTCCTCCAAAAATAAAGTTGAGTGCAAGTTCTCCACAGGGACTATGGCCTGAATCTCAGGGCCGGTTGTCGAATGTTCTTTTACAGGAGAGTTGTAGGACAAAACTTTAAGAGCCTTCATGGACCTTGTTCCATTGCCTCAGCTGCTGTTACCTGCTCCTTTGGTAAGCTGAGTAAGTAGGAGAGGTGCAAACACCTCACATACCATCTCCTCTTGTGCCATTAATCCACCATGCACCTCCACTGGCTCCTCAAGCACACAATATTTCTGGTGTACCTAAATAACACTGCTGACACAGCTAGAGTGGGTAATAATGCCTAAAATGAGGAAAAAAACTTCAGCGTATCTGAGTGGTGCCTTGAGAGAGTTGTTTTGGAGTTTTTTGTTCATGACTCCAGATCCAGGTCTGCAAATTCACCTTCACATCTGCTCACAACCTCTCTCCACCCCTTCTGTGGAAACTGCTGCTTTACAGTGGGTCTTTGCTGCAGAGTTACTCTGTGGTCTTGGTCAAGGACTGGTTTCCTCTCTCATGAACACAGGAGAGAAACCCCATGTAGAGCAGTTGTAGAAAAACCAATAAGGGTTCAATATTTTCTTTGGATTTGGCCTGGACTGACAAATGTCTACCTTGTAAATTTACTCAAAAACTATTCTGCCACCACATCCTGCAGATTCATAGACAGGCCTTGTTTTCTTGCTGCCCTAACTCTTCCTTTCAGCACTGGAAGATGCTTAGGCTATTTTAACACTTAAAGATCAATTCCTTGCCATTGCCATGTTGTGTTTCTGCCATCCTTGAGCCACATTTGAACAAGAGCCTTGACCTGACATTTCCTGAGATCGGTTTTTGTTAGGAGTTCAGTAAGATTCATCATTGGAGATGACCTCAGAAATGAGAAAATTTGCAATTTCTAGGCAGAAAACAACAAAAAGGTTCCCAAAGCTTCAGCATAGGGAATAAATAAAAGACTGTGTTCAGGATGACCAAAGAAAGCACCTAGGCACTTTCAGTAGTGTTTGTCTGATAGTGCTTCTGCAGAATTACTAATGGTTATTTTCAATTTACTACATGGTAATTCCAATCTGGACTCAAGGCTGCTTTGCAAAATAAGAACTGACCAGCTGAGGGGGGTTTTGTTGATTGTTTTTACTGCCTGTATTCCCACAGCATGACATGCTTCTGCATCAATGCAAAATGCCATCAGCATCCTTCTTTCCTGAAAGATGACTTTCATTCACTGCCTCAACAACGTATACCTTTGAGCTTAGTTTACTGAACTGGATGAGTAATGGCACTTTCAAACAGTTTTTTCCACAATACTGGTATTCAGCCCCTAATATTCTGTGATTCTGTGATTCTGTGCAATGCTGGATTGAAAGAGCTAGTGAGCAGAACCAAGAATTCAAAATAAGACACAGGTTTCTTTTGGCACTGAAGTGAACAAAGCAGCTCAACCAGAATTCCATGTGTGCTCAATCTTTAGTGAAGATATGTCCTTCATATAAATTAATTTCATTTTATAAACAACCATTTTCAACAGGACAGAGTGCTAAAGTGGAGTTGAATGTTGGTAGACTAGGGGCTAAAGTAAATAACTTGGATAAAAGGCATTTCTGGAAACGTTAACTTCCACTGATTTGTCTGTTGCACAAAAAGGATTCTGCTATAGTTTATCATGAGGCATGTAAGACAATCATATAATTATTTTTTTAATACTTCCACACTGACCTCCAAACTGTTATTGCTAAAGTAGGACACCTTCAAGTTTGGCCTACCAGCAAAACCTGAGAAAATCAGATCTGAGGACATTTGGAAGAAACTGGTTACAGGGAGGTAGTCATGGGAAGAGGATGCAGCTTGCTGAATGAAATCCTGAATTCCTACATGACAGGGTTGGCAGGGCTCACAGAAAGGACCTTAGAGTAGAAAAAATGAAGGGGGAGTCTGGCTATGGTTTTAGTTCTCTGAAACAACAAATGGGGTAATAAAAAATATAGCAACAGCTGATGAAGCATGAGGAAGAAAACCCATACTCATAGGAACCAAGGTCAAGTAGGTGATAGTGCTTCTATTTTTTCTCTCCCAGCTGAGTTACTGATGGTGGGTGGTAAGAAACTGCTTTCTGATTATGCACTCAAGCAGGATCCTGCCAAACAGACAGGACAAGGTAAAACTATTGGAAGAGGATGTGAAATCAGACATTAAAAGGGATAAGAAAGTGGTAAAATAATAGCCACATTCAAAGCAGATGTATGGTGGAAAAGCAGTTTGCAGAAAGAGGTGGAAACAAAAGCAGTGGGGTGCATTGACAAAGGAACTGAGTGTGAAACTGTAAAGGCAGAGACAATGGCATGCACAAAGCAGTAGCTGTCTCAATCTCACTGGGGGCAAAAAAAGGAAAATGAGTTTTTACTAGGCTAAGAAACCGTTTCATACTTTCATTATTAGGTGTGGCTTTTATAGATATTTAGGTAATGTTATTACAAAGAGTACTTCAATTCTGAAGCCCTCAACACAGGAAGGACCTGGAGCTCTTGGAGTAAGTCTGGAGGAGAGCCACACAGATGATCAGCACTTCTGTGAGGCTAAGCAAGCTGAGGTGTTCAGCCTGGAGAAGGTTCCTAGGAGACCTTATAGCAGCCTTGTAATACCTGAAGGGGCAAACAGAAAATCTGGGGAGAGGCTTTTTCCAAAGGCATGTAGTGGCAGGACAAGGGGGAATGGTTTTAATCTGGATAGGATAATTCTAGGTTAGACATTAGGAAGAAATTCTTTAGTGTGAAGGTGGTGAGACAGTGGAACAGGTTGCCCAGGGAAGCTGTGGCTGCCCCGTCTCTGGAAGCATTCAAGGGCAGGCTGGATGTGGTTTTGAGCAATCTGGTCTAGTGGGAGGTGTCCCTGCCCATAGCAGGGGAGGGTTGGAATAGATGATCCCTTCTCACCCAAACCTTTCTGTGATTCTATGATGTAGGTTAAACTCAGTCACAGAGGAGACACAACAAAGACATAGGTTTAAGAACAACTTTGTTAATACATTAAAATGACTGACTGTGCACTCATATTCAGTATGGAAAGGGGAAGGTCTCTTGCCTTCAGAGGAGAAAGGTAATGGAACAATTTTTTGATCAAAACAGGGGCACAAGGCCTACCAAAAGCCAAGACAGAGCTAAAGCAGTTGATATGTTGTGGTTTCAGCAAGAGAGTGGCTCTGGGCCCAGGAGGCCCCCTCCTGCCCAATGTTTGCTCCAGATGTTGTAATGCCATTGTCAGAAGTGCAATGCTGCTGATTAAAAACTGCTGAAAAATAGGGAAAACTGGACATCCTCCTTGTTGTCTCCTTACTAAAACAATACAGGAAATGATAATAGAGGAAACTGATGACAATATATGATCAAAGGTGCAACATTCAGCTGGCACTGACGTTATAATATTGGACCCCATGATTTTGCTTTTGATGCAGTGCAGGACACTGGCTATTGGGATGAAACAGCTGCTAATTACATGGCATTGATTATTTTTCTCTGTCTTTTGCAGTACCAGAGTCAATTTCCCTCTTTGATGATGCACAGAGCCAAACTGCGTGGGCTGAAGGGGAAGAACACGGACTTGATAAAATACTCCCCTCCATTGCCAGCAGCATCTTCTATGCTGAGGAAATAAGTGTTTAGCCTTGCAGAAGGCATCATATCTTACTGCCCACAGTGTCAGGTACTGCCACCAGCATCAGAGATTTTGTCGGCAAGGATGCCTGTTGCCTGATGCATTTACTCTTATAGACTGTATCTTTATGCAGACACCCTCCCACAGCCACCCTGCAGACACAACAAGACTGGCCTTCTGTTTGCTAGGTGATAACAACACCTCTGTTGCAGCTGGGAGTTCAGGAACAGCTTCAAAATCTTGCTGGGAAATTGGGTAAATAGTCAAGCAAACAAGTGCTGCTGAGCTCTGCCACAGCTTCTCCTGCTGTTTTGAGGGAAGCTCAGGTTTAAGACAAATTGGCCCAAACACAGCACGAGGGAACATACTGAAACCATGTCTGCTAAGCAAGAGGAGCAGTAAACTGAAGAATTATGAATTAAAACAGCTGTGGCAGAAACCAGATCTAGGTAGGGAGCAAACACAATAAGGGTATAGTCTAATGTCATCTAATCCTCTTTCCTCTTTTGGGGGCCTTAAAAATAGCTTTGACAAGGGAAAAGCATAAAGGGACTAAAGCAATGTTTTATAGTATCCTCATGGCTGCAAACCTATAATCTTGTGGAACCCTACTACTTGGAAATTGCCCACCTATAGCACAGAGAGGAAACCCAGTATGTAGCCACAACCATCATCTTCACCTGCATACGGATGAGCATCTAGATTCAAGACCTTATTTTGTCTTTCCATCATGAGTGATTTTCTTTCTACATCCTCCTGGTTTGTGGTTTTGCTTTTCTGCCTGTTTAAGAAAAATCTGCACTGAAGAATCAGGATGTGGTCTGAGCCCCCAGCCAAAGAGGCAACTCAAGCCAATGACAAACAGCCCAATGCTCTTGGAGTGGTTGAAAGGCCATTGTTGTGTATCTTTTGTGTACCCTTTCAGAGAGATGAGGGTAGATTTAGGCTAGACATTAGAAAGAGTGAGACATAGGCACAAGTTGTCCATAAGAGTTGTGGAGTGCCCCAAACAAGAAGGACATGGAGCTGTTGGAGCAAGGCCAGAGGAGAGCCATAAGGATAATCAGAATACTTGAGTACCTCTCCTACAAAGACAAACTGAGAAAGTTGGGGTTCAGCCTGGGGAAGAGGAGGCTCCAAGGAGACCTGATAGTAGCTTTTCAACACCTCAGGGGGCCTACAGGAAAGCTAGAGAGGGACTTTTTACAAGGCTATGTAGTTACAAGATGAGGAGGGAACAGTTCTTAGGTGAAAGAAGGTAGATTTAGATTATATATTAGGAAGAAATTCTTTAGTGTGAGGGTGGTGAGACATAACACAGGTTGCCCCGGGAAAGTTGTGGATTGCCCTCCACAAAAAAGTTCAAGACTGGGCTGGATGCAGCTTTGAGCAACCTAGTCTAGTGGGAGGTGTCCTTACCCATGGCAGGGGAGGGTAGAAGCCAGATGATGTTTAAGGTCCTTTCCAACCCTAACCATTCTATGATTTCATGATCATTTTCCATGCTTGACTAGCTGTAAAAAAGGAGTATATTCACTTCTTACCCTCCCCTGGCAGTTGTAGCATTCACAGCTCTGTAGCACTGCATAGCTTTTTTTTTATTTTTCTTTACCACTACCAAACTCCATTCAATTACTTAAATCTTCTATAGTTATCAGATTGTCTCATTTTTCTTAATACCAGAATGTCAGGGTTATTTGTGGGGACAGGAAACAAAGGATATTTACTGTGCACTTCATGGGTTAGCAGTCGATTACTACATCTTCTCTGGTAAGTCTGTTTTTATATATAGCAGTGTTTCTTTTTTTTCTTCTCTCTGGCAGCACCATAAAAGATAGCCAGCTTTGTCTCACTAGCACAGCACTACTTAACATTCAGCAATTATGTTGTCACTCTTACTATTTGAAGACTCAGCAGACAAACCCAGGCAGTGGAAAATATTAGCAGCACCTGTAAGGAGGATGCTTTAGGTTGGTCACAGCAAGACCAGGTCTGCAAAGAAGGGAAAGTCCCCATCTTGTTCATTGACAGACCTGGGATTCTGGCATTCAAACTTCTACCTGCTTCACAGCTATCTGAGCTCAAGCTTTTACTTATATATGAGCCTATGTATGGCAGAAATTTTCAATAGGAGAATCTGTACTGTGTGACACAGCCCCAGTGTGACACAATGACAAGTGTGCCAAAAGCATGTGGCTAACATCTGACACCAGTAAGTGACTGATGTCACTTCCATGGCAAGGGAAGAGCAGGAAGTTATTCATCTTTTTTATTATTTTTAAGCTCCAACAGTGTAAAAAGGATCTGGGGTTTTTGTTGGGTTTTGGTTTGGTTTTTTTTAACTGAAATAGAGGACAGTTCGTGACAGCTAGAACAGCAGGTGGCTGGCAATCGATTTATTTTAGAGGAAGATTACTAATTCTCTCTTGTCACACATGAAAGCTATTTCAATATCAAACAAAGAGTCTAATTTTGAGAGTCTGCATTATCCTCCAAGCTCCTGAACCCTGAAATCTTCCTTCTCCATCCCATGCAAAGTTCTCTTTGCATCTCATGTGCAATTTCTGTGACATGCTTCTTAAGAGATCTTGAAACAAACTGTTCCCTTGTATGAGGGAGAGTCATCTGGCTGCAAATTCAGATGTATAAAACATCATTAATTCTACTGAGGAAAAAGTAGTGGTCACAGTGTGAGCTTAGTTAGAGATAGACAAGATGAATTTGTCAAAGGCACAGAGGGAGGAAACAGACATTTATAATTTTATTTATTTTGTGGAAGTGGTGGCTTTCAAATAAAGATTTGCGGTATTTGAAGGAAAGTGAAAAGATATGTTGAAGGTTTTTTTTCTCTTTGTGAGGGTAGATCACAGTGCTGTTCAGATATCAGAGAGCTGAGAGCAATTCCAAAGCCTCTTTCCTTGACTTTTGAAAGGATTTTGGCAGTAAAGCTCCTCCCAGTGATCCTTTTCTCATATGTTCTTTGACAAAAAAGAAAAAATTGGGCACATGTCTAAGAGCTTCTTCCACTGGCATCCACTAGAAAGACACCAGAGAGTCTGGACAGGTCCTTCATCTGGGTCAAGGCAATCCCAAGCACTGATACAGGCTGGGCAGTGACTGGCTTGAGAGCAGCCCTGAGGAAAAGGACATGGGGATGCTGGTGGATGAGAAGTTCAACAAGAGCCATCAGTGCACACTTGCAGCCCAAAAAGCTAATTGGATCCTTGGCTGCATCAAGAGAAGTGTGGCCAGCAGGTCAGGGAGGTGATTCTCCCCCTCTGCTCTGCTCTCATGAGACCCCACCTGGATACTGCATCCAGTTCTGGAGCCCCTGTTACAAGAAAGACAGGGATGTGCTGGAGTGTGTCCAGAGAAGGGCCATGAGGATGATCAGAGGGCTGGAGCAGCTCTGCTGTGAGGACAGACTGAGAGAGTTGGGGTTATTCAGTCTGGAGAGGAGAAGGCTCTGAGGAGACCTTATTGTAACCTTCCAGTACCGGAAGGGGGCTACAGGAAAGTTGGTGAGGAACTTTTTAGGGTGTCAGGTAGTGATAGGACTGGGGGGAATAGATTCAAACTAGAGGAGGGGAGATTTAGGTTAGATGTTGGGAAGGAGTTCTTCACTGTGAGCATGGTGAGACACTGGAACAGATTGCCCAGAGAGGTGATGGAAGCCCCATCCCTGGAAGTTTTTAAGGTCAGGCTGGACAGGGCGCTGAGCAACCTGATCTAGTGGGAAATTAGATTATATTAAAAGTCCCTTCCAACCCTGAAAACCCTATAATTCTATGATTCCATATTAGTTAGAACAGCCCATAGCTTTGCAATAGGAACTGAGTTCATTGAAGCCTTTTAAGTGAGACTACATTGATGCCCCATTCTTCAGTCTTGCATGAAAAGTAGGATAGGAAGGTCAGAAGATTTGCTTAATATTGCTTCAGTGGTTCAGAAGGAGCAATCAAGACAAAAGCTCTGGTCCCATCTAGGCCGTTCTAGATGCCCTTGATCACTTTGCATGTAATTTAAGTCCATTTAAAAGCACTGATGGCACAGCATCTGCCCTGGAGACTCTAAAGGTCTACTCTGAGGAACAGGAAGAAAGAGAAAATAAAACTGTAGCAAGTGCCTCTTGAGCACATACAAGCTTGTTTTTCAAGTAGGAAGAACTGAATGGATTTTAACCAGAAGAATGAATGGCATACTCTCAACATAAACTGTAAGCCAATCAAAAGGAGAAGCAAAACTTCTTTGAAATTCCATCTGAGTAGAAATGGCAGGCAAAGCTCTGCTTCAGAGGATTAATTGCTTGCACAAAACAACTGGAAATGGGACTTAAGCACAAGACACATCAGATACTTTTATTAACCCACACACCAAACAGCTCTGTCTAAAATTATGCATCTGATGCATGCCTCGTTTTCTTGGGTTAGTGCAGGGGTGTTTTGGAAGGGGGAGTGCACAGGGGTGGCTCCTGTGAGAAGATGCAGGAAGCTCCCCCAATTCCAATCCCTGCCCACTCTGTCCAAGGCTGAGCGGATTTGGGAAGCTGGATGTGTCCTGTGACACATTCGAGAAAGGGATAATGAAACTGCAAAAATAAAAGGACCTGCAGAGCAGTGTAGAAGATGGAGTGAGAGACAAATGCCAAAGACAAGACACTGAGAGCACTGAGGAAGGAAGAGGAGAAGGTGCCCAAGCAGAGATGACCCCACACTCCCCTTGTTGAGTTGGCAGCTGTCCCATTGCAACCCACGGAGTAGCACGGTGGAGCAGTCCCTGAAGGACCACGGTGGGGTGAACGTGGATTTGTAGCCGGTGAAGTGTCACGGGTGGGCAGACGTGGAGCTGCAGCCTGTGCAGGATGGCAGAGAGGGTCAGATGTGGATCTGCAGCCGTGTAGGAGCCCGTGCCAGAGGAGGTGACTGTTCCCGCAGCAGCCGTGACTCTGTGTGCAGCCCGGGCTGGAGCAGTCTGTGCCTGAGGGACTGCACCTGTGGGAGGGACTCATGGCGGACGGGTTGCTGAAGGACTCTCTGCCATGAGAGGGACCCCGCGTTGGAGCAGGGGAGGAATGTGAGGAGTCCTCCCCCTGAGGACGAAGGAGCGGCAGAAACGCCGTGTGGGGAACTGACCCTAAACACCCCCTGCCCCTCCCCTGTGCACTGAGGGGGAGGCGGCAGTGAAGCGAGCCGGGACTGGGAAGAAGGAAGGTGTGGCGGGGGGGGGAGGTATTAAGATCAGCCCGTATTTTCTCTTTCTCCTGATAGATTAAATGAGTTTTTCCTTCCCAAATTGAATCTGTCTCGTTTTGCCCATTACCATAATTGGGGAATGCAAACTCCCCCATCCTTGTCTTAATTAAGGAGCCTTTGGGTGGATTTTCTCCTCCCTGTCCCACAGTGGGAGCGAGGAGTGAGCAGGGGCCTGGTTGGTACCGGCTGGTCCTAAACCGTGACATTTGGGCCACAGACCTTGATAAGTAATTTACAGAATGCTGAATGTTAAAACATAACAAATATTCGCCTGGCCTCTGCTTGACTTGCTGCCTTACTGAGATGTTTTGGTGTCTAGCAGCACACACATGGAACTCTTAAGAGTGAAATGGCACCTAAAGGATATTGGTTTGCTGACATTTTATATACACAGAGACATATCATTCATAATATCTTTTAAAAAAAATAGGGAGACGTAGAACAATGACTTATTAACAGAAATCAAACAATAACCTCAGCTCTGGGAAAAAAAATGTTTCTGAAAATTAATAGTGTGATGCTTGAAATAAGACTGGGACAATAGAAGAATCAGGAGTGCTTGCAAGTAAGAAGAAATAAGAAGTAAGTAAGAAGCAAGTAAGAGAAGATTAGCCCTGTTCTTGTGGCTTAAAAGTTCACCTGTGTGCCATAAAGATCCATCAGCAGAGCACAATGAAAAAGTATTTCTGAGATGAAGTGATTTCAAAAGAGAAAGCAACATCCTCTAAGCCTGAAAGTGGTTACTTTTAGAAAAATTACTGCACTAACACTCAAATCTTCAGCTTGAAGGTAGTGGTTACCTAAATATAAATAATGAGAACTAAGACAAGACAGGTCAAGTATTTGCCCTCCTGCTTCACTCTCCATTACTAAGGTTTGTCTCAGTGCAGCAGTGAGTGGTACATGATTGTGCCTATGGTGCTTCAGATTATGGAGCAAGTAAAGTATAAAATGGTAACCTAGCCTGGAAGCCTACTATTGCTGTGAAATACTCTCACATTTCCATGTTCTTTTAAGTATGATAACAGCACCAGGCTTCAGAATGAAAAAGAACACTATACAGCATTTAAACAGTTGATCTAACATAATTATATATAAGTTGTAACAATTATATAAAAACTGTGAAATAGAGGCAAGCAGTCAGGCATCTCAAACAAATGAAAATGCCAGAAGCTAAACCTTCATTATAGACTGATGCCCTGGTTAATTACATGACCAGAACACATACAAGCTCATCATTGGCAGTCTAATTCCAGCCTACCTCTGTGAAGAGGTGAGATATACTCCTGTGGAGAGATGAGATATACTCCTCTCAAGCCCATACTCAGAAAGCAGGTAGAAAAAAAGCAATGGAAGTTAAAAGCTTTGTAGGGATCTGCTGGACCTTACAGCAGAACTTGATTGAAGACATTATGAGGAGTGTCATATTTCTCTGATTGTCTCATCAGAGAGACTGCAACTCCTATAAGTGTATTAAGAAATCTCATAGATTGAGAAGGCTTAAATGAGGACACTCACTGACCCATTAGCTCTGGGAAGCTGCTTATTCTCATAAATGCATTCTTTCAAGGTGTAAGCACAAAGCAGGACAAGGTTGCTCAGCAGGAATAGAGATGGTGGAGAGGCTGGACTGTCACTTTGGGTGCAGGAAGCACCTGCTGGAGTACATCTGTACCACACAGAGGTCCAGAAGAGAGAGATCTGTTCACTATAACCTGCACTGGGACAGTGTGAGACACCAAATTTAAGCTGGTAAGCTCTGCTGTAGAATAGGATCACACTAATAGAGTAGGACTGAGGTAAGATTCTTATCTGCTTTTCAGGACAGGAGCAACACTGTGGTATTGTAACTCAATGTGTGCAATCAAAACTTTCTTGGGGTGTGCCATACATACTGAAGAGCTATTTTCCTGCTCAGATTCCTTCTGTGGGCACAGAGCAAATCTTAGCTTCAATTTTCACACATGGGTGGAACGGGGAGATTAGACCTACCTAATATATCCTAATATTTCAGGATATAGTGGTACTGATAGGCTTGCTTATGGCAGCTTTACCAGCAGACCAAGAAGGGTTATCACAAAGGAACTCCTCTCCCTTTACCTCAGGCAAATAAAAAATTGCTCTCAGACAGTTTTTACTTTCTCTGTGGCCTCTTTGGCAGCAGAACAATCTGTGTTGTGCTCCGATTTGGTGGCAAATCACTTTAAAATCATTGAGATAAATTCCTTGAATGACAGCTACAGGCTTGCATGGTTGTCCATGTGCTAAACTGCCGAGATTATTAACTATAGTATCAGAAAAAGTAACTGAAATAAGTGCCCTTTGGATAATTCCTTAGGAATGTGGCCCAAAGCCCATAAAACAATTGCTTTAGCAGATGTCTGGCTAGTAAGGGAGAGAGAGGAGCTGGGTTTATGTCCATGGCTATTGAAAAGACCAGTCAGCCCCAAATGCTGAGGTACCCAAACACCCTGTTATCCCTGTAGAAGCTAGGAGCACAAAAAGGAGCACATCTTTTATAGCAAGGAGTAGTACCTAGCCATCCATTCCTTATCCATCTGAAGATAATTATCCTGTCCCTTAGCTGAATGTGTATGGAGTCATAGAAGAAAAGGACCTGTTCAGATTTTTGCCCTTTGATTCAGTGTGATGGGAGGTTTGTGCATGCACACCCACTACAGCATTTCCCCTTGGCTGGTAGCAGGCAGGGAGTTATGAAGAGATGCTCTGCCAGCTGACTCAGAAGCTATTGCAGAACAGAAGTCTTAGACCAGCTTTGAGATTTGGACAGGAAGAATTTGTCTCTGCTAGGCTGTGAACACGTAGAAGCAATATTGACTCCTCAGTTACCCTGATTAAAACCTATTCCCAGACAGAAGCAGGGGACCCCTGCCACAGGCCCTGGGAGCAGGATGGTCTCACAGCTCTGGGCTTCAGGAACCTGTGCCACTGGCCTCAAGGGCAAAGGGGAGCAGAGATGTCTGGATGGCTTTGCGTGGCATCAGCCTGGATCCAGCAGGACTGCTGAGCTCTGCATCAGTGCTTGCAAATGCCTCTGCCTTCCTGCACTTCTGCACTGTGCTTTCGTGCACTCTGAAGTCCAAACTGTGCTCAGACAGAGCTCTGAGTTAATGGTTTAGCTCTGTGCTCCAAACCCACCCAGATATGGCCGTAGGTTAATGATTTAGGTATCTAGTGCTCGAAAGTAAATGCATGTTTATAATATAGAGGCCTTACTTCTTGTTACGATCTGAGTTATTATTTTGTTTGTGAGGAAAATTCAGCCACTACTTATGACGAGGCATGAATTTACAAAAATAACAAGGCTTTATGATTTAAACAAGTTATAAGGATTTATTTAGGGTTTATACAATTAGTTACTTTGGAAAGAAGAGTCGTTAAGAAGAGAAAAGAAGGAGTGAGTAATTAAGATGTTATCACCGTCCTCCAGCCCTCGCCTCTGGCTGTGGTCGGGTGCGTAGGGTCTGTCGCTCCTGCCGCTTCTCTGTCCCGTAGCTGAAGCCGAAGTGCCGAGAGAGGGGGGGTCTAGAAGAAAGCCGCCGCTTCTCCTTTTCTCCTGGGCTTTTTATACAGGAAAAGAAGAGGGGTCCCTTTTTTGCATAAGTCCCTGATACACACAGACTTTCAGACTTCCCGGAGATGAGTTATCCTTATCTTTTTGTCTTTTTGGTGTCCTGCTACTTTCATTGTCTCCACCATGCACCAGGAGGTGACCTGATAATCATTCTTATCTTTTAGGTGTCTGTCAGGCATACATATGGTGAGGTAAACATATGTTAATCGACAAAATGTTGCAACATAGCAGGGAGAAAGAAAGAAAAAAAAAAAAAAAAAAAAAAGATTGATTCAAGAGACATATTTTTGTATTTTTAAAGTGTTTACATCACTTCTCAAAGCTGATGGTAATCTTGAAAGAGTTTAAATCTGAGGTGTTTTACTTGTACAATCTTTGACACAATCAGTCTTCAAAGCACACACCAATAAAGTGCATCAGATCAGCTCAGTGACTGTGAGGGTATCAGTCCCACCACAGCATTTGGGGCATACTCAAGGGAGAGAGTGTCTCCTGGTGGGGCTGATGTAAAGCTGTGATACACTGTGCAGAAAGGTCTGTCTGCATAGAGCTGTGGTTTGTGAGAACACAGCCTCTGTGGAGATGAAAAGGTCAAAGAAGAGGAAGGCAGGAGTGAGCACTAGTGGCTCAATCTCTTGATTCCACAAGATGACAAATGCCCAAGTGCTATCCAGCACTGAAATCATATCATTAGCACAGCATCTGTCACAGAATCATAGAATCATAGAATTGGCTGGGTTGGAAGGGACCTCAGAGATCATCAAGTCCAACCCTTGATCCACTACCGCTGCAGTTCCCAGCCCATGGCACTGAGTGCCACATCCAGTCTCTTTTTAAATATCTCCAGGGATGGAGAGTCCACCACTTCACTGGACAGCCCATTCCATTGCCTGATCACCCTCTCTGTAAAGAAATTCTTTCTAATGTCCAACCTAAATCTCCCCCGGCACAACTTGAGACCGTGCCCTCTTGTCTTGTTGAAAGTCGTCTGGGAAGAGACCAACCCCCCCTGGCTACCCCCTCCTTTCAGAGAGTTGTAGAGAGTGATGAGGTCTCCCCTGAGCCTCCTCTTCTCCAGGCTGAACAGCCCCAGCTCCCTCAGCCTCTCCTCATAGGATCTGTGCTCGAGTCCTTTCACCAGCCTGGTTGCCCTCCTTTGGACCTGCTCCAGGACCTCAATCTCCTTCCTGAACTGAGGGGCTCAGAACTGGACACAGGACTCGAGGTGTGGCCTCACCAGGGCTGAGTACAGGGGCAGAATCACTTCCTTGGACCTGCTGGCCACACTGTTCCTGCTACAGGCCAGGATGCCATTGGCCTTCTTGGCCACCTGGGCACACTGCTGGCTCATGTTCAGCTTCCTGTCAATCCAGACTCCCAGGTCCCTTTCTGCCTGGCTGCTCTCAGCCACTCTGTGCCCAGCCTGGAGCTCCCCATGAGGTTGTTGTGGCCAAAGTGCAGGACCCGGCACTTGGCCGTGTTGAACCTCATCCCATTGGAATCAGCCCATCTCTCCAGTCTGTCCAGGTCCCTCTGCAGAGCCCTCCTGCCTTCCAGCTGATCCACACTCCCCCCCAGCTTAGTGTCGTCTGCGAATTTGCTGATGATGGACTCAATCCCTTCATCTAAATCATCAATGAAGATATTAAACAGAACCGGGCCCAACACTGATCCCTGGGGGACACATGAAGAAGAACATGGGATCTTCATCATGACCGGGGAAGAAACAAGGGCTTTCATAGAAAGGTGTACTAAATAACAGGCACATGAGGAATGCCATTTCAAAGGGTTGTGGTTGAAATCAGACTTGTGCTAGAACATTTTACTGGATTTCGGCACCAGGCAGACTGGCTGGGCAGAAAGAAGAACTTGCCTGACACAGGCAAGTTCAGGTGGATTTTTGGCTGTTATTCTTCCTAGAGGATAATGTCTTCTTTTAAGTGATGAAGAAATGGTGATTGTTTTCTGATATGCAAGGATTGATCCAGACAGCCCTCAAAAACCTAAAAAAAAACCCTGGAACTTTCCTGTCAATTCAGTGGGCTTTATTTCATGTCTTTACTTTGAATTTGGATTGACATTTTTTAGGCAGTGACTGCCAAACAACAGAGAATCCTGTTACTGTGGTTAATATACTATCTTTTTTTTTTTTTTTTCAGCTACATACAAAACAGAAGCTTTTCAGATGGAGTTAATTCTGCACTAAACATCATTAATTCTTTTTATGTGCCTCCAGAAATTATGAGATAAGTTTTCATTTCCATAAAATACTCTCACTTCAGAAGCAAAGGAATGTGTGCCAACTCTGTGTCTTTTCAATAATGAAATCACCATGTTTGGTATGAAAACATAGATTACAACAGTTTAATTAAGACAGCTCTGGAAAAGTGAACAAATATCAGAGCAAGTGTTCATCATTAAATGAAAGAAAAATTGCTCTATTTTGTTCAGCTAGTTTATATATTTGGCAAGGGAAGACATGTCCTGTACAAAGACAGCTTTCTTCCTGCTATTCCTAGAGTGGAGCTGTATTTAAGCTGCTGGCAAGATGGGATTTAATCACAATATTGAGCTAGTCAAGTGTAGTCTGGAGTAGGAGACAGTGTATATGGTACCTCACAGAAGGGCCATGAGGATGGAGGGCTGGAGCAGCTCTGCTGTGAGGACAGACTGAGAGAGTTGGGGTTATTCAGTCTGGAGAGGAGAAGGCTCTGAGGAGACCTTTTTGTAGCCTTCCAGTATCTGAAGGGGGCTACAGGAAAGCTGGGGAGGGACTTTTTAGGGTGTCAGGTAGTGATAGGACTGGGTGGAATGTATTCAAACTAGAGGAGGGGAGATTTAGGTTAGATGTTGGGAAGAAGTTCCTCACCATGAGGGTGGTGAGACACTGGCACAGGTTGCCCAGAGAGGTGGTGGAAGCCCCATCCCTGGAAGTTTTTAAGGCCAGGCTGGACAGGGCTCTGAGCAACCTGATCTAGTGGGAGGTGATCCTGCCCATGGCAGGGGAATTGGAACTGGATGATCTTAAAGGTCCCTTCAAACCCTGAAAATTCTATGATTCTACTTAGAAATGGCCCTGCTTTCTTCTCTGTCTGCAGATCCAATGTTGAAGAGTCTGGCTGTCACTTGCTTTCCAGCACAGATAAGGAAACCAAGTTGCTTGTATAGGAAAAGATATTAATCTTATAATTCAAGCTGTGAAATTCAGATTTCTTATAGTAGGGAGAACTTCAAGGCACTGACATTTTGTTTCATCCTGTGTCAAAAAAGAAAAACAAAAAAAACCCTTCACTTTGACTGTTCTGACATTTTTTGTTTCATCTGTCTCTGAAAAATACGAGTGTGATAATAAAGTCAAACTGAAATGTTACAGCCTTTTATCTAACAACTATTTTGATGCTTTTTCACAAATATTTTGACACAGTCACATTACTCAACCATGAATTTATTTCCTTTCTTTCAAATAGCATTTACTGACAGAGAGCTGTTATATTTGCAGTTGTTGACAAAGCCTGATTAGAAACTAACTGATCAGTTAGTGGTGAATGAACAAATGCATTTCTCCACCAGTGACACAGGGTCAGACCCCAAAATACTTGAATCTCACCTCGACCTAGAGGCAATGTTGTAATGGAAGGATGCTTCCACACACAGATTAGGCTCTTCCTGGACCAGCCAGTCTCTGCAGAGTGGACTTCTCCAGGAGGAACAAATACTCACACCATCATCTTCTCTAACAATGACCTCTCCATCTTTGACTGCCTACCTTCTCCTAATGTACCCGTGAAAGGAGAAATAAAGGAAAGGAAGGAAAAGCATATTTAATCTCCCTCAAGTGTTTGAAAAATCTTTTACTTAATGTTCTTCACTTTTCTTACTGCCTCAGCAAAGTCTTTCAAAGGCCCATATTCCAAAAAGCATATTGACTGCAACCCTCTCCTTCCTAGTCTGCCATTGATCTTGTTTTCTCCCTTGTTTGCTTGGATGTAGATGCATTACCTTACACTTTAAGGACCTCAGGGTACACAGCTATTCTCTGTCACAGCCCATTAACCACTGATCTTTGTGGCCATCAGCAGTGCTACCTAAATTACAAAGAAGACAGTGATAGTAAATTCAACTGAAGAGAAAAGGAGCCCCCAGATGTCCAGAGAATCAACAGCAACAAAGGAAGAGTGAGGAAGAAAGCAGGGGCTAAGGAAAGCAAGCAGTGAAAAATTCCCTAATCCTGGCTTGCCGGGTGGGATATTGTTACTTGGGGTGAGCTGGGACACTTGGATCCAGTCAAGGCAAGGAATAAGAAGGACTGTTGTACAGCTGGATCCTTCACCAAGGGGAAAGATAGTGGCTTCAAGCTTTCTACCTTATTGCTTCAAGCATTCGCCCTTATTCACCCCTCCTAACAGGGGCACTCAGTGGAGGTGGCCAGGCTGGGAACACAACCTGCAAAGGCTGCCTTAGCAGAGGGAAGGAGACACCTTCCAGTAGGGCACTCCAAGCTGGAAGGAATGAACTGGAGCCATCCTGGAAGCGTTCACCTCCCACAACACAGGCACCAAATCACTGAAATATCATCCACAACTGAAGGATAAAAGCAAGAAACTTTGAGAAAGGGGGACTTTCTCTTGGCATGTCTCTGGCAGAAGCTTCTGGTAGAAGCTTGCCCCTGTACTCAGCCCTGGTGAGGCCACACCTCGAGTCCTGTGTCCAGTTCTGGGCCCCTCAGTTCAGGAAGGAGATTGAGGTCCTGGTGCAGGTCCAAAGGAGGGCAACCAGGCTGGTGAAGGGACTCGAGCACAGATCCTATGAGGAGAGGCTGAGGGAGCTGGGGCTGTTCAGCCTGGAGAAGAGGAGGCTCAGGGGAGACCTCATCACCCTCTACAACTCCCTGAAAGGAGGGGGTAGCCAGGGGGGGGTTGGTCTCTTTTCCCAGACAACTTTCAACAAGACAAGAGGGCACGGTCTCAAGTTGTGCCAGGGGAAGTTTAGGTTAGATATTAGAAAGAATTTCTTTACAGAGAGGGTGATCAGGCATTGGAATGGGCTGCCCAGGGAAGGGGTGGATTCTCCATCCCTGGAGACATTTAAAAAGAGACTGGATATGGCACTCAGTGCCATGGTCTAGCAACCGCAGTGGTGCATCAAGGGATGGACTTGATGATCTCCGAGGTCCCTTCCAACCCAGCTAATTCTATGATTCTATGATTCTATGAAATGTTGCAACCAAAAATGAGGAAAAGGCTGAGATACTTAATGTCACCTTTGCCTCTGTCTTTAATAGTCAGACCAGCTACCCCAAAGTGTTCAGCCTCCTGAGCTGGAGGACAAGGACAGAGAGCAGAATTCCCTTAATCCAGGAGGAGGCAGTCAATGATCTGCTTCTGCACCTAGACACACACATGTCTATGGAGCCAAATGGGATCCACCAGAGTCCTGAGGGAGCTGGCAGGAGAGCTCTCTATGCCTCTCTCCGTCATTTATCAACAATTCTGGTCAAGAGGGGAGGTCCTGGGTGACTGGAGGACCAGACTGGAGGACTGGAGGTCCTTCTACAAGAAGGACCAGAAGGAGGATCTAGGAAACTACAGGGCTATCAACCTGACCTCAGTACCAGGGGAGATCATGGAGAAGGTCATCTTGGGTGAGCTCTCATGGCAAGTACAGGGCAGCCAAGGGATCAGGGCAAGCCAGCATGGGTTTATAAAAGGGAGGTCTTGGTTAACCAGACTGATCTCTTTCTATGACTATGTGACCCACCTTCTGGATGAGGGGAAGGCTGTGAATGTTGTCTACCCAGACTTCAGTAAAGCTTTTGACACCATCTCCCACATCATTCTCCTTGAGAAGCTGGTGAAGCATGGCATAGACAAGTGTACTATTCACTGGGTAAAAATCTGGCTGGCTGGCTATGCCCTGAGAGTTGTGATTAATGGGGTTAAATCTAGGTGGTGGTCGGTCACCACTGGTGTCCCTCAGTGCTCACTCTTGGGGCCAGTCTTGTTTAATATCTTTATCAATGATCTGGACAAGGAGATTGAGTGCACCCTCAGCAAGTTTGCAGATGCCACTGACCTGGGTGGGAATGTTGATCTGCTTGAGGGTAGGAAGGTTCTACAGAGGGACCTGGACAGGCAGGATCGATGGGCCAAAGCCAATGGTATGAGGTTCAATAAGGCCAAACACCGGGTCCTGCATTTCAGTCAAAACAACCCCAGGCAATGCTACAGGCTTGGGGGAGAGTGGCTGGAAAGGTCCTCAGGGTGTTGGTGGACAAGCAGTTCAACAGAAGGCAGCAGCGTCCCCAGGCCACCAGCATCCTGTCTTCTATCAGGAATAGTGTGGCCAGCAGGAGGAGGGAAGAAATCATGGCCCTGTGCTCAGCATTGGTGAGGCTGCACCTCAAGTACTGTGCTCAGTTCTGGGCCCCTCACTAAAAGAAGGACACTGAGGTGCTGGAACATCTCCACAGGTGGACTGGTGAGGGGCCTAGAGAGCAAGTCATTTGGGGACCAGCTGAGGGAACTGGGCATGTTGAGCTTTGAGAACAGGAGGCTGAGGGGAGACCTCATTTCCCTCCACAACTACCTGAAAGGAGGTTGCAGGGAGGTGGGTGTTGGCCTCTGCTCCCATGTGAATAATGACAGAACCAGAGCAAATTGTCTAAAGTTTCAGCAGGGGAGGTTTAGATTAGATATTAGCAAGAATTTCTTTCCTGAAAGAGTGATAAGGCACTGTAACAGGCTGCTCAGGGAGGTGGTTAAGTCACCATCTCTGGAGGTATTTAAGAAATGTGTAGATGTGGCACTTGAAGCCATGCTCTAGTGGTCAAGATTGTAGGGGGGTTGTTTATGATCTTGAGTTTTTGGCAGGGGGGTTGTTTTGGGTTTTTGTTTGGTTTTTTTGCTTGTTGAGAGTGTGCATCGTTGGACTTGATGATCTCAGAGGTCCTTTCTAACCATGACTATTCTCTGATTCTGTGAAAGCTGTGCCCTACTCTCTATCAGTGCTCTTACATATATTAAATGAACACAATCATTTGGAATTGCAAAGTCCTAGAATGAAATGAAGCATTGTCTAAATATAAGCACTGAGAAATCACCAGGCTCTTGAGAAAAAAAAATAGAAGTTTATCTTAAGCAATTCTTTAAAATGCAAAGTCACATTGTTTGTTGGTCATAGATATGTAATGTTAAGATCAGGAGAGATCTGATTGCTCCACTGTTTTTATGGGATACTTTGTATTCCATTAAAAAAAAAAAAAAAAAAGAGTAAAGGGTGAGAAAAGCCCTCTAAGAGAAAGGGGTCAAAAAAAAATTTAAAAAAAAAAAAAAATTAAAAAAAAAAAACAGAGAGAAAGAGAAACCAAAGATTCTTATGAGCAGATATCAAAGAGCAAATACCAAAGAGCAAAAGAAATGCAGGAATTGATCTGTCTGCCTGACTGGGAGAGAACACATCTGACCTGACCATCTATTATCTCACCGTGAAACACAGAGGGACAGAATACTGTGCTGATTAATCAGCATCCAAGATTAGGGAGATATACCCTAATTATCCCATTCTGAGTGGTAATAGGGAGGGATAATCAAGGCTGGACCTTGCACTGAAAACAACATCTCAGAAGTGAGTAGGACAAATATCAAAATGCACAAGGAAACCTGTGGGAAAACTGAGAAAGATGAGAAAAAATATTAATTCAACAATAATAGATTTTCTGTATTTAATTACTCTCAGCCCAAAGGAACCCACGACATTTTGCAGCATAATCTGGAAACTAATTAAGAGAAGTCACTTTACCCAGTCCTGAAATAGATCTGCCTCTTGTGTAAGTATCTGGTTGATAACAGCTATTAACAGCACAGCAGCAATAGTACAAAACTGCGTAGGCCTGAAGTATAAAATGATACCAAAACCATCTGAAGCAGCTGGAAGACAGATGGCTCAGCCTGGGTTCACATTTGATTAGGGAGGATGTTTGAGTTTTATTGCTCCAGAAGCTGTGTTGGGATGAGCCAAACCCTCTGAAGTCCACAACACAGTTTGTTCCTCAGCTATTCTCCCCAGCTCCTCTTCTACACAGCAAAGGGAAACAGGTACTTCTAGGACATAACCCATCTGGTTGACAGAGGGCATTTGTTTTAAAATGAGAATAATCACATCCTAAAATTATAATAATATCCTGGCTATAGAGGGAGTCCAGACAAATAGTTTGAATGTGAGCAGCATTATTGTGAATTTCTTTATTTCTGTCAGATGAAGGCTACTTGCTGCAGGTAGACACTAGATACTGTGTGAAAGACACCAGACTTTGCTGGGTTGAGGATTTTTTTTTATTTTATTTTAATTAAGAGGAAAAAACAGCAAAATTAAAGTATCTGCAAGATAGCAGTGTATGCTTTTATGGTCACCATTTACACTTAAGGTTTTGCCCATATTTTTCTGCACTACTCACCTTCATATTATTTGCCATTGCAACATTCCCTCTTCCATTTTCTGTACAAGTTCATGCTTTGGAAATGAGAGCAGCTCTCTAAGTGCCAAATCACCATTTCAGGGCACTTGGAGAAGCACTATAAAATTCACCACCCCCCTTCCACCCCTCCACAGCTCTTTCTTTTCTTCTCCTTTGAGTTTAACAATCAAGGTAATAACTTCTTGAGGGGTGCAGAAGCAACAGCAAGGACTGCCAAGTCATAATCTGAGCGCACATTTAGGGAAATAAGAAGAAATATGATAGGCAAAGTTTCTGAAGTTTTTGAAAGAAGAAAGAGCTGGAGCAGAAAGATAAGTTTTCTGGAACAAGCATCAAGGTGTTTCAGGAATAAGCTGTGATTTTAACAGGCATCTTACTGAATTGGACAAACTATGCCCTGCTTCGATGCCTTTGCTTTTTTTCTTCCTAAAATAAGGCACTGAGTATAAAAAGCAATACTTAGTATTCTGTGGATATGGTGACCTGCATAAATAATAAAAATTACAATACTACTCCCCAGAGATGGTGTGTGAAACAATGGCTTTAGTCACTAGCAGGATACTTGGAAACATGGAGAGTTACTCAGTTCTTAAAACTTGTAACTGGTTTTGAGAGTTAATACTTTCTCCAGGTTCTATCTTTTCTCAAGAATACTAAAGAGAATTTGAAAATGAACATAAACTAACAATTATGCTCAATATTCAGAAGAGGCAAAAATTTGTACCTAAGTATTGCCTCTGGGTAGCTGATTCTGAAGATACAATCAGAAATACTACAGAAAGAATCTTCTGCAACCTCTTTTCAACAACTATGGTGACATTTAAACCTTGATATTCTTTTACAGTTACAAGAAAAATTTTCATAGCATATGGACACAGTAGATGTCTGCTAAATATATAGCTATATATATTGTCCAGTGGTTAAACTATCCTCTCAGAAGTCTTCCTGCAAATGGATGAAATCCATTTATATTAAGACATGATAAAACTGAACTATATTCTGTTAAGTAGGAGAAAGCAGATACAATGCAATGTGGAAGTCTGTCAAGACACAGTGTTATGAAGATCTAGCAGGATTTTTTTAAATGTATTCAGAACAGATGGTTTGATAGGTCCATGTCCTCTATGCAGGAGAGAGAGATCAAAATCTGGCAGAACAGTGTATTCTCAGTTCATTAGGTTTATACCATCTGGTTGTGGTGGGGGGTTTTGAACTCAGAAAAACTCCAGAGCCCTCATGAGTCAAAACATCCCAGTCATCTCTGTTTTCTACAATGAATTAATGTAAAATGAAGTTTATGTTTTCCTCATTATGCCAGTCAATACTATCTGCCCATACTTTGCTTTTCCTCCTCATTCTTGGAGCTCTGTGCAATTATCATCATCATGAAATAGCAGTTTACCAGTCAGATCCTGCTTTACGTTTTTAAGTGTTCTTACAAGCTTTCTTTAATCACTTTTTTTCCTGGAAAAAACCTTGGGAGAATTGTCAATGCCATTTTACAGATGCTGCCACCAGTCTCTGACACATACAGAGGTTAAGTGACCTGCTCAGTGTTACAAGAGGAGCCAATATTAGAGGTAGCACTGAAATGAAGGTCTCTCATTCTTTGTCCAGGATGATGATCACAGGTTTTCCTTTTCCTGTTTGAAAATCAAACATGAGGAAATGAATTTGAATTCCTAGTCACTATTGAGGCCTAATTCACTAACAGTGACACTGAAAAGGTCATGTGGCCCTTGTGCTGGGTAAGGTGCATCTCATCTAGTTCTAGAGCTGACATTCAGCAGTAGATTGTACACTTCAACTGCAGAAAGCAACACAACAAACCTGAGTGCCTAAAACCACCTGGGATGCCCTAGGGTTTCTGAGATATCTCCATGAGGCTGTCCTGCTCTGCTGCATCAGCTTCAGCACAGCACCAGAATGCTCTGACAGAAGTCCTTATTGTCTTTCTCACTGAGTCCTGGAGCCACTGGAGAGGAGGACCAGTCCTGTAGGGGATGTGGAGGACCCAGTGGTGACAGGAAGAGTGACCAAAGCCTAAGCAGTATGGCCAAGTACAGGACTGGAACAAGAAGCCTGCAGTCCATGATTAAGAGCAGTGGCTACATGTTGGGACCAGAGTGTTCCCTCCTTGCATGCACCATGTAAGACTGGACAGTCACCCTATGTCAAACCCATGAAAGATATTTTAGCACTAAAAACTGTGCTCAGGGAGAGCTGGAACTCAGTGCTTCAAAATAGGGTTCACAGTCATCAGTAAATCAAATTTTGGGGCAGGGTACAAAATCCCTTAGTAGGGAATTTCAAAGGGGATGGAGAATCCTCCTTCAGACACAGGCATCTACATGAAGCCAGGGTCCCCATCAGGCACTCACACCAAGGGATCTTTTTGGGGAAGGGACTGGCAACTGCCATCACCTTTTAGAAGAGGCTGCAGAGAGAGTCCTTGGCATTTCCATAAAGGACAGGAGTTAGTTCACACTTTCTCGGGCCATGGTACCACCATGAAACACTGCAGATTCCTGTATTTCTCTCTTCCCAAGACAGTGCCATAGGCAAGGAACTGGAAACAAGCAGTGGAGGAAGATGGCATCCTTCATTTTTGCCTGTAATACAGAAACATGAGATCTCTGATGTTGGAATTTGAAAGCACATCAAGGACTCATTCTGTGGGCCAGCAATTTCAGTGTCCACGTGCAGAGGGATGTCGGGATCTCCAGCTGTGCACTCTTTGTCAAAGTATTCCTGGACAAAAATTGTCCATTGGCTGAGATGCAAGGACTGAAACCAGGAATGCTACTACAACGAGTCACAGCCTTGTGCCGTCTGCACAAAGTCCCCATGTACCTGGAGGTTTGAAAATTACAAGTACACACCCTCTCATTGCAACTGTGACACACAGCATGGATCTGCCCATCCCAAATAGGATCCTCCTTACAAGAATACCCAAAACCAGTGACACCATCTGTCCAGCAGACAGAGACAGTCTCAACCTGAACCCGTGTCCAGGGCTATAATCAAGCCCTCAGAATTAGGAGGAGCTCCCTTAAAATCTGTAGTTGTCAGGAAATAGGAAAAGTGTTGTTGTAATCATAGTTGTCTGAATATAATGTTAGAAAGCATTGTAGACCAGTTACTACATGCAGGAGCACAAGACCTTCATAAGGTCTGTTCAGATCCCTCTCTTCTCTGTGGATGGACACAAATCTCAAGCCAGTGTCTTGTCATCCTTGGAGTATATTAATTCAAGTCAAAATTGAGATTAATGAGCCTTTTTCAAGAAATTACACATTCTAGCGTAGCACTTGGTTTTAAGGCCAATTTACTGATGTTGTAGTGTGCTGGGGCCTCTGGAAAATTATCTCATCTAATCACTGGAGAGCAGCCCAGGAGAATTTTGATTTTGGCTTGGGTTGCCAAGATTTATCTCTGAATGATGGATCGGCTACATTATACAGTTCATATTTCTCATAAAACTTTTGTTCATAAATCAAGAGGGATACAGCTTCTTATGTACTTCACCTAATGAAATATAGATTAGTCTGTGGGAAGGTTTTTGGAAGTCAGTTAGATGAAAGTCAGTCTGTGTTTCTTCTCACCAGCCCTTTTTGTTAAAAAACCTATAGCAGGACACCCATTAAAAAGAGCCAAAGTCAGTGATTATTTTTCAGGTATAAGCAGGCAAGTATCTGGTTCAGATTATAAAACACCACTGAGGTGCAAAGTAATGTCCTAAACGACCTACTTATTGCAATCCTACAACCATATTAAGTACATTTGCTTCCCCAGAGTTTCTCCAATGTGGAGGGTAACCTTGTAATACTGCCAGGACTTGCTGACACAGCACAGATCACACGTAACTCACAGACCCAGTGAGTCTTTAGTGCAAAATGAAGATACCCAACTCAGCATGCAGGGTGGCCACAAGGAACTGGAGATCAATGCTTTTTCACTTCTGTTTGATGTAAGCCACACAGTCCTTGCTTGAAGGTCTCTGAGCCTCCTTTTCACCTGCACATGACTGCTGCCTTCAGCTTCGTATAAATCAGGACTAAAAAGCAGGGGCATGTGAGGTGTCCCAGCAGTGGTTCTTTCTTCCTGAGAGCACAAAATCACAGAATCACAGAATCATCTGGGTTTGAAAGGACCTCTGAGATCATCAAGTCCAACCCTTGAACCACTACCACTGTGGTTACCAGACCATGGCACTGAGTGACATCCAGTCTCTTTTTAAAAACCTTCAGGGACAGAGAATCCACCACCTCCCTGGGCAGCCCATTCCAATGCCTCATCACCTTTTCTGTAAAGAATTTTTTCCCAATACCCAACCTAAACCTCCCCTGGCAGAGCTTAAAGGGCCCCAGCTGTCAGGTGGAAACCTCACAAGTACTGGGGGCAGAGTCATGTCTGATCTCCTGCCATCCAAGAAACTGCTCTTGACAACTTCCCAGGTATTGTGAGCTCCCAGCTCCCACCCACTGATGCTTTTCATTCCCAGATGAGAAGGAGAGTGAGGCCCAGACTAGTAACAACAGAAATGTCCCAGAGCAGCCAGCTGGGTCAGGATGTGCTGGTTACCACCAGCTTTTCACAGGCATCACCAGAGCTAAGAGATGGCCAGGGTGCACATAAAAAAAAGGTAGTGGTCAAGGATGAGGGAATGTGGAGAAGGGGGGAAGGCAAAGTCTGGGAAAGAAAACAGCAAAGGAGGGCAGGATGTGCAGTGGAGGAAAAGAGATAAAGAAGCCACTGGGTAAGTGGTCCAAGGTAAGAAGACACACGCAGAGTCCAGGACAGCCTGCCTGATGCCAACCACTGGAAGCCCATTTAAGAGTGGAATGAGTGAGGTCAATTTACAAGAGCTGTCCTGTGTCCCAGGAAAATATTATGGGATGGACTATGAAGCTGCTGTTCACACAGAGCAGCCCCTTCCACTGCCAGTAGCTCCTAGGACTGAAACAGAGACCATGCACACAGTAAAGCAGCAAGGAGTAAGTAGCTCATCACAGTGGCTGGAAGTTGGAAAGTGCATAATAAAGAAGCAGCTCTGTTCTCCCTCAAGGATGTAATAGAAAGATAATAGAAATTTCCTGAGAGAGTCAGAGAGGACAGAAAAGCACATTTCCAATTATCTACTCATCTGAAAGGTGACTAGTGGGTGTCACTCATAATCAGCATTATGGAAACAATGCACTGCAGATTCGAGCATTACATTTCTTGCCAAATTCAGGTAAGAGAAGCATAATCACAGTGTTCATTCCTCCTAGGAAGCACAGCCTTGTAATTTTTTAGGTGCAAAAGAGCTCCAAGTACAGTAGTTCATAGAACCCAGGCTGATGGAAATTTCTTTGTAAGGAAGTTTGGGAATAAATAATACAGTGAGAATCCCATATCTTTGCTACTGCAGGGAACGGTTTAAATTTGCTCCCCTAATCTCCGTGGATGTTGAGGGATCTATGTCTATCATAGGATCACCAGCCCCTGTCTGAGAAAACAACAAAATAATCTGAGAACTCTCTTTTGCAATGAATAATATGCTGAATATTCAATAATCCCTCTCCAGCTTTTTAGAAGGACACAGTGCAACCAGAGGCTTATTCTGGAAGGAGGAAAGAACAATTTTTGGTAACTCTCCCTGGTTTAGTCTCTCGTCATTGCCAGTTCCCTGGTCAATTTGAAGTATTTGAATAAAATGTGCTCCATTATTAATATATGTTCCTCTCCAGGCTTGTCATACAGTTAGTTAGTGTTCAATTCCTGAATTAATGTGTTCCTAAAGACTCCCTTAGAAGGAAAGCAAGTTCTAAGATCATGTCATTGTCTTCTGCTCTCCCCCTCCTTCTGATTGTGATAAAAACTTGTCTGGGTATTTATTTCCAACTTAATTATTTGCTGTGTGATGCTATAGCACATACAAAACTGCATAGAGTCAAACACTACACTCAGCACAGGCTCATACATTAACCTCTCATCAGAGAGTCCAAATTTCAGGACTGAATGCAAATAGAAATGTTCACCAGAGCACAACTGCTACTAAGAATAAAGAAGAGCATTAATGAACAAAGTTGTCCTCAAAGAATTAAGTAAATGGCAAAAGGAATAAATTCCAAGTCTGACATTTTAATAGAGAACTTTCCTTCTGAGTCACAGCAGTGGGTTGTGAACTGCGTTGTGCTTATGCTCAAAGGGTGCTGATTAACAGTTTTCAAATTTCTCAGCAATGTGTGTTATTTAATACACTTAGTTCAACTGTCCATAAGCTACTTCTTTTTTTAAGATGTGATTTTTTTAGAGTTCTTTGTGATTTTTAATTTTCCTTAGATAGGAGGTGTTCCTTAATATTCCTAGAATTCATAAAAAATACAGAAGAGGAAGTCAAAAATTACATCGATGAGAGACCTTTACCTGTGATTTCTATATACAATTTATTACCTGGTTTTGGCAGAAATTAATATACAGTATGAAGAAACCATAAACTTACCATGAACCCTTTCCACCACTGAAGATTTCCACTCATCCCAAATTATGTATGTGTGTTGGTGGTTTTTTTCAACATCTGCTAAATATAGCTGTATGCCATATATTATGAGTACTTATATCATTGCCATTCAGCCTGCCCAGTGGCTTTTTATCATGACACCTAGAGCTGAGTATTTATCCCCAATGGATAAGAATCACTCAGTTTTAACTTTATTTTGTTTAAATCTTTGTGAGATCAAGCATAGGAAGTTTAATTGAAGTCCACTTCTGTTACTCAAAAAATGCTGGGTGTCCTTCAGAACACCCAGCATGGTGCTATTCAGAAAATCAGAAGGGAAAGGGAGAAATGCAGATGTTTTTAAGCCTTATTCTTACTGCTTTGTTTGACTTCGTGTTGCTTTGCACAGAGCTGGACCACAAACACTGCACACCAGTATTCCCACAGGGAATAAAAGACAGCTTCTAAATATTGACAATCTTTTTCACAAACTAAGGAGACCACAAGGTGGAAAATTTGTCTTGAAAAATGGTTCATTAACAAGTCTCAGGTGCCAAATCTTAATCCATCCTGGAGACTCAATCACACTGAAATTAGCTGCAGTGTAGCCTGTACCTGAGTACATTATTGAGACAAGCAACTGAGTCCTATTAGAAATAGTATGGGAATGGCACTTACAGATTAATTTGCAATCTCTTCTCCAAAATACACCTTGCAGAAATCAATATGTGTTTGAAAAGTCCAATGCAATCAGCTGCACAGTGTAGGTGATTAGAGGCTGACACCAAACATCACAAGGAGAAAAGCAGACTACAAAATTGTAAATGTTAATGGTAACTTCTCAGAAACCTTCAAAATTACTGTCAATCAGGCTAACAGCTATGGTAAAAAAATAATGCAATTACAGAATCATAGAATGGTTTTGATTGGAAGCAACTTTGAAGATCATCCAGTTCCAGTCCCCTGAATAGGCAAGAACACCTCCCACCAGACCAGGTTGCTCAAAGCCCCATCCGACCTGGCCTTGAGCACTTCGAGGGAGGGGACATCTGCAGCATCACTGAACAACCTGTTCCAGTGTTTCACCACCTTCACTGTAAAGAATTTCTTCCTAATATCTAATATAAATCTACCCTCTTTCAGTTTGAGATTGTTCCCCCTTGTCCTACCTCTACACGTCTTCATAAAAAGTCCATTCCTAGTTTTCCTGCAGGCCCCCTTCTGCTACTGGGAGGTCTTTATAAGGTTTCCCTTCTCTCCTCCAAGCAACAACCCCAACTCTCTCCTTCAAAGGAGAGGTGCTCCAGCCCTCTGATCATCATTGTGGCTCTCCTCTGGACTTACTCCAATAGCTCCATGTCCCTCCTGTGTTGGATGCTCCAGAACTGGACACAGTACTCCAGGTGAGGTCTCATAAGAGCAGAGTAAAGGGGGTGGGTGAATGACCCCCTGTGAGCTGTTGTTCACACTTCTTTTGCTGAAGTACAGAAGAAGAGAGTTGGTTTTCTGGGCTGCAAGGGCACATTGCCAGCTCATGTTGAGCTTCTTATCAACCACCACCCCAGTAAAAAGCTTAAGATAAAATCCTAAATACATAGATAAATAACAGTGGAGAAATGGGGACCCCACTGATAAATTTTTCTGAAATCAGGTCATTCTGCAAGATTTACAACAAATTTTATACATCTACTTAGCAGTGAAGAACACATGCATGTCAGCTGATGAGATAAAAGGGCCAAGAGAAGATAAGGACAAATACAATGCCCTGGATCTTGTTATTAAGCATGATTTCAGCACTCCTTTAACATTGAAGCAGTCCAAGGACCTAAACTGGATGAATAATGTGAGCTCAAAGGTGTTATCCCTGCTGCCTTACAAGAGAGCAAAGTTCATATTTCTGAGCCTTGTGACATGGAAAAATTAAGATTTCCATCTACTGAGAAACTGCTACTTATTCCATCCATTCTTCTCATTTTAAGGCACTTTAAGACCAGGTTTGCACTGTTCCTTTACAGCCTGAATATTGCATACTGTGTGTCTAGTCCTGCACTTGAGACACCCACCCACTCTCACAGAGGGAACATCTCCACTGAAACCCAACACATGCTCAGTGTACTGGGACTCAGTGTCATGGTGAAGATTTTTGCATCACTAGAAAGATCTCGGGCTTTTGCTGGAGAGGTGTGGGTGTGGTAGATAAAAATAAGAAAACTTCACTGCTATTTTCTAAGAAGTAGAATCAATGCCATCTTGGGGGGGATTCTTTATTAATTCCACCCATTATCCAGTCTGAACACTGCACAGGCTTTAGCTGTTTTACTTACTCAGCAGTCAGGGAATATTTTGTACTAACACTATTTGCCAGTGATTTTCTGGCATGAATAATGAAGCTGCAGGAAGCCATATGCTTCTTCTAATTATCCATTATCCTCATTACTCAGACACTGTCTGATTATCGATTCCAAAAAACCCAGTCCAACATTGAGGCTCAGATTCAGCAAATGAATTTTTCAAGTTACATTGGTTGACTTGAAAAGAAAAAAAAAGGCATCTCACTGGCAAATTATGCACTTATTAAGATAAATAACTGAGATACATGGGACATGTATCAAGGACATGAAATTAAAAGTAATGTGCTGTGTGAAAGGTGCACAACGTGCAAAACACGGGGACATTTCTTTCACGAACTTTTGGAATTTCTCCCTGACATTTTTTATCTATCTCAGACACATTCTCTCCCAAATACAGAAATTCCAGTCAGGAATAAGGAAGGAATACAAGGGCTTTACTAGCAGAGATAGAGATGTGGTGATCACCCCACTCTACTCGCTGCTTGTCAGGCAGCACCTGGAGTCCTGTCTTGAGTTCTGGTCCCCACAATTCAAGAAAGATGCAGACAGAGTGGAGACTAAAGAAGGGCCATGAAGATGATCACAGAGCTGGAGACTTTCACTTGTGCTGGGTGCTCCTCTGCCACACTGCAAAATCTGGTTCAGTGTGTCTGATGATGACTGGCTGGTTTTTTGGGGTTTTTTTACTAAAATGTGAGATGTGAAATATGACGTCCTGACTCACTGGGTGTGAAAGACTTGAAGAAGTTAGAGTGCATCTTGGAAATAATTTATGAAAAAGTGCTTTCCAGATTTGTGTCATGCTTCATCTCCTGCACATGAAAGGGTTTAACAAAGAGCCAAGTGACACAGGTGAGAGGTGCTGGAAATGCACTAAAAGTAGTTGCACAGGTCATTCTGTTTTCATGAAAGCAATAACCTCTCCCAGTCTATTCCTCTGGCCTCATCACTGAACCTCTGATGACAAGGTGTAGCCAAAATGAAGAAAGGAAGCAAAAACAGTTGTCAGGATATAACAGGTTGCACTCAAACAATTGCAGAAATTATGGAACTGGCAAGGTATCTCCTGTCCCCAGCCAAGAAGGATAGCCAGAATCACACAGCTGGTGAGCTGGATCTGTACTCCAAGTGCATTCACCAAGATGAGTGATAAAAATCTTCAACTCTGGATAACCAGGACTAATTTCTGGTTAGTCTGAAGAGGGATAATCTCTACAACACTCTCTCATCCCAGAGTTATGAACAACATGTATAGCAAGTTACTTACTCAAAATTATATCCTAATTCTTCTAGCAGAACAATACCACTACTTTAAAATAATCAAGGAAAAATATTACTGAGAATAAGGTGGAAAAATAGGAGTGACATTCAGTACAAAAATTTTGCATTATCTTCTCTCTACAACTTCGCAATCTGCCAAATCTCATTTCTTTCTTACAAATGGGGATTTCTAATATTTTACCTTTTTACTCATATTTTGACATCCTTCTGGAGACTTTGCAATGACATAATGAGGTGAGCCAAAGATGACAAAGAGGAGGAGGGGAATACTGCAAGGCAAATTATGAGCTAAAAACCAGTAAAGGAGCTAAATGACCTCCCACTAGTTTCTGACATCACTGGGCAATATTTAAGGATGTTATGAACAGAAGTTAACAAACAAGCCACTTGGTATTATTCCAGCATGTGCCATTCATGCTATATGATGAGAAATAGGGGAGTCATACTTGTCAGACTACTAGAAGATCCTCCCTGTCCATACTCAATGTGGAGAAAAGCCCAAGCTAAGCCTGCCTGAATTCCTCCTGTAGCCTTCCCAGTTCTCTTAAATGGGCACAAAACTTTTGTTTATCTTTCTGAACACTGGAGTTTTTCTAAGCTTGATTCTGAAGAGAAGGAAAGACATTTTCTCAAGGTTTCATGCAATAAAGATTGGGCCAGACACATAATTTGAGCAATTGGAGACTTGTTTGCTCCTCGAAGTTGTTTGCCCACTTTATCTTTGCAGTTTGGTGGAGATTTGCCACCTCTTGAGAACTGGAAAGTGTATCTTCCATCATGCAATTTCTACACCATGGAATTAAAAAATCACCCAGAAGTTTAATTGATTCTTGCCACTTCACAGCCATCTTTCTTCAACAGGGACCTCCTTTGATCTCCAGCTTGTCTTTTCTGGCTCATGAAACATTACATCTTGTGGAAAATTATCCTAATCTGACAACAGCTGTTTGGCTTTCATTAAAATATTTTATGGGTTTGGAGCAACCATTTTTTACATGAAGCCATATTCTGCTTGACCTGGCTTATTTTTCAGAATTAATGGTATTTGCATGAGGCAGTGGAAATTCTGAAAAACTTGGTCATTTCTTTGCATCATTTTGAAAGGGACTGACTTTTTGGAGAGACTTTGCTTTCTGCTACATCTGTGTAGGAATGGACTGACACATTCAGTTAATGCTTTGCAATGAATCAAATGATCATTCACAACCAAGCACCAGAAAAAACATTTGTGGATCTGAGACCTATGTTCTTGGAACTTAAGTATACATCTCATTCAACCAGCTGTGAAACAAACCATGTTTTTCTGAAAGTGTGGCACCCTCACTCCATTTGCTTTATAATACCCTTTGCAGATAGTAACATCAGTCTGGGGAAGAGGAGGCTCAGAGGAGACCTCATCACTCTCTACAACTCCCTGAAAGGAGGGGGTAGCCAGGGGGGGGTTGGGCTCTTTTCCCAGGCAACTCTCAGCAAGACAAGAGGGCACGGTCTCAAGTTGTGCCAGGGGAAGTTTAGGTTGGACATTAGAAAGAATTTCTTTACTGAGAGGGTGATCAGGCATTGGAACGTCCCTGGAGATATTTAAAAAGAGACTGGATGTGGCACTCAGTGCCATGGTTTGGTAACCACAGTGGCAGTGGATCAAGGGTTGGACTTGATGATCTCAGAGGTCCTTTCCAAACCAGCTGAATCTGTGGTTCTATGATCACAGAATCCTAGAATGTCAGGTTGGAAGGGACCTCAAGGATCATATGGTCCAAGCCTTCTCATACTACATTTTATGCAAAGCATAGAGACAAATGTCCAGGCAGGGCATCCCAAGTTTGTGTCAGGGGATATGGATGCCTTGCTCTGTGGCAAGCCACTGCCAGTCACCCTGGTTCTGGTGTCCCTGATTTTGTCCTGGAGCTGTACTGAGACCTAGCAGTTCCTCTCCAGACAGCTTAGGCTTCCTGCACTGGCAGAGATGAAGCAGGGGAGGCAAGTGGACATGGTAGGGGATGGTGAGGTTGAATGCAAACACAGGATAGATGTGAGCCTGAGACAAAGGGCACTTCATATCTCAGAGGGATGTTGAAATTGAAGGAGCAAGTATATCAGAATATGAGACCTTCTGAGGTGAAGTTACCCATACACAGTCCTAGCCCACCAGTAATACCAAACTGGACGAGGATCAAGTTAGGAAAGATATGGCTTGTGGCTCAAGAAGGCAATATACTGAGAAATTTAGCTGTCCTTCCCGAAGAAACTTGCATCTTCATAGAATCATAGAATCACAGAATTGGCTGGGTTGGAAGGGACCTCAGAGATCATCAAGTCCAACCCTTGATCCACTCCCGCTGCAGTTCCCAGCCCATGGCACTGAGTGCCACATCCAGTCTCTTTTTAAATATCTCCAGGGATGGAGAATCCACCACTTCCCTGGGCAGCCCATTCCAATGTCTGATCACCCTCTCAGTAAAGAAATTCTTTCTAATGTCCAACCTAAACCTCCCCTGGCACAACTTGAGACCGTGCCCTCTTGTCTTGCTGAGAGTTGTCTGGGAAAAGAGACCAACCCCCCCCTGGCTACCCCCTCCTTTCAGGGAGTTGTAGAGAACAATGAGGTCTCCCCTGAGCCTCCTCTTCTCCAGGCTGAACACCCCCAGCTCCCTCAGCCTCTCCTCGTAGGATCTGTGCTCGAGTCCCTTCACCAGCCTGGTTGCCCTCCTTTGGACCTGCTCCAGGGCCTCAATATCCTTCCTGAACTGAGGGACCCAGAACTTCCATCCTCTCACACCTCCCAGAGCTCCACTAATCCCTCTGTATCACCTTCTGTCTCTCTGAAAGCCTCCTGACACGTGGCAGCACCCTCCCATTGAACCACTGCCACTTTGGATTTTGCTGCTGTCACTGGTGGGCCCTGCACTCTCTCTTCCATTTCCCATTGTCAGCTCCAAGCCAGCCAGAAGCATGTTCTGCTGTGGATCACAGAGCATGGGAAGCTCTCCAAAGCCCAGGGACCCAGGACAGGGGAGAGAATTAAGGGGAGAGGAGTTAACTTTAGATGAGACCAATCACAATTCTAAGAACAAGCATTTGTAGTACTTCCAACTCTTACCCAAATACTCTATGCAAACTGGGCCAGCAGTCCTTGAAGAGCAATTGAATTTAATTGGAGATCCATTTGCCACTGTCTGTCCCCTACTTGATGCCAAGTCACTGTGCATTATGTGCCCTGGAAATGCATGAAGAAAAGTTTGTTCCAAAATGAAGAAAAGGAGAAGGTAAATAAAGCAAAATAGTTGACACTGTGAGTGCCATTAACATTTACCAGTGGAAAAAAGCTTTTCACGGAACTTTGACTTGATGCTCTCTTGTTTCTGTGGTGGTGGTTTTCATCATGGAAATACAGAGTAAGACAATATCTATAGGATTCCTAACTGGAGCAGATACTAGCTTTGAAACTAAAAATAGGCCACATTCGTTTTTCCTAAAAAATTGCAAAAATCTCTTCAAGGAACATAAGACAGCTTTCAAGCCAAAAAAAAAAAAAAAAAAAAAAAATTTCCAAACAGAAGAGGCTTTTTATCTCTCTCCTGAAAACTCAGACTCCCAACTCAGAAGCTTTTGAACTGATTTGGTCTTTAATAGTATTTGAAACCCTATCATTTTGATGGTGCTCCAAACTCAGTTCCTGGTGTTTACAGACCATAGCTTGAGATTTCAAAACCAAATCATTGCTCCCATAAGGCTTCTTCTCATTCCTAGCAATCAGATTGCACTTGGAGATACTGTAGCACTACATTCCAGCATGTCCTGCCATCATTATCCTGCAGTATAGCAATCTCCAACTATGCCATGATTTCACTGCATTTATGGGAGTGTGTCCAGACATCAGCATTGTGACCAGACACTTGCTTATAAAATCTTGCTTTCAAATCTTTTAAAATATTTTAAAAGATTTGAACAGTTTTTCACAGTGCAAATCACATTCAGTCCTTTTTGGTTTTTTGATATTCACAAAAACTTTAGGGAAATAACCACCCTTTCTTGCATGGTTGAGCTTCATGGCTGGACAGGAAATTTATGTCTTCTTCCAAATATGTCTTTGACAAGGAGCTAAATGTGGCTGGTCATTAAAATAACTTCTGTGCTGTACTTTTCAAACTGCAGGCCCATTTTCCCAAGTAGGAAAAAAGAAAGCAAATGCTACCTGTCTTTTACCAAAGAACATCTTTGAAACAGTATAATTGGGCCACAAGCAGAGGGTCACATTTGTGGAAGGAGTGACATCTGTGACACAAAGTAGTGCTTCCACAAAGGGATGCTGACTTTCCTCATCTAACCTTTGCACCCCTCTTGTCACAGTAATTGATGCAAATGCAGAAAATTGCATGTAGAGAACTTTTCCATCTGCTTTTCCATTTTGTAATGAATCCACCTTCAAAGGCCCAGTTTGTGAAATGACTGTAAGGTGTGTGCTCTCTGGGAAAAAATCATGCTAATAATTTTCAGTGCCAAAACATATGTGACATGGCATGACTTTTTTAAGAATATTTGAATTAGTATGCAGGCCAATAACCTTCCTTTCCTGTAATAACACAACATTCTTTTGAAGATTCTTTTAATCCTTATGGGAAACCATGTAACTGTGGTAGTTTTAAATCAAGATGTTAGAAGCATTTTCTCCTTTCACAACAAGAGAGACTGTGATGAGTGTAACACCAGAGAGCAATGTTATTTATGTGATAGGTTCTCACCCAGTAATTGGTTCATCCTGCAGATTTGGAGAGCTTGGGTTGTCCTCACTGATGCTAAGACCCCCCAGCAGATCCCTCCAGATTTTCCTTACTCATCTTCCTTCAGGCAGGCTAGAAAGTGTGTTAAACCAGAAAGGGACTAAAATGAACAAACAAAACCACCCCAGATTTCCATGTGAACTCCAGTATTCCCAAGCATCATCTCGAATATGTTCAGGCAAACGTGAGCCAAATTTTTTCAGTCCTGTTTGTTGAGGCAGGAAAGAAAAAAAGGGGAAAAAAAATCCTTCTTTCCTGACAGATTCAGTCCAGTGTTGTTATAAATTCTCTGTGTACCTAGATCCTGTTTCAGCTGGCAGATAAGCAGAGGGACTGGTATGTCAGCTGGCAGATTGTGTAACCTCATGCTACAAGGTTCTTATATCCTGTTGCCTAAAGTAAAAATTAACTATTTTTTCCTCAAAAGGGAGACTTAATTGAAGGAATAATACATCAAGACTGACTGCACATTACACTGATAAGCAAATCAATTTCTGTTCACTCACAGCGGTGCTTTTGATATCTCTGCTGAGGCTTCAATGGTCTTAAAAATGCTTTCCAGAATTCTCAGGATGAAGGATGTGCTTGGCTATTATATTCAAGCAGGCAATATAATTATCTAGAAAGGGATTCAGCTTTTCTATGCAGAAAAGAAAGTGTCTTTTGGTGCTGAGTCAGGTCATGAAGCAAAGTGCCCCAGTAGATAATGACCATTGCAACCCTGGCACATGCTCCTACCAGACAAAGCAGTTTGCTTTGACTCTTGTCATCTCTATGCATATAACCACATGTAAATATATGCTTATTTTTATTTTAAAATTACTTTTGGAACAAGACATGTCACTGCATTCATTTCCATTCCCCCAGTGTGGAAAGGAAGACAGAACAAACAACACACGAGAGATGTTGTTCGTATTGCATCAAGTGCTGTTGAAAGACATTCAGATACTAAGTGGCAATACCTATAAAAATCTCAATAGAATAAATTTCCTAACAGATCTCACATGCAAAACATGGTCTAACAAGAAAGGTTCCTTCTCATGTGTTGCTTGGTCCCCCCAACTCAGGGCAGGGAGTAAGCTGACCTCTTCTTGCCAGCTCCCAGTAAAACCAGTATGGCTGATCCTCTTTCCACTGAATTAAGGCCATAAAAAACACCATTAATTCACCTGTTCCAAACACTGCTCCTGAAGAAGCAAAACCAGTATCATCTAGAACAGCTGAATTTTTCTTTAAGAATCTTTTAACACATTGATGAGCAGCCCTTCAAATAGCCATTGTAGATAAAATTTAGTGCTGGTAGATACACAGCAGCAGTCTGGAAGCAGTAGATTAATATTCTTGCTGTGCTATTTGACTTTCTTGGGGTTTTTTTTAATTGGAATTTACTTTTTAATGAGGAGATGTTTACGACTGAGTCAAGTGAGAATGGATGCACACAAAAGCACAGCCATAATTCTCTCCTGCTAGCCCGGTTTCTTGGAACAGTTAATCACCTTTTCTAAAATCACCTTTTCTCATTGTATCTCACAAAATTATTATTCTTTCCAAAACTGTCTTTCCATCCTGAAAGAAACTCTGGGAGCTTTGTTAAGTTTCACGCTACAGGTTTGTACAGCTGAGGCCAGAAGGCTCCCAGGAGTGGCAAAAGCCTTGAAGTGATGCTGCCAAGTCTCCCCCATCCCCCCCCCCCCAAAAAAAAAAAAAAAAAAAAAGGTTTTACTGCTGCTGCTTGTGGAAACAGAATTGCAAGGAGGGAAGAGCTACCAACCAGAGGTGATTTTTGTCTGAAAATTATGAAATTTGGGGTTGCCTGTGTCTTAGAGGAGACTTCAACCAACCCTGACATGATTTTGTGGGATCTTTGGCTGCTGATTGTTGTGAGTTCAAAATCTTGTAAATCCAGACCTCTATCCTGAAACCTTGCAGACTGCAGACCAGACTGAATACATGCTAGAAGCCAAGGGCAGTAGAAACAGGGAAACTTTTCAGGACAGACAGAAGAAATTTAAAGCAATTTTAAATGTTTAGTCAAGACTGAAGCTAAACAATCTTTAAAAATTTCAAGATAAAAAAGCTGTCCTTTCATTTCAGATGAGCTCAGCAGATTTTCTCAGATTCTCTCTTTTCCCAGATGAAATAGTTTGTCCTTAAAAGATTTTCACTCAATATTGGTGATGTTTCTAAGTACATCGCTGTCATTGACAAAACTGAAATTTCTCAGCTTCAGCTTGGATATATCCTTTGATTTTTGCATATTCTACCTCAGAATACCTAACATCTATAACTTTCATGAAATGCAATGACCCAGAAAGAGAAGAAGAGAGGAGCCAAAACTGTATTTGATTATTTTCTGTATCCTTCATAACACTCAAAGCAAGTTGATATTATTTATGATAACATCCTACTTGGATTTGATTAGTGTATGCAGAACATCATATTGGATGCTAGGCAGGTTTTCTAGTGCTACAGATGATAGAACTTGTTTGGAACATATGCAAAAAACAGCTCTTTATTTTATTTGGGAGCAGGAACTTGTTTTAAAGCAAATCTCATCAGACAGCAGTCTCAGAATGCATGGAATAGATGCCTTGTGGATGAAACTAAGTGGTACCTAATGATACACAGTTCTATCTACAGGATGGCCAGGTTGTGGAAGGACATTAGAGCTGAGTCTTCTCCACCAAAGAAAAACCCAAAACTTTCTACCTAAACTTTCAAAACTTTCTTTGACCACTGTGTCATCAGGTTCAACCATTTATTGTATATTCCCCACTTGTTGTGTCACACATGTGTAAATGACTGCCAACAGGGGACTTATGAGCATAAAAGAATAAGGGGAAATCTTGCTATAAATAACAAGAAATGCAGAATTTTTTCACAGGTATGTTTTGATACTTATGCTTGTAGTCTTTGAACCCACACAACACAGTCATATTCTTAGTCCTGCTTGTGGGACCATTCCATGAAGACCAGTGCTGATTTAGGGACACATTTTAAATTAAAAATGATTGGAGGCTGGGAAGGCACTCAGGGGAGGCCAGACATGGTGCACTGTCCATACAGTTTCCTCTAAGCATTTTCTTTTGTCTTCTGTCCAAAATAGGATACTGGGTCTGACCCAGATTAACCAGTCATGTTACAGGAGTTCTCAACAAACTGCACACTACATCACCCCAGGCTGGTCAGTCTACTCCTTGTATCATCATTGCTGCCTCTTTCACCCACAAATGGCATTAAAATCTCTGATTCCCTCAGACTCTCAATTTTTTATATATCTAGTGGAACATGCCTTGAACCTGAGGCTGTCATTTCATTGCTGATTTTGAAAGTTTACAGTCCAAATCACTCTTTATTGTCTGGTATATTTCTGTCTTTAAAGGACCTACCACCTTCAACATCCAGGACTTTCTCCTTCTGGTAGGGTAGAAAGAGAGTAAGCAAATGAAATTATCCATCATATTTTTTTTTTTTCCACCCCAGGCATGTTTCTGTGCATTTTCATCACATTTACCATTTCAGCTGATCAATCTTAGCCTGCAGGAGTGAGCATTTACCCTATAAAGAAAATGGATGAAAATGAGGCACAGCTCATGTGCATTTCAACAGAGGTGTTTGCCCACAGATACTTTGCCTCTGGATTTCAAATAAATATTCCCCATGAAGTTCCCTGTCCTCCTTTTCTTAAACACATTTTGTCACCTCTGAAGCATCTTTGCCCTGCTGTCTCCTAGCATGATCTATGCTACCATACAGTGGCTGAGACCCTGGCCAGTGTCCAAAATTTTACATCTGTAGTTCAGGCACTTCAATGAATCAAAAGCATGATAACTTTCAGAGAGAAAATAGGAATTCACTCAGTAAATTAATTTCAGTGGGTCGATAAGGGAAGATGTGTCTTTTTCAAGAAGCTGCAGGCGATGAGTTTTCTTGGTCTATTTTACTGTAAACCTGCATGTTTCTTATATCTATACTTTATTATTTTGGTCGTCCTAGGATTATAAAACTAATGTTTAATTTTTGGCAAAATACCTGTAGTAACTGTTAAGCAAGTCATGTATTTTTTAAAGGATGAAGAGATAAGGAGTCACTCCAAAGCAAAGAAAATGAGTTTGTTAAACAAAAAATGTGTTAACTGTTGCCATATTCACCTACCTGTGTGACTGATCTTCAAGATAGTTTGTATGAATTCCTCTGCACCTCCAGAAATGCTCTTTCTTTCAAATATAGAAGATATTCCTAAACTCAGTCATAACAATATATGATAATCATATTCTCTATGAAAACAGTTACTTCACTGAGGTCAAGTTTCCCCTAAACCTAATGGCAGTCTTGCTTTGGTAGCCATAATTAGTCTAGAAGCTGCTAAAGGGTGAAAGGTGTTCGAACACACATTCATCCAGACTTACAAGGAATAGACCTATTAATATTATAGTTTGTTCAAAGATAACTCTTGAGCAAAAGACAAAAATATAACAAAATACTTGTTCTCAGTCAATTATTTATTTTTCTGCTCATTTTAGTGTGAGGAAATCGGTAGAACTTGTTCAAAAGGAAACAAGGCTCAACACTAAAAGAGAATCAAACAAAAAAGTAATGTTTTGTGAGGAAATTCTCTCCAGGAGATTTAGAAAAGAAACTTCCAAAAGTTACAATCTGAAAATTTTATATTTTTAAACACCAAAACTCTGTGACTGAGTTACGATACTATTAACACACCTCTTCAAAAGGCTTCTGGTGCTGCAGCAGGAGGGATTTTTCTGCATACTCCTTTCAGACCCAAAGTTATCCCATTCCTTTTCTCTTTGGAAACTCCATCCCTGGGCTTCCCTGGAAACCCACTGCCTATAGGGACTTGGTTACAGAGAGCAACCCACAGCAGAAACCTTTGTTCCAGCTCACACGGCCTCTCCCGACACACCATGGAGGGACCTTCGGTGTATAAAACACCTCCCCTTCACCTCTATCCTCAAACCAGACTGCAGTTTCCAAGGGGCTAGAAGATTTTTTTTCCAAAACTGAGACGTTGCAGAAAAGGAGGTCCCCTGGTTGGACCTCCAAGGGGTACTGTTTGCCCCCTCTTCACAGCAACCATGATTTTCACTTTCTTTAGCAAACTCTCGCTGATCAATACCTGGAGGCTCTGACTAGAGGCAATATGAGCACAGAAAGCAGACTTGGAAAAAGCTTTCAGGTTTCTGAGATAATCAATCAGAATAGACAGCTTTGGGCCACAAAGATAAGATTAAAGTTGCACAACAAAGTGAATAGGTAAGGGCAAAGTGATTTATGCATCCCCCACAAATAACTCACTCCATCCCCATGTGGAAGTGCAAGTCAAGCCCTTTCTTTCCCTGCTTTTTTCAGTTCCCACTGACTTCAATATCCAAAATCCCCATGAATGTTCACTGTCCCAGTGGTGCTTCTCAAGATAATTCAGTGAAGCAGTGGATTTGCCCCTTGTTTATAGCAGCAGAGGAGCCCAGCCACAGTGCACTGAGCCATGAACTTGGGTTATTAGACCTATACAGTGTCAGTATTTTGGATGGGACCTTCAGGTGCTTAAAGCCAAGTGTGTATTTAAATGATTCACTGAACTGCCACCCCCCTGCCAGTGAGCATGCACACAGCAGGGCAAGGATGCCCCTAAAATTCTTACAGCATGGATGTTCTACATCCTCAATGACTCTGTGGAGGGAAATGTTCATATATCTATTTTTCTTATTGTAACTGCAGTGAGGGCTATACTTGAATCACAAGTGTTTGCATGTCTACAGAACACCTTGGTGACATGAACAAATGAGGAGAACAGAAACCAGGGAGGAAAGAACTGTTGCTGTGCTCACATGCTCAGGCATCTCTAAGACCATACCAGAAGAGCTGGGAGGGGAAATTGTATGCAAAATGATTGCATCTCTGCCTTGCTCAAAGCTGTTTCTGTTACTCAAGGCAGATTCATTTCCCATTCTGCAACATTTACAATTCTCCTGTGGCATTTCCTGTTCTGAGGTATTTTTACCCAAGTTTTATCAATATCATGTCAAGGAGAATGGTAAACAAAACTTATCACTGAGCTCTACAGAATTTTGTGTTTCACTTGAAGACTTTTTATGAGGGGAGTATTTTTTTCATGCTAAAAATATAAGATCAATTCTAATAAAAAGTTTAATAAAAGGACTGCATGGCATATAGTGGCTACATATTTGATCTGAATGTGCAAAAACATGCAACAAAGAAGATAATTTTATTGTAAGCTGCCTTTTATCTATGAGAAGGAAAAAATAAACATTAAAGTACTCCTCATTTAGGTTTTGGTAGCTGAAAATAAGATATTTTAATCTCAACTAGTCATCCCACCTGGAGTACTCTGTCCAGTTCTGGAGTCCCCAGCATAAGAAGTACATGGAGCTCCTGGAACGTGTCAAGAGGAGAGTCACTAAAATAAACAGAGGGCTGGAGCACCTCCCTTATGAAGACAGGCTAAAGAAGTTGGGGTTTTTCAGCCTGGAGAAAAGAAGGCTCTGAGGTGACTTTATAGCAACCTTCCAATATCTGAAGGGGGCTTAAAAGAAAGCTGGTGTAGGGGTTTTTGCACAGATATGTAGTGAGAGGACAAGGGGAAATGGTTTCAAACTTGAAAAGGGGAGATTTAGGTTGGACATTAGCAAGAAATTCTTTAATTTGCAGGTGGTGAGACACTGGCACAGGTTGCCCAAGGAAGTTGTGGCTGCCCCCTCCCTGGAAGTGTTCAAGGCCAGGTTGGATGGGGCTTTGAGCAACCTGGTCTGGTGGGAGGTGTCCCTGCCCATGCAGGGGGTTGGAATTAGATGATCTTTAAGGTCCCTTCCAATTCAAACCATTCTGTGATTCTATAATTCTATGATTCTATGGTACCTGGCTCCCTGGAAGTGATGGAAAAAAAGAGGCATCTCCATAAGACTGAGCCACCTCATGCCAAGGTATGTATTGTTATGTATGTCCCAAGCCAAACACCTTCTCTCACATGCAAACCTGAGGATAAGATAGCTCAGCCTGGGGAGAGCCTACCTCTCTCCTTTGGGAATAGAGAGAAATTACAAGGTAGATTCTATTTAAGAGAAATTTTCATGCTTTTGAAATCAGTTTTCTTCCATTTGCCATGTCAAATTCCTTTATCACAGAGATCAGCCCAATCTCATTTAAGATCATCTGAGTCAGATGAGTGTTTCAGGATACTCCTAAAAAATTAAGGAAGTGCAGTTCCTATTTCAGTCACCCTTTTTGAAGCACTTGTACATAGATGGTAGGTGGGAGCAAGACCCTGACTCTGTAACTCTTGCCAAAGAACAACTACAGGGAGCACCAAAAAGCCACCAAGGAGGCTGCTGGCACACATGGCCTTGCACTGCAGTTGTACAGGTTTCTGAGGAACACCTGGATAATGTCCTGCTTCCCACTGAGCATCAACATACCCTGGAGAACCACCCTGGTTATTTCCACTGGGTTTGTTTGGTTATGCCAATATCTGCTCCCAAAATCTGGATGAATGTTGGTGGCTTAACCCCAGCCAGCAGATAAACATCACACAGAGCTGACACAGCCCGTGGGATGGGGGAGAGAATTGGAAGAGTAAAAGTGAGAAAATTCATGGGCTGGGATAAAGACACTTCAGTAGGTAAAGCAAAAGCCACACATAAGCAAAGCAAACCAAGGAATTCATTTCCTACTCCCCATCACCAGGCAGGTGCCCAGACATCCCCAGGAAAGCCCAGGAAAACCACATGTAATGGTTACTTAAGAAGACAAATTCTATCACTCTGAACACATCTCCCCATGTCCTTCTTCTTCCCCCAGCTTTCTATGCTGAACATGACACCATGTGGTGAGTGGGGGTGTCCTGGTGTGCATCCTCCCAGCTTCTTCTGCACCCACACACCAGCAAAACTTGGGGTTCTTGAGCAACAAGGTGAAACATCAGCCAAGATTCTTATACCAAATCCCATACTAAAGCCAAAATGTAGGGCTATGGCAGCTACTAGAAAATTAGCTCTCTTTGGGACATCCCAAATAGACAAAGCCATCCCAGGCAGAACCAGGACAATGACTTATTTGGGGATTAAAATATGCAGTTAGAGTCCTAATTGCAATCACCTGACTTAGAAGAAAATCCAGTATGGATTGTAGCATTTTATTTGTTCATAGAGGGTAATGATTTTCCTGGTGGTTTGTGGAGGTTAGAAATTCAGTGCAAGAGTGTGTCTCCAGGACAGAGGCTTTTTAGGCTGAGTCTGTAACACAAAAGTGGAAAATGTGAAAATGTAGAGATAAGTGGCAGACAAGGGAGACAAGAGGTAGTGAGTGTCCTTAAAACTTCAAGGTCAATAAATAAAGCAAATGCAAATATCAGAAAGGATGTTCAAATATTAATGTGCAGCATTATCTTGTTTGTAACTATTATATGTGATATTTAAACCAGCATGAAGATTGAAAAGTTCACAGGCACCAGCCCATTTGAATATATTTTGCTAAATTTAAATTATTTTACTCTTAACAACTTTCTTTTTAAAGGATGTAAAATACCATTGACCTGAATGTAGAAACTCTTTCATTTAATTCATTTTAATCGTGTTTTCTGCTACTGAAAGAAATAGGATTATGAGAACTGGCAATGCATGGACAAAAATTTTCAAAACAAAATACAATTACCAGAAAGATTTAGCCTGGCAAATGTAATATTTGTCCTGAAGATTTCTACATGGAAGGAAAAAAAATCTCTTTTACCATTTTTTTCTATAATGCAGGAATACATAAAAGTAGACATAAACATTATGTAGCAATTTTTGTACTCACTACTCTAAAAGGTTTGCTGTGGTTCACCCAGAAATTACAGAACTGTTTCATTAAACTGAGTGCTTGTGTTATGCTGGAGGGCTCAACTTCCCTTAGTTTTATGTATTTCACATTTATCACATCACCGGGTGCAGTTTTACCCCAGGCACTGCTAAACAATCCATAAACTTCAGATGTAAAAGTTCAGGACAGACTTGCCTTAGACTTCATCCCCTAAAATGTAAATCTGGATCTGTTTTCATAATTTTTGACAATTCTTGCCAGCAAGGGAAAGACACTGGCAGAACTAAGCACTGGTTTGCTCTACAAATGCTAGGACCATCTTTAAACATTATAAATTGTTTAATGGTAAAAATATTGAAATTGTGATCTGAACAGTCTTCTAAAAATCTTCAGACTGACAGAAATCTGAGGAAAAAACCCTGATGTTCCCTGCTTATCCCAGCACTGATGTGGATTTCAGGCCTAACCCAGGCCATGAAGCTTTCCAGGTTTTTATGGAACAGCTTTCATCAGCTGCAGTTTTCACAATTCAAGATTTGCATCATATTCACAGCCAAGTTCATCTACACTTGCTCTTCCTACCTTAAACCCAGAGGATGACATTAAGTGGCCTTCTTGAACCCAGCAGTTCATGAGTTTACTCACTTATTGTAATTAAATTATGAAGCACTTTGGCTGGAATCATTCAAGTTTCCACCAGGGAGCAGAGATTCGTTGGCTTGGCTTGAATATGACAAGGTGAAACCTGGGCTGCACTCTCTTTGCCAGTAAATTGGGGGGTTTTTTTTTGTATTTTTTGAAATGAGGTGCCTGTGGAATAGGAAAGGGCACATCAAGGATCCATTCTCCCTGGTTAGACCCAAGGGTCCTGTCCCTTTCTGAGTCTTCTCAGGGCTGTGCAGACCCCAAAGGCTCTGAGGTGTCCCACCAGCCTTCTGCTTGATGCTTGGCATGGGGCTCATGCACAGGGAGCAGAGAGGGCTCAGAACTCCTTGGGGCAGAGGGGGAGATGGACCTCCCCCTGTGAGTCTTGTAACTCCCAAGCTACGGAATTAAGGGGAGAAAAAAAGGACAGCACTTGAGGAATCTTGCTGCTTTTCCTGCATAGATAAGTCTGATCAGAAGTAGACAAGCAGGAAAGTTACACATGGATAACAGGAACATCTAGAGTTACACAACAACTGAATATTGGGGGTTGGTAGTGCAAGTTATCAATGAAGGATTTTAGATGCCTTTTTGATTTTATTTAAGCCATCCATACACGAGTGGGGTTCTTCTCAGTCCACTTGAGCTGTCTGCAGTTCATGCATGTAGCCTAACACACACCTAACATACACACACAAGTAAAGCATGAAGGGGATTGGAGAAATAAAAGGAAGTAACCAGGAGAAAAGTTAGAATATTTTAAGAACAATATTAAATTACATTCAATTAAAGCTCATTCCAGACTCCATGTCCACCCAGTGCCACTGACCACATTTACTGCCTTCAGGCTCCAGAGAGACCTTGTATCAGCCTTCCAGCACCAAGAAAGTTGGGGAGGGACTTTTTGCAAGGATGTGTAGTGATAGGACAAGGGGGAACAGTTTCAAACTGAAAGAGGGTAGATTTAGATTAGGAAGAAATTCTTCACTGCTGGTGAAACACTGGCACAGGTTGTACAGGGAAGCTGTGTTCAAGGCCAGGTTGGATGGGGCTTGGCACATCCTGGTCTAGTGAGAGGTGTCCCTGCCCATGCAGGAAGGCTGGAAGTAGATGATCTTTAAGGTCCCTTCCAACCCAAATGTTGGAATATGACTGATTATAAGATTCTTCTCACATTCCCATCCCTTCTGCAAGGAAAAAAATTGACTACCTGACTCTCACCTCAGCTAATCAAGGCTATGGGTCTCTAGGCTTTATGTATACGTCCTATCTGCAGACTCTCTTATCTCCTCTGGCAGGACCTGACCTTACACTGGCTGCCCATTTATGCCTTTCCTTTGCAGCACTTCCTTTGGTCATTATCTTTCCAGTCACAAGTTGCTCTGTGCCATGAGCTCTAAACCCATCAGCTCCACTAATGAAAGACACCCTTTGATATTTGTCTTACATGGTAGAAAAGTAACAGGCCAAATCTGCCCTTCCTCTGGTTTCAAACAAGTGTTGAATACAGCCACTGTCAGACCTAATCCCAGGTGTGAGTTGCAAATTGTTTGGCAGTACAGTGTAAATATCTACTTCTTGAGTGAGCTGTCTGTACAGACAGAGCCAATGAGGAGAAAAAGGAGGTGGTATTCCTAATTGTCAAAGTAGTCCAAATATTTCCAGAGAGGACCTGGAAATCTTTAAGCCAGGTAGTTTCATGAAAAGTTCTTCCCCTTCATAATTTCTTCAAAATATACCAAATGCAGCCAGTCTGGGAGAGCTGTGGCTGTACTGGAACCTCCAGTGAATCCAAATATAACTTCACCCCTTTCTTCACAAAGGGTTCTGAGAGGTTCAGACCACACACCAGTCCTGCAGTACATTCAGGGCTCACAAGGAGAGTGTCCTTGTGACTGGCCCTATCCTTTCAGGACAAGATTCTGCACACTTTGATTCTAGAAATGGGTAGATTACATGATCTCTGTGTTTTTTCACTGAAAAAAGGAAATGCAACATATTTAACTCTTTTCTGTGTACATCCATGTTGATGTTAAGGGATAAACACCATTGCTTTTACATCTGGGAGAAAACCAGAGAGTGTTTTGTGTCCTCAGAAGCTCTCACATTTTTCTCTGAAAACTTTGCAGTCTTTTTGTTCTAAGCAGAGGAAGGTATTGTCACTCCTGAGCCAGAAAACATGAGATTTCCTTCTCCAACATAGCCAGCAGCAAGTTTAAGAATCACAGCAGCTTCATGCCCAGCACAGTTGGTGAAACTTGGTTTCCCAGAGCTTTGCATCAGCTTTGGAGCTACCTCAGCTTCCTCTCGTGCCCCTCCATGGCACAGCTCCAGCACAACCCTTCTGTCAGGGTGGTGCTTTACAGAATCTAAGCCAGGTTAAGAGCAAAAGTTTAAATAAAATAACAGAAGCCTTGGGTGCTGCAGACTTGCCTTAGAGTTGATTTACTGGTGCTGCCTTGGGTCGCAGCTATGGCTACCTGGTACAACAAAACAAAGAAGACATTTGTTTATAGTCATAAAGCTGTTACCATTTATTTTTCATTTAATTCTCTGTGTTTTGAAATTCACAGTTGGAGTCCTACATCTGAGTTTCTGGAGGTCCTGGGGATTCCCAGACTACAGCAGATCTGTTCACGTCAAGGGGTTATCAGCACCATGCTGTGGACTCTGCTGGGATCCAGCTTCGACAGTTTATCAATATTGTCAGACTAAGGAAAAATACCCTCCTGTCCAGAATCCTTCCACTGGGGAAACTACAGGAGTCAATGCCTTAAATTAGCTGCTGTCTGCTTTCTCTTTAGAGGACGTGAATTTTTTGGAGGCTATTGCCTGCTCTACAGGGACCACTGCCAGGTCCTTTTCCATCAAGGGATGAATATTCACAGTAATATCCAGACTCTGCCTCTCTTTCCATGCCAGCTCGCTCCAATATTTTCAAAGTGTTCCTTTAATACAGGCTCTGCTATGTACTGTCCTCTGTTCCAACAGGGTGTCAGGACCAAAGAGCATGGCAAAGGACACCATCACATGTTGGCAACAAAGAAGTCCCAGCAGGATCCAGCTGCCTGACTCTGAAATACCCAAGCCAGAGCTTCCCTTTGTGTGTTCTCTGATAAGCTCTTTAGAAAGGAGCTGATAACCCATAGGGTACAACTGTCATGCATTTTCCTATGAGTTATCACCTTTTGTCATGTCTCTGGCATCAGCAATCCCAAGCATACATCCCAGTTCATGCAAAACATGTTTGAATGTCATGTTTCAACATTTTCCAGTGTGTTTTCTTGCTGCACAATTATAATGTGCAAACCACAAAAGCTTGGATAGGATTTTGTTAGTCCTTTGAAAGACTTTGAAGACCTCCTGGCTGCTACCCTGGTTTCTGAATGCTTTTCCACAAGGCATGCAAGCTTCTCTTTACTCCATTTCCATGGCTACCAATATTCTGCTGAATATTTTTCAGACCTGGCTGAGCCACGTATCTGACTTTGGAACCTCTGTATCCTATTTACTGCAAAATATGTAAAAAAATGCCTAGTGCAGACTGCCTTGTCATTCATCCTATTTTAGCCAATGGATAGACCTAAATTGGGTGTGGGAATTCACATCATGACCACTCTGGTTTGCAAAATATCAGCTGGTTTTTAGAAAAAACACACTTGCTTCAGATGGCAAGTGATGTTAAAATGTTTCTACGGGGATGTACCTACCACTCATACCCTTTATACTAACACTTATTTTGGCCGTGCTGCTTCCACTTCATGCTGTTCTTTCCATTCTGTTGTGCTGGTCCAAGTTGCTGACAGATGGATTTATATGTTTGTTCCAAAATTATCAGGAAGGTTGCCCCGTGACTTTTTCTTGTGGGAAAGTACGGAAGGCAGATGCCCACCAGGGTATTTTGGAAAAAACAGATGTAAAGTTGTGATCATAACATCATGGGATGGTTTGGGTTGCAAGAGATCTTAAAGATCACCTAGTTCCAACCCTCCAGCTTGGACAGGACCAGGTTTCTCAAATCCCCACCCAACCTGCTCTTGTGTTCAAGGAGGGGATCCTGCTCGGATAGGGGGGCTGGGCTAGGTGATCTGTAGAGGTCCCTTCCAACCTCTAACATTCTATGATTCTATCATATCCTTTTCTTCTTCCTTGATGCCACACAACCTTTTCACTGTTTCCTGCAGCTCAGCCACCTGCTGTAGGAAGGCCTCTACCTGGGCACTCCTTTTGTGGAAAGTTTTGCCACCTATGCAAGAAGTTTAGGCACTTCCCACAGCTCTGTGCCACTACCTCTCCCATCGAAAGCTCCATCCGGGTGGAGGCATCAGTCATCATCAGGGGGATGTGGTGCAGAACCCCCAGCCTGGGCTCTCCTCTGATTCCTCACCATTTTACCTTGCTGGGCAGATAGGATGAATGCCCTTGGCTGGTGCAGATGATCTTGGAGAAGGGCCCTCTGAAGGAGCTCCCTCCTCTGTACAAACTGACACTGATGTCCCCTGGAGGTGCTTTTTGTGGGAGTGGGGGATGAGCTGCCCTTTCCCAGCACTCTCTGGGCTTGTCCTCAGCTCAGGCTCAGTCCCTGTTCACCAGAGTGTTCATTAGCTGAACATCAGGGCAGACAGTGTCTCTTCAATAAGAGGAAACTGCTTTGAATAAACTGCTTTCCAGATTTCAGCTAAACCTGAACTTGTCATGCTGAACACCACCAGAGCTGCCAGCAGCCTGCATTGCTGTCTACTGAGCTGGCTGATCTGCCTGGAAGGATAAGGCCAAGTTTCATTTAGCTGATCCTCTTCTATGCTTCCCAAGTGATCTTAAAGGGAAGGAAGCAGATATTGATTCATATCCTTTAAGCATGGATTTGGAGGAAATCCCACAGAAGCTCAGGGCTATCATCACTCCTACCTAACATACATGGGCACCTGCTGGGTAATGATGACCTGTATGGTGTATGGTGAGCACCCAAAGCTCCACCTCTTGAACTCAGTACCCTATGTCTTATCTCCCATAGTTCACTGGCTGAGTAAAGGAAGAGCAAGGATAACTCCACAGGTGCCCAGATCCTCCCCAACTCATGCAGAGATGAAACCTGGATGACAAGCACCAAACTTGTTTCTGCTGTCTTAAAAAGAGGAAGTGTTATGGGATATTAGGTAATCATTCTGCTCTCTTCTAAGCTCCTGAACTGCCAGGAACAACACACAATGATCTCTGACACTTCTGATAAGCCAGAGGATTAGTAAAAGGCAAGGACAAAGCAAACTGCATTCAAATTACAATACTGAAAGGCTCCCAGTGGATGCTTGATGAAGACCTTGCTGAAATTTATATGACATAGACATATATTCCTGCTCAGCAAGAGATAATATCAAAGTAATAAATTAAAGATTCACTTCATAGTCTCCACTGCCTTGGCTAATAAGTTAAATCACTTTAAAGGTCTTTATTTGCAAATCCCATGACGGGCCTGATAAAGTTATCCTGCCCCTTTCCTTTCCACTGGGAGCTGTACCAGGCTTGAAAATTTGGTTTTGACAGAGAGGTTCCAGCTTGGTAGCTGCTGAAAAGGCTGTTCTGAACAATGAAAATCTCTCCTAGGAAACTATGTCACTTACACTCATCGTTGGGAGAATGTTTGAATTGCTGGTTAAAAAGAAAGTCTTCAGACTTCAGAGCTACATCTGAAATTAGAAGACAATGAAAAAAGTGAATTTTTCACCTTCATAAACTTTCTTTCCCACCACATTTCGAAACTCAGCATTTTTCCTCGATCTACAGATTCAGAAACAGATTCAAAACTGGGGGAGGGTGAACTCTTTCCATGTGTGTTTCACAGTGATTAAAGTTGTCCACAAATACTTTTCTTTTTTAAAGCAAGCGGGATGCTAAGAGGAGTGACAACATATTGTCTGTACTCAGAACAACAGCAAAAACAATAGCTGTAATACTTCATGCATGCTGTGTATCTGCAAAGCACTGCAATATAATCCATCATTGCTTTTATTGCCTCACCAGCAGTAAGAAATAACTTGCACTGTCATTTTTTTAGCAAGTGCAGGGGGGCTGCTTCTAGATTTCACTGCATAATTTAAATTAAATGTTAATTTTGCTGTTACAGGAAGTACTGAATGTGTTGAGTACAATAGTAAATTTTTGTGAAGAAAAAAAGTCTGTCTTCTGCTTCCAGTTATATTACCCAGTTGTCCCTTGTGTATATGAGGGAGAGACAAGCACGAACACAGGAAATGTAGAGCAGGACACATTTCTGTGAATTACTGTTTGGAAACCTCTTTCCATCTTAGATTCAGATGTTTTAGAAGTGAATACAACAATCATAAGATTCCAAAAGAAAGTGAGAATGGTCCATTTGAAACTAAATCGTTTGAGCTTCATTATACAGACAGTTTCTGAAGACAAGCAAATCAATCAGCAAGCTGGAAGAGAAGGGAAATTATTATTTTTTAAAAGGATGGAAAACACCTAGAAAAGAGAATGAAGATAAAACTGAAAGTATTCCAAATATATTTTTAAGGATATATTTCAAAATTGCTGTTTCCTGAGCAGATTGTTTGAAGATGAGGTAGAGAGGGAGATGAAACACTGAAAATGGAAATACAGGCATTTACTGTAAATGCAAATAAACTGAAGAGATGCTGAGAAAATACTTGCTAAAGGTTATTGGAAATTACTAATATTTCAACTGAGACTGGGAAAAACAGAAAAAATAGTTTACAGAATGGTTTCTCCAGTTCCTGACAGCTCAGACAACAGTGTCAGCAACTCTTGCACCTTTAAAAAAACATCCTAAACACTGGAACTGAGAAAGTTTATCTAGGAAAATGGTTCTACTTTGTAACTCAGTAGTAGATGTCCCAAAGCACCACTGTACAAACCAAAATCCACAGCAATGAAAGCTCAAACACTAAACCAACTCTAAGCCTACTTTCCAGGTTGTTTGTCCTCCTAAGCTCTGCTTTCCTTGCACAGGGGAGCATGAGCACATCTGTCCTGTGGGACAAGCAATCACAGGGACAAAGAGGAAGAAACAAGAAAGAATAATGACCCAAATTACATCAAATAACTTGAGTGAAAGGAAGGAAAGACAAGGGGGTGAAGGTAAAGGAGGACAATGCAACATTTGAAAATAATCTGTAAGAGCTTTTTAAAACACAAGCTGTTCTGCATGCTAAAATGTTTTCATTAATGTCAAAGATGCACTTAAAAGGCCAATATTTTCATTAGCATTCCTAATCTTTAGTTTTTAAAAATACAGCAACTCGCTGTTTAATTAATTGCTTTCAGGTTTATTCTCTTTCTCACTTGTCAGTTTTAACAGTTTAATTAAGACATTCCATGTTATTTCTCTGGGGGATAATTTCCTACTGCTGCCACAAGATTCCTGGTGTTTATTCTTGCTCATCCATTTCAGTACTCAGACATTTTCAGTACACACACACACTTCAGTACTCTCCTCAGCAGTGATATGTTTCTCAATATTCTGAAGAGTTTTCCTGTGTGCAGTCTTCTTATTTCAATAAATCTCTTTGACCCTAATGCAAGTGCAAGCAAGAAATTCAAGACAATCTCACAGAGTCTGCTGAACATGGTTTTTGATGGGATGGCAGGATTTCCTATTCAGCAGAAGATGGAAAAATTATAGTAAACTTGTGTGTCCTCACAACCTAAAAAAATTGTTTGAACTCAAAGTATCAAGGAGAGTAAACAGTACAGAAAATTTTAAGCTACACCTTGGAAAAGTATTTTTATCTGATGCTTTCTTTGCCTTGTGGTTTTGACACCATCTAAATGAAACACTGACTGGAGTTTGGGATATATGTAACTATCTTTGTCAACACAAACCCATAAAAATCTAGATTAAAGTAAGAAGAAATGCTTTTTTCAGTAAGCCTTGAAGTCTTACTTTATGTTGTACTGTCTGAGCTCACTTATATTTGATATTATTATAATATGTATTCGCATAGTCATTTGTCCATCAAATTGATTCACAATACAGAAAATAATAATCAAGTGATAATTTCATTACAAGTGATAATATGAAAAAATTCCCTGTCAAGGAACCAAGCCAAAGTCTCCATATTGGTAAAGCTATTCTGTCATCAGTGGACACCAAACTCAACTCCTAATTTTTTGGTTTGCAGAAAAACCTATGGCCAGTGGGAAAAAGAGCAGGTCTAGCCCTGAAAGTGACTTTCTTTTAAGACTTTTGAATGTAATGTTTATACCAAAACCCACCAAAACTCACCTATTGATTAAAATGTACCAAGACAACTCAGTCCTAGTCATACATACCAGAAAAGGGCACAAAGAAAGGACCCTACAATCATAAGGATTGAAAGGGAATATCCAGTGACTTGGCTGGCCAAATGTTCTCCTGCTCTCAAATAAAATATACAGTAGAAGCTAAAACGAAACAAGTTCATATTTTGTACCCAAAAATCTAGAGTACATGCAAAGAGATTTTATGGCTATTCACAGACCACCTCAAAGAAAAGGAATTATAAGAGAACTCACTTCTATCCACTTCTACCTTCCAGGCAATGATGTTAAGACATCTCAGATTTAGGAACATGCATCACTTCAGCCCCAAACCTGATTTTCTCTGCTGCCTGTCAACAACATTCACAAGTCACCCCTGACCCAACCTGTAAGGCTGTTACACCCCAAGGGACTGAACTTTGGCTTGGTCTCAATCTTAATGACCCCAAGTTCTGGCATCATTTTGAACAAGAATTTGTCAGACTCCCAGGCAGCAGCAAGGACGACTGCACCAGGATTAGTGCAAGGCAGGACTGCAGTCATCACCATCAGATAATAGCCTCAGGCTTTGAAAACCTTAAAATCAACTGCCTGCCACTACCACCTGTGAACTGTTGGTTACTTTCCTGATTATTAGGAATCCTGGGTACCCTCAGGTATCTGGCACTGCATATCTGGTAATGAAGCCTCCTGAAAGGAAATGAAAACTTGCTCTACATTCTCATAAAGACAAAAGGTAGGAGGTGATGCAGTTCAGGACAGGATGTAAACCAATGCCAAGTAAAGAATATATTTCAATTTGCATGCGTTCCTGCCAGCAACTGGCAGTGCCAGTTGTCAGTGGATGAAACTTTTTGTTTTAATCCTGAGTACCTATAGCTGTGGATGTTCGCAAGAGTTGCTTTCTATGATAAAAAATTACTTCCACACAGCCCAATTCCCGTCCCTTAATTTAAAACCCGAGCAAGAACACTGTCCCAGTTAAAACATAAAATTTCCATAGACAAAGCAATTGCTTTCTTCTCAGAGACTGTGACAGCCTTGAGACAGACAAGAACAGTGCACATTGATACCTTTGTGCAGCCAGACATTCCAGACACCAGGTACCATGGGACATTATGCACCAAGGTCTTCATTTGCCAGTACTTTCTCCTCCTCAGCCCATCAACCCCCGTGGAATAAAAAGTCTGTTATCATACCTTTAAAAATCTCCTTCCAAGAGAGTCTCACTGCCATGAGGCAGTCCTAATAAACAAAACTGTTCAAAAATGGGGCTGGGTGAGGTTTTCTAAGTCGTGTTACTCAACAGCTTTCTCTGATCCCTCATGGGTATAACCAATCACCAGGAAAACCTCTCTAACAGGCACTGTCCTGAACTTTCTGTGATATTGTCCCAAGAAAATGTCCCAACAAATTCCCAAAGTGGTCTCTTCTAGTTCACATCTGAACCTCTTTTTTGCTAGTTGAGCTGATTAATTCCTATCCTACCACCCATTTGGCAATAATGATCACAGCTCCAGTTGTACCCATCAGCCAAACACTGAAAATAATCCTTGTGTCTGCTCACTGACTTCCTTTTCTAGAAAAAACCCCCCAAAACTCCTTCAGGCTTTTCTTAAACAATCTGAAGGTTTTATTGTTCTTGTTCCTATTTTATGCATGTCTCCTACATATTCTCATTTCACCTTACAGACTGGTACCAGTACTCCAGCTGAGGTCTCACCAGCACTGTGGAGAAACACACATTCATGTGCTTTGCACATTATGTTTTTGCTAATACATCCCCAGAAAGGATCCAGCTTGTGCTCCACTCCAGCTCTCAAATGCTTTTTCACAGTACAGCTGCACTGGCAGATAGTTCTCATTTTATTGCTGCCTTTTACATTTTTCTTTTCCCTAGCTACAGTTCTTTGCTTTTTCCTTGGTTGAAATATATCTTGTTGTTTTGGGATCACTTCTCTAATAAATCTTGATTGTTTTGAATTAAAAACCTGCCCATCAAAGTGCTTTCAATTCTTAAGAATTTTGTTTCATTTGAAAAGCTTTTAAATATTTGTCATGTTCCAGCCTCTAAGTCATTAATGTCTATACTGAGTAAAACAGACAGAACTCTGCAGGACTCCACTTAAAATTTGCTGCTAATTTAAGATGGAATCATCCTTAACAGATTCTAGACCAATTTTAATACAATTGTTCACATGACTCATTAGCATCATCTGGATCACATTTCTCTACCCTACAAAGGCAAGACAGCACAAAAAGTCCTGCTCAGGTCAAGACATATCACACCTTTTATTTCCCCTTAATAAGTCAGGTGCTTTATCATTATTTCCTCTTGACTAATCCGTACTAATTGGCATATATCACCAAATTATTCTCTGCATGGGCCTTTAAGCTGCTTTATTCACCAAGTCCTCCTTTTTTTTCCTTCTTGGTGACATGTACAGTGTCCTTCACCTGCCCTCTGGACCCCCTTTGCCAGGTTCTCTGGGAGGTGCTTTCAAGTGGATCAAAGGCTGCTGCAGTTCCTCCCTACACACTCGTGGGAGGGCTCCTGTGGGACCTGCCAGCTGAAATGCCTCCCATTTATTTGAATATAAATGTTCTTTATCATGACCTTTCTTCTTTCTGATGTAAACTTGCATGCCTATGTTATAACTCATTACATTAAGTATCCACTCACATTTAACCTTTTCGAAGAAACTAATGGGAAAAAAAATAAAATAAAAGGAACTGAAGGCATTAGCCTACCATGTGTCACCTGCTGTGCTTGTCTCTTTCCTTCTTCTGCCTTCACACAAGCCTGTTCTCAATGCCTTTCACAAGCCTCACCAGCTAGAATGCATTTTTTTACAGCTTGTTTTCTTTCTCCCTGTGTATGTTACCCGAGCCAAATAACTAAGCAGGGAACAGCAATCAATAACTGGGTAAGAAAATGGACATATTAGCTGGATCTCAAACAGGCATTCATGCAAACTTTCTTCTCTTCAACAGCTGTTGTTTTCAAATACCTTTGCTGAGTTCTGCATCCCTCCAAACACAGAGTGTGCTCCTCTCAGCAGTCATCTGGATGCAGCCTGCTGAAGCTGAAGCTGGGCTAAGAGAGATGTCAAAGCACAACTGAAGCACAAAATGCCCAAAATGCAGCACAAGAGGAGTCACTAAGGCTCCTTTCTGAAAAATTACCCCGTAGCAGGAGGTAGCAGAAAGGATAACAATAGAGCCATTCCTCCTGCTTGGACAGAAATATGCATCTCTAACAGCAAAGGAAAGACATTACTGGCATACATTAGCATTTTCAGGCTAAGCCTATTATCTCTGCAGTTCATTCTGTCAGTCTTAAAAAAAAAAAACATGTAAAATCTTATCTTCTTTAAATTATGCATTATGCAATGGTTATGTAAGATTTAAGCACCTAAAGTTTTGCTGATCAACAAGTCTTGAGGACTAGCACCAGTCAAACATTTTCCTACAGTATATTTTTTCTACTGAAAAAAAGTCCTTTGACAAAATGAAACCTTCCTGTAGGCGCATGTTGCTTCCAGAAAAAATCCATTTTGGAAAAACAAAAAAGACAGAGAAAAAAATTGAGTTCTCCCTGGACATTCTGCCAATCCAGCTCTTTCAATCATTTTCAAAACACAATGGCTGAGTTTTAAGCTTGAAATGACATTTGATTTTCCAGTGGCATGGCATTAAAAAGCAAAAGTTACTCAAAGCCTACTTATGTTACCACTGAAGTGAAAAATTCAAGCAGACTTCCAAATATTTCTTAATTATTTTTGTGGGAAGTGTCAAAAACTTATTTGCTTAGTTTAAAACAAACTTCTAATACCTTGAAAACTCCTGCAAAAGGAACAATCTGGTTCTATCCTACTTCTCAATGGGACTGCCTCAGATAGAATTTCAGTGGAAATACATGAAAAATATGTTAATGGACTCCAAAGTTTCAATGTCATCAGCTGATCAGTAGCATCTCATTTCCAATACCTGCATTGTATCGTTGTGTCAGGTGCTACTGCAACTTTATCAGTGACAACAAAAACTGACTTTGGGAGTTGACCCTCAGAAGATCTTCGTTTTCAGCTGGCAGTTTCAGGAAACAAAATCAGTTTTCTTTTATTTGTGCTGAGTCAGACTCCATCTTCACACACCTAGGAGAATTAATTATTAAAATTAATTAATATAATTTTTAAAATCAAAATAAATTAATTTTATGTTATGACATAAATATGACTGCTTTTTTTTAACTAGATTCCATCTTTAACCATCTTTTCTTCCTTGCAAAGAGGGCAGGGTCATCATCCACAAATGAAGAGAAGAGCTCTGCAGAAAATTACACAGAAATGGATTTACACTGGGTTTGCAACTCACAAAGGAGTAGAGTACCCTATGTTTGTGTTATACTTTGAGTATGGGGAACTAAAGGAGGGCTTGCAGACTCTGAGAGGGGCCTAACACAGAGGGGTCTATTCCCTCCCATTCCCTGCCCATGCTCTATAAAGCTCAGGGATGCTGCAGCCCCTCCTCTCTTTTGGTCACTCTTTGCTTTGCTGAGGTTCCCTGCACCCCTTTACCCCCAGCTCACCACCTGCTCTTCAGAGCCCACATCTCGGATGCTGAGAAGAGCTCTGGAGCCCCTCCTGAGTCGGCCCTGCCAGAAGGGGCCCTCAGGCACCCATTCCTCCTGCCATAGAGATGGGGTTGTATATATATATATTTATATATAGTTGTATTTTTGTTCTTTATCCCTTATGTTATTGCCTTTCCCCTGTGCTAGTAAATCTGTTTACAGTTGTTTCCATTTCCAGTTTCAGATCTCTAGCTTTTATTCCCCTTTTATCTTCCCATTGCAGGGGGGTAGTAAAGAATAATCATTCATAATGGTTTTTGGTCTGCCCAGACTGCTAAGCTGTGACAGTTTGCATGACACCACGTCCAGATTTGTAGATAAAGGAAAAACACTGATTTATTTTAATAGGATAACTGTTAAACCCAGAATTTCAGATTAGGAAATGGAATTACAATTTTAAGTGCCTAAAATAGAAAGTGGCTCTCTAGACTTCATTTAACAATGAAGTATTTATTAAATCATTTTGCATCCCAAGTAATTTACTAAGCAAATATGTTTCCCAGCCCACCTCATGGCTAAGTTCCTGCAGACTATTCCCAGCACCACATTTGCTGCTGCTAAATGGCTGCCAGGACCAGAATGCAGCCAAAGAGATGGATGTATTCTCTTTCCCATATGTCAAGGTGGCTTTGACTACTCTCTCTCTTCTGCTTTCCACCCTCGTGGAACTTGGTTGTCTGAAAGTAGGCTGAAGAGGCAAGCTGTGAGAAACAAGGTGTTACCCTGTCTGCACCACTGCCTTGCTCTTGGGCTCTTGTCCTTCTTTGTAATATTTTTATCTGCATTTTTGTGATGACTTTTACAGTCAAGATATTATTTTCTCTGTTCATATTAATGCTTAAGAAACTATGGTACATATAAATTGTAAAATCTGAAACATTTATCTCCCATTGAACACTACAGAAAACAAACGACTTGCTAATTCATAGAATCATAGAATTGGCTGGGTTGGAAGGGACCTCAGAGATCATCAAGTCCAACCCTTGATCCACTACCGCTGCAGTTCCCAGCCCATGGCACTGAGTGCCACATCCAGTCTCTTTTTAAATATCTCCAGGGATGGAGAATCCACCACTTCCCTGGGCAGCCCATTCCAATGCTTGATCACCCTCTCAGTAAAGAAATTCTTTCTAATGTCCAACTTAATTAAGGTGGGATAGATGTGGTACTAAGGATGTTATCGTCAAGTCATTTCCCCCATTTATTTTTAGGGATTCTGGTATTAGCTTTCCAAGTCCATATTCATACCACAGTTTTTTTCAGCAGGCAGCTGTTCTCACTGGCAGCTGTGTATGAACACACAAACACCTGCAGATGCTCCTTCCCTCACACTTGGTTGCAGAGCTGGACCCTGAGGCACTCAAAAAACAATTTGCATCGGCAATTACCTGTCTTGTATAAGAAGTAGGAAGATGTGCAGAAGTCAGGAGGTTTGGGCAACAGCACAAAATACCTTATGAGTACTACAATTGCCATTTGTTTTTTTGAGGAATTCTTTTCAGGAACATTTATCTAATAAACTTATTTACTAGTGCTTAGTAGTTTAAGACAAATTTTACTGAAGTGTGGTATTAAACTTTCCCAATACAGACCTCATTCTTGTTTCTTTAAATAATCCCATTTCAAAGACAGAACGGTGGCTTTCAATTTCACAGAAATGCTGAAATATATATGTATATAAAAGAAATTTTAAAAGCTGACTGGTAGCTATTTTTAAAGGGCAAAGATTAAAGCACGACTTCTGATTTCCTGTTTCAAGTGGGTGGAATTAATTTTTCATCTGAAATGTTTTCCATTCAGGGACTAGCAAAATAAATTTAATGCTATTGCAATTACAAATTGATTCATTTCCATGCTGCTACTATTGACACTCATATATGCAGCCTGCATTGGAAAAATAATAACTGCAGTTTTAAATAAGCTGTTACAGTTAAAGTCTGAATAAAAAATCAGTCAGGTAACAAACACACTGAGCTGTTAAAGATAAAATATGCAGTTATGGAAAATAATATTTTAGCACGAAAATATTTCACCATATTTGTGTGAGAGTCTAACAATTGCTTAAACAACCTGTGCTGGGTACCAGGGGTTTTTTCACTCCTACAGCAATGCAACTATGGTGCTGGCTGCCAGATGCTAATGAATCACTAGCACTGGGTTCAGAGGTTCAGACTTTCCCAGTCAAGTGTCTTGCCCAAGTTGTTCATAGTTGTCCAAGTTGTCAAGGGTTGGAGTTGATGATCTCTGAGGTCCCTTCCAACCCAGCCAATTCTATGATTCTATGATTCTATGATAACACACATGCCCTCAGCAGAGAGGGCTCCACCAAAGTAAGACTGAATCATCACTCCTTGGGCTAGATGATCATGGACTTCTTGGACCAGCTGATCCTTGACGACTGTTTCCAATCCAAGCTATTCTGTTATTCTGGAAGAAAGCAGGCAGCACACAAGAATTCAAGTACAGGAGCAAGTCTTTCCAGGCTGACTTTGCTAACAATTCCCAATTTTTCCACAAGGTCTTTGAAACATATTGAAACATCCACTCGCTCACTCTGCCCTGGTGAGATGAGGGAGAAAACCCCCCATGAGGAATAAAAGTGCAAAAACTCACGGGGTGATAAAAACACAACTTAAATGACAAAGCAAAGTGGCTTTCCTGGATATGGCTAAACACCATCAGGTAGGTATTTACCCTTAGCAGCTGCCTGCCCAGAGCACACACAAGCTGCTGAGCACTTGTGCAGGGTTGCAAGCAGCTGTGGCAGTCTGCCCCTGGCTACAGTGCTGTGCCTGCTGAGTTGAGCTGCTGCATGGCAAGTCGGAGTCTTTCTTCAGAATCTGACATCTTTTTGTGGGATAACAGGGAACACTTACCCTCACTGAATTTGTCTTCGTGACACAAGGCCCTGAAAAATGCCATCATTAGGTACAGTTTCTTCTCAGAAACGGTCTGTTCTGTTCCATTTATGCTCTTACTATTCCTTTGATATTTCCATTTCTTAAATACCATAAGACTGTTTTGCAATGCTGACTATTTTGAACCATTGGCTTTGAGCTTACATGCAAATTTAGCATACCAGAAAACATGATTTCAGCAAGGGCGAAGCTGTAGAATTACCTTTACAAATGTGGCTCAGCTGTCTGAGTTCTGGCCCTGTCCCTTATTTGCTGTGTTTTATTGCCATGTTGGTGACAGCCAACACTGCATTATATCTTCGCTATCCCATCATCAATCAATTAGACTGCACAAAAAAAATCCACAGAAATCACAGTGTTAGGGGTTGGGAGGGACTTCAAGTGATCATTGAGTCCAACTCACCTGCCAGAGCAGGACCATTTAGTGTAGGTCACACAGGAACATCTCCAGGTTTTGCATGTCTTCAGAGAGACTCCACAACCTCCCTGGACAGCCTGTTCCAGTGCTCTGTCACCCTCACAGTGAAAAAGCTTTTTCTTATATTTACACAGAACTTCCTATGCTCCAACTTGCATCCATTACCCCTTGTCCTATTACTGGTCATCAATGAGAAGAGCCTGGCTTCATCCTCCTGTCACTCACCCTTTATGTATTTGTAAACATTAATGAGGTCACCCCTCATACATTTGTAACACATATGAGGTCACCCCTCATTCTCCTCCAAGCTGAAGAGCCCCAGCTCCCTCAGCCTTCCCTCATAAGGGAGATGTTCCACTCCCTTAGTCATCTTGGTTGCTCTGTGCTGGACTCTCTCTCATACTCCTTCTAATACACCCCAGGATGCCACTGGCCTTCTTGGCCACAATGGCCACATTGTTGGCTCATGGTCATCTTTCTGTCCACTAGCTCTCCAACAGCTCAGTCCACAACCTATGCTGATACAAAAATTAGTTCTATTCTGGGACCAGTTTCCCAAACAAGTTGTTGATTCTCTGTCCATGGAGATCTCCAGATGCCACCTGGATATGTGTGGTAGGTTGACATTGGCTGGCTGAGAGGTGCCACCAAGCTGCTGTGTGTCTTCCCCTTCTCAACAAGATGTCAAGTCACAGACTATCAGGGAGAGGACAGTATATGGTGAGGACAACTCACCTTCCACATTTTAATTCCATCATACCACAAAAGAACATTTGTTTCTCTTGGCCACCTGAAATTTCCCTGAGAACCTTTTTCATTCTGATGCACAGGTTTTAAAATTACAGAGCCAGCCTCTCTGCCAGATCCGTTCTCTCCTCACTCAGCTTTGTTCAGGAGACACCAACAAGGCAGCAGCCAGGTAAAACCAGGGTCTGATTCCTGCCTGTAGCTTCTAGGCCTTCACAGTGGAGAGGAAACTATTCATCCTTATCAAAGTCCTGCACTATTTCCAGAGGCTCAGTGTCAGGATTTCCAAGAGCAGGACCTGTGGAGAAGAAGGGCACGAGCTTCCCTTCCTGGCTGTTGTCACCTTCCAAAGTCAAAGTGTAGAGAGCTGCTTTATTCTGGATGTCATAAAACAACAGTTGCATGGCTGAAATGTCCGGGAAGACCCCAATCTTTTGCAGTTTCCCATGCACACTCAGACAGGTCCAAGGCTCTGAGGAGTCCCAATACTCTCACCTATCTGGAGACCCTGTGACCCAAAAACCATTCTTAGGGGACAGAGCCAATGTCTCTGTGTGTGTCACAGATACCCGGGCTACACCCAAGGCCGAGCTTTTTCTCTTGCCAACATCCATTCCCAGTTGCATCTCCCAGATGTGTATCCTGCCTCTGCCAACACAAAAGTGTAGGAATCAAATCTCTTTTCATTGCTGGGCAAGTATTTGATGGCATCAGTGTCTCTGACACTCTTCCCATTGCCAGAGATTTCCAGTCCAGGGTGAGCGGTGTCAGCATCCAGAGTGACTTCCACTGCTATGATCAGGTCATGCCATGAGGAGCAACAAACACCAGGGCTGCTTCTCTGACCCTTCCTCTCCTGGTTCCTCATCCATCTCTTCTCTCTCAGCTGTATCTGGCAGCTTCTTGCCTCAGGGCCCTCTAACTTCTCCCCTCCTAGCCCTCCCATGTCCCTCTGTCCCCATCCTTGAGCTGCTACTGAGAGCCTGGCCAGCCTGCAGCCATCATAGGCCAGGTCCTCACCCGGTGTCCCTGGGGCTCCAGCATTCACCCCAAGAAGGAGGCTGTGGGGCTGAACACCCTCTCCCCCCATCCCTGGGTATGGCCTGGGGAGAAGGAGCAGGAACTGAGCACATGGCACCTCCTTGGGCAACACCAGGCTCACACCTGAGCTGTACAGCACTGTGAACTGAGAGTGTCCAAAGCCAAGTTCCGTAGGGCAGGAACAGGAGAGCGAGGTGGGGTTTGTTTCCCAGAAGACTCATATCAGCCTTCTTCTTACCTTTGTAGCACTGTATTTTGTAAAATGCTGTGGGAGGAAGAAAGGAAGAAGGCATCAGTGAGCGGGTTTGACAAGGCCTGATGTTTCCTGGGGGGACTTTCAGCAGGACAGGCTCCAACCAGCCCTGAAATCCAGGGAGGAACTCTTAGGGAGACAAAAGGTGTCCTGCTGTTGGGAGAGGAGAAGGGGCAGGGAGGAAGGGAGAGGAGTTTCCCTGAGAGAGGCACCTCTGGTTGGGCAGGCAGCAGGAGGAGTCCAGCCAGCAGCACTGCCAGTCCTGTAAGAAGACAACAGCCACCATTTGTTATTTTTCATCACCCTAGTGATCTTTCAGAAAGAAGAACTTGAGTTGTACAGAAGGAAAATAACAGCAAGAGTTGCAGCTCCTGTCTTGTCTTCTCTGTGGGGAGGGCATTCTGAAAGAGCTCCTTGGGTGAGCAGATGCCAGTGGATCTTGAACTGTGGCCTGAGCAATGTTCGAGGCAAGAACTGACCCTGCTAAACATCCATTTCTTAGAACTAAAAGTGAAATGAAAACTGGACTTCACCTGTGGTCACGCAGGAAAGATCTTCAAATCCTCTGTCTACAGGAGAACAGTTTGAACTCTGAGCTGTGCCACTTGCCACTGAAAGAGAAATGGTAAAAGATTAACTAATGGTGAGGCTCTGCCTGCAGATCACACATGGGAGGAGGAATGATCCTGTTTGTGGGCACCAGCTCCTCCACGAGTACAGGATGGGAGGGCTCCTCACTGAGAAATGAGGACTTCAATGCTTTGATAAGAATGGAAAATCTCCCCAAAGCCTCCCTAATATCATCACATGGTCAGATATTAGAGATTACTATGAGAAATCCTTCTGGTTCAGTATTGCAAGGTGTCCCTAAATCAGTGCTTCTCTTCATGAAATGGTCCCATAAGCAGGACTAAAGAATATGACTTTGTTGTGTGGGTCTGAAGACTACAAGCATAAGACTATTTTGCAAAACTATTTCCAACCTTTGACTTTGAGCTTACATGGTATTTTAGCTCATCAGAGCACATGATTTCAGCAAGGGCAAAGTTGTAGAATTACCTTTACAAATGTGGACCAGCTGTCTGAATTCTGTCCCTGTCCCTTATTGCTGTGTTTTATTCCCATGGTTTATTGCCACATTGCTGACAGCCAACACCATATTGTCTATTTGCTGTCCCATCATCAATCAATTCAGCTGCACAGCAAAAATTAATTCTGTTCTGGGAAAACATCATTCAGCCAGTCAGTACCGTATGAGATTTTTTTTTTCCTTATAGCTGATCAAGAATCTGACATGAGGTGTGCTACATTTCTCTCACTTCCCAATAGGTTGAAAATAGGTATAACTTTTTACTCTGTGATTTTTATGTAGTACATCTGCACTCCAGGGATGCAAAAATTTCTAACCCAAAGGCCTTAATCTACAGTTGGGCTTTTTTTTAGGGAAGCAATGCAGGAAGCAGGGTTTGTTTCACCCACCTGGAATTTCAAAGACACACAGAGGAAGGGACTTGGTCAGAAACTCACAGACTTCCAAGAAGAAAGAAATAGGTACCAGCATGCTCCATACCTAACCCTAGCCCTATGAAACTGACTATTAGGCAACATTTCAGGACACACAAGTAGAGTTTGAAAGCCTTGCTCACAGGCCAAGGGTTTTTGAGGGCATCTTCTTGGGAATTCTTGAGCTGTCTCACAGAAGAACAGCTGTGTAAAGGCTAAATATCAAAACCATTGAAGAAGCCAAGAGATTGGAGGTATCAAAGGTGTCAGATGGGGTGAGACAGAAGACTGTTATGTGGACAGACACCAAGTGAAATGGTACCAACAGAGAAAAAAAAAAACAACAGAAAAAAAGCAGGTAACCTGCAAATGTGAAGAACAAAGTTCATTGCTCACCAAAGCCAACATACATGCTGCTTATTCATTTTCTAGTCCAAATCTAAACTGTTCTCAACTAACAATTTGTGACTAGAAAGGTCATGTTGAGACATCCAACAAAGGCGTCTGGAAAAAATCTTACATTTACCCTGTCAGCTGCTTCTCCTTTTTCAAATCCACTCTCATAATTGAAAATCACAACCTATAATTTAGAGTCCATAGCCTACAGATCAGAGCCTTTGAGTCTGGCCCTGTGTGACCTGGACAACCAGCACAACTTGATCAAGTAGTCTGAAACTTAACCCAAGACAAACTTGCAAACAGCTTCCTACACCAGCAACTTCACTTTGCACAGGGCTTTAATTGTCCCTGTGCTTCCAGAGGCATGTGAGTTCTCAAGGTCTGAGAAGGAAAACCCTGAGTTTAGGTGGCTTTCTTCCCTATAGAGTGTGTTAAAAATCAGGCTGGTTCTCCAGTAGAGGGTCTGACAGACCTGCAGGCATTACTTAGAACACCATAATGCAGTAATAACTCCTTCTGACAAATACATGATAAATAACCTATTGTTCCAAAATGGGTTTTTACTATATTTTTGGAAGTGACACTGTGGGAAAGAATCAGAAATTTAAAAATACTGTGTGCCTTTAAGGATCAAAATGAACTAGCTAGAATAGAAATGCAAAATCACAGCTCTAAAATAGAAGGATAGGGAAAAATATCTTGCAGAAAAAGGCCCATGAAACTCTTTAGAGAATGTTAAATTAATTTCCCTATTATCTAATATATGAATTCTGAAGGTTTATCTGTACTAACAGAGTTGATCTCTTTTTGTTAGTTATACTGTGATACTTGAAAAATTCTCAAGCACTGTTAAAGCATATTTGAGATAACTGCTTCACTAATTAATGATATAAATGCTCCCTGGTGAGATAATGAACTTGAAATATGTAATTTTTACTTCATTGTTAATAAAATCCTTTCACCTAGATCTTGGCCAGGATAAGGGATCATGGACTCCACTTAAGCAAGATATTTGAGCAGGTATGGCTAATCTGGAGCTATGAATAGCCCTATTAGCTTCAAAGAAGCAACTTGACTGATATTAGCTATTCATTGACCTAAAGTCAGGCATATGGCTACATATCTTTTACTGAATGAAAGTCCTGGCAGATCAGATGTGTCCATAGAGTAATTCCTCCTACACTAGTAGATTAATCATGGTTTAGCTCTAGACTAATCTACCCTGGCATATTTTTAAGCTCCCAGATCTGAAGCTACCAAAACTACTTCTGCACATGAAAACAAGCTGCTCCTCCAAATCCGGGCTGCCCAAATAAACTGATTCAAATTCTGCACTTTTTGTGCCACCTTCAACATTATTTGAGCTTTTAGAACTCCTGTACCACAAAGCCTGTGACATTTGTGGCCAAAGCTCATACAGTTGACAATTGCATCCCACCATGATGGACTGAGGGGCCTAAGAAGAGAGGCAAAGCAAAGCAGGCTTGTATAAAACATACCTTCTTCTCTTCAAGCTTAGCTAGGTTTAGAGCCAGTGCCCACTCCACAGTTTGAAATGTCTTTTATTTGCCTGGGGGCAAAAATTATCAAAATCTGCCTCTGAAAAGCCTTCTGTATTAAAGAAGATTTAGACCTATGGCCAGTGTGGGGAAAAAGGAAAAGAAAAAAAAAGGGAAAAAAAAAAAGAAAAGGGAAAACACCCCAAGAATACCACTAAGCAAGGTGAGCCATGCAAATGACACACATTTTAAGACAAGCTTGGAGTGCTATCTGAAAATGATGCCTTCATCTTTAACCAGTTTCTTTGTTTTTATGTAAATGCATTCTCTTGTTTGACAGAAATACACATAAATAATGTAACTGCATCTAATTGTCTCAAAATAAGGGTCATCTAGGTCCATTTTGTCTCCTAGTTAATGGCCTAAGACTTTGGATGTCAGTTTCTGAAAAGGAAAGGTCAGAAGTTGGTTTACAATGCTCATCAGCCTTGGAAGGCCTTACCCTTGATGCAGGCCAATGACATTCAGTACAGGGCAACACCCTGGTCAGTGTAGAAATTTAGACTGCTTCTTGAAATGTTACATCCTGCACAGATTGCAGCAAAGTTGTTTTCATGGCTCACTAAGGTTTCAGAAGATGAGATCAAGCTGTTTATAGCCATGTAACTAAAAGTAGGAGCAGATCTTACTTGAGCTCAGATTCAGTGTTCTTCTAGCTTTGGCTGGAGTGGAGGTAGCCCACGTGTTTCTGCCTCAACTAAATCTTGCATGGCTGCTTCTGTACCCTCTTCTCCATGATGTTTTGATCCACAGTGAAAGCTATTAATTTAGAATCATAGAATCATGGAATGGTTTGGGTTGGAAGGAACCTTTAAGATCACCTATGTCCAACCCCCCCTGTCATGGGCAGGGACACTTCCCACTAGATCAGGTTGCTCAGAGCCTCATCCAGCCTGGACTTAAAATCTTCCAGGGATGGGGCTTCAAACACCTCCCTGGGCAACCTGTGCCATTGTCTCACCACCACCACCACCATCTCTAGTTACCTGCTCTGAGCCAGATGTCTTCATTCCCCTCAGCACCAAAAAAAGGATGATGCACCTGATTCCAAGTAGACACCTGAATAGAGAGCTGTAGCTCAGACTGTGCCTCTGTTGAGATCCTTATCTATTGGGCCACTGGCATTCTCATCTCACTACTTTAAGCTACCCCAGCTACTACAGAAGAATAACAGCTTGGGAAATGTGCAAAAGGGCTGATAACTCTGATTCTATGTTTGGGACAAGGTGGAAGGAAGTTGAAGTCTTTCTCTAGTGGGAAACCCTCCTTTTACTGGTCCCAGTAACACTTAGCGTAAGTGATCTACCACTGACCGCCCACCAGAAGTTAGCAACAGGAAAAGGAGCTCCACTTGTGTAATTTAGGGCAGAGCAAGGGGAAAAAACCTTAGAGGAAGCCACACATTGAAAGATAAAGCAAGAAATGTGACAGGCTGGGAAGGCAATGCAGCCCCACCAAACTTCAAGGAACTAAAAGCACGGTAAATGTTGAACAATAATTTATGACCTGTTGCCACAAAGAGCAGCTGAATATGCACACAGCTCTGGGGTAGATCAATCCCAGGTATTTGACATGCCAAACAGGCTGGTGAGACCTTGTGCCTGGGGGATTGAGTCTAGGCCAGCTGTGGATGTAGCTATTCTGTATATCAGATTAAATGCACATTAAATAGAAAGGATTCTCTGCCTTTTGTAATGAAATTACTTGCCATTTCTGCTATCCATAGTTGTGTTATTAATGACTAAGACAAACACAAGTCTCTGGAATGCCTTCCTTGAGGATTTAAACTTGCTAATGAGACCTCTCAACAATTAAAGAAAAGTTGTGTTCAAATGCCTGGTGAATTCTTAAGTACTAGGTTAATAAGTTTCTATTCTCAAACATGTGCTGTTAGCCAACTACCAAACATGCTGAAAATGGATTTTGTGGCTTGAAATCTGCTCAATTAGGGCCATTTACAGTATGGTCAACAGCACTCATTCTGCTCCTGTTTCAGAAAGATCACATTAGGCTACTCCACGTTTAACTCACACTTCACTTCAGCTGGTAACAACACCCCCCCTGAGAACCACCTGGGACTACAGCCACAAAAAACAGGTTCCAGCACTAAAGTAACCTTAAATGATTAATTCAGCAACAGCATCTCTGTGCAAGGTGTACTGTGGTTCTGGGAGGTGTTTGCTGCACCTACATCTCCAGGACAGAGGCTGGAGCTGCTCAGCTGGACCAGAGGGAGATTTCTGTGGATCTCCCACAGCAGATGAGCATCTCTGTGCAAAGGTGTAGCTGGACTGGGTACCAGCTGATATCACACACAGCATCATCCCAAGGGCTTGGGGACCCTCAGCAGCACCCACAGACACCATCAGCAAAGAGCCACTGCAGTCTAGACACGAGGGACAGATGAGTTTGGATACAGGCAAGAAAATGTTGCTCAAGTTGGTTTTGGGGTGTCTTAAATCAGTGTTTTTTCTGGTTGGTGTGTTCAGTGATGGGGTGAAGAGGCACGGACTTCACCTACTGGTTGACCAGTGTGTCCCAGTACTGTGATGGGTACTTACCATGCAGGTTTATTGCAGTCCAAGTGTCTTTGTGAGGCAAAGTCTAAGTGTCTTTGGGGACATAGGAGTGCAAGGCACAGATACTACTTCTTTGGTAAACAAATTTTGATTTTTATGGTTCTTATATTTTCATCCCTTTTTTGTCACTTGTAGCCCCAGGTGTTATGTCACCTCATCCATGCAGACAAAGGAGGTTGCCACATGTGCTGATGGCTCAGGTACTGTTGATCCTCAAAGCTGAAGGATGCTGCCCATGTGTAGCAGGCAGTGCAGCAATAGCCTAGCAACACTGCCAGCACTGAGGTGTGGACAGACCAAGTTTTTAACAGAGAGAAAGGGCAGATAGAAATAAACATGATGTCACGATGTCATTTATACCATACCTGTCCTTGTCTGCCAGTGTGGAGTTATTCATATCAGCCCTTTCTTTCAAACAAGAAATGAAAGGAAGTGAGTAAACTGGTATTTACAATTAAATAAGAAAAGCAACAGTGGCTTTGTTGGGTCAAAAGAAATCCATAAAGCATGCAGACACTGCTGACAATGGTGCAATTTTATTTGATTAATAAAAAGAACATGCAGGCGAGGAGGCTCTTTATTTTAACTGTGCTGCTCCATATAAGATCTTGCATTCCCACTTCAAAAACCCTCTGCAGTACCTAGCAGTATTTCACTATAAAAAGTTGTTTATCTCTCAAAGCACTTGAAACAATATACATTGCCAAAAAGCAGGCTGGGGAAATTACAAAGATAGAAAATTGCTTTACTGCATTAGCACTGCCCCAAGCATTTCCCTCATTAAAGTAATTAGACATTTAAGACAAAGAAACGTAAAAACCCTTGAGGTCTTCTGATTTCAAGTAGGGTTGACATCGTTTCAGTACACAAGTTTTGATTTAGTTTAGTTTTTAGGATTTGATTAGTAGTTGCACCACACAGACCCACTACAGACCATGAACAACCTCTGCAATTACAATATGTATGAAAGGCACCGTTTTCACTTGAGGGATGTTTTAAAATTCATAGGGGAAAAAAAGTGATCCGGGAAGTAGCCTTCAGGAAGCTGACCATGTCCTGGGTGTTTCATCTTGAGTCCTGACATATAATATTAATGTCAGATGGTGCTTGGTGTGGGGATGGAGTTGAAGCAGTGCCCTACGTTGGAAACGGTTTCACCTGAAAATTGTGTCTGAAACCACAGCCAAAGGGCACATCAAAAATAGCAACCATCACCCTTGTTAGATTTCTTGTTGGCCTTGGAAAAAGTTACAGGGTCTCCTAGGTACAGACTGTAGGGAATGGACCTGAATTGGCCTGGCTCTTGACAACATCACTTAAAATATTCAAATGTTTACTGTAATTTTCACTTGCCGGGCAGCTAGATATAAAGTGTGTAATTATATCCCTTGGTTCAGTGAAGTGAAAGATAGTAATTCCAATATGACATTAAAACAATTCAACCAGACAGCTGCACTTAAAACTGCTCTGTTTCCCAAAGTGGAGAAACAGCTGGGAATTGCTACAAATTGTTCAGAAAATGACCAGGCTCTTGCTAAAATTTAGCTCCAGTGCCTGTCAGCAAAGTGAAAGGCAAGTGCATTTACAATACACACGCCTCTACAAGAGTTTACTTCTTCCTTTAACATCCATTATTGCTCTATGCCTTCTTGTGTTCAAGTAATTAGGTTTTAGTGGAGCAAGGGAAGAGAAAATTTTATGCTTTAGTTATATTCCTGAAGTATATAAAAGCTCTAAGTTTCTTCTTTAGAAGGTATTATAAACTCATGGTGATGTACGATTGAACTTTCTTGATTGTTGCAGTAAAAAAACAATCCTTTTTCTACTAGAAAAAAGTAAGTAAATTTAAAATACCAGGGAAGAGTAGGTATTTCAGTCTGCACAGAGGAATCCATCATGACTGGAGTCCTGAGGTTCAGGTGTGTTTCCATGGAGAGACCTGCTCGTCACCTCCAAACACCATTTAGGGAAGACAGCCTATGGTGTCATATATACACCAGTAATACACAGAGCTTTCAAAAAATATGTGTATGTATATGCAATGTGCATGAAAGAACTAGAGCTCACCCACTAAAGGTATAGAAAATGCTGATGGATATTTTTCTAAGTGTGATATAAAAATGCATTTTTAAAAGAGCATATGCTTTTAGAAGGTTTTAATATATACGTATAAAATAAGTATACAAAAATAGTGATTTATTGATTTTGCTATGAGGAAGACACACTTCATTTTATTGTAGCTTGAAGTGCTAACCCATAAAAAGGATGATTAGCAGTTTGTTGAGCATTAAGAAGCAATGGTGTAAATATCTGTTTACCCTTCAGAGCATTAAAAACAAAAATGAAAGTCAACAGAATTCACAGTCAAAAGCCTGTGAACTGGGCTACTTTTTTCGAGACTATATTTTTTTAATCTTTTGTTACAAGTTGTAATTTTCCAGCAGCTAGTGAGAATTGTTGTTCCTCTCACATCAGCTGTGATCTGAGCTCAGACAAAACCCCCAGCACTCATGTATAGCACTCATGACTTTCCATGTCGAGTTCTATATTGCAGCAACAAAAATCCAGCTGTCTTCACATACAGATGAGTTTGTCAAAGTCAGATCTGTTGGCCACCCCACAGAGCTGGTATTCACACTTGACTGCTTTCTATATCAAATTATTTCACCTTTATAAAGTTATAAATCACTGTAGCCCTTTATCTGCTGCCGAGGGACGGGTGAATCACGCTTCTCCTTAAAGAGGAATCTTTCCTGAACAGAACACTTTGAAGAAGTAGCCTATCATAGAGGAAAATGATCACGAACCTCATCAGACATGCACATCCTACCAGCACATGAATTTTTAAAGTTTGGTTGTATTACTGGTTTTGCTCTCCCCTCTGTGCTTAAGACTTCTGCTGAACCTTTTCTTTGGAGAGGGGAGGAGGCAGGTCTACTCTCATGCCTAAAATCATGGCATTACATTGAGATGAGTTTACTAATACCTTCCCTATAGGTCCTTTTCCATTGTTTGCTTTCTGGCTAGAAAGAAGTCACCTCTTCTGTCTTTCAGACTTTTCATCTGCTTTATCTTGACTGTCTCATTCCTCAAGTCAAGGCTGCCTCTAGATCCCTAGGTAAGGCAAGGCCAAGTCCTTTTCAGACTTAGAAAGATGAATTCAAATGAAAATGAGACAAACACAGCTGTCGGTTCTGCAGTGCTTCCTCTTCCATTTTTCCTTTGAAAATTTACGGACACAGCCTCCACCAAGAATTATTGTCTTTTCTGCCTAACTGAAACCTGCAATGTATTATTTTAAATCTTACTAGCACCTTGTTTCTCATCTGGCTGTGACACCATAGCTCTCCTTTGAGCCTGAGATTGGACCAGATCCTTCCCAAGGTGCCTTCATTCTGCAGCTCTATTTGTTTGAACTCTGCAATGATTTGCAGAGAGGTGATGATGCACAGGTGAAACAGTTACTCTCAGACCCTTCTGTTAAAAGGGGAATGAGTCTTCTGCAGGGCAAGATGGCTGAGGGCATCTTCTGGACTATGAATTCTTACAAAAGGCAGGAAGAGTGGGTCCAAAAAAGCATCCACCAAGTACAAAGTCAAGATGTTGAAAGGTGAAGACACAAGGTACTGAAGAAAAGTTGAAGGCTTGAACACTAATGTTAGAGATCATAATTTTGAGAAATGGATTTTTTCCTCCTTGTGGGCATAAGTGTGATCTACTCTGTAATACTGGCAATGGAAAGGATGAGTGAAATGTCTGGAATAGCAAAAAGCATCACTAGATACGTTAATATGTTTATAAGTGAAGTGATAACATGGCCAACAATAATGCAGAAAAGGAAGAGATGATTAATAGATGTCTTTGTTCCGTGCCAGGGAATCTAAAAGAAAATCAGATAGTCCAGATTTTTAAACAGGCATTGGTCTTGAGATGGGAGGAAAGTTTGTAATAGATTCAAATAATTAAGGGGGGAAAAATGAAGAAAATACATCTGTAGCAAATCAACATAAGTTTGTGTTTGGTTTTGTTGTGTTTTTTTTAAAGACACCCTTAAATAATCTGAGACTGGTTTAAATGAGATTAAAAATTGTGGTTTTGCAACAGATTAGGTTTTTGTGAGGTTTGGATCAACGCTCTGGTTACAGGGTAGTATCAGAGATACTTTATGTGGTACACAGGGTCAAGCAATGCAGAGCTATGTGCAGCAATCACCCGTCTCTGCTTCAACATCATCTTGAGCTGGGAACTTCTGGGATCATTAGGGCATTCTCAGGAATCTTCAAGGAACCTGAGGGTGCCTGCTGCCCATGGAGGAAAATTTCAGGCATCTCACACTGAGGCTGGGACTAAGAGTGATGGGTTCCCCACCTGCAGGAGCTCTGTGCTGATGGCAGGACTGTGTCACCAGGTGACAGATGCAGGAGTAGGTCACAGCACAGCATTATAGGAGATGAGGAAAGAACTGGCTGCATATTCTCCAGGACCCTGCTGATACAAGAGCACAAATTCCCACTAATGGAAGCAACACAGGCAGGGGCTTTGCCTGTTGGGTTGGGAACTGGAGGCTCACAGGATGGCTGTCAGGGTTTAACACTGGCCCGGCAATCAAACCGAGTAACAGGCGCTCTCTATTAATCTCTCCTCCCTGATAAGAAAGGAGAGAGAATAAGGGAGAGAGACTTATGGGCTGGAAACTAAACTACACAACTTTAATGAAACAGTAATGATAAATAGGAAAAATTAATAAATATATACAAATATACAAGAAAATGGATACCACATTCCTCCCCCTTTCCCCCAATAGCTCTCACGTCACCACCGAGGCTGCAGGGCAGCTCTGGGAAAGTCCAGGCTGGACTCCTGGAGTCGGCAGCAGTTGGGAACTGGAGGCAGGAACACACAGATAAGGGCTGGCACGGATCAGGACCACAGGCAGACGAACGGACGGGATCCTTCCAGGATGCCAGGTGAAGGAAGGGAAGCAGGAAAGGCAGGAAGGGCAGGCAGCCGGAAGCTGGAAGCAGGAAATCATGGCTTGGCCCTCGTGATGCCTCAAATTTATACTGAGTATGATGTGTATGGGATGGAATACTCTGTTTGGCCAATTCTGGCACCTATCTTGTCCGTTCCTCCCCAAAGGAGGGATGCACGTGGGACCTCTTTATGTTTTCCTCAGAGCTGAGCAGTGGCCTTGGCTCTGCACACCAGTCTCTAGCAGTAACTATAAACATCAAGTGTTATCAGTCCTAGAAACACACACTGTCTGAGAAACTTGCTGTTAATTTCACCAAGTGCAACTACTTACAAGAGACTTAGCTGAAAGCAAAAACACAAGACAGAAAATCACCTTTATCCTGGCCCAAACCAGGACATTGGCAAAGACTGGAAGCCCATGATTCAGTCACTGAGACAGATCAGGCACTGCAGAATAGAACCAAACAGTAAATTGGAATAGGATAATAGGCAAAGGTTAATTTTTGTTTTGATCGTTATAGTCAAGGCAAAAATTCTGGAGGACAAGAAAATAGTTCAACATTGCTGCTGAAAGGCAAACCAGAAAAATACTTGTAAGGATGGCTGAGCAGAGGACATGGTACAGAGCTGGGGATCAAACAACTGTCCTGCTTATGAACTGGCCATGCCAGAGCTTTGGGTCACTGCTGGGCTTGCTGAAGCCATTGACAGGACTGTATGTGTATTTCAAATATGCCTTTCTGACAGATTAGAGAGACAAAAACAGGTGTTTATTCTTAGCAGGTCTGTGCTTTGAAAAGCTTGGACAAAAACAATGTTGAAGAACTGCAGCAATTTACAACTATCTGTGCTAGACCAGTTTCAAGAAGGGTAACATGCAATTTCCAAAGCAGAAATGTTATGAAATCTTTTCCAACCCAGTTAGTCTCACACATTTGAATTCTTTTTATTATAAAATAGTTACATTCATTCACGGTAGTTTCCTGCTGTGCTCTTTTGTCTTCAGGAAAAATTAGAGATAAAGCCCAGACATAAACTTTCTGGAGAAGCAAAACACTTTCCTCCGAATTTTTTCAAAATAATGTAACCATGGTGATACTGTCCTCCATGTCTGGTCTTAGTAATTTTTAATAACTCTACTGGAATGCAAGGGTTATAGAAGAAGCACCATCCTGCCAGCTGGTGGTTTGCATTCCCCTCCCAAGCCCAGACTCTTGTGTTAAGCTGCTCCTGTTCCCTCATCTTCTTTATTTTCTTCGTTTCTCCACTTTTATCCCTGCTCTAAATCTTCAGAGGGTTCAATGCCCATCGTGCTTTGGCACAACCATCATATGGCAGAGACAGAGGTGTTTAGTTATGCGTGCAGGCAGCACTGAGAGCAATGTGACACAGCTCAGCCCCCTCCTTTCAGCCATCAGCTGTCACTCAGCTAGAAAAAGCAGCAGCAGTAGCTGAGAGGCAGGAAGAAAGCTGAGGAGCTGCACATGTTAGCAAGGCCATGCACCTGATGGCTACTGCATCCAGCTCTTCCTCAGCTTGGGAAGTTTCCCACTTCTGTAGACACCTAAAATACTCAACTGGCAACTTCTGGAGTCTTTTGTGGATGCTGTTTCTTTCCCAACATGCCCGATTTATTTTAATCTCTCACTTAGAACCTTAAGCTAATAGTGCTGCATCGTATGAAACCCCAGATGTGACACTAAGAAAAGTCATCAGCCCCTCTCTCCTCCCTTCCTTCAGCCGTGCCTTTGGCTGTAAATGCTCACAGAGGCACACAGGATTTCAAAAGCAAACAGTTTCAAGTGCAATTCTTCCTCTTTTTAATCCTGCAGCTCTGTCAAAATATCGAATGGGAAGTGAGCCAGTAAATTGCCTCCCTGCTGCAGGTACAAGGAAGAGGGGAGAGCAGATTGACAGCAACCACCACCGTTTGTGTCAGCAAACTCTGCGTGAGACACAGCCTTCACACCTGCTCCTAACTCTGACACTTTGGAATTTCTTCTGCTGAGGGAACTCACGATTATTTTGTGATTGAAAAAGCAATTCAGGGGATTGATACAGGCTGATGGTAACCAGTGGCTCCAAAGTAACCAAAATCTTTCCCTCCTTCCTCCAGACGTCATCTCCTGCAGCACCTTCCTGCTCTGCACTTCTCTGGGTCTAAGAGGCTGAGGTTGAGGAAAGCCAGGGTGTTCTTGTTCCATCCCTGAAGATGCTGTGAGAGGTCTTAAACACCCAACTTTTGCATGTGGAAATTTTTCCAGCACACACCTACAGGCAAATGTGGTTGTTCACACCAAGACATCATCATAAACTGGGGATGAAAGTATCAAATCCTGGGTAACCTGTTGTGTTGAAATGTTTCCTTTACTCCTCTGCTCCTCCCTGAGGAAGCTTGCAGACTATTCTGCATGGTTTCATTATGGTATATACTGTGCTATGGTGTTTCTGCTTTTCCCTTGCAAGTCCCCATGGAATAACCTACGGGTTTAGTACACCTGAAAAACAGGTTTGGAGACAGCAAAAAAAGATGGCATGAGATTAGGATTTTTTATAAAATAAAGTGCTCAAAGATGAACCCTTGGCAGGAGAGAGCAATTTATACTATTTACTGGGTGAGTAAACTTGGAATAAAATGCTACCTACCCCACAGTGCACAGAATGGTCTTTTACAGAAATGCCAGCAAATCTTTTTGTGCCAGGTTTTTAACAATCACTTTCAACTACACCGGAGAGCAAGAGACATTTAAACAATTATTCTGACTAAAGCCATGCTTTGCATCTGCACACTTTTGCCTAAGCTGTTTTGCTTGTGAGTAGATGCCATGAGATAATAGAGAGCTTGTATATAAATCTTGCATAGTGTGCACTTGAAGTCTGCTGAATGTGGATGCCACTGAGACTTGGAAACCTCTTTAAATAAAAGTGTGAAAGTCAGAAAAGGTCAGAGAAGCAGAGGAACAGCTTCAGCTGCTGAAGATAGATATCCCTGAGATTGAAACGGGTAAGGTGGTGAAAATCCATTTTAAGTTACTGCTGAAAATTATACTGCAGAAGAAAAAGTCTCCGTTCTTGCCAATAAAATAAAGCATCACTTCACAGGAGATCAGATCTTTGTGCTATTTCCAACCCTGGATATTGCTGGGTCATTTTCTCTGCTGTCCTCTCTTCCTCATTTGCCCCTTATGAGCTCCTACTGTGCAGAATCCATTTTTTCATCCAGTCAGACGTTCAACTACTTCCACCTGGGCATCAGTACTTGCTTCTCACTTCTGGTTTTAATCTGCATTTTCCTCCAGCTCTCAGACTGCCTGGCTTGAGTCTGTGGTGGCGTGGGGCTAAGCTGAACACAAGCCAGATGTGCTTTATTAGAGAGCCAGCCCTCCATCTTTGCTCCCTGTCTGGCAGCTATCTGTCTGTATTACTTTAGGGCTTACACTCCAGATTTTATTCCATTCTGTGATGTCTAGAAAACAACACTTTAAATTTATTCTCAATGGCATTTGAGTCAAAAACTCTTCATCTCAAGCACAGCTCCTATTAGCTGCCTATGCTATGCAGCAGCCTCAAATTATTTTGGTGAACAGAGGGAAATAAATGGAGGCATCTAATCAATACAGAAGGCTGAACTTAAAAGTAGCCATCCTTTATTTAAGCTTCTTTGCTGAAAGTCACTGTTTTATTTATCTTAATCCTAAGAAAGGTGGGAAGATGAAAGAAAGGCATTACTAACATTCACTGCCCTTAGCCAGGAAAGAATTTCTCTACTGGGAGTTCTGCAGGAATACAGACACACTTTCAGGAACAAGGGGTCATCAGCAAAAGATGTTTTTCATGAAAAAAAAGGAAGCTGTTCAGCAATGAAAACCAGCATCAGGCTGGAAACAAACATGGAAGGGCACACAGGAACATCCCCCATTCTCAGTGCCTGCACAGAGCCATGCTGAGCTGCACACAATTCCTTGGCTGGGAATCCTGGCTCTCGGGATCAGAACCTTCTTTGGGTCCAAGAGAAAACAGAGGCGAACACCAGGTGCTCAGGTGTGCAATTTCCAGCCAGGTTTCACATCAGCCAATGCTACACCAGGGTGCAGGTTTCTCTGGGAAGCTGTGACACCACCACCCTGAAGGCTTAATGACTCAGTGCTCTCCCTGAAACAACCTAGGAATGAAATACTGGGGCAGCAGCAAGCACCAAGCCTGTGTCTGAAAGGAAGAAGGCTTTGTATCACTTTCCTTTGTATTCTTAACAGTGCAAAAGCAGATAAGAAAGAGTCTCTTCTAGACATTGCAGCCCATGGAAACACAGCCCACTCTGTTGTGGCTCAGTGTCTCTTATAACACAAGTGGAGGGTTGCTGTGTGTGGGTATAGAACATAATAAATTCACTAAGTATCAGTTTGCAGAGATGTCCCAGACAGTGCTGTGCTTCTTCAGGGTATTAACCTAGCAGAGATGCTGACAAAATACCCATTTACCATCCAATAGTCATTTCCACAGGTAGCTCAAGCACAGGTTTAGAGAAAAAGATGAAGTCTGTGTGATGGGTGGTACCGGTGCCATAAACATTAACTTCTCTGTCAAGTAATATAACATGGCAAACAGAGTGCCTCCTCTGTTAAAGCCCTCTGACTCTGGCACTGTCTGTTTGGGATAGGTAGATTTTTTTCCTGGTGCTTCAAGGCACTGGTGCCAGACATTTCCTTTCCTATCACAGAACTGGCAGTGCCAATGTTCCAGCACTGATTATTAAAATACGGATGTGGGATCTAAGGAAAACACCTCAAAAACTGCTTTCAGGGTCTTCAGTAGTGTTTGTCTCATGCCTTCATAAATGATCTTTTGTCCTTTCATATCACTGATCTTCCAGAGAAGCTGGAGGTCAAGGAGGGGGAGGAAGGGGACACAGCATCCTTGCACATCTCTAAGCACAAGGAGGCATCTGTGCTCTTTCCTCTTCATAGCACAGCCTGTGCTACACCTGCAAAACTGTGACTGGTGACAATCTGAACAGAAAAGGCACTGCATATGTCAAAAGGATCTCGAAAGCTTCCTCCTTTTTGTGGCTGTGTAGCAACCCCTACTAACTCAAGTGCTCATTTCTCTGATAACACTGAAGGGCACAGCTTGATGATCAAAAAAAAATCATGTGAGCCCTGAGCAAAGAGGGATGGAAAAGGTTCTCTCTTGTGTGAAGTCTGTCAGGTGCCTTCACCCTGTGCGTGAACGCCAGACTCCTGAGCTGCTGGAGCCTGCAGCCATGTAGAGCTCAAAGCCTTCATGGCTGAAGCCTCCTGCACTTTGCATACTTTCTGTGCTCTGGTTATGAAATAGAGAGATGTGGTTTTGACTCAGCATTAAGAATTGTTTCCTATCACAGAGAGCAGGTAGGCAAAGGGAGTCCTTACCTCTGCAGTTGCTGTGAAAAACTGAGAAATCCTTTCCTTATTGGAACTGCTGAGTAAGAACAGGTGCTTTGAGAGCCCAACAGAAGCACTTCTAGAAATCCTTTCTTGTGTGGTTTCTTTGGGTTTGGTTTTTTTTGGTTTTTTTTTTTTTTTTTTTTGTTGGGTTTTGGTTGGTTTTCTTGCTGGTTGGTTTGGGTTTTTTGATGGCTTTTGGAAATACATTCCAAAATGTATTGGGTACAGCTCTGGAGCTGGGAACCAGTTGGTCTCACTGAGTTCAGTCCCAGTACCACAAATGTCTCCGTAGCACAGAAAAGGCTGGGAAGTGGGGAACAAGAGCACCAAAACTCAGCCAAGCTTACCTTTATTTGTTTAAATTGACTGGGGAAATTATGCTTATTCATTTGAATCCAGAAGATCATCTGGCCCAGTCCCTTGAGATTAGGCAGCACCTTGAATGTCTAAGACCCTGTCAAGATTTGCACCACACTGACTGCTGCCAGGAGGATCCAGAGTAGGTACAGTTCCAGTGGCTCAGGTTTCCTCCTGTCTGCCAAGGAAGAGCCATCCCAAACAACTGAATCCTGTGGAGACAGAGCACAGCACCACAGCAGTGTTCATTCTAATAGCTGCAGTGTCAGGCATTAACAGCCCTCACAACCAGACCTCCTTGTCCTGGGGGATGCACTAACATGCAGGATAGATGTTACATTTATACTGGATAAAGAAATCATGCAGGGACTGGCACAAACTTGCCCAGTCATTAAATGTGGTTCATTTCAGCTGATATATCTGAACTAATGCTTGTTATTACATCTGCTCCACTTGCTTATGTATTAACCAATTCAGCAAGCCAAAACATGGTATAAAGTAGAAGGCTGCAAAGGAGTCTTCCAAAGAAGAAATATTTTGTGAACAGTTACAATTTGGAATCTTTTCAGGGAGATCAGAAAAAAATATGAACACTGAACAAGTCATTTATAAAGGTCAGTCCAGCTACGAACAGTCTTGTCAACAAAAAAGTCAAGTCAGGGGAGGTCATTTCCCCATATCTTTATCCACCTGGAAAGTAGGTGTTCAGCCTACACCAATCATCTACACTTATGTAGAGAGCAATTCCTCATCTTATGTCCCAGGGCAGGTGGGCTGACTTCTCCCTGGAACTGCTTGTCTCTGCCATGGATTACAGAAGAAGCTGAGGGAACAGGTGGGAATGCAAAAGTCTGACTCTCAGGTAAAGCTGGATGAGCTGACTCCTGTCCTTATTGGTCACTGGGTCTTTTCTGCATGATAGAAACCTTCACAGCTTGCAGAAGTCACAACACCTGAGTCTGCCCATAGCCATGGTCATGACTGCACACACAGACACCAGGGTTTATTTGCAGCTGCAGTGCTGAAGAGCACCTCAGGCTCCATCCTCAGCAGATAGGAGAGAACTCAGTGTAAAGAGCTCTGGTGACATTAACTTGTGACTCTTTGCCTCTGTGCACTGGTCAGTATGTAACTATAGGGCCATGTGCCAGCTATGCCTCCATTTTCAGTAATAGATCTCTGTGTAAAAGCAGTGGTTGTTCCAGCAGTAGTGTCTGCTGCAATGGACAACACAGCATCCTCCCCAGGGCCTGTCACAAATGGCAGCATCTTGGTTTTAAAGTAGTTGTGTGTTTCCCTCTTCCTGGCACACGACATATTGCTGTCTGCATACTGAGGAACAGAGCTCAGCCTCTTCCAAACTGGAAAATAGGTGTTCATGCTGTGTGGTGGGTCAGGGAGAGGGAAAGGTTGTTGCTCTAGTGGAAAAACAGTATAATGACCATTGATCAATGCAACTCAAATATTATATTTAGAAAAAAGGTCTTTCTCAGTGTCCTCACCTACTGCTCATGCCAAAGGTTGCTAAATAAACCCAGGGCTGTGTAATGAGGGTGTTGAAGTCAGACCCACAGAGCCATACCCATAAGGACTTCAACACTGCAGTGCAGAGCAGCACATCTCTCTCTGTGGGATCCCACCCTCCTCCTTTTCTGGCTGCATGCAGTTTGCAGGGCCAGGTAAATTCCATCCTCTCTGTGATGCTGAAATCACCATTTTCCTTCTCTCTCTTTCTTTCTGCATGTTTCCACTCCTATTTCTCACACTATGCTCACCACCTCAGTGCTGTTGGCTTTTCTCAGACCGTTTCTAGTTTGCTGCCTGGTCACACCTGTAGGAAGAAACAAGCTCTTCATTAGCACCTCCCTAAACTAGATCTGTGTATTACTGGGGGTGTGAAGAAATTCATGCCACACTATGATGGGTGAGGATAGCACATCTGTGAGCCTGGAAGAAGGATGAGAGTGGCAGCAAAGACAATTGCTATGCCTGCAACCCCATCCCTGTGTCTAGAGCCTTCTGGATGGCAGAAACCCATCCCTGGAGTTGATCAGTATTAACTTCACCCATTGCCAAATCTTGCAAGCTTCAGAGCAACAAACCTTTCTCTCACTTTTGCTGTGCTAATAATTCCACTTCCCCATATGCTGAATAATTCACACCCATTCTGGGATCCAGGAATGAAGAAATGTTACACATATATAAAATTTTACCCAAGAAAAGTTGGAATGCAACAGAAGCCAGAGCACAAGACTGCTGTGGGACCCAGGGAGGAAATGTGAAACTAATACTATCTTTCCAAAGTCCTGCATTGCACATGGGGCTCCAATTGCCCTATGAGGCATCAAAGCTAAATTTAATTGTAAATTACATCACTTTCAGAGGAGAATGTAATGATAGTTTACAGCATCCAGTAAACAAAACTGTCTGAAACACTCAACCTGATTCTTGTAGAGCCAACCCATCAGTGATGCTTCTTTCCAGTTACAAAACAGCCTAAATCCTAAGACAGGGAATTTACCAACTTTAACCTTTTTTTGATTCTTTAATGAGAAGCACCTCTAAGGTGCAAATTCATCCCAGATGGCTTCTTAAGCCTCTTTAATTAGGAAGCTAATGGAAAGGCATGGGGTTCTTTATAGGATGATCCAGATCTTCACTGGAGCAAATTGCAGTCCCTAGAGGGGCAGAAATAGCACAAGCTCTCATAAAAACTGTGCCAACAGATTAGGAGCTATTGTTTGGAAGCAATCCAACAAATTCACTATGAAGCATTGTTGTCAGCATGAAATAGAAATGTGATAATAATAATAAAGCTACAACAGCTCTCAGAATATTTAACTTTTCTTACATCTTACATGCCTGCTTTCTCTTTTTAATTTTGGTTTTGACTGTAAGTCTTTTTCCATTCTTTCTTTCCCCTTTTTCCTTTCCTTCCATTCTGACATGTATTTATTTCTGACACCAGAGATGTCTCCAGTTTCCTGTGTTCTCAGACTTGCCTCTCTCCTCCCCACCTCCATCCTTTTGCTGTGAAAGCTGAGGGTCTTGGCTTGAATACCCCTCTTCATTGTGAACAAGGCTCTTTGGAGCAGTCTGGGCCTGTGCATTATGGAATTCACATCTCCCCTTCAGAAAGAAGCAGTGTGGAGAAGAAACATGAGTTACAGGTAGAGGTGCAGGGTGTAGAGCTCAGATCTGAGGGAATTTTCTCCATAGCCCTTGTTTCCAATGCTCAGAAATCCCAGAACTGGTCACCACAGCTGGGGCTTTTCATATAAAATGAACAGGGCACCTACATGGAGGGTATCAGAAGAAGTTCAGAGAAATTCAGCTTTTTCTGTGATTTCATGAAGTCTAGGGCTGGGGACAAGCCTCCTGGGTGCTTTGCCCACACTCATGCCATCCCACTGAAACCAGCAGCAGGACCTGGTGTTCTCTCCACCCACTGCCATTCACCCTCAAGCCTGACCTCTTCATACTGCAAGGCAAGTCAGCTTCTCCATTTTTCTCTCATTCATGTCCTACTTTTCCCATCTTCCTGCCCAGTCCATCTCACACAAAGAATTCCTGTAGTGGTGTTACAGACCTGCATTTGTGCAGGATCCTTACAAAGCACCAGTACACAATTAATCTCCATCATCAACACCTGGCCACTCTGTGTGGATGGTCTTATCCTGGCAGGTCTTTGGGCTTGCATCAATAGCATCAGCTCCTGTTTCTCTGCAGGCTGTAAAAATTAAATCAGACAGAAAACAGCAGCAGCCTGAGGTGTTTACAGACCACTTCAAGGAGCAGAAGGTGAAACAAAGGATCTGAGGGACAGCACATGTCAGTTCCATAAATAAGTGAGGTTTGATACACACAGGCATCCTGACAGCAGTAGATTGCACCAAAGGAGCTGAGAAAAGAAAGTGCTCTCAGCACTGTAAACAGATGAGCTCACTCCAAACAGACACAAGTGAAGAATGGCCAAAAGGCTGCTTGTATCAATGGTAACCATGGGCAGGAGTTAGGAGGAACAGGAAGAGGATGGAGGAGATAGAGAGAGGCATTTTGGCAGTGGAGATCTCAAAATTGCTGCTTTCAAGCAGGCATGCAAAGAAAAGTCCAGACTAGATTTATGCTGTGAGAAACAGGGTTCATTCACAACATCACCGTGTCCCGTACAGCTCTAAGTCTTACTGGTTGCTGCTTTGCTTAGACAGAGGGGTGACAATATGACACCTTCTCTCATCTTAGTTGCTAACCAGGTGCCATTGGTTCCAGTGCCACAGAGGGAAAAGATAAGGGCTTGTGACTGGGGGCGGGGGGATAAAGATGTCCATATTGATTTGTGAGATGTCCATATTAATTCTGTGTCTGCCAGAAGGATGTACCCTGCTCTCTCTGCTTATTACAAGCTCTGTGAGAGGGCATAAAACTTCTCCTGGTGATGTCATAAAGTTACAGAATGGTTTGGATTGCAAGGAAGCTTAAAGATCCTCTAATTCTAAAAGCCCTGCTGTGGGCAGGGACACCTCCCATGACACCAGCTTGTTTAAAGCCCCATCCAGTCTGGCCTTGAACACTTCCAGGGAAGGGGCAGCCACAACTCCTTTGAGCAACCTATTGGCCCAATTTTGGCCCAGTTGTCCCCCCTGCTTCCAAAACACCACTGCACTAACCCAAGTATTGGGTGAACTGGGCTTTTACTGCCTCCATTGCAAAGCCTTTCCATAGCACTTGCTCAGGATACAAGTCATAATGGAAATGATCAAAATGGAAAAGTTGGTGGAGCAGCAGAGCTAGTGGGGAATTATCCATCAGTACATATTAAAATTGAATGATCAGAAAAAAAACCTTCCCTCTTCCAACAAGAAAATAATGAGGGATGGTCAGATGAAAAATGAGAAAAGTACAAGGAAGACATTTTCAGTCCTTTC